>NC_140663.1:104054052-104685719 GCF_054131305.1 Coturnix japonica | reverse complement strand
ACTGTATTGAAAGGTCTTCCTTTCAAAAGGAAGGAAGCATGCAGTCCTAATGACTGAAACAAGGCTTTTCCCACTTTTTCATGAAATACTGGAATGTGAGTACAGGCACAGGCAGACAGGAGTCTGGTTTTGACAGATCGTCAATGTCTAAAGCTGAGAGCTGACAGTGGGAAGCAGAGGCTTTTAATTCCAAGTCACACATTTGAAATCAGTAATGAATAAGATAAAATGGTCCCAAGGCAACACTCCCTGAACATAATATCCTCTGACCTTTTACTTATGGCTCCAAATAAGTCTTTTTTTTTTTTTCTTTTTTTTTTTTTTTTAGAATTCAAACAGATGTTGTGGGTTTTTTTGTTTGTTTGTTTCTGTTGTTTTTTGTATTTTGTTTTTTGAGATATCATTTGCAGAAGGCTCCAGCTGGGAGCCACAACCCAACAAGCCTCTGAACACACCTCATCCACCTCCATCCCTTCTTCTCACTTAAAACTTTCATTTTACAGGAACAACTGGATTGTTTCAAACTTTAGTTATGCTAACAAAGTTGGAAAGGAACAGTCTGCAGAAAATGATCTGTTATGTTAGCTTTGCACATCCAGCAAATAACTCCTTGTTCTTCTTCCTGTCTGCTAGCAATCCAGTAAGACATATCTTGAAACCTGCTAAACCTGAAGATACAATGTTTTTTTTCTCGTCAGAGAAAGTCACAGAATGACAAAAGAACACAAATGTTGTAGTAACTTCTTATTTTTAAAACTTCCTTAGAAACAGTAGATAACATCTATACAAACCGAGTGCTGTGAAATGCCATAAAACTTCATTTAAATAGCCTGTTTTTGTTTTTTTCTCTTTTTTATAAATATATTACATATTTAAATATATACATTTAAAAATAAATATATAAATTTAAATATATTTAAATATATTACATTTAATGTGGTTATTTCAATGACATATCTTGTTGTTTATATGTTTTACTATCTTCTTTTAACTCTGAAAGGGCAGCCTAACACAGCCACAAGCTTTGGCAGGTCTCTGTTTCTTGCACCAAATCTCTTTCACTTGTGAGTACTGAGAAGGAAAGACACACCCTCAGATAAGGTTAAAACCCAAGTGTCAGTTGAACACTATGAGTAAAACTAATGAAAAACTTGACTGCATATAATTTCTCTAGTATACAAAAATATTAGCAAAGCCAAGACACTTGATGATGGCCAAGAATTAATTATTTCTGCTCTTGATCCCAGTCCAAGTGCATACTGTATAACACAAGCTTTAAACTAGTAACAATGCACTCTGACGGTCTTCACTTTTTTAATTCAAGTTCAGGATGAGTATCTCCTGAGTAAGTTACTACTTCAGACAGGGGTTTCATATTACACCATTTAAAAAATGTATTTTTAAACCAAGTAGGAGCTGTAATCAACACTCATCCATTCTATTACTAGTTATCCCTTCAAATAACTTAAGTTGAGTCACTACCTCCTGACCATTTGGAAAGCTCACTTGGAATAATCCTGTCCAAAGTCACTGTGGTGGGTTGATGTCTGTCAGCAGCCAGACACTTATCCAGCTGCTCTCACTCCCTCATTAACAGGATGGAGAAAGAAAACATGATGTAAAAGCTCATGGGTTCAGGTAGAGATAGGGAAATAATTACCCGTTAGTATCAGGGAAAAAACTAATTCAATTTAGTGAAAATTAATTTATTGCCAATTAAAATAGATTTCAATAGTGAGAAATGACAGAAAGACTGAAATAATACCTGCCTTTCTTTTTCACAGGCACTTCATCACTCTGTAGCTTCAAGCTCCTTCCCATTACCCACCAGAGCAGCACAAGGGGATGGAGAGTGGGGGGTGCAATCCGTGGTCAGCCCATAACACTGTTACTGCAGCTTCTCCACTGTCACTCTCTGCCTCTTCTCCACTTGGGAGTCCCTCCCATGGGATGCTGTCCTTCATGATAAACCTGCTCCACTTCGGACACCTCATTGTCTGCAGTTCCTTCACTGCGGATTCCTCCATGGGTAATAATATCCAGCATAGATACTTTCTCTAGTCCTCACTTAAGGCAGCAGGGAAATATTTGCTCCCCCATGGTCTCCTCCACAGGATAACAGGGGACCTTTCCAGTAACACATGCAGTATCTCCCCCCATCCTTCTTCACCACCTCAGTCTTCCCCATACAGCTTTTCACTCCCGTTTTCCACTCTGTGCAGCATTCTGCTCTTCCATAAATACACTTCTGCAGAGCATCAGGAGCCTGGCCGCTGGGCTCAACTGTGACCTGCAGCATGTCAATGTGGAGCCAGCTGCATCCAGTCTGGCCCAGCATTCCTTCTCCATCCCCCAAGCCCCCCCAGCAGATCTTATTGCCAAAACCCACAATACCTATACTCAGCTCTGTCACTTAGGTAAACGGGCATCACTATTCCCAAACCTCTCCCTAGAGTTTTTGCTCCTCCTCATGCAGGGGAGATCTGACATGAGCCATGCTAACAACACCTACCCAGCCAGTACCCATGCCGCATGTTGACAGAGATCTGTCCAGCAGAACTAATATTAGTTTCTTTCTCCTTTAAACTCACACAGAGCTGGGACTAAATGAAATCCCATGGAACAAAATAAAATTGACAGTTTCATTACTGATTCACATCTCCTCAAATGTTTTATTGCACTTTCTGTATTTCTACAAATCCTGGGGCAAGGCATTAAATCAGAAAACTATACTGCATCAGAAACTAAATAAGTGAGTTACCAACTTTTAAATTATGATAATGAACATAACTTTTCTGAGAAGATTGCTCACCTGGGTACAATCCATTATGTCCTCAGTTGGCAGATATCAATATGTTGCATAAAACAAAAGAAAACTGGTCCTACAATATGGCATCTCTACTTTTCCCACATGTAATAAACTAGGTCATATTTTCCTCTTTTGTATGTTTCTTTCTCTCTCTCTCACTCTGTTTTAGTGTTTCTGCTGAAGTACAGGCTGTGAAGGATTCCCAGTGACATACCTAGTTCTGACTCAGACAGAAACTGCAGCATCTAACATCAGTACCTCTGTGTTTCTATGGCACCTCAGTTTTATCAGTGTATGGTATGTCTCTGCATGACACACACTTATCTCTAGCATTCAGTGTAAAATCCTGAATCTGTGCTGGTTACAATAAGGCCACAAAATGCAACCCCAGTTCTGCAAAGTGTATGCTACAGCTTCACAGCTGGCCAGGGCTTGCAGCCATAATTCTGTGTCTGTTTCTGAGGAAACAAATCAGATACTTCATGTCAGTTACATATAGTTCCCCGGGGCAAAGAAACCCCTTCTCACTATGTACTTCAGGAAGTGCCATATACACTATTGTCAAAACAAAAAATAAAACATTTTGATTAAATAAGATTAATCAGTGTCCTGTTGACTAGGTTTGTGTGGGTTTATAAGAAACTATGAAGGCTGCTCCAAAAATCGTGTCTCCCAGAGTATTATATTGGTCCATAATATCAGAGGCGGATGCTATTGGTATGCCAGTAGGGGCTGAAACTTCCCACCAATATTCTGATCCATTTTGTTGCTGTGCCAGTGATGGCAGCAGAGGGGCAGTCTGACACAATAGCATCTGACACTGTCATGCAAATGAAGCAAAGGCGTGTCACTGAAATCCTCCATATGGAAAAAATTGCACCCATTTATGCTTGCTGTACATTTTCAGAGACAAAACAGTGGGTGGGAGCACAGCAACACAGTGGGCGGTGTGTTTCAGCAGTGGTGACGACAACATGGAAGACAAGCCACACTCCAGATGGCCAAGCACAGCTGTCACACCACGAAATGAAGAACATCTTGATTAGCTCATCCACATGAATCAGTGGATTATGACCAGAGAACTCTGTACAGAGATGAATATTGGCTTCAGTGCATTGGAAACGATGGTTGTAACATTGGGATATTGCAATGTTTGTGCCACCTGGGTCCCACAATTGCTCACAGAGGAACAGAGCACTGTGTGCAAGTTTTTCAAGACTTACTGAACCAACACCAGACTGAATGTAAGTTTCCTGGATCAAGATGTGGTGTAACTACTAGAAGCCAGAGTATAAACAGCAGTCCATGAGGTGGTGATGTGAATTCACCATTAAAGAAGTTGTTCAAGCTAGTAAGTTCCTCAGCTAGTAAAGTGATATGTAGAATCTTCTGAGATAGGAAAGGGGTGATTGTTCTGAATTACCTGGAATTTGGACAAACCACTGACTCTGACTTCTATACCATAATGCTGACTAAGCTGAAGGCTCAAACTTCCAGAGTCAGGTCAGAGAAGACAACAACATTCCTCTTGCAACACGATAACACCAAGCCACATAACAGTTTGAAGACCAGAGCACATCGTCAGTTGTGGCTGTACTGTGCTACCACATAAACTGTATAGTCCAGATTTAATGCCTTCTGACTTACATCTGTTCAGGTCAGCTAAAAATGGTCTGTGTGGACAACATTTCCCTAGCAATGACACCGTTCTATCAGATGAGAAACAGTGGGTCACTGCCACTGGTACTGAGTTTTACAAGCGTGGCATCCAGGCTTGCATTCATTTCTGGTAAAAAAAAGCATAGATAATTGTGGTCACTGTGTTGAAAAGCAGTATTTTGTATCTTAGAATTTTCCCTAAAAAAAAAAAGTGTTATTGGGCTCTTTGCATCTGTTATAGCTCCCATGAAAATAAATAGGAGGCATTACTTTCAGAGCAACCTACATACCTGATGCATCTTGGCCAACAGAGCTCCTTGAGCTACTGTGGTTTTTTTGATAGGGCAGCCAGACTGTTTGATTCCATAGTAAATACCAGTTTAACTACAGATCCCAGCAAAATTCATTTGCTGCCAGAAGGATAATCCTAACTGATGCTCTTTATGGCAGCATACTGTTTTCCTACATATAAATCATCTTAATTATCTGTCCTAACCCTTTGGCCAATGTTGACTAAAAGGAAGTCCCATCTAGGTTCATGTCATTTAAAACGCAGTGCCCCTGAGGAAAGAGGGGGGATTAGGTTTTATGACCAACAATCAGGGTGGAAGGAGCATTTTGGATTTCTGCCTCTTCTTATATCTTCAAATTAGCAGCCTGAATCCCTCCTCATAGCTTTGTCTTGGATATGTTTGATCTTGGTTCAGGTTGAATCAGAGCTGGCTGCCTACCTAATCCTCATTTTTTATTTTATTTTATTTTATTTTTTTCACATTTTGAAACAAAACACAACCTGGAAATAAATATAATTAGTTACTAAAATTTACACCTGTGACATGCTTTTTGTTCTCAGCTTCTGAAGACATATCTGAAAAGACATGTGAATACCAAGATTTAATCATAGGATCAACTGGGCTGGCAATTAATTTCATTATTATTTTTTTTAACGTTTTCCTAAATTCAAAATTCATTCATGAGATAAAAATCCTTTGTGGTTTCCAGTAGTCTGAAACAAGACCACTAAAAACAATCAGTCAGGAATTTCACTATTAACCTGAGTATCACCACAGATATTAAACCATATACATCCTCAAATCCTCTTAGCAATCTAAACTTTCATCTTCAGACACCAACTATTTTAGTGGCACAAAAAGCATTTCATTAAAGCATCCATCCAAAAATTTCCAATCCAACACAGCTGGGAAAAGTGTAAATATAACATTTTCCAGGTGCGTGCAGATATCTAACACCTTTACTTTTCTACTCTGCTATCAAACCCAAATCAATCACAATTCAAGATGTGAAATCACTGCTGAAGACAAGAGATTGTGTTTTTCAGTGTTTGCATTCCCTATCTCATATGGGACCAACAGTGAATGAGAAGCATCCTGGGACTGCAAAGTAAAAAACTCTGGTCTCTGTTAAAATCCACCTGTTTAGATATGTAAGTGCATATTTCTTCTTACCCTTTGAAAGAGTAATCCTTGTATGCAGGGAATATTTATTAAATATCATTTGTGACCATTAGCATTAAACTAGAGAAAAGCTCCAATTACAAACGGTATTTTCTAGTAAGAGGAAATAAAAAGAAAACACGCATAAAACACAAACGTGCTATGGGAATATGTAAATGGTGTTCCGAATATGGATGAACAATCTTTTCTCAGTATCTTTGTTTGCATTATGTGTTGCAAAAATATATGTGACATGCATAACGGCAATATAAAAATAACAGGCTGCTCATGAAAAGAAATTCTACAAGAACAGCATATGGTGGTTTTATTTAGTGTGGCTTTTCAGTTTCAAGGAAACAGATCAATATAGGTCATCAGGAGTGAATGCTAAAAGAAGTTGACCCCGTAAAAGAAATTCTACATGCTCTTTATTCCTAAGTATCAGAAAGACTCAGAATGAGAAGGAAGTAGATTGAGGAAACAGTTTCAAGCAACTTAGTTTTTGTTCAAATTTTGCTTTAACATTTTCTGATCTACCTTTTTTCCCCATCCATGACAAGTCATGGAGGGGAAGTGTTGTAGGCATTAGCGAGGATTCAGGCTGTGATGTGGCAGGACCTCCCCCGTTCTGTCCCCCTACCTTGTGATGTATACTGGACACATATTTCAAAGGTATCCTCAAGGGGTGTAGATGAAGTGATTAAAGTATATAATGTGCTTACTGCGCCACAGTAAATGCCATTTTTGCCATTCATCAAAGTGCTGTGAGTGTGGCTGATGGTCCTGGTGAGGTGATAGCACCAGCTTAAGGGCAGGGGGTGGTTGAACCATGGAAGCACACGGCAACAGGGAAGGAAGGAAAAAAGTCTTTGTGAGCACTGGCCGAAACCAAAGGCTTCTTTGACTACTTCAGTATATTGTGCTTCTGTATTATCAAGGAAGTCAGAGCACTGGTTGCAGCTATGTGCAATGTCTTTCGAGATATGTAAATGGAAGAAACACCTTGTAAAGAACAGTGTGTTGTAATGTAAAACACTAAGCTGGAAACTTGGGGATACTAATGAAAACACTATGTGCTTCATCTTGTTTCATTGTCCTGATTTTCCTCTTGTAAGACTAAGATCTCTCCTTGAGATAACGGAACTAAAAAAACACAGTGTAGATGGAGATTTAAGATTTTTGTGAACAGGTACGTCTTGCATAGAATCACAAGGTTGGAATGCATCCTACAATATCTCACAATTCTTATACACGGATGCTCTGATCATAAAGGAAAACTAAAACAAACAAACAAACAAACAAACAAAAAAGGAAGCGGAACTGTTATTGCCCATTTCTCACATTTCTGGTAGAGTCCTGATTTACAGTCTTCCCTCCTTTGAGTTCTTCCCCTTTCACAGTTGCATTACTGGAGTCTACCATGACCAGAACATTTCTGCGAGAACTCCATGATGACAGTGCTTACAGCTCCAGTTCTGTAGCAAACATTTTGGAGCACAGAGTAAGAATAAGAAGATGGGCAAAACCCATCTTCTATGACATATAATGGAACACCAAGCTTAAAGGTTTTTTTTTTTGTTTGTTTGTTTGTTTGTTTTTGTTATTTCCAATTCAAATTCAGTAATCTTCTGGTCTGAGTACCTAGTGATTTCACCAGAATGAAAAAAAACAAAACAAAACAAAACAAAACAGGAAGACAGAATATCAACCTTTGGAAAATCCTCAAACTTTTCACTGGATGTCTTTACTGAGCAAGTCCAGCAACTGTTCAGATACATTAAACTTCTCCCTGCCCTTCACTCCTTCCAACACCATGATGAAATTTAATGTGCTACTTAGCTACTACCAACAGTCTCTGGAAATCTCGGCATTTCCTATGGAGATTAAAACTAAACAATTTCAAGGATATGTAGACTAATCTTTTATGACCTTGGTTTGGAGATGAGAGAAGGGATTTCCTTTAGCCATTACTATCAAATACAACCTCAAAGTTACTAACAATTGTAATTCTTTTATATGAAAAAAACAACAATTGCAACAAAACCCACAAAAACTCAAACCCATATCAGCAGAACTTGAACTCCAGATCTCAAACGAAAAAAATGTTTAGGGACTTAGTTAATTAATACATTCTGATTAGGCATATAATACGTGAACAGTTGGCAGTGCAAAACCACATGTTCAGTAACATCCCTTGGAGAACCTTCACCCCCACACATGGCATTCCTCATGTATGTTCTACAAAGTGATGACTGCCCATCCATCCAATAATTGTCTCCTGAAAAAAACAACTCCCT
The DNA here is from genome assembly GCF_054131305.1 of Coturnix japonica. Taxonomy (NCBI): domain Eukaryota; kingdom Metazoa; phylum Chordata; class Aves; order Galliformes; family Phasianidae; genus Coturnix; species Coturnix japonica. The sequence goes on along the minus strand of NC_140663.1, from coordinate 104,677,500 downwards.
TCCATTTCTCAAATTTACAGGTCATTTTTACTCCTGCTCCAGTGGATTTCAGAAACAAGAGATTTTGCGATTGAGAGAAGAGTCTCCCAGTCTCCTCCTAGGTTAGTTTCGCATGATCCTTACCTGAGATGGTCAGACATTTCCCAACACTGTGTATTTCTAAAACAGAATTTCTTCTTTATTCAGCAGGAACAATAACTTGAGTGGAAACAGCAGCAGAACAGAATCAGAAAGCCAAGAATAGCACAACAAATGTGTCTCTGCTGTCAGAACAAACAGTCACAGCACGTGGGATTAGTCTCAGGATGCATTCATTTTGGGGTAGTGCCACAGACAACTGTACAGGGAGCATATATAGAAGTATATACATTCTATAGAAGTAATGGCACCTCAACAAATTTCAAAAGCTCTACTTCTGGTTAAGAATATTTATTAATTAAACAAATAAACAAAAAAACTCACATATAAAAAAGAAAAATAGCAAGTCTCAGTAAAGTATTGAAAACTTCTGACCAGAAAAAACAACCTGTCTCTACCACAGTTGATCTCCTGGTATGTCAGATAGGAAGTCTCTTTAGCTTGATGGGGCAGCATTACTTTCTTGCAAGATTCCTCTAAAAGGCAAAAGACTCAAGGATAATCTGCTTTTGTCCAAATATTCTAGCACCTTTTAGGACTGTTCTAACTCACACATCCAGCTACACACTGAAGTTTCATGTTTCTCAGGCCAATAAGGCCAACATTCAGTCCTCCTGGAGCATCAGGCTTCTTTCACTTCCCTCCCACATTTTCCTCACTAACTTGAGCTGCTCTGCATCCCAATTCCCTTTTATTGTAGTGGGTACAAGGCACTAACTGAAATTGCAAGTATTTCACTCGACAGATGCTGATGGCAATTAGCACCACATGATTTGGTCAGACTGTTCCAGCTCTAATTCTTAATCTTTGTTCTTGCTTGTCCCTTTCCTTGTACTCATCTCACACATATTTATCTCCTCTTCTTCTTTCTTTAGTTCATGCTCCTAAACATCAACATATATCCTGATTTCTCTTCCTCTGTTGAACTAATATATGTACACATTGGAGCTACATGTCTGTAAATCTATGTGAAAGCAAGTATATTTTTCTCAGGTTGTCACATGGTCTGGGACTGCAGATTTCTTATCCTTAGCTGGGATTAATAGCCTGAATCATGTGAGACAGTGAATATAATCAGCTACCACTCCATTCAATAAGTAACCCTTTACATTTTTCTTAATTATGACTAGCAAACAAGTGAGTGAACTTCCTATACCCTTACATACCTTTTAGATCACCCTTCCAGAAATTACTGGTCCCATATCTAAATATAAAGTGAACGATACCAGCTACAGCAATTCATTCAGGAACACAGAATAGGAAGAGGATTTATATGCAAGAGAAAATGTGCATCTTGACTTAAGTGAGACAAATACACAATCGGATATCTGCATGTATCTACAGTAGAAACATCTGCTAGCTCTTAATGCTACTTCTCTCCTCTTTTCTTCTTCTATTTCCGTTTTGTTGCTTCCCAAACCTCTCTGAATATAGATGTTTGTTTGTTTTCCTATTATTTTTCATCTTTGATTACTAGCTTGTAAAATAATGAAAAGAAAGCAAAAGGAAGAGATTTCTTCCTTTAGCCCCACAGAATCTAGAATTTCATGGCTAAGGTCTAACTCAACACTTTGCATCTTTTAAACTGTTATTTTCAATAGTCATCATTATATACAGGAGCTCATTCATTAGACAGGCCTGTATAACTGTAGCTCTGTAGTCAACAGCTAGCTCCATCTAGTGTCGTCTTAATCCATCAGAAAAAAAAAGAAAAAACAAACAAACAAACAAAAAACCACCCACACAAAACAAAACAAACAACAACAACAAAAAAGAAAACAAACACAAAATTCTAGAGATAAAACAAACTGTAAAATCATTTGTCACATGACAGCCACACACAACACACAGGTACTGGCATCAAAAGCAAAAGACAATTTCAAGTAGCTACAATATAACAGCCACACAGCACTCTTGTCACACGGAGTGTGACCAGAACTCCTGAAGAACACATATAATACATACAGTATGAAACAGTTTTAATGCTACCCTGGAAAGGTGAATGGCACTTCAGGCTGCTTATGTGGGATATTCTCTCTCTGTTGTTTTCATCATCGCCACAGACAAATTACCATTAATAGAGCTTCCCTGAAATAAAACTACTATTTTTGTTATCAAAACCACAGAACTACTTTGGGGTATACAAACCCCACAGTAATTCTGTCCATTAACAAGCACATTTCTCCTCCCAGTAGTTTTAAAATAATTTAAAATGCCTCCCAGAGGTGATCGAAGCAGAGAAACATTCCTACTACCCAACAGTAAATCAGTTTTTACCGATCTTTACCTTCAAACTTCCTCCGGGCTGGCTCACTGCTGTGTATCTAGAAACATCTATCTTTCTGAAACTGTTACAGCTTTACTCAGCAACATTTAGTGTTTAATAGCCTGATCCTCTTTTGACAAAATTACATAGTGTACAGCCAGCAAAGTCATTTAGAATGAAGTCAGAAAAGTGAATATCTAGTATGATGACAGACTTATTGGGAAAAAGAAAAAAAAATCTTGGAAAAAGTAATCCAACTGGTGAAGAAGAGAGCTAATGTTGGAAAAAATCAATATGTATAGCACAATAATGCAAATAATTTAACATAGTTACATTCTGTGAAGGATCAAGAAGAGTTTGGAAGGGAAGGTCCTGCTTACACTTAGAAAACAATACACTTCTTACATCCAGGGCAATCAAGCCAGCAGAACTAGCATCTGTTTTAAACCTGTTCAAATCACCTGTTCAAAACTGCAAAGTGGTTTCACCCTAGTGGTGATAAAATATATTTCAATATATACAGTATACATTTAATGATCTGCTCCCCCTGGCACAGAGGGAATACACATATTGCAAGGGGGAGGCAGACAGGAGGAAGCAACACATACCAAAAAGATGCACATATCTTTCCATTTTCTCCAACTTTCTAAAAATAGTCAGCTGGAAGTTATGCTCGTGACCTATCCACTTCAAAGTACTCACAGCTAAATTCAGTGATTATACAAAAACCTCCCTATAATACAGAATACGAGTTTAATAAAATGCACACAAAGATTTTCTGATGTTTCAAAAATAAGAATACTCAATTTTTTCAGTAATTCAGCAGCTACTGTCATTTCTCATTAACAGCCTTCAAAATCCTATCTGAAACAAGCTGATACGGATAAATTAAGAGCAGTAATCAAGCGAGAAATGATAGACCAGCTGGGCAGACATCAAGTTGGCAAAACGTGAATACAGTTCAATAGCTGAAACAGATGCTGGAGTTGTTGAGAAAGCCTGCAGGAGATATTGATGTATTTTCTTTATATAATACCGAACAACCAAATAAATGTCAAGAGCTAAAAACTGATGGGGGAATAAAACCTGTCAGCAAAACTAACTATAAAGCCAAGACCTGCAATAATGTTTTTTTTCGTTATACCAGAACATTTGTTCATGCATCTTCATTTCCTTGGGATTCCTCAATATGCCAATACATCAATCAGAGCTTGCAAGTGAATCAGAGGGAGCCTCTGCCAGTCTTCTCTTTCACATTTGTTTCTATCTACCTGAGGCTTCCCAGACTTAGAACAGACTTTATTCTTCAGCTTCATCCTAACAACACTCTCACAAGCAGGCGATTCCCCGAGCTTGGAGGCGAGCAGGAAAGAAAGGGTAACACAAGCAGAAACGAAACTGCAAAATCCATTCTGCAAAAGGAACATTGTTTTCAGAGTTTCCGGACCTCAGCAACAAATCCTCTGCCATCAGAGGCAGCTCATTCTAGCATATGCTTTGTCATGGTCAGTTTCTAATTACATTCATAATGATGCAATAGCTTTGATAATCCTACCTTCCATGCCAGCTGCTTTTCTTGTCACTCCATCACGCCAATAAGTTGGCTGCCGTAACAAATCAAGATAGTGCAAAACAGCATCTTTCCCCTGCATCTGTCATCTTCCCGAAAGCATTCTATTACTGCCGACTGCTGGGAACCAGAAAGTCTATTTGAATTCCAGCAGCTCCCCTTTCGCATGATTCAAGTTAGGTTAGGTGGGCATGCCTAACATGATTCTCTCCATCATTTATTATGCAGCTGCTACACCGTCAGTGTGGTAACCACTCTGACTTTATCTGATACGTCAGCCTTGCAAACCCATACCTCTGAGCAAACGCACGAGCAACAGAAGCATCTTGCATTTAATGAGCATTCTCTCTGCCTAAAGAGAGTGCATCTGCGAATCTGTTTCAAATCCTGCTGCTTGCATTGTCCTCTAAGGCTGATGCAAATGTTTGAAGATTCTTTTAGTCTCGCATTTCATCTTTTCAGACAGCACGGTTCTTCAGGCACCCTTGTATTATTCACACTTCAGCTAAACGTTTGTTGATTTCTGTCCAAACTGCCCCTTCCCGTTGAAACTCTCGGCTCAAAAGCTACTTCTGAATAACAGCACTGTGTATTCAGGCTCTCAACTCTGTTTCGTTTTAAACATGGCTTTTATACCCCCGCCTCAGCACCCATATTTAGCTCTTTCTGTGGTAATGAATGACTGTCTAATGAGGCAACAGCAGATTTTAAAGCAATTTAACTAGACCTACCTGTAGGTGACTTTTGCTTTTTGTTTTTGACATTTTAGCAGTAAGTGGATAGCTCTGTTAGAGCATTCTGATATTCTTAAAGTGGTAAGAGCACCACCAGGAGCTGCTTGTCAGCAGCCGGTGGAGGACACTCCATAGCGACAATTTGCTAAACTGCCTCTGAGTATAACAAATTAAAGTGAGAGGATTGTTCTGTGGTCTTTATTTTCTTTTAAGATGGGGTAAAAACATGCTTGCATCAGTGATTTCAAAAGAACATTAATAGAAGTTGACATATCCACATCAATCATCCACTGAGCTGAATTAGCTGCATCTCCTCCCACCACTTCTGCCCGAAACTCAGAGTTGAGGCGGTTCATCTTTAATACATCTGCTGCTTGCTCATTATTTGAAATAACAGCCCCAACCCCACACTGGAAAGTTTGAATACCTGAGGCAGGAGGAAAAAAGGACACTTCAATACAGGCAACAGACTGGCTAAAATCTGTCAGAAAAGAGGTAAGGAGGGAGCAGAAGGACTGACACCAGAGAACATCTTCAACCTTTACACAAGGACAGATGAAGAGTGAGGAAGGAGAAAGGGTGCAGACCCTACGAAGAGCTTTCTCTGGTAGCAGCAGCCAGCTTAGGGCTGCTCAGCAGCTCTCATACTCCTAGCACAGAAGACTTTCAGGGTTTTACTCAAAGCTCACTTCTTCACTCAGGTAATTTGTACTTAACTCCTCTGTGGCTGCCCCCTGATACAATACTTCAGTCTTTCCCTCCCTCCTCTACAGTCTCCCAGTCTCAATTTATTCCTGAACCTCTTGGTTGCAGAAGAGAAAGCTAGCAAAGGTGAGCAAAATAAAATAAAATAAAATAAAATAAAATAAAATAAAATAAAATAAAATAAAATAAAATAAAATAAAATAAAATAAAATAAAATAAAATAAAATAAAATAAAATAAAATAAAATAAAAGGAGGAAGAAGACGTGGTTATCCTCTACCTCCTACCTCCCTGACCTCTGGGCTTCCATGAGCAGTATTACCACTGGGTGGGACTACAGGGCACATCCCTCTTCCCCACCTGCAGAGCTGCAGTGCTGAGGGCCAGCAGTGAGGTCCCAGCCAGAGTTCCGGCACTGCAATGACGGCTGTGACTTCCCACTCTCGCCCATATCTAAATGGCACAGCTGACACCTGAATGAGCTAACAGCACGGCACAGTCTATATTTGATACTGTATTTATTCCTAGCATGCTGCCAGAAAATGTCTTTTTAGAGATTTCATGTAAATAAATGAGAATTACTACATCTGTTCCTCTGTCTGTAGCAGCACATATCAACAAGCTAATTTGGCATGCAAGGCAGAGACAGGCCTATCATAGAGTTGCAAAGTGCACAACTATAAAGTGCCTATCTGAGAATACTGTCAGCTCCTTTTTGTTCACAGTTCAAGTCATTTCTGAAGTGAAACAAACCAGACAATAAATGAGGACTGACTTTGAAGTCCCCATAAATTCAAAGTACATAAAAGGATATGCTTAATATTTCACACTTCTAGCTGCATTATGATTTCTAAACCAGAGAGGCAGCAACAAGCAATTTACATGGTATTTCACAAAAGAAGAGTTTGAATTCATATCTCATATAGCCCATAGTTGCGGGGAAGACCTACAACACTCTGAAACTCATCATATGCTTGATTTCAGTGAATTCTGAGCTATGCAGGTTTATAGATGGAGATATTCAGAAGAAAAAAAAAAAAAAAAAAAAAAAAGGAATTTCATGTATAAATAACCCAAATAATACTGGTAAAAGAATGAGGACATCTGGTATAGGATAAACATAGTTAAACATAATCCCACCCACTAGAGAAATTGACACCTTGATTGCAAAAATGGAGTCAGAAGTAGAAAAAGACAGTTACCTAAAATATTTCTGGAAAGATTAGCATAGCATCTGCTGGGGTTTATCACTCATTATTACTCCCCTCCAGCAGAGCATACAGTGGATGTGACAAACCTTTTATTATTATTATTATTATTTATTAATTATTTTCCTTTGAGGAGGGGACTGAAAAGCACCAGATTTGGCAATTACAGCATCCACTAGCTGTACAAAAAGCCAGCCCAGACACAAATGGAGAATCTGGGAGGAGAAAACAGTATCAGTCATTCTGTCTACAAATAGGGCAGATTAATAGCTAGCTCCAGATTTTCTGCATTTGTCTGAGAAAACAACAGCCTTGGCTTCTGTTTATTGTAACTGGGTTCAGCATCTGCATAGATATAATTATAGTAACCCACCCACATATGGAATCAGTTGCTTTAGAGAGAAAGCTCCATGGGTAGCCCTCCCAGACTCTACAATAACAAAAATACATTATCTTTTGTCTCATAGTAAATGTCCTCAATTTGGAAAAAAATAAAATAAAATAAAATAAAAGCAATAAATGACAAGTGGAAAAGCACTAATCAAGTGGTATTCTGCTTTTTACAGTACTGAACTCAGTAGGAAAAGAAGTTCCAGTCTATTTGGGTGATGATGGCATGAGAAACAAAGGAAAACCATCTCCCTTTCTATTCTATCTACAGCTTATGGTGTGGACATGTTTATTCATTGTAATTGCTCCTCTGCTACTTGAGAGACTAATTGGCTTACTCAGTGTGCTTGAGTTTGATTATGGCAGTATATGCACATTACAATGATAGCTAAGATACAATGTAGAATCTCTTCTCCATGGCATTTCTCTTTCTTTGTTTTTCTTTCCTCTTTAGAACTACTAATGACTCCAACAAAGCAAAAGTATATAATGGATCACTGGAAAAAAGCAGCAAGCAGACTGGCCTTGACCTTCAGCCCTACACAATGCTCTGCATGATGCACTCTCACTGGTATGCAAAAATTAATGCTGATTTTACCTGGTAAAATTGTTCTGGAGGCTAGTGCCTCCAGAAGAAAACCAATTTCTTTTCCTTTTTCTCTACCTCTCATTATTCTTAGGTACTCCTGCCCTCCTCCTATAAATAACTAATTCAATCTATCATGCAAGAAATTACCCTAATGATATACTGGGCATGTTTAGATTAATAAACCTCTCCTGTGGGAGCCCTGGAAAGTTTGTTTGGGCAGCTCAGACAAGAATAATTATTTATTCCATAATGTTAATCATTCTACATTAACTATTTATTAATTTCAAAATTCCTTATATATTAAAGTAAGCTGTTTATGAAGAACTGTTTTCCCACAGACTGAAGAGTCATCAGTAGTTTTCGTTTAATGAAAATCTCCACTGTTCAGAGAGGATGCCTTATGACAATTAGGGATCATACAGCTTGGACAGCTCAAGATTTAAAAAATTGCCACAGAAGGGTATGTAAAAATAAATAAATAAATTAATTAATTAAAAAGGCTGCCTGAAAGTGAATGGTGCTTATGAATCGTGCATACAAAATTCTATCTCTAGAAGCTAAAAAGCCTTGTTATATCAATAGGGATACTAAGAAGCTGTGGGACTCAAATGGAATAGTTAAAAGGCACTGTCATCAAACAGAACAACCTACAGAGCAGACAGAGAGGTGGGCGTGTCTTTGCTGTCTCTGGAAGCAATCTGAGGAGCTAAACTTCTCATGGTTTTGAAAGTTTTTGCTCACCTGCATCATAGTTCATTCAAACATTTTGTGCAGAAGTAGTCCTCCTTGCACTAATTAGATCTCAGGCGTAGAAACACTCTTAACAGAGTGTTACAAATCAAAAGCTCAGAGCACACTTATCCAATGCCATGTTTGGACTCATGACCAACCTTTCAAATGATATTGATCTCCTTTATGGCAACTAAGATTTATAAAGCTTTACTACAGGCATGTTTAAAACAATACTAAGAAGCCCTAGTATTTCGTATTACAGGATTTAGACGAGTAATTACCCATTAAAGGTGGTACAGAAACAGTTCTCTTTGAGGGCATTGCTAATGGCAGAGCACAGCAGACTAATGCATGGATATGCTACATAAAATTAATATATTCCTCTCTGATATTGCCCAATATTCACCTGAACACTACCACAAAAATGAATAATATAATCTCTCAAAAGTGAAATCTGTAGAGGATTTTTAATGGCAACCCCTACTTATATCTACAGGAAAGACAACACAGATTCTACATTTAAATCCCACATAGCAAATGTAATTCATTGACAGTGAATTTAAAATACTAGGTTCTAGCAAGAGAAAAATATATAGCTAACTCACTCATCAAATACTTAACACATATCAGAAAGCAGAAAGATACAGACTTCCAGCATTTATCACTAAGAACTAGCGACCTTGAACTCTCCAGGAAATATCAGCTTCCTTAAGCAAACGTTGCATGTCTTGCTAGCATAAAACTGAACAGAGACAAAGTGTTAAGGTGCTAATTCCATAAAATGTATTTCATTCTTTTACAGATCCTTTTAAATCAGGCTGACTGGAGCTATGCAGCTCTAACCTTCATCCATTTGTACCTTTACTTCTTTGGGAAAAACACATTGTTCAGGCTTGAAATAATCACTGATGCATGCACCTTAATTTGTTCATTCTTTCTACAGCTGCAGCCCATGTATAGGATATTGCATACCAGATGTATCAGGAATGGAGGAAAAAAATGACTGAACATTTGCATCTCAATCTGCCTGTAATCAGCGTGAGGTGGTTTTGTGCTCTTGAGCATTCTCTCCTGGTATTGCTCTTCAGCACAGTACTAGATGTTTCACTCCATTCTCACCAGGGAGATCATCATGTTAGCTAAATTGTAGTTAAATTGTTATTATTACTATGGTTAATTATAGTTAGTTAAATTATAGTCAATCTTTACAAGCTTTAGAGTTCATAGCTCACACACGTTTAAGCTCTTTCTGTTAGGTGAAACTCTCCATATTGCAATCTATAGTACTATCCGTGGATACTCCATCTATAGTTTAGTCTAGCAGTACTTCCAACTCATGGCACTTGTTTTCTGCTATATTGTTAACTATTTAATACCATGAATGACAACTGTGGGTTATGAAACTAATGAAATGAAGTTCTACCAAAGAGCTAGACTCCCATGTTTGGCTGATCTTAAGGCTTTTATTTTTTTTAAATTCATCTAAAAACCATGAGGTAGATAAGACCAATCATCTGACATAAGAGCCCTCTACTAGTCTGACATCCTTCCATTGTGGGAAGTTCCAATGAGAAACATGAAGCACCTCCAATCCAGTTTCAGAGGAAGACCACAGTAAGAGAGGGCATTGCCGTGCAGGGAAGGTAACAATAAATCCAAAGGTACCAGTAAACTACAGGAGTCAGGCAGCAGAAAAGGGACCATTATCGAAGCTGTCAGAAACCCCAACTCACTTGCAAACTTTGGTCTATCTTCATTCACTCTCAGAGCAGCTCCTTTTATCTCCTCATACATAGGGTATTTATTTGTAACCGCAGCATTTGCATCTTTCTTATTCTTCAGTATCTTGAAAAAATGTTTATGTTATGCCTGCAGACTGGACAGAGCACAATAACTTACTCTGTCTACCCCACAGGTACTAGTTAGAAAGGTATAAAATACTCAGAAGGAACTGTAGCAAGAAATATTTCTCACTCTATCAGAGTATGAAAGAAGAGATGGCCCTTGAAAAAACAGTTCACAGGCAAAGGCAATAAGCAGAGAATCTCATGGCATCAGTGCCTCCAAACCTCACACCTGTTGTGGCCTGGAGCCACATACAAAACCATGAGTGCTTCCCAAATAGATGAGAACAAGAGAGGAAGAAATAACATTCTGCATTGTGTGGGTGATTGATGTGTAACTCCCAGATTAGTTGAATTAGTAAAACTGTGGCCTAATTAAACCTTCTCTCTTGCATTTTGTCAAAATTCCAGCATATCTGGGACTCTGAATGGCACCAGTGAGCAGAGTGGAAGCTGCCAAGCATCACTTTGTTTGCCAGGCTTCATTTTTAACATTATTTTACATAATATCAGGGTGCAATCAATTTGGTATTGTATCAGTACAAAAGCTGAGATTTTGGTGATATCAACAGAGAACATAACATAGCCCTAAAGTTAATATCTCACTTTCTTCACTGTTCAAAATTCAGGGTGCATTCTACTAAGCTTCTTATAAGGTATTACTTTACTTGACTTGCACTGATTTACATTACCATCCTTTTATATTCAATAACAAAAACAAAACAACAACAACAACAAAAAAAAAACAACTCAGAGATCAGCAACCTCATTATCACTAAAAAAAAAATAATCTTGCAAATTTCCCAAGAAGTTCTGTCTTCATTTGATACAAACAAAACCAGTTCTGTTGCAAGGGACACCTGTACCAACCATTAGTTTACTGTTTGTTACTGTGTGTAACATGGATGTTGCAAGCAGAAACATCCCTCTAGGTAAGTCTGGAGCCAGTAGATTTGGCCAAAAGTATAGCAAGTTGTACATGAAGAAGCATAAAAAAGGAAAAAAGGAAGCAAACACAGACCACGTAAACCTTCACAGCCAATGTTGTAACCAAGTTGTTGTATGTAGTTCAAAAATGTCATCGACAGCAGCAGTTCTGGCAAGGCTTCAGTGATCTCCTCTCATCAAGATACTCAGCAATTCCACCTCTCTTGAGCCCTCTCCATTACAAAATAAGCATTCAAATTTGGTCCATAATCAACAGTCAAACCTGTTCAGAATGCCAATGCTGTAATTGACATTAAGCTCACACATTTGTGGTGGACAGGACCGAGCGAGGAGTCACCATTAGTTAGTCTAGTCTTATCCTAATGCATGCCTTTTACATGGCATTATTTTCTCAATTTTAAAAGCTTTGCAATTTTCTTCTGTGCAATTACTGGGACATGTTTTAGCTTGAATTAGGAAGAGCTGTGGAAGAGAAACCTGTGCTCACAGAGCATGGTCACACTGGTGTCATCCCCAGAAGGATTAAATGCTCTCTGCTAGAGGGGTCTATTCACATCTTCCCAAATGGGGAAGAGGAAATCACCAGCAAAGATGCAGCTCTGGTGCAGGCAGAAATCTTCTTCATAACCATTTTTGGCTTTTCCTTGTTGGACGTTAATATATGCACAGTTGGAATTGCTACCACTGCTGCCATCAATATATTCCTGAAGCAGCCTCTGTGCCTGTCAGTACCTCCCAATTCAACAGACTTGAGTAAGAGCATCACTCTCACACTTCTGCTCTGGCTTGCAAAATGGGGCCACATTACTAGTCAGAAAATGTCTTTTGAAAAACACCAAGAAACAGTCATATCAGCACTTCTGTTAGTAACAGAAGTCGTCTCGTCTCTTCATTTCCAAGCATTAAACAGTTTTGGCCACGAGCCTAAATCAGCCTCCATTCCAGACAGAAAACGTGTCAAAAAAAAAAAAAAAAAAAAAAAAAAAAAAGTATGCCACATGGGGAAAAAACGAAAAAACAGCCCTAAGGAATGCCAGGAAGAAAGTCTCTCCCTCTGCCTGAAGTGAAAAGAAAAGATTAAGAAATGCTCTGAGGCCTAAAATGGTGCTACAAGTTTATAGATCTGCCCTTGAGTCATGTTGAACAAAAACAAAGCTACAGGTGCTCTTATATCTGCACGGATTTGTCACATGGTAGTTTTCTAAGACTACTCAAGCTGAGATCTGTATTTGCCTACTATATTAACAACAGAGCTCATTAGCCCAGTATGGCTATGACACAAGTTAAACCAAAGGCAGGACAAAACTTATGTAAAAACAAGTCTTCAAAGAACTGATTTATTTTGATCACAGTTTATCACTTCATGGAAAATACCATTCAACTGAATGTAGGCATTCATCATGTGAATAGATCAAGTTTCCTTAATTTTTCAGCACACTGTGGACTGACACTTGAGTCACCGCTGTAGTGTTCAAATACTTGATCTTTAAGAAGTCTGATGTGAATGGGAAGATACGACAAGAGACAGTTTCCTTCTGCCCTATGGGATAAGGGTAACACAGTCACTAGGAGACTTTACAAAAAGCCCTAAGGCTCTGAGTTTCACTGCGAAAGAACTAGCATCTTATGGTGAAGCACATGATAAAGAGAATCATGAAAACTTTTTTTTCATTTTTCTTTTTTTTTTTTTCCCCTGGGTCATCTTGCTTTGCCTGAGGCTTCATTCCAGGAAAACTTAGGCTGCTGTAAGATTTATTGGATGGAACCAGAGTTTGAATGCAATTTTCTCTCGTCACATTCACACAAAGGATATTGCATCCTTCTGAACCACCACAGCTAAGAAAGGCATATTTAATTTCTTCTGTGCCAGGGCTCTGGTTGGGGGTTTGGGGAACTCGCTTCTATCACTGTGTCAAATCATACTGTGGCACTACGTACAGTTTCACTCCCAGTGTGGAAACCTAAAATTTGTTTACTGGGAGCGCTGATGTGTGCAAGATTTGATTGCTTCAGCGCTCTCAGAAAGCAAAACACAGAAGCTGGACAGTATCTACAGTAAGTTTGTTTTTAAAATCAAGTAAGCAGTCTAAGAACTAGGAAAGCGTCTAACCTAGCTAAATCAAATCCAGTCCCATATGATATTTAAACTAAATTCAATAAATAAGACCAATTATGTCCTAGAATGCACTGATGCCTGACTGCATTACATTGGACGTGGATACCATACCAACTTAATGTAGTTATATACATACTATTTATCTATATAGAAACATAACATATCAACATTTATTATAAAGACACATTTCTTCCTTATCCCTTGGAGCCTTCAGTTTCAATACTGACCACAATCATCTCAGCTTCACAAAAAATGCTGAGTTGGCAGACCAAGATCATAACTAACTGCAGCCACTGGCACCCTGCATCCCCACAGTTCCAGCTGATTTCCTCTTATCTGATGAACAAAAAAATACCCCCAAAACACAAAGGAACTGTGGTGGGTCTACAAAATACTCTGGAAGCATTCCCCTGTCACCTGTACTATTAAGAGACAGCGAACAATCGAGAACTATCATCATGCAGACAACTGTATGCCCAGATCATAAGATGCCAGAAATACTTCACCACAACGAAGTCCACAAACTTTCTTGAGTACACAACAGAATACAGAGGTGGAAGTGGTAATTATTAAAATGTGTCCCTCCCCTCAAGCATTGCTTCAAATTTTCCCAAAGGCTGCAGTTTGTAGGTAACAAGCAAGAAATTACAGGTCTTAGAAACCAAAACCAAACATTTATAAGACTTGTTGTTGATCAATACCTGAAGAATCTTTTCTTCTCTTTACATTTAGTGCTATCTGACCAGAAAATACATAAGATAACAACTGGCCAGGCAAAACTGAAAACATTTACCCACTTCATCTGTTTATCATACCTGACTGACAGGAAGTAAAACATTAAAAACGTATTGCATCTAGAGTAAACACTTTACTACAATGAAATTATACAACAGGAGAGAACAGCTAATGAATATTATGCCCAATCCTTCATTCTTCCTGTCATCTCTGACTTGAACTAAATCAAAGCAACATACACAAATCCTCAAGCAGTATTCCTACAACATGTTATGAAATGTCTTCCTCATATGATCTGGTTTATATTGATAATTGTCCTCTGTGAAGGATGTTTATAAGATTACTGTCCTGACTGCTAATGAGATTACTACCCCTATATATTCTGATCCGAAAATACAAGTTTCTATTACAGCTGTTGTTCATACCTTGAAAATTCATGCCCTTTGATATGTTTGAATGCATTTCTTCAGAAACTGCTTCAGCCTTAAATTGCATCTCTCCTTCTCTCAGGTCAGAAGACCATACTTGCAGTGAGACCAAACAACAGAGAACTACCCCTTCGGCAATGTTAACATGATTATCCATCAAGCTCAAGGCTTTTCTTTTTTTTTTTTCCCCAGTCACACCTTCATGTTGTCAGGGCTTACCAGTCCCTGTCAAGAGGAATTCTTGCCACTGGCTTAAGTGAAGTGTGGGTTTTTCTTCTGAGGTTTTCCGAACAACTTACGTTTTCTGTTTTGAACCCAAAATCATGAAAGAGAGAACAACACAGCCAGTACTCCTATTTTGAGGGCAAGAATACAATAGCATTCTCTGCAAACTTGCTGGGGAAGAAAATTAAACAATAATTTTATTGTATTTAAATATTCATAGCTAAACAAAAGAACAAAATGATATGTTTTAATTTCCACATTCCTAAGTGACCAACATATGAAATGCATCTTATCTCCCAGTACTAGGTGATTTTAGACAAGATAAGATGAAGAAAAAGCTTTGGAAAAAAATGGCAGCAATGAACTCCTGATCCAGCCATCTGAAAAGCAGTGAAGAATCTAATCACAGCACTGCAGGCAAAAATAAAAAAGGGGAAAAAATGGACCTAAACTAGTCCCCTTCTGTAGCTACTCCTGGCTGGAACAACTATGGACCAAATACTGCAGCCTTGCCATGTGAAAATACATTGTTGTGGGTTCTCCTTCAGTAGCTGAGGAGCAGTGTTTGTATAAACGCTTTCATTCACTCTCATTTCTAAATGGGGTGAAGAACTACAGGCAACAACCACTGATGATATGCCTAAAACACTGTCAAGCACTGATGACCTACAGCAGGCTGGATTTGTCCACCAGACTGAACCCCTTGGTACTTTTTTTTTTTTTTTTTTTTTTAACTAAAGTTGATGCCTGAGCACATGAAATCAGGTACTTTGTCAGCAGATTCCTTGACGTAAAAAAGCAGAGCCATTTTTCTAAAAAGAAAGTAACTTCTTTAGAGAATATCCTAAAGGAATCAGGAGTTATTCGCTCTGATAGAGAAACTACCCTGGAAAATTCCACAGGATCCATTTATATTTCATAGTTTAGACTTAGAAAGTATAATAAACAATGACCATGTACTTTTCATAGAAATATCAGAGACCTCCTCATTTCACTAAACCATTAGTCACATAACGGTGAATGTTTTACTCTCCATCCAGAAAGCAAAGTTTACTCCTAGTTAAAACAAAGTAATTCGCCCCTCTCCCACCAAACCCTTCAAAAAGGCACAAAGGAAAACAATTTATGGACGCTGGTTACACAAGCAAGGAAAGGTACTAGAACATCAGATACACAACTCATTTACGTAAGTAAAAATCTAATTGAGATGATGAGAGGGATGAAGAGCAGGGGAGAATTTTAGCAAGAAGTACTATATACTACATATCTACAGTATTCAGAAAGGAAAAAAAAAATCAACTGCTAAGTAGATAAAGAACGATTAATTAAACTAAACTAGATCTAATCTACACAGTCTCTATTTTGATATATTTTGCTGCTTTGTGAGTTATATGTGTTGTAAGAAAAACAACTGCATTTTTCTGAAACTAAGTGAAATATGTAATCACAGATATTTGTATGCTCCACATATATTGCATATTTATATAACACACTGAAAACAAAACATATTGGAAACAAAAAGCGAGGAAATAAAGGCATTAATTCACTTCATTTCTGGACTTATCTTTGAGAGACTAAAAGAACTGGGGCTGTTTAGGCTGGGGAAAGGGAGACTGCAGGGAGACCTTATTGCTCTCTTCCAATGTCTGAAAGCTGCTTACAGAGAGAGTGGGGGTGGTCTCTTCTCCCTGCAGACAGGACGAGGGAAAATGGCCTCAAGTTGCACCAAGGTAAGTTTAGGTTGGATATCAGGAAAAACTTCTTTACAGAAAGGGTTATGAAGCACTGGAATAGGCTCCTCAGGGAGGTGGTTGAGTCACCATCCCTGGATGAGTTTAAAAATCGTTTGGATGTGGTGCTCAAGGACATGATTTAGCAGACGGTTGTTAGTTAGGGTAGTACAGTTAGGTTGTGGTTGGACTCAATAATCTTTAAGATCTTTTCCAACCTGAGTGATTCTACGACTCTGTTCTCGGAACTCTCCCTCATGCTTTAAACTTGGCAATTTTTTATTTGTTCAAGTGGGAATTCACCAAAAAACAGAATGAGTAAAGTCTGAAATTTAAAAAGTCAAGCAGTTAAGATAATGCAACCAGTGCAAATTTTAAATGAGACAATTTTATATAAGCATTGAAATAATAAAAAATTTGTAAAACAGACTGTGGACTACGCAAAGGAAAATATGGACTATTAAAATGGTGGGAGGTTTTTTTGCATATTTCATTCTACAAAAATTGGAAACATTTTAGCCTAAAACAGCAGGGTTGGGTTTGTTTGTTAGTTTGTTTGTTTCTCTAAGGATATCACTCTGGCTTGAGATTTATGATGAAGTTCTGAGTTTATCATTCGCCTTACATCTGAGTATCTACGAAACTTGTGAAGTTCAGTGATTACAGCTTACAGTAGAAAAATCTTAGGCAAGCTTTCTTCATGTGAAGCTTGCACTTTGTCAGTTCCTTCTTTGCTAAACCACTCAAACTCAGCTGAAAATTATGCAGAAAGTCTCCCTCATCCCTTCAGGGAAAACTGGGACCACTTTCATAATGTAACAAAATAGAGCAAAAAACATACTGTCTTGTTATTTTTAGAATTTTCTTCTTGTGTTGCTGCCATATTTTGCATGCAAGATTTATTATTTTAGTTTCTCTTAAACAATGAATCAAAATTTAAATATAGAACTTAATACTACTACTACTAAAAATCTGTCTTAGCAAGTGAAAACAGATTTTGCCCCAGGAGTCTTAAGTGCTTTTTCAAATTGCATTCAAATGTTTTTTATATCTGTTCTCTAACAGACAGAGCAATAGCAAAGCTGTAATCCTGCTGCAAACATAACCATGACACCAGAAGGCAAACTGATTACATCTTACAAGATCTACGCTTCCATCTAAATGTGTTTCAGTAGCAAAACTCACTTAGACAAGTTCTGAGCCTGTTTCCCCTGTAATTTCTCAGCAGGAATCAACATAAGCAATACTCTGATGATCATATTTCTGCAGGATAACCTACTACAGGCAGTGTTTTTCTTTGCCTCTGGACAAAATAAAATAAATTAACACATTCACAGGCAATTCCAAATGACTGAAATATTTCTTGCACCTTTGTGAGAATCAATGCATTCCTAGCTTTTTCATACATATATAATAGAATATTTCTGGTTTTGTTGTTTTAAAGAAACAAAAAGGTAGTGAAGCTTCTTCCAGTTTAATCAATAATGATTCCTCTGGGCTTTTTTTTTCATGCATCTTTCTTCTACTCTCATCTTTTCATGACCAATTTTACAGTTACTTCACCCCACCAAACATAATTTTAACTTTCTTTTCCTCCCCAAGAAAGAGTCCTATCTAGCGGACAGCACACAGAATCTCCAGCGCATTTACTCCTCTACGCCAAGCACTGTTCCACCTATGAGTTCTTCTAAATCTGCTGAAGTCATTCTCTGCTTGATCTCGGTCTGGCAGGCTGCTTGTACTTTCCATTGACTCAAACGGTGATTGCATCTGCTTGCTCTACTTGCAAATTAGGATTTTACTATTTTTTCCACAGCAGAAATATCTGAGAATGGATTAGTCTTTTAAGATCAGTCCTACTGAGGAACAGATGCACCTCTCCAAAACCACATGATTACAGCTAATTACAGCTAATATTGACCGATTATTTCATGTTTCAATGAATTTAATTTGTACAATGTAGTTAGAACAAACATACCTCATGGGTCAAGATGTACAATAGAGGTCCCTACAACCCCACTCCAGCATAAACCACTGTCTCCCTCCGCCCACTTAGACAGAAGAAAGGAGAGCAGAGTTCAGTCACCTGAACCATAAGGTTAGTTTCCCAGCATGGAAAGCAATATCCAAACAAAATCTACCTCTTGGCAGTGCTACTTGATGCAGGCTGTGCTCTGCCTAAGGAAGTGTCATTAGCAGGCTGCCCTGGCATCCCACAAAGCCCCACACCAGACCAGCATCTTCTACACTGCTTTGCAACAGCTTTTTCTGCAATTAGAAATGCCCACTGAATTTTAGAATGCATCCAATCCAAACATATAAATAAATAAACACTTCCTTATTAAGAAATGACCATGTTTGGTGTCCTATTTTGGCACAGCACTAAGAATGTTGGACTTCCTGAAAAATTGGACATAATGAAGTTAAATTCAGCTCTCTGTTACATTCACTTTTTTTCCTCCCAGAATAATTTTAAATTCACTCTTAAAAATATGGGTGTTTGTTTTTTTTTTTTGTGTGTGTGTGTGGTTTTTTGTTAGTTAGTTAGTTAGTTTGTTTCCTTTACATGTACCATCATAAATCCAGGACAATCCTTTGATTAAACTACTAGGAAAATTTGTTCTGTGTCCAAAATTATACTTGATTTTTCCACCTCATTGATTGCATTTAAACAGGCATTTAAGAAGATGCGAATAAAAATCCTTCCTCCTATGTACATACAGCTACATATGACTACTGCCAATAATGTGTATTTCACTGGCATCTTGTTTGTGAAAGTGTTTTTAACCAAAGCTGTTTTACACGGTTTGAGGGATCCTCTGCAAGTCTTAAATATGTAAGTTCTAACAATGAATGAAAAGAGATCTTAAGCAGAGCTCAAAATAAATGCAAGTTCTTGGGACTAACACCTAATAAACTCCTAAAAGCAAGGTATTATCAACATTAAACAAGTACATGCCTTTTTTACCCTGAGTAATTACATTTTTTAGCTGGAATTCTGAAACTTCAGTTTCAACATAAAGCTGACGTGTATTCATTAATTTTAAAGAAAGTCTTATCTAGGAAAGAAATAATAATATAAATTCATTTAGCAATTCATGTCACTGATCCTTTGCTTCATACAATTTAATGCAAACACTTCTGATGCTTTAGTTTCTAGGTTGCCAAAGTATTACTTAATATAATGCAACTCCAAATTGTTACAGCACAAAGTTAAATAGGCATTCAGAATAGTCTCTGCTATTGGGAGACAAGCTAAAATAGTATATGACAGTATGAATTGTTCCTGAAATTACTTTCAAACATGATGATTCTAGAGTTACATGCTACTGTACAGATTTGCTAGAAAAGATTTAACTGCCACCAAGGCCACTGCTAAACACAAGAAGTAATCACACACTCAGTTATACTCTATTAGTCAAAGCACTTCTAAGTGACTCAGAACACAAAGATTAGAGAGAGACTACAGCACTAAGAAAAACAAAAAACAGCCTTGACCAAAACCATCATGATGCTTTTCCTATATTGCCATTGTCTTGAAAGTGAATGAATGAATGATAAAATAGTGAGAAAATGGCTTGTATTTTTTCCAGAAACAATTATTAAATTAAGATAAGAAATACTAGCCAAGATGATGGCTAGTTCAATTCCTGAAAAGAATTCTGAAGTCACATGGATTATACATTTTGACAGTGCTGTAGAATCTTTGATAGTGCCTACTTTGATTGGATGCAGAGTGAAACTGGAGACTGTATTTATTCTGTATCTTCCCCATGGCTAGAACAGTAGAACTCCAGTTTGTGCTGACCTACGTGTACTCTCCTAATAAAAATAACTACTATCAGTAACACAATTAATAAAAAATAACCCTATTCCTAGATAAATCATTACAGATTTGTTATAAGAACAGGTTCTCATCTAAGTTTTCTGCTTGAACTTCTAAAGTAAATACAGTTAGAGAAAAAATACACGTGGTATAACTGAAGATAAAGACCAAAAGATTGAAGACCATCTAAGGAACCCGAAGGCATGTAAATCCATGGGACTCAATGAGAGTCATCCATGGGCTCTGCAGGGACTGATGCAAGAAGCTGCTAAACCGCTATCCATCAGCAAATAAGCAAGTTTGTTAACAACAGCAAACTGTATGGTATGGCCACCATGTTGGAGGAAAGACACACTATGCAAAGGAACCTTGACAAACTTGTGAGGCGGGCCCATGTAAACCTCATGATGTGTA
Organism: Coturnix japonica; assembly: GCF_054131305.1. Classification (NCBI taxonomy): domain Eukaryota; kingdom Metazoa; phylum Chordata; class Aves; order Galliformes; family Phasianidae; genus Coturnix; species Coturnix japonica. The sequence goes on along the minus strand of NC_140663.1, from coordinate 104,656,903 downwards.
CATAAGGCCAAGTTCAGGGTCCTACAAATGGGCTGGGGCATTCCCAAGTAAAAATACAGGCTTGGTGAAGATTGAGAGTAGCCCTGAGAAGATGGACTTAGACATGTTTACTGATGACAAGCTTAAAAGAAGCCAGCAATATATGCTTGCAACCCAGAAAGCCAAACATATCCTAGGCTGCATCAAGAGAAGCATGACCATCACATAAGAGGAAGTGATTTTCTCTGTCCATTCTGATTTCACATTTCTCTTTGGAGCCCCCAGAATAAGAAGGACATAGTGGTGCGAGTTCAAAAACAGTATATGAGAACTACCAAAAAGCTGAGTCCAGCGAACACAGGCTGAGGGAGCTGAGGTTGTTCAGCCTGGAGAAGAGAAGGCCCTAGGAACACTAGCAAATTTCTAGTACTTAAAGGAAGCCTAGGAAAAAAAAAAAAAAAAACAAAAACACACACACACAAAAAAAAAACAAACCAAAAAAAACCACAAACAAAACTGGAGAAGATCTCTTTATCAGGCTAAGCAAAATGATGTGAAAAGGGCATAACAGCTAAAAACCAAAAGAGGATAGATTTACAATAGATTTGATAAATTCTTCACTATGACAGTGGTGAAGTTCGTTACAACCGACTGTGAACACTGCATCCCTGGAGATGTTCAAGGCCAGGCTAGATGGAGCTTTGAAAAGACTGGTATAGTGAAAGATGTCTCTACCTTTCCAGGTAGACTGGAACTAGATGACCCTTCCAACACAAGCCATTCTGTGATTCTAACTGAAACATCTAGCCTGACTTTTCTGGTTCTATTTGTAGAAACCGCAAATAGATTTGCTATGTTCTTTAAAATTGTTGTTCAGGGATACAGAAAAATACAGTTCTCAAATAGGCTTTGATTCTGAAAAACTCATAGTTTCATCTGTCAAATGAGCACTGAAAACAAACAAAAAATTTACAGGTCGTGATGCAAAGGTATATTCACAGAAGAATTTTCAAAACAAGCATATTGAAAACACTTAAGAATGCACTGGGTATTGTAAAGTGTGGCTCATATCCATTTCAAACCATTTCCAATTTAAATAACGTTTACAGAAACAGATGCTTATTTCCTTATTCTCACAGGCTGATATGAAGCAGCTTTTCTCTTTTTCTCTCTTTGCTCTGATCCAAATGTTTAATGCTACACTTTCTTCTTTTTTAATCTGCTTTTCAGATAATCCTTTAGACATACATTATATATCTCAAAGTTTTTCCCTCAGGTTGGTTTTTTTTTTGTTTTATTTTATTATTATTTTTTTTCAACTCTGCAAACACATACAGTTCCTTTACTTTTAAGAAAATGACAGCTATAAAATGATGTACCAAACAATTCTGGTCATTTAGATTGATACCGTAGCAGACAAGTAGCAAAGGTGAACAATAAACCAAACTTTTTTTTGAAGTCAGGATACCATACTCTTGAAAAACTTACATGTTCATGGCAACAGTGTACATAGCTTTAGGCTTCAGAAATATTTTCTTCTGCTGGGCAGCACCTTAACTAGTCAGGTATATTGACTCAGGTAGATTCTCTGGTTTTAATATGTGAACAGCAAAATAGAGATACAGATGAAATGGATGAGAGATTTATAAGTATTAACTATTAGTGTCAGCTTTAGAGCTGAATGTATCTCACAAACCTAACAGACATCTCTAACTGAAAGCAGAAAGTTCCTTAAGGAGAAAGCAGAAGACAGCATACTTAATTACAATTCATCATTGTCTTATGATGCATTTACCGCCTTTATGTATTCTCCTATCTTACATATTCTTCTCCCCCTGATCAGCATTAATAATTTAGGAAACAAAGGGCAGGGATATTTTGCTCTTTAACCATCTGCTCACAGTTCCAACTGTCTTCTCTACTTTTCATCACCTGTTTGTTTTCAAAAGAGCCTCTGATGAAGAGAAACAAATGCCTGAAAAGCATGAATTTCCTTTAAAAAGGTCCGTGTTAACACCTCTCAGGTGTATAGCATATAGCCTCGTATTTCCACATTCATCATTTGCTATTGTTTCTCCTTATCTATCCCACGAACTCTTCAGCCTGAACTGTTTCTAGGTCTAACATGGAGCCCTGGTAAGAGTGATAGCAAAGTTTTATGTTAGAAGCTTCACATCCCATTTCAATTAGTAGTTGCTTTACTTTGTTGTAGCTTTATCAGTTGCTTTATCTTTGAGTTGCTTTATCTTTGAGTTACTTATAAACCCTTCAGTGATTAATGCTCGATCTTACCTATTTATTGACATTACCGTACCTGTTTATTTGCAATTTCTTCTACCTGCTCTTCAATCAGAACCTATAATAACCCACTTATTGAGGACTGTGTAAATAACAAATAAATTTACAGCTACACCCTACTTCCAAGCCTCTCCAAATTTTTCTTCACTAGCATTTCTATACAGAGACAACTGAGATTTCCAAACCCATTTCTCTGAGACATTGAAAACAACCTCACTGCTAGTCCAGTATGTTTCCTTTTTTCTCTGATAAAACCAAAGCCTACAGAAAATCATTGCAAAATCCTTAAAATAGGATTATCTGTGAGCTGTATTGCCACCTACTGGATGGCAAATCTAGACTGTAAGGTAACTCTGCTACACACCTAGCAGTGTTTTGGAAATATTAGTAACTCATTCATAACAACTTATTTTTTATTTTTAACAGTGCCAGTTTATTTTTCATCATTTGTCTGTTCCATGTAGATTTGTTTCTCTGTTTGGCCTGTAATAGCTAAGTGTAAGGGATGCCCTGCAAGAAAGAGATGCAGATGTTGTTTGTGCAAAGCTATCCTAAATGGTTAACAATTGTGGATTCAAATTTAGCTGAAGTTTAGAGGCCTCAAAAAAAAAAACAATAAAACAAAAAAAACCACTGCTTCTCGGATGGCAGGTGCTTAACTTCTTAAAGCCTTTTTAAGACATCTTAAACTGACTTTTCAGACACTCAGACTTACCATTTACTTTGCAAAATGTCAACTACAGTTCTGCAGACAGCTTAATGCCAAAAAAAAGAACCCCAAAACCCCCCCCAAAAAAACAACAAAAAAAAAACCCAAAAAAAACAAAAGCAAAAAAAAAAAAAAAAACCCAAAAAAAATCCACCTTTTTGCTTAAAGCAGCTCAGATTAAAGCTATATACTGTAGCAGATAACTATGAGCACTTCAGGAAAAGAAATGCTTTGTAATATTTCAATATACTGTGATTTTCTTTCTTTTATTCCTTTTACTTCATACAAATAATTGTTTTCTCCCATATTGTGGTCAACCAAGGACATGGCAAATCAAGAACTGCTTAATAGCTTTATGAAGATCAAGCATTCGCATTATTATCAATCCATTAAAAAAGAGAAAAAAGGAAATTAGATGCCAATTGGGCAAGCATACATTAAACACAATTGATTTTTTATTGGAAGCCAGAGCATAAATATACCAATGGATTCCAGCTTGAGAACTGGCTTGAATTTCAGACATTAATTGGAAACAGGATTACTTTGAGTGACAGAAAAAGAAGAAAAACACAAAAAGCATAATAACAACTGATCAGTGGAAACAGGAACTTTATTTATTTTTTGAAAAAAATAAATAAATAACAATATTGGTAAAATGAGGACAAATTAAGTTAGGTCAAACCATTGAGATGAAAAGCCAAATTGAGTTAATAGATTTTAAGAGTTCATTTTGCAAGACAGATGATTATGCCATCCTTTAACTCTGACCACAGAGACATTCTGCAGCCAAAAGCTTTTCATATCATATTACAGTTTAAATACTCCAGAAAATGCCTGCTCCTTAGCCTGGGCTCTATTATACAAAGACAAAGGAATTATAGCATGAATAATCTGGAGGAAACCAGCATCAACCAATCTGATGGACCAGAACCACTGCACAGAAAGACCATGACACTGTATCTAGAGGAAAAAAATGGAACTCAGACCTTCAACAAAACACACTATGAGAAACCAGAAAGCAGATCCTTTCCATTGGATAATGGAAGTCTTACACACACAGGAGCTCATTTCCAGTTCTGCATGAAATTGGAACAGAAAAGGGATACTAAGTTCATGCTCCACAAATCTCTCTGTGACATTTGGGCTTAGATTCCTCAGAATCCACATAGGCTTGCAAACCCGATAAAATTGTATTCCCAGCAAGCAGCTCACACCTTAAAACTGGGAAAGCAACACTCTTTTACAGCCAAGCAACAGCACTCCTTTTAAGCCTCAGGTCTGTGAAATCCAATCACTGTGGTATACTACCATCTTAAATAAAAGGAATGTATAACCTCTGTTTTTATAGGAAATGATGTTACTGGGTATGGCACTAATTATCTGTACCAAAGTGTAATAAGAAATGTAATCAAAACATTATACAAGTTCTGAAAAAGAACTAATTACCGTAAAACCTCGATACTTCTTCTGGCAGTTTCAGTAAGGGAAAATGGATATTCATAATGAATATATTTCCTGGCAGGTTATTCAGACAGAAGAAATATTCACAAAAGAAGCCCTGAAATAATTAATACACAAAGGACCTTTTTGGTGAAACACAAATACATTCAGCTCCAAAGAGATGTTGGTTCAGATTTAACTGTGAGATATCCAGCCAATTTAACTCAACCAATACAATCTTAGGCCAGATAGCTGCTTTTAATGATAGCAAACAATACCTACGTACCAGTATACAATGGGATATAGGACAGTCTCATTCTGACACACTGCATCAACAAAAGTAACTTGTTTTTGTTACAGGCTCAGAAATATAAACTAAAGACAACTTCGCCTATGCTACTAGTTACGAACAGTTTTTGGAAGATAACATGTCTAACTCACTTGACTTCAAAAGCCATGGATAGAAGATGTAGTAGGTAAATGATGTAATCAAAGGGTACAACAATTTCCCTCCAAGATTGGATTCCTATTATTCTTAACACTTCTCAAAATATCTACCTTCAAGCAAGCACCTTTAATAATTTTTTCAGCTCATTTATGCCTCACCTATTATTTCTCCAGTGCATCAAAGCCAGGATACACATACATGAATCAATACATCTCCCTTTGGTATGAGGAATTTAGGTTTCTCCAGTCTTGCACCTGGGAAGGAATAACTGCAAGTTCTCAGTACAGGCTGAAATACGAGCTGCTGGGGAGTAGCTCTGCGAAGACGGAACTGGGGGTTCTGATGGATGACAGGTTGTACATGAGCCAGCAGTGTGCCCTGAAGGCCAAAAAGACCAATGGCATTCTAGGGTGCTTTAAAAGGAGAGTTGCCAACAGATCAAAGGAGGTGATCTTACCCCTCCACTCTACCCTGGTCAGGCCTCATCTGGAGTACTGCATCCAGTTCTGGAATCCCTGGTACAAAAAAGACAGGGACCTCCTGGAAAGAGTCCAGAGGAGGGTCACAAAGATGATAAAAGGCCTGGAGAATCTCCCCTGTGAGGAAAGGCTGAGCAACCTGGGTCTGTTCAGCCTTGAGAAAAGATTAATGTTTATAAATACCTTAATTGAGGGAGTCAAAGGGACATGGCCAACCTCTTTTCAGTGGTCTGTAGGGGCAGGACAAGGGAAAACGGACATAAACTGGAAGATAGGGAGTTCGCCAATATGGGAAGGAACTTCTTTACAGCGAAGATGATGGAGCACTGAATCACTTATTCTGTGATTCTGTAACCTGCTTCGGCAGCCGGGTTGGACTTGATGATCTCTAGAGGTCCCTTCCAACCCCTACAATTTTGTGAGGCTGCCCAGGGCGATTGTGGATTCTCATTCTCCGGAGATGTTCAAGACCCACCCTGGATGCCTACCTGAGCAGCCTAGTCTAGGGAGCCTGCTTTGCAGGAGGGGTGGACTCAATGGTTTCTAAGAGGTCTCTTCCAGCCCTTACAATTCTGTGATTCTCTCTATATTATACTTCCAAGGTCTTTGCCATGACTGTTCAGGCTACAACACATTCTCATCCTACAGACTAATCTGTGCAGTTCTGGTTTCAGGGAACCAGGTGTACACAAAATACGTACAATACAAGCTTTTGTTTACAGCATTTAATTACAGAAAAGCTATTAAAAGCAGCTTGCATGCATCTTTTTGGTTCATAGCAGAGCTGTTAGATCTAAAGTGTACCAAGGAAGACTGGAACCACCACTCATTGGTACCACTCAAGGAATTCAAGTCAGCCTAAAAAGGGCACATAACAATTTGTAAAAAGGGTTTTTCTGTCTTTAAAAAGCACCATAATTTCCACATAATAAAAAAGTAACTTTCACACTAGAGGTTATACTTCCATCCTCTTGGGACTGTTGAGACAGGGAAATGAAAAATGCTGCTAAAGAAGATACTTGTGTGCTCATGAGCAGGCTGTAAGCACCGCACAAAGTCCAAAATCCTGAGCCTAAAACTCTGCTCATGGCATTTTCTGATTGCACCTATTCTACACTCCAAAGGTAGCTCCTTTCCAGACACAGGCTTCCCTGATGGGCTACCATGGGGGAACCCTCTAGGGGCTGCTACAGCCAGTACAGCCCAGGTTACAGGAATGGGTGAGAATGTAGCATGCAAGCACTGGGTGAGCAGACAGAAGTGGGACTGGTTCCCTTCAATTTGTGTGCCATTATAAACAACATGTATCCTCAACATACATACAGGCTCATTTAAATTCTTATTGCTGTGCTTTCTAATCTCTCATGATACTACTGGTATTAGGAAACAAAAGTTGGGGTTGTATCACTAATAACTAACAGAATATTTCTCTGATGATGTCTGACTTAAACATAAAATGCCAGAATGGTAAAAGTTCATTTCGGCGCTGCCACATCTACCAAACAGCTTGCTGCGTAATTGCAACTGCATGTAACAGTAGCACTACACACATGTCATGCCCTCCCAGTGAGTGTGTCAGCATCTATGAATAAAATCTCACAAAACTCTCGCAGGAAAAGCATTTTAGCAGCACACATTCAGACACAGAGTACTAGATCAGTTCTTCAGCTTTTTATATTTTTCCTCCACCTAATTCCTCCCCTGTGCTCCCAGCCAAAGCAGTGCTGACGGTTGAATGAGAAATCTTGTAAGCGGGGATAACATTTCCAGCAGCATAAAGCAGAGAGCTGTTGTGTGCCTGAGTTAACAGCAACTGAGCACTGCCAGCAAGGTAGCACATATCTGTTGCCTACTATTTCTTTTCCCTCTTAGATTATTTACTTCAACAGAGCACTTGTTTTAGTTTTTTTTTGTTGGTGGTGATGTTTATTTTTTTCTTTTGCTTTGTTTTCCAATTGTAGAAAAACTCTGCTAAATAAAAGCATACTGTCTGGAAAACACTAAATTAAACTGACCTGATGACTTTTTGGTTTTTGCTTGGCAGCCAGAACATTACAACTAATTTGGGACTGTGCCTGATTTCATCCATTTGCAGGGAGAGAAGAAGAAAAAAAAAAAAAACACAAAAAGGCAGGCTTACTGGTGCATTCAGAACTCTATTCACTGAGTCAGGTGTATCATAAAGAAAAGAAAATTCTAGTATCTATAGCAAAGTAAAAAAATGACTGTACAGAACCATCATTACATCTCAATCACAACAGTCCCACGCTTAGCTCCTGTGAAGCTTTTCTGATCTGGAACAGCCTCTTATATTTTGATAGTTAAATGGAAACAAATCAAATGATATCACCTGACCAAGCATTTACAGGTCATTCCACAGCATAAACGCTTCATCTAATTTTGATTCCAGTTTTGAAGAGAGGCATGTTAAAAGAAAAAAGAAAAAAAGAGGGCATTTCAGATTTTCCTGATTATCCCATTAATTTGCTTTATACGTTTATACGTGATTTCTAAATTAGACAGCTGTTCAAACTCTAATCATAACAACAAATGCAATCTGCCAACGTAAACCACTGGAGTACCGCAAGACACTTAAAAAAAATAATAAAAAGAAAAAGAAATGAAACAAAAAGAAACCAAAGATTTCTTTAGTGCTTTGTATTTTTGAAACCATAAAAAAAGTTAACAAAACCAATTGATGCAATCCTCGTCAATTATTAATGTGAAATAAGGCACATAAGCAATTTATTTTTTTCTTTTCCACTATATACTCTGATTCTACTTACTCTCATAGCACAATTTATTGTTGCACTGCATTTTGTTTTGGATTTTTGGTGGACTTTTTTGTGTTTTTGTACACTGATGGCAGCTAAGATTCTGCCCATGAAATATTCTTCTTTTTTCATCTTTCTTTTATTGACCTTCAAATCAAGAGATAGGAAATAACTGGCCTCTGTAGAACTTTTAAGTACATATACTCAAACATCTGCAAATAAATTTTAAGCATGCATGTTCCTTCCAACTCACAAGATTCCTACACTTCATTCATAGAAGAGATATTTCAGTTGTTATTTTTAAAGCTGATTTTGTATATTAGTTATTAAGACATACTTAGCAGTTATTTGCTTTATTTGAATACCCCACTGTTGTTCTATATTACTCAAAACCATCAAATATTCTTAACGCATCAAGAGAGAAACATGAAAATGACATGCTCTGTTGTTTTTCTTGTCCTTTTGTGCTTGTTATATCTCATCTGCGCATATTCAGAAAAGAGAGCAGATACAACCAAATACCAGCTTGACCTGTATCTAAGCTAGCCAGAATAAAGAACAGGCATAAAAACAATTAATCATTATATTTTGCTTGTCTGATCAACAATAAATATTTATGTAGCATCCCTGATCCAAACAGTATTCATCAACACTTTTAAGAATTCAGGAACATCGTGCAGCTTGAAGTGATTCCTGAAAACTAGGTTTAGACATGTTACCATAAATCCTTAAAAATTTATTACTACTTACCTACCCTTAAAAGTTCTTCACAATTTTCCTGTTGCTGCCTAGCTACCTGTTCCACATGGACGCTGCTGTTCTCTAGCCTCTATGCAATTTAGTGGGGGAGGTATTACATAGGAAACCACAGAGTATCATCAAAATAAATTCCTTTTTCTTCTAAACCCAAACTTTTGCCACCACCTCCAAAAGAATCAAGGTACCGCTCTTACCACCCTCTTGTGGCTTCCTATTTGTCACCGTTTCTCTAAGTTCAGCAAACTCAGACTCCCCTCATCTTCTCGAGCAGATGAATATTGACTACAAAGACCAAATGAAGAAAAATAAATGTGTAGTTACATTCACACTTGTTCACCAATGTGTTCTCCAGTTCTCCTAGCCAATAAGAGCTCAGTTTTGAGTTTCCTTTCCAGCTCATCCTCTGCTTCAAACCATCAATGTCACCACATCTGTCCATGAAATTTAGTCTATCCAACAACATCAGTAACCATAATGCACAAAATACTAAATAAAGATGAGGCATCATTAGAAAATATGATACATGCTTCATTTCCTAGAGTTTTTTAAAAGTGTATTTTGAGAGCATGAAGAAGTTTTGATAAAAGAACGGCACCATCAATCTCCCTGTTTCAGACTTTAATAATGATACTTAAAATATTCTCCATCTTAGCTTATCTGATACCCATTTAAATATTTTTTTGTTGGTTATCAAAAAGTCTTATATGTGTTTGATAGCACTACACACAGTATATATCATTAATATCACTGAGTCTGTCTGCAGTGCATCTTTCACAGCAGGGCACCCCTTCAGCACTCTTCATCATCATATATCTTAGATCTTTCTTTTCAGGGGAGACCTTATTGCTCTCTATAACTTCCTGGAGAGAGGTTGTAGTGAGCTGGGAGTTGGCCTCTTCTCTCATGTAATCGGTGATAGAAATAGAGGGAATGGTTTTAAGCTGCGCCAGGGGAGATTCAGGCTGAACATTAGGAAGTATTACTTCTCGGAAAGGGTAGTCAGGCATTGGAATGCACTGCCCAGGGAGGTGCTGGAGTCACCGACCATGGGAGTGTTCAAGAAACGTTTGGATGTTGTGTTGATGAATATGATTTAGCTGGGAAGTATTGGTAATGGTTGGTCTAGATGATCTTCTAGGTCTTTTCCAACCTTGATAATTCTGTGATTCTGATTCCATCCAAGTTTTACTCATTTTTAATGACTCACTCACGTGCAGTCAGTTTTATACTAGGCCTTTATTCATGCTTCAGAAATGGTTCCTGTGCTGTACTTATTCTAGCATTTTCATGGCTACTCAAAAATAATCTTTTCAGGCTTCCCTTGGACATGGCTTTGGGATGGAATTCTTGTTTCACCAGCAACATCTCTAAAAACATTTCTATCCCCTTCCTAAAGATATCCTCAAACAGAGAAAATTGATAGTTCACATACATAAATTGCCTAATTTTTTGTTACATAAAAAAACCTTTGAAAGTTTTCATTAGTGAGCAAAATTGAAAATAGAAATCCACAAACAAGGTACCGAAATATTATGCTTTTTATAAGCAAGATAGCTTTGCTAATATAGAAAGAATATTTAAAGCAGCATGAAATCATGACTATATTCAAATTGATTTTCCAAGAGTTAATCTGTCAGTATTCATATTATCTGCTGACTTCATCACAGCTGAAAAGACCAGTAGGTAATCAAAACTTCCCTACAACCATCACTAAGAACAGGGGTTCCCTTTTCTGACATTTTAAGTAAGCAATTCTAGCAAGAATTGCATGCAGCTCCTTCATTGAACATAGGGCCAATTTACTTATATATATATATATACACACACACACACACATATATATATATATTTAAATGAACCCTGAAATAATTGCCCTCCCTTATTTATTTGCAGTAGTTTATTTAAGAGGTTTTTGAAAGAACTGATCACAGAGGTATAGTTTGCTTGACTTTAAAAGCAGCATCAATTAAACATCTTAGTGTGTTCAGTTCTCACTCTTGCAAGAGGTGAAGAATCTGAATTAGATGCTCTCTGTATTCTCTAGATTAATACAGAAAGATTTCACCTTGAATAATGTATGAGTGTTTGAATTAAAACAAGTATAGACATGTTTTCTATAAATAAACCGATACATCTACGTGTGTCCTATTATGCATTCAGCTTTGCCCATCTAAAACTGAAATTAACGCAAAATTCACAGATATCTTATTGATACAGCATTAGATTTGGAAAGAGCCAGAGAAGTCCCACCCCATATTTTCTGGAAGCAACAAAGTCTCCCCAATTTCCACAAGACTTGAAAATGACTCTACAGAAGTAAGCCAGGAACTCGGCCTGGGCTCCATCGCTGAAGATGAGGCGCAGTAGCCTCAACTGCTGTGTGCTATCTGTTCACTCATGCATGTGCCCTCTTAGCCTAATGCATACCCAATGGTTGTCTCTGCTCCAGGGAGCTCCTCAATGCATTAACACAGTACAACCAATTACATTAGGAGATAATATTCTGTGCTTTCAAAGGAGACAGAGGTACAGTTTTCCAGAATATTTTTTGGTTCTTGGTTTTTTATGTGTTTTTTTTGTTGTTGTTGTTTTGGTTTGGTTTGGTTTGTGGTTTTTTTTTGCCATACAGTCTAGCTCCTCAAAGCCTCATTTATATTTCTAGATAGCAGGTTCAAGTTACTTTTCTGGATTCAGTGAGGTATGATACGATGAGTTTGATACATTCTACCTGCCCCAAAATGAAATATGTATTCAATCATGCATTTTGTAACACATATTTTATGCTTCTGTATTAATTGTACAACTTATTATCAGGTTTACTGTCAGACACAACAGAAGAACTGCTCAACTAAGAAAATAATTCATTTTTCCTTTTCTTTTGTGAGGAAGGAAAAGAGAGGGAAAAATACGAAGGAAAAAGTATTAAGCAGGTATTACTGATTTAAAATATTAAAGGAAATTGTTAAAGGAGTTTGAAATGTCACAAACAGCAGTCTATGAAATTATTACTTTGATACTCTATATAGTAAAATATAAGAGTGTATTAGTGGTGTGCTATATGATATTTCCCAAGCAATTACCTCTGAGATTCTTTAACAAATGGATATTTTTTCCCCATAAATATTACTTACAGCTTTTTGTTTCTTTTATGTATTTGAAAACTATTAATAGCTTTTTCACTGAATCTCCCCTATCTATATCAATCAAATATATTACATCTTATTGACAGTATATTTTCTTAAATGAATAGTATTCTTGAAGAAGGTAAGGTTTTTATTTATTTCCACTTATTCCTCAAAGTTAGTAATTACTTAAACAAGAAAATACACATAGATAGTCTCTTCTGAAGACAATACAGGACAATAGAGAAGTGGAAAGCTAATATACTGAAGATATTCTCTAAGGAAAAATGCTTTTATTGGTCATAATGACGCTCTTTTGGAACACATTTTAACACCAGTGAGGAGTTAAAAATGAACAGGTAGTTCTAATTTTAGTATCAAGATCTGTCTTTGCAACATAGCAAAGGCATACAACCAGGAGAGTTTCAACCACCAGTCCTTTAATTAATGTTTGAAATCAACCACAAATACTGTAGCTCCACATCCCAGTAAGAACTGGTTCATTCTCCCCCACCAAGAGATGTCCACTGAGGCTCCCTTAGTATAAGCTTTCCAAGGATTTAGCCCTGTGCAGATGGGTCATATCCCCAACTGAACCTATTTGCCTCACTCTGCAATATCTTTACAAGAGCCATGAAGCTGACATTGAACAGTTGAGTATTTTCAAAGCACTATGTCCTGATACAGACCCATATTTGTGTTTCTAGGCTGCTGAGATTTTTCAGCCCCACATTTATTATGCTTGAGCCTCTATAAGGTTTCCTCAGTATTCTGCTCTCCTATTTATGAGTTTATTTGAATACAGGAAAACGCTTAGCCATATAAGCTATTTACAAGTATCCCACATGTGCTTTCATTATGTAGTATTATAATTTATCATGGAACTGATTAATACATTCAATATGCATTTCCTCCATATGACTACTTAGGAATTCATTCATAACACCACTGTGGTGTTTTCCAACAAAATGCCAGCAGAATCATGGGGAAATTGACTCTTACAACTGAGCATTTCAACATGTGATCACTTATAACTGCTTTGTGTTCCACTTAGGCAATAAGCAAATACAACGTTGTGTAATAAGTCATGCCTGCTGTGTTGCTAGGCATTATACTAATGGCTATTCTTAACGTACGTATACATTATTATTACACCCTAACTCAGATCCTGCAGAGCTGTTTTGCAGTTTCCCATTTTTAAGTACAAGTGGAAAAAATTAAGGAAATTCTTTACACAACAGCATGGAGGTTGTTAGCAAACAAAGTGCCTAAAAACCCTGAAATGCTACCACTGCTTATAATTTAAAGTACACAGAATATAATAAAAGAATAATTCAGGAAGTGACTAGTAGCATTTAGTAGCAGTTCCCAGGCTGGGACCCACTGTTCTAGCCACAACCAGCGTATGTAAACCCTTATAGCCCCCACTCAAACATTTTTCAGCCAGAAGATGATTAGAACATAAAAATAACCCTCGTTCATATGACTGAACAGAGTTAACAAATGCGTGCAATGTTGTTCTAGTTGCTCAGCAGGATGAGCTCACTTCGTCAAGGGTTTAACATACCAAAATTCCCCTCCCCCCAAAAAAAACAAGACTGAAAGGTAGAAAACAACAGTTGAGGTCTAACCGATTTTTTTTGTTTGTTTGTTTGTTTTGTTTTAGAACAATCTGTTCTATCCCTCAGCACTTTAAAATTGACAGCCTGCCACTGTAACCACCTCCTCCATCTTTAACTTCAATCTCCTACATGCTCTAATTAATAAAGGGCAGGGGTGTGCTTCTCATGTCTGTGACAACTGTACAGAAAAGCGAGGCAACTGATGAAGGTGGAGAGAGCATGACCTCAATAAACAAGTAAAGATTTCATTGTTCCAAACAAAAATGAAAACAAATTTAAATCCCTGCATTCAATCAGTTCAGGCAAACAACAACAACAACAAAACATTCATAGAGAAAAACCTACCTTGCCACTTCTATTTTCTATTAAAACAAGGTTTTGATGCCAAATGAAGCTATATAAATACCATGAGAACTAGACCTGAGAGAATATGTGCTGGGGAGATCAACATGCAAACAAAAGACTAAGTCACATGCTTCATCCAAATGAGAAGGAACCATCATGCATAATGCACCCATTACCCTTCCACAGAAAACAGACAAAAATTGCTTAGAAAAAAGAAAAAAGCTTTCTTTTTACATAACAGGCAAGTAAACTGTTTGCTCCAGTTTATGAGTAACTAATTTTCTGTCTTTCAGAAAACCAGCTGAATCCACAAGTAGCATGTAAGAACTGACTTCTGATGTTCACTCCTGAATATAATCAGATGAGAATCCAAAAGGAAATCAGACCACCTTTGCAGCTCATATCCACAGGCAATTTTGGAAATAATCTCTAGTAGGGGAAACAACAGGTCTATCTTCAAACTGTGATCACTGTCTTGTAGAACTGGAGCACAGTTCTTCCCACAGTGAATGGATGACCTCGTAGCACTGGAAAATAAGTTTGAGACGTGTCTGACCACTTGGTTAGCAGTTCTCTTTTCACATGCTTTAAAAAATCTTAGACTGAGTTACTGATATGTACTAGTTGATACAGGTACACTGCAATGATCATTAAGACACCCCACTTCTTTGGATCTCAACTCCAAACCAGAGTATAATTTTGTTTAAATATTTACAAGACAAGTATATTACAGCAGTACAGACTCCTCTGAACAACAGGGAAGAGTGCTAGTACAATAATATAAATAAACAACAACACATCTACTTGCTTAAGAATCAACAAAAGGTACAAGTTGGAGGAATTTCATCTCAGATGCATCACAACAACAGAGAAAATGTGAAAAACAAACAAAAAAAACCCAACAAAACAACATAGATTACATAAATTTAACAGAATGTTTATTCAAAGAAGAAAACAGAATACCAAGTGGATGGATGATTCAATACATCGGACAAGGATTAACAAGACAATGCATTTTTAATTATAATTCAGTAGATGTTCTGTTTGCTTCACTAAATAATAATAATAAAATTGTATTTACTGGAAAAGGTAAAGAATTTTTGTTTTGGTCAACAATGCAGCAAAACTCCAGGAAGCAAATACTGCAGAACATTTTTTTTGTGGTAATACAGTTAGCCTGAATATAGGAAGCACTTGGAATCTGGTGATGATCGCCAGACACATTCTACTGGAAGACCTCAGGGGAACAGCAAAGAGCAGGAACTGGCTGATGAAACAGTGTCCTTCAGTAGGAGGCTTACGTAAAGCATGAAACATTTCTTTTGCAAACTAAGTATGAGTAACACCAGTGAAATATTTCTTCTGCCTGCTTTTTGCTGTTCTGTTTCTGACCATTAAATCTGTTTACTAGTTTCTAGTAAACAGCACCATTTAGTAAACAAAACCCTATGAGCCTTAAGCTCAGATACGTGCTTGAAATTTGTGTGATTCCAACCTCCTGATATCTAACTGTTATTGTCAAGTGGCGTTTATTTTAAGATACAGGCTCTTACTAAGCAGCATACCATATATCCTTAACTTTAATTGAATTCATCAGGCGTTAAAGGTTGCCAATGACTGTGGAGATTAAGGAGGCATTCCATAGGAAGACTGCTACATATGCTTGACTGCATAGCTCTGACTGATTGAACCACAGTCCTCAAAATGCTAAACAAACTCCTCCACTAGCGCATGTTTCACGCCTTGTAAGATTCTTCCTACCCACTTGCAAGAGTACTTGAACATGTTTGCATTGAAATGCTTTTTGTCATAGCATGCACAAGCAGCAACAGAATCCAAATACATTCTTTCTCAAGGTTACTTTACAAAAAATAAAAAATAAAAAAATAAAAAATGGAAAGGAGGTAGGTACTGCTTTTGTTGTTGTTGTTTTCTTTTACCACTGGATATTTCTTAGAAAACCAATGCAAGAGTTGCATCTGTGTTTCCCCCAGTCTCTTGGGGCTCTCAAAAGCAGAAACATTTGCTTTAAAAACTTAGGAATAGATGGTCATCCATTTGCTTTGCATTTCCAACTGCTGATAAATGCTTCTGCACAGGGAAGTATTTTTCAGACAGCGCACTTTTAAAGTATGACCTTTAAATATTTATGCTTTTTGACTCTAAAGCTACAGAATTAGATATCAGATTGTCAAATGAAGCAAACTTTACTGTAACTGTGCCAGCTCCCTGAGTAGCAAATCTGCCAGAAAACTACTTACTGGTTTTGGGGAGGATTCTCTGGAATTCAATCTTCCTGGTCATGAAGTTTGCAGAAAGAGAGGCTCTAATCTTTCACTGTGAATCATATACGTATATGAAGCTCAATTTTGCTTGATCTAATACAGTAAGTAGGTCTTACTCAGGATGTGTTTTTGAAATCCTATGAGGACTGTTGTTTCAGGTGGTTAGATCCATTAAGGTTAAGTAAGAGGCCCATGAAAAGGTGCAATTGATGCCACTCCAGATAGAAGGAGTCATTGCATTTGTCAAAACACTTAATGTTTTACCTGACCCTTTCCTTAATTCTGGACTTCGATGTGAATCTGCAAAGAAAAGGAAGTACTACAGAACTCAACCATGAAGTAAACACTGTGAAGTAAAGCTGCTGATGTTTGAAGAATTTCTCTGGTATCTCTTTTGATTTTATTTATTTTTTTATTATTTATATGTATTTTTTAACTGGCAGAAAAACAAGTAGTAAAAATATATTCCTCAAGGAAGACTGATTTATAATGCATCCAGCAGTCTTTCTACAGAGTATTTGCATGAAAAGAAGCTATTATATTAATATGTCTAGTTAGCAGAAGTATTATTAAAAATGTACTTTATCCTTTCCCTCCTTATAAATATGCTGATCATTTGGTCCCACATAAGCCAAGAAATTCAAATCATAAATCAAAGCACTGATGGATATTAAACTGATATCTGATTTGGGAAAAGTAGCAAGGTCCAAATATTTTAAAAGTTTAAAATTCCATTTATCTTTATTCGAAAAATGCAACTCCTCATTTTTTAAATTCAAATTTACTCCTGAAATTTCTGCTTTTTTAAAGAACAAATTAAAAAACAAACAAAGGAAAAAAAACCCTTAACTTCCAGGGCTGGCAATAAAATGCTTAGTTTTAGAAGATGAGAAAATAAAACTTATCAAGAACCTGCCAAATTAACTGGCTAATATAACATATTAAAGGTGACAAGAAATATGAAGAAAAACACTGGAGCCTCCTTATTTTCCATCAGATAATTAAAAAAAAAAAAAGAAAAACAAAATCTAAACAAAAATTAGAGTTGACAACAGTTACTATCTGTCATTCATTTAAATATATATATATCCTATTTCTGCAATCATCTGAAAATAAGATAGTAATTACAAATTAATGAGAAGAAATAAGCTATTAAGACCAACATAATCACAGGCAGTGGACCCCAAAACTATTTATTTCCCCAGTAATGGACTGGTCCAGGCACCTACCCATGGATACCAACTAGGTGATTCTTACAAGTCTGCACTTTAACTGCCCTTAGGCAGATATACTGAAAGGTGTTAGAAGAGAAGAAGGGGAGGACTCCTGCATTTCTGAAAACCTTGAATAATGCTGCTCCCTAGAGATGTGGTGTCTCACTCTCTACCTTTTTCCAGCAAGTTCCTGCGTAATGAAGACTATCCTGAAGAATTTTTATGTACTTTTTATGAGAGATCAGGTAAAACAAGAGCAAGAGATCACAGTAAAGAAAGCATATACCATCAGTTACAATCAGTGATCTGAACGAGCATTACTTCCAACATATTTTCTGTAATTATCATGATAAGGCTTATTACAGTGGGACTGATAAAGTCAGCATCACAACAAAAATCTAAGGGTGCTCTCACTACAGGAGGGGTTAAGTGTATGATTATGCTATTTGGCTGTGCCCTAGGAAATGCTGACAGCTGCAGATGGATGATAAGGTGTGAAGCAGGTCTGAAGAGATCTTCCAGGCAATAAAGAAATATCTCGTGCAGAAAGGGATAAGGAAAGAAGGGGATTCTGTTTTCAGAAACACAAATGTTATTGGCAATAAAACTGGAAGGCACACATGAGATACAGAACGGATGAGGGTGTTGGGGTTTTGTGGTTTTTTGTTTGTTTTTCTTGTTGGCTTTTTTTTTCTTTTTTTTTTTCTTTTTTTCTTTTTTTGTATCAATATTGCTAAATACCTAATTTGGGAGGCATATTAATGTAAAGATTAACCACAGAATCACAGAACAGCCTGAGTTGAAAAGGACCACAATGGTCATCTAGTTTTGACTTCCTTGCTATGTGCCACTACCAGACCAGCCTGGCCTTGAATGCCTCCAGGGATGGGACATCCACAACCTCCTTGGGCAACCTGTTCCAGTGCATTACAATCCTCTGTGTGAAAAACTTCCTCCTAATAAAAAGTTCTGTTACCGACACCAGTAATAAAGACTGCCTCAATACTCAAAGAGTATGTTACATACTGAAAAAGTGACATGAATTAAAAGCACATGTCCATATGAGTCTGACCTAGGTTACAAATGCTAGACCTGGATGGAGCCCCAATAAGGAAGAACAGAGATCTGACAAATTTAGAGGAAGAAAACATTCACTCTGGATCCCAGCCAGCTACAGCAGATCTTATTCTAAGAGTCTTGACTACCCTGTTTCATAAAGTTCATGGTAATTTAATCAGTTTCTTACACACATTCATTCTGACTCTGCTCTGATGTTGTAATTTACACCTTACTTCCAGCTTAAAATACAAAACCCATCAGCACCTTGTCCATCCCAATATAACCCTAATGAAAATTTCTAGTCCATTGTTACTGAGGAGCTACTAGGGAAAAATGCCCAAGGCAATGTCACATCGGCTTTCTAATACAACTGACATTTTGGTAATTTAACATGATAATGAACAATAATTAGCTGCAAGCAAGTCCCATTCTTCTCTCATATCTCACTGATAGAACAACACTCTGCTGCCAGCAGCAGTTTCCATACAGATACTTAACAGTTTTAAACTGAAGACATTCCCATAGAAATTGTTTTTTATTGTTATATTTAATTCTTGTTAATTCTAAATCAAGTGGCCAAGATCTATCACAACAATGTGTCATCTTACATCATAAGAACTCAAAAAAAATATACTTTCCTTGAAAACAGACTAGAAAAATTGGATGAGTTAATGTTGAAAAGGTAACACAGAGACTTTCACTTCAAGGAAAACAGGTCACTAACTAGCAGCTTTCTTTAACTCAAAAGACAGCCTTTGATTGTTTCCTCATGAGTTTTTAGTCAGCAATCCTCTTGGAAAAAATGATCTGATATAGTTGCTTAAAACATAAAATTCAGGTGGAGGCTTAACGTTGGTTTGCTTGTAAAACTTACAAGGAGAAAAAGAAATGAATGCCGCCCAAAGAATACCCTTGATAAATTCTGAGATGTAGCAGTAACAGTATTACAGCAATCAGGAGAAATCCATTGCGGAACGTGGCAATGAAGACAGCCATACATTTTACAGTTTCAAGTGCTTTGGTCCATAAGGGACCAAATATAGAAAAAGTTAAGATTAGCATGAACTGCACATACAGGTCAGGATATACAAATTCTACCCGTGGTTTCACTATGATTTTGTACCACACTAAGAAGGTGACCACACTATTTCAGCTGAACTGCTGGTAACAGACTACAAACATCCACAATTGTACAAGTCTTTCCTAATTAAAATACTTTAGTACTTTGTGCAAAAATAACTTCAAGAAAACAACAACAAAATAAAACCCTCCACTTTAAACATTACGACAAAAAAAAAAATCCTCACAAATTAGAAGAGTAGACACACATTTATGCAACAGCAGTTACCTATTTATACTGCAGCCCATAATACTTAACATAAAAAATATGCCAAGCTAAGGAATCCAAAATCCCTTGAATTTCACGATCCTGTCACACGTGTTTACTTATCTGCACCACTTCTCAGAGAATGATAAATGATTACATCCTAAATACTTTAATCACAGCAAAATAATTCATTCTTGCCAAACTGGCAAAGTAGGGACTTGTCACACAGTTGAACTGGGAAATCTAATAAAAATTATTAATAAAAGAACAGTAAAAAGTAGCACAGGTACTGAACTGCATCCATATATTATACCCAGTTATTATCTACCAGGGAGGTAAAAGATGCCAAGTGACACAAGCACTTACTACATTCTCAGACCACAGTCCCTGTGCTCTAGGATTAATATCTTCAGTATTTATGACTGCTATCCTATTGTCCTGCACACCCTTAAATTAACGGCTCCATAAAACAAGTCCCAGAACATCAGCTCAGAACGTTTGCGCTTCTGAGAACCTCTGGCATGACTGCACTGGTCTCGGTGTAGGTTGTCCTGGCACACAGCGTGCAGGTACCACCTGCAGTGGGTAAAGCAGGAGTACCAGGGGTCTGGGTACATCTTCATTTTATCAGTGTTAAGGTCATATCACCTGTGTCTAACTGGTGATGGTGTTTTGGTTGGGGCTTTTTTGTGTGTGTGTGGTTTGTTTTTTTGTTTTAATTCATTGTTTGCCTGCAGCCCAATAACAGGCCTCACGTTTTCACTGATTTATCCATTTATCCCAACTACCTATTGAACTATCACTCATTCAACACCAACAGGTCTGTCTCCTTGTCATCAAAGCAGAGAATAAGGAGAATGATGTAGCTGTCAAGCAAAACACTTCTGTAGGTAAACTTGAAACTATTAGAAAAATTAAACCCAGGTAAGGCAGTACCAAAGGTAAGGGACTTCTCCCACGAGCCCAGCTCTGCCACTTCTGCTATATCAAGAGGAGCCTCCAGAAAGATGGGTGAGTCACGTCCTCAGGGCACAAGAGGCATCGCATGCTGCTGCACTGGGTGGGTGTATGAGTAGAAAGGAGAATGCAGTTATTTTAGGCTGCCACCAACTCAGGTTAAATTAAAAGAGAACTCAAAGGTTAAAAGATAATAAAATAACGGCTAGTCCCTTAAATGAGAACTTATGAACACAAAGAGAATGAAATGAATTAGAAGATAAACAATTACATTAATTTCTAGTAATGCCAGTAACTTTGTTTTGCTGTACTTTTTCTTGCTTGTTTTTCTTTGGTTTTGGTGGTGGTGGGTTTTTTAAATACACAAAGTGCTTTCGGGATTCAAGCCTCTGAAACACCATACCCCTTCAAAGCTACTGTCCTGTTCAGCATCACAGATGCTGGAAGTTTGCCAATATTCCTGCTTATCAGCATTAAATTCTTAGAACACTTTGCTGAATCATGACCAGGGTACTCTCAAACCAGTAAACGTTCCCTCCTGAAGCGTAAAGCTTCTTTCTCATGAAAGAAGAATGTCAAGGTTCACTTAATGCAAATCAATACACAGCCATTAGTGCTGCCAGTGTCTGGGCTTTTTTTTTTTTTTTTTTTTTTGTACAATAATGTATCCAATTACTATTTCTCATTACCCAGTGCACCTTTCTCTCTCCAAGCGGATTTACAGCCAAACTTGCTATTTCATTTCACTCCTCCACCTCTTCAGATAATGTAGCTAAGGCCTTAAATTAGCCTTTCTGAAATCCACGATCGTTAATGTTTCAGAACAGTTTTCTGGAAAAAAAACTAATTAACATTTTACATATTTCTAAATAAAAGCTTTCTTAAAGTCTCAATTAAAAAAAAAAAAAAATACTGTCTGCTATCTGTTCTTGCTGCCAATAAAGATGAAAAGAATTCCCATTTTCAAAGCGTTTCTACATCCAAATGGCCTTATACACTACCACTTCAAGAAATTGTTTAGCTTCTCATTTCAGGGGGTTCTGGGTCCCACACAATTCAAGTCACTTCTCCAAAGAGTCACTGCATATTAAATGTTGCGGAGTGTGAAGTAAGAAACACCAAAGAAGCATACACTACCCCCAAGACATGGTATTCTTCTGACATAGGTTTCACTGACCCCTAGGAAATCTGCAGATGACAAGTACTTCACATCAGAGAACTTGGGGAGGTGTAAGGGAACTCAGGGACAAGACCAACTAATGAGAAGGATGGAGAAAGCTGAAGGGCATTACTTGGTATTGAACACGCAAGTGTAAAGGCACAAGGGACTGGGATCCTAGCAGATGAGACGAACATTCACTACTTTGACAACTGATTTAGGTTATTTCTATAGCTACTCTTGGGACTGAAAACTGCCCTGCTCACTTTCAATTCTTCCAACTGTAAAGGAGAGCGAAGAAAGCTGATTATGCATTTTTCATGGCATTATCTGGTCCTGTGATGACATAGACTGAACACTGAGATAGCCATTTTCAGTATTTTTTTTCCCATACTTCTAAACTACATAACAGGATTTTTAGACTTCCTCCCCATCCTCCCACCCCCCCATCCTCCCCAAACAATTCAACAACTAGGAGATTAAATAACATAAGCCAATAGAAAATCAAGTCATGAATAAAACTAAACTGTTTTTTCTTTATTGCTGCTGTTTAATTAGGCAGCAGTGAGGGTTTTTTCCTCATTTTTTTTTTTTTTTAAACCTGAAACACTGTGAAGGTTTACATGGGATTTCCACATCCACTGGAGATAACTCCTTTTGTTCCATATACATATATAAATTAAAATGATTTCAACAGAAAAAATAATAATTAAAAAAGCCTGTATGAAAGCATTCTTGTGAATGAAATAAAATGCTTGAGTTTAAATGCAAATTTGTGATCCAATCACCTCCATATAGCCTTATTCATGTGATGATTTTAAAAGGAAACCCTAGCTGGATCACAGCAATTTAAACCGAAAAACTGTATCAGCAGAAACACCATTATGGAAAACATAAATTTACAGCTCAAGTTAATAATGACCTTCCTGGAATATATCAAGTAGCTCACATAAAGAAGGTAGTAATATATTTTTCTGTTATTCTTTGTAGCTTAAGTCTTTAAATCAATAATTCACTAATTGCTAGGTACTATCTTTCTAAAACACTATACTAACTATAAATAAATAAATAATGGCTTAACTAGTTGACCTCAGAAAAATCAGCCCTTCTATACTACTGGGCAGATCAGTATCATAAGAAGTACCTAACTTGAACCCTTCAGTAACTGTCTGAAAAATTCATTTGTGTTTGGAAATGCCATTTAGTTGTCTAGACATCTTTTCCATCAAAACCATTTTTAAAAATCCGTTTCTTATTGATGTAACACAAAGATGGTAAAAACGTGCCTTGAGTCTGTCTCTCCCTTCATGCTAAGGAACAGATATGGAGGTTCAATCCCACCACCTATGTCCTAGCTTCTGCATGCAGTTCTGCCATAGCCTTTGTCACCACCAAGGGGACCAGTGGCCTTCATGCAGCAGAGGCTGTTGACATACCCTGGGCATCCCCATACAAAGGTTCAGGGTGTCACAACTAAAAGGTTCCTCTGGTGCTCCACTGCTGTGACCTGGAGGTGATTACTCAGCCTCCTCATCTTTGTTTTCCAAAGCTGTCAGAGTTAAAATGAAAAAAGCTTCATTATGGTATTTTGATGCTTTCCTTCCTTATGATCCTAATAATAATAATAAATAAAAAGAAATGATAAACACAGGAAATAACAGCTATGACATTATTGGGAACAGTTCAGCCTGGGTGCTGTTTTATAAGTCCTTGCATAGCTTCTGTATCTGCATGACAACCCTTCCCCCAGCAGTGAATTCCATTACCTCATAGTTTCAATAAAGATAGTGGAAACAGATACTGTCTTTTTGAGCAGAAGTAGAGTTACCTTTACAGGATTTCAGATACAAATAGTCATACATACACATTTATTATTGCATATGGATGCATTCAAAAGTTGCATTAAAGAGAACATCACCAAGATCAAAGGTATGGAAATTTCAATTTTAATATCAAGAGTTTGAGTAAACATTTAGGATGGAGTGCTTAAAGAATTTTTGAAGACTGATTTTACAAAATACAGCAATAGCATTCAGGATACAATAATTCTGAGGCCTGAGCACCAGCTTCCATACTGAAAGTTTGACAGGTAATTGGTCAGCAATGTTTGCAAATCCCATTAGGCATCTGCTCAACTTCCATGTAGGATTTTAACTGTGTGCCTATGACTTATGTGAGTAAATTATTTCTGGCACCTTAAAAAAGTATTTCACTACTGACTGGAATCTACAACAGCATCTAGAACCTATCTCCCATTGATTTCTTTAAGTGCTAAAGCATAGCTCTAAAGCCCTAGTGATACTGCTCTACTTTTGTTGCCCCCATACGCAAAACCAGGACCTTTAACGATAATTTATCAGGACAACAGTAAGTACTGTTAAGTACACAAATCAAAGTACATTGAACATATGTATATACCCTTTTACTCTTCATTTCCTGGTGAATAAAGATATGAATAAAGAGACAGCACAAGCACACCTGTGTTAAAGAGCTTCAGAAACCTGCAGTGAAATACCCAGGAAATTTCTTGTTGAAGTCAGTCTTAAAGCAATGACATATAAGGGCCAGTAGGTTATGCTCAGGCATGACATGAGCAGAGGGAGGAAAAATATATCAATAAATGCTTGTATGACTTTTGGAAGAAAAGTCAAGGAAGAAAGCATAATGACCATTTATCAACAGTAGTCCCAGTAGCACCCATTTGAAGCCGATTTTGCAGGTCTCTGCATCTCCCATGGTCTGGTTTATGTATCACAGAGCACTTTATTTGA
Source organism: Coturnix japonica (assembly GCF_054131305.1). Taxonomy (NCBI): domain Eukaryota; kingdom Metazoa; phylum Chordata; class Aves; order Galliformes; family Phasianidae; genus Coturnix; species Coturnix japonica. The sequence continues at coordinate 104,632,156 of NC_140663.1, read as the reverse complement.
AAGTGAGCTGGAATCAACTGAATAAAAATAGATGAGCATGCTCTCCAAGAGCGTGCCAACTGTTCTTCAATGCCAAATGACCGCTTAGGCCACCTGAGAGCTAGCCCACCGGAAATGTCTTTGAAATGCTGTTCATATCACCTGGCATCTTGCCCTATAGACCTACACTTGTGCTAAGGTAGGCACTGTTTAACTGTCACTGCCATGGAAAAAGATTATATTTCATACATTTTCATGGGAAATCCATTGTTAACATCCTTTAAGCTTCATAATCAATCTGCTACAAGCCTTACACAAGGAAAAAGCTGTTCTGTTCATACTCTCAAAGAAAATTAAGAAGTTGGCTACAGCAGTCTATTAACAGAGATGATTGGAGATGCCTATCACCCCTGCTAAAATTAAAAAGCTTTACCTTTACTGTTGTTCCTAATATTTTTCCATCTTAAACATGGTCTCTACTCCTGTTTCACTGTACGGCTCTATACCCTAGTAGTGGTTCTCTGCTACACATTTTCTCCTTGTGGTCCAGGATATTCTTATCTGGTGCTTAAAACTGTTTAACCGGTTTAACTACTTTTCATAGCAGCAAGCACATCGATAAACTGAAGAATATCATTTTTGGGGCTCCCACTGAGAAGATAAATCCAGCCGTCTCTTAATGGAGCAAAGACAAAATGTGCAATATCAGTCAGGTCTGAACACTGCAGATCAAAATTATATTTGATGTCTTTCATAAATGCAGAGAAGTTAATGCCTAAAGCCCGGTGCCTGCAAGCCGGTGCATAGTCTCTATTAGCAAGGGCACTACTGTAAAACTATGAATCAGGAGGTAGATGCTGCTAGGAATCCTGTAGCTGAAATGGGAAGCATTAAGCATCATCGACTTTCTGCAAAGTGCCTGACAGGACATCATCAAGATCAGCCAGATTACACACATAAGCAACTAAGGAACTCACAACGACGAAGGCTTGTATTTCAGTCATAAAGGCAAGATGACCTAGCCTGTAATGAAGGTCTATCTACAGTCAGGAAAAAAAATTCTACTTAGACAGTAATTCAATCCATAAAAATCACTTGTGAAAACATAGAGGGGAGAAAAAAAAAAGCCAGGAAGTCGTTCCTGTAAAATTAGCCTGAATTTATACCAGATTTCTGAACTAAGACAATCACATTTAACTAAGCCTATGGCAGTCTCTTACAGATTTATCTAGTCAGTTACTTTAAGTTAGAATGACACCTGTAAATATACAGCAAAAGATAATGTGCAAGTAATATGCGTGACGCTATGTACCCTGGACTCCAGGATCCTACCCCACTAAGTAAACATCACTCATATTCTACTTTGGATGAAGATTTCAGTGCTTCTTCTGCCAAAGTTTGTCCATAAAGGGTTAAGATGTTAATTGTTGTACATGCCATGTGGAACATCAAAGTACTGATTCTTCAAGACTACCCATTTCCCCAGGAAGTACAATTGCTCTTACAAAGCAAACTCCAGGGTGACTTAAAAGAAGAGAATGGATGAGAGACTCACCAACTCACCATGAAAATCTAAACTTAAATCAGGAGGAAAAATATTGTTTGGAAAATTAGGGGGGGGGTAGAAAGACTTCATAAAAGGGAAGACCATAATCCTTTGACTTTATTTAATAGAGAACTCAAAATGTCGTGTGGGTTTTTTTGATGGATGTGTCATATTTTGGCAAGCTCTGCAACTTACTGCAGTTCAAGTTGTTATTCCCATCAGATTGAGACCTTCAGAAATCAATATTATTTGCCTAATGCATCAGAAGGAATTAAGGCATTTCTGTCAAATGGAATCATTTAAATAAATTTAAAAGAAAAAATGCATGCATAATTAATAATGTTTTAGGCTTTTGTAATCATTTTTGTGTGGAAATTAAAGCTGCGTAACAGGCCTAATTTTCAGACATGCAAAATAATAATGAAAACAGCAAGGAGGAAAAACTAGAAATAATTTGCTCAATATTATTGTTTATCAAGCTAATAACGCTTATCTCTCCAGGGTACAATTAAGATGAGTTTAGTATTAATATTATATTAATATTACTCACCAAAGGTGGTGTTTAAAAGCAGGAGCTAGGAAAATACAGGTATAGCTAATTCTTAATTTAATTTTCCACTTGTATAGTAAAATTTTACAGGTCTCGTATTCAAAACAAACCCCCAAAAACCCACAGAGCAAATTCAGTTTGGATCACATTGAAAGGACGATCCTTTTATTCAAAACAAACAAAAAACTCTCCTGGCTACGCTCAGCCTGAATTGTCATACTGATAAAACAACCTCTTCCACAAAAGGAGGCTGAATAAGTCAAGTCACTTGTTTCCTGCTTGCTAATACTATTGCAGCTGGGCTCTCCAGGTGTTCATTTACTCTTTCATTCTGCTTCTAGGTTTGGTGTTTTCAGTTTTTCCACTTACACGTACACAAACTCCAAGGAACAGTGGTAGTATATTCAACATAATCTGGAATAGACTTTGGGGAACTGCTTTGTAGGCGTTGGGAGGGAAGCCAACAGTTTCAGCTGTAGGGAACATTTTGGCACAGAAAGCACGTATTCCTTCTACTTTCTTACCCTTACCAGCAAGGGAAGTCTGCAGGAGTTCTATTTCAGTAAAATTGAAATCTTACAGAAACTCTTCAAACAGTTAATAGCTCAGACATGCAGATGTATTTGGACAACAAATGAGCTACAAATTATAAGGCCTCTGCACCTTATCTGCCATTTTCCAAGCCATTCTACTAATACACACTTCCCCAAATGCCAGCGTCATCCCAGTGAAGCTTTCCTGGTCCTCCAGGTAACAGAGTTCTGCATGAAAGATGCCATCTTTCCTAACAACGATTCCACCTTAGCTCTATTCATGAGTTGTTAAAGTTTCTAAAGTGGAAAAAAATGAAGATCTGTTCTTCTCTCAGTCCTCCCATACTGCCTCTCACAGCCTCCCTGTACCCTCAGAGGATCCCCCCACAGCAAAACCTTCTGGACACCTCAGCTCCAGGCACCATAATTATTTTTGAGCTGTCTTAGGAAAACATCTGCACACTAACTCCTTCTGTTTAAGACTATTAAATGCAAGGAGTAGAGTAAGAAAGGCACTTTGCAGATTAACGCACAGCCCCCAAATTAAAGTTGCCATGAAACGAGATAACTTTCAGCTTAAATAGGCTGTTATAAATGGCAAAAAGATGATCTCATGGCATTTCCATGTTCCTTGGTCCAGACAAAACACTTTCCTCTCTCAAATATGTACTGACTGAGATAAGAAAACAGAGGACTCATTTATCTACGTTAATTTAAACAAAGTATTAAAGAGTTTCCAGAGCTACTCAATTGGTTATAAGTTCCATTATTAAAAATGATTCGCTTCTTATTGCCCATGAGGACTGAAGGGAACTGAAGTACCTAAAATAAAGCATCCTCAACACAGAAGTTGCTTTTCTTGTATTTATGAGGGTGAGATATTAAGGCCTGTAAAAAAGAACTATGTCTGCCCATTTTACTTTTCATCTCAGTTTCCAATATTAAATCACATTTTACAGTCTGGAGACAGCAGTCCAGGACTGGGAAGAAACAGGATATTAAATCTGCCAGTTCAGCTCAGGACTAACAGTATTTCAGTAGGTCCATTCAAACAATGGAGAACTGGAAACCATGAAACATCAGAGAATCCACAAAAGCAGAATCCAAGATACTCCCATGGTGCTCATCTGGGAACAAGTCTGTGGGTATGGGAAAAGTCATTCACAACCCAGCTTCTCACTTACAACCTCCTAGGTGAATCAATGGACATGATTACATCTCTGAGCTGAAATATAGACAGCTTTAAATAAATAAATAAATAAAAAGGCAACAACAACAACAAAAAACAAACAAAAACAAACAAACAACAAAAAAAAACCACAACACGCACTCACCTGTTTTGCTCCATGACAGTCCAGGAAAACTCTGGTCAAACAGTGAGCTATTTGCATAAGCACCCAATGAAAATCATAAGGAATTTGCAGAAACTGCAGATACATCCTGCAGTTTAAGGACACCTTTTAACACAGAATCGAAGTGGACAAGTGAGGATGTGTCATGCTTTCTTTGAGAATGGAATAAAAAAGGAGAAGTACAAAAAACCCATTGGGAAACTCCATGCATTCAAAATTATTCTGCTTCAAGTCACAATGTGTACTACAGAGGTGCTTAGCTTGATAAAGGTGAAATTTTGTCTCAGACTCGGCATGCTACTCAGACCCAATCTTATTTTAAAGTAATAGACTGAAACTTAATCTCTGGCTTCAGTCATGTAGAAAATAAGTTTGGACTACTAAAATCAGTAGCAAGTCTGCCCAGAGCTTTATGTTTTATAATATTTTAACAAAAGTTTCCGATATTACATTTCAATGGACTGAGAGCTCAATAATATTGTCCAGCTCTATTTATAATAAAACCTACAATTCCATTCTTATTTATATTCATAAAAGAGTAAAAAGTCCTGGTGTTTTAACACACTGCCATACATAACCAAAGGAGTAGCTTGTTGCCTTCCCTTCCTTTCATCATGATACGCCAAATCATACATGCTTATTGTCTCCAAAATGAATACGAAACTAGACGTAGTGCTGTGTATTATCAGTACTATTGGCAGCATAGTATTTCTAAAAAAAATTGTTCTCCGTAGGCTTACAAAGGAGCTGTTAAATTATCCTAGGGATAATAGAAAGCATCAACGTAAATTGAAAAATTAGAGAGAATAATAACTAGACTTAAAATAATGAACACTCATCTTTGCCCCTGCCACACAAGAAACCAGAGGGTAGTTTAGTCCTTCTCCAGAAAGGCACTATTTGTCAAGATAAAAAGTAGTAGTAATGCAATGAAAGCTTAACTGTCAAAGCAAAGGAAACACTGAAAATATAGAAGTCATTTTTTGTCTGTTTTCAAAGGGGACAGTATAGAGACACCTGACTTTGCACAGACATTTGACTGACTTTGCACAGACATTCGATCAGAGATCACCTCCTGCAAGACAGCCCTTCCATAAGCATTGGTTTAGAAAGCAGATGGAATTCTGAAACCTAATGAGACACAAGGATAATTCTCAGAACCTATTCTAATAGATCCCACAGTCAGATTTCTGACCGCAATGGGAAACTGAGTCCAAATAAAAAAGAACTGCTGAAACACATTGATTAGTCTTAAAACATCTCTGAAGAGGACTCGAACATAGCTCCATATCAAATTAAAAAATTCAGCTATTCCTAAACCACTTCCCAGGAAAATTATATATGCTGTTCAGTATTAAAAGCTTTAGCACCAATATCATGTAAAGTAACTTTGCACACTTTTTACCAGAAATTGCTTGCAATTTCCAAAATCACCAAAAGGTGGCATTTGCAATATCACAGAAAAACAAAATTTTGCTTTAAACTTCAAATAATCAAATAATCTTGTAAGACTCAGCTTTTGAATCAATTACATAATAGTAAAAAAAAAAATTAAAAAAAAATATGTGTAAAGAAGTCACAAAGCTAATAGAGACAGACAACGAACAGCTAGGAACAGTATCCAATAACCAGCTTAATACATAACAAAACTATTTAAGACAGAAAAACAAGCTGCATAGCAATTTTACTTTGCAATTTCAGAAAAGGTCTTTTTCACTACTGGTCTACTTTCAAACTCATTTTTCTTAAAGACTAATTAAATAAAAAGAATTAACTGAAAGATGAAGAAAATTATTTAAAACACTCTCTCTAGTGAAGACATATATTTATGAGCTATAACTAATGGATTATCAGCAAGAAGGTAACAAATTTTAAAAACAGATACCTGTCTAATTTAAAACCCACATTAAGTTTCTATACAGTTTGGTTTATTACATCATTTTAATGTCACTGCAAGCAATATGCTGAATGAGCAAGTGAAAAATAACAATGCTATAACCTGATATATGCACAGATCTATGAACATGATCACCAATTACTCCATCATCCTCCACAAGCAACCATTATCTCTGCTATATAGGAACCAAAGTCCCATGTTCAGTGACTTTCCCAGAGGCATAAAATAAACACGAAAAAAAAATCAAACCAAAAGCAGGAGCAATTTGTAGCCCAATGTGGCACACAGGCCTTGAGATTAAGACATTTCTTCACTGCATTTGGAAGAGGCAGCATCCAGAGGGACCTGGACAGACTCGAAAAATGGGCATATGAATATCAAATGAGGTTTCACATGGCCAAGTGCAGGGCATTGTGCTTGGGTTGGAGCAACCCGAAATACGAGTACAGACTGTTAGAAGAACTCAGAGAGAGCAAGCACCCCTGCAGACAAGTACTTGGGGGTACTGATGGAAATAACTAAGCCTAAATGATTGTCAGTTACACTGATACCGAGATTAGAGCTCTGTCCACTTTGTCTCACCCAGGACACCCCAACCAAGCAGCAGAACATTGCTCTTCTTTCTAAAGGAGTTTCTAGAATCAACAGCATGACAAGTCTCCTTACCCTGCTTCCACAGACTGTTTTGAGCAACAGCTGTAGAGATAAACATACCATGCTCAAGGAATTTTTGATGTGCTTTCAGGCATGTTTTACCCAAACAAAGAATCAAAGCAGTCATTAGTTTAGAAAACTATTTTCAAGAAACCTCTACCATAGTACAGTACAACAGATTTGATGAGGTTTGATTTTTACATATTCTAGTAAGACTGAAATTATTTCTAACTGTATGGCTTAGAGGCTTGCTAGATCCACTCAGCTGAATCATGAATCTTCACAGGCAGTATTTAAATTCACCATTCATTGCACATGTTGACAAAAGATGCAATTCTCAGTCAACATAGGACATCTTGAATAAGAGTTGATGCAGTCTTCTAGCAAGGAGTTAAAGTAATTTGAAGCCAGACATTTTTGTGTATATAAAAAATAGATCTAGAATATAATACTACATTAAATGGGGGGGGGGGGAAGCATGAAAGACAAATCCAAGTTTCCAAAATTTGTGTACCTAGAACTCATGGAATGTGAGACACAAGGAAAAAAAAAAAAAAAAAAAGAAAACAAATGCAAAATTCATGATTTTCTTCATTCGTAACCATATTCCTGAGCTAGTCTTCCTTCCCAGGTATACAGTGCACTGCACAACACTCCTGATGCACTCACATGTCAAAAGAGGAAGCGGCACCAAGCAGTCATTAAAACATTGCCATTTATGTCAGTCTGTTGTAAGCCTAGGTGAAAGACACTGGTATGTGTCCCTTAAGCCAAACTAGACACCAGGGAGCAGAGAGGCCCTAGGGAGACAGGTGCACAATGTGCAGCATACCCCAGACGGATTCACTCCATCTCCTCCGGGCTCACCCTCAGCTTGAGGGCTCTGCCCACATCATCAGTCAGTCAGTGGGGCTACAAGTTCAGCAACAGAATTCATAATACCAGGGTTCAGACAGAAGCCAGACCTCAGAAATCCCATATGTCAGCATAACCACACTTACCTGTCTTGTCCTCTACAGCATGGCTAGCTCTCCAAAGCCATCCATTATAAAGGGAGCCAGAAGTTGCAGGACATTTGTAGAGATCTCAGTCAAGCTCAGTCCACTTTGTCTAACCCAATATCACTCACAGTTAGCTTGAGCCTGGGCCCACTGTTTCTGCCATGCTTCACAAGGAGCATTGGAAAGTGGTGCTGGTGGCTGAGCTCCCTTAGGAGCTGTAGCACATGCTCAGGAGAACATGCAAGCTCTTTGGAGCCACTTCTGGAGCTTGAAAATGACATAGTCTCACTGATGCAGCCACAGCAAGCATGCATGGGGCCTGCCACCCCCTGCAGCCACCAAGGCCTGCTGTGCTGCTTCCTCCAAACCAGGGAGGCTGCATGGGAAGAGATGCTGCCAGAAAACATGAGGTAATGGTGACATACATAATGGAAGATGACAGTGGATTAAAAAAAAAAAAACAAAAAAAAAAAAAACCTGCACATGGAAAGGAATGCAACTTTTGAATTAGAAGATGATTTCAGTGGAAAATGTAAAACTTCTCTACTTAGAGGAATGTAACTCAAACACAGGTGAAAAAAGAACAATTTTAGTCACTTTAAGAAGTTCCAAATAATTACTAGAATACTAGAAAGTGCATCCACAAGCTAACAGTAAAGGTGGAGACTGTATCAGTAAGGCAGATTTTAATCTTCAATCCAAACCACCACACTGCAGTGAGCTGTGTGGTCAGAAACTGAGAACTCAAGCTACTTGCAGACTTCCCAAATTTAGTATACTACAAATTTAAGTCTAATTGCAAGACAGGCTTACAGTTCTACTTACTATGAGATTTAGCATCTGTAACTGTTTCAGTGATATCAATGTCACATCCACAGACTATAGCAGTTCCTGGATGGGTGCCTGAAAAAAGCGCTAGCACTAAGGAGATGATTCAGTAGCGTTGGCAACCAACTTTGAGCAGTAACAATTAAAAAGAGATTGAGAGTTACAAAATATCAAATCTAAATTATTTGTTAATATCTTCTGGTTGTTGTTGTTTTTATTAGAAAGCCATCTTCCACTTAAAGCAAATTATGAATTAGATAATCTATTATATCACACACTTTTTTAATGAATTAAATAATCTATTATATCTCACACAGTCATTTTTGTCAAAGACATTTGCTGTCAGCTGCTTGTGCTAGCATATTTGACACAGCCTACAGTAAGAGCCAGGCTGGAATTTACTGAAAATTTTATATATCAAAGCACCCAGACTTATTTTTGACAGACTTGTTTTAAACCCTGACTCTTTCACATTTCTGCAGAAATTAAGAAGTATTCTTATGATTAACCGCATACTTCTTACCACAACAATAAAGCAAAACATTAATTGTATAAGAGCATTTTTAGATTCCTCAAAGACAATTCTGCTAAGTGACAATCTCTAAGGGGATTTAAAACAGAGACAAATGAATATTTTCAGCATTTTTGGAGGCAAAGAGACATTTACCCTAATTCACGTATCTTCCAGTCACTCCATTTTCAGCATTGTTATGCCTCACTGCCTCCAAAGCCAGTCAGCTTCCAGAAGTCAAAGACTGCTCACTTATTAAAGCTAAAGATTTACACACAGCAGACATTTCCCCCTTACAATTCTGAACACTGCTAATTGGTATGATCCAATGCACACATCTTTCCAAGTCATTTAAGATACATAACCAACAATTGCAGGCTCCTACAAAGCAAAAAAAGCAAAAAAAAAGCAAAAAAAAAAAACAAACAACCAAAACAAACAAACAAAAAAAAAACCTCTGCCTTTAGCTTTCCATTCATTCTAATCCATGGCCTGATCCAAAGCTCACCTAATTCAATGGAAGGAGTCATCAGCTTCAGTAGCATGGGTCTTATAACACACTACACACCCAGCATGAAAGTACCCATCGTTCACTGATCCGTATCTTGTTATGTGCATTACATCAATGAATTAGTTTTCTAAGAGATGAAGTTTGTAAAGGAGCTGCTGAAGGAATTTCTAAACAAGGATTTATAAACACGTGATTACAAGATAGCAGAAACTTGTATAACCCAAACCAGCAACATTACAGCAGTGACTGTCTGACAGCACCCTGCACATTCCTCCACGGTTACATGGAAAACATACCACTGACCTGCTAGCTCAACTCTCTGGCTCTTAGGTCACAGATGGATTGAGGAAATCATGATTAGCCCACAGTAAGCCAGCGTCAAGATGGAGTCAGTGATATCCTCAGCACACAGGCACAGGGGGTGAGGGCAGAGCCATGTGGCAGCATCCAGGGTCCATCACTAGTAGTCAGCTCAGCTGCACAGAGCACCAACCCTGCCCTAACACAGCATTCAACCACCTAGCTGAGGAGCAGGAAGTAACGCTTTCCCATAGCACAGAAGACATGACAGCACAACTCACTTTAAAAGCATGCTAACAATAGTACAGAAGTTCTCCAGCAATTAAAGATCTTGTTTGTTTAGTAATTACCCTTTTCAATGTTCCCTACATTTTGGATAACATGCACAGCCCTCAAAATGCAAGAACAGAAGGTGGGTGCTGATCTGCAGATCCCTTGCTATTGCCCTTCCTTCCTAGATGAATCAGCTGCATTTGAGAGCCTGCTGAAGACTCATATCATAGACCCGCCTCTTACTCTCAAAAGTTGAAATATGCAGAAATGAGGCTGCTCTGAGAGTCACAGTCGTGATAAGCAGGCTCCTATATTTAGGCACTTATTCAATTCACAGTACACCCCAAGTAATCCTGTCAGTCTCTTGCTCTTGAACCCACTCTCATACACCCTTCACCCAGAAGAGGCCATACCGGAAGACCCTGGTCTTTCCTACTTGTATCCAGAACTGCTGGCCAGCACCAAGCTTATCATCACAGCCACCCTCCAGTCTCCTTCTGCCTGCACCACCTGAGCATCCCCTCTCATTGCTGCAAGGAAACAGACCCCCCCACACATTACCTCTTGCTACTTATTACCCGGGTCTACTTCTGCCAAGCATTTGCTAAATTCTGATTGATGCCTCAAAGAACATATGTGCAAAAATCTAAAAATTTCTGCTAGTGCAGGCAGCCATCATAATCAAAAACAGCTCTTCTGACCAGAAGAGTCTCCATTACATTGGAATGTGCCTAGGTACGCTGCTCATAGCACTGCATCGACTCACAACTTAAGCATTCCAGAACACTCAGAGAGCAGTTCCAGTTATCCAGAAGCATTCAGCATTTCACCTTTGCAAGAGCTCGCAGGTTGATACATCATCAGTTGACCACCAACCATAAGTTCTTATCTGGGATTATATGTTCTCCAAGCCCCCCAAACGATGTGAAAATAATTGAAATCATAGCATTCCACTCTAAATCTTACTTCAACTTTCTTTTTAAAAGTTACATAAATTACCTAATACTTAAACAAACAAACAAAAAATTTAGAAATTGACTTCAGACCAAAGCTGAGAAAAATTCTGCATTTATAAGAACTAAAACAAATTGTGTAAGATCGAGCAACAGTGTCGACCAAAGTTATTGAAGACAGAGTATTTGTTTAAGCTACTAACATTCAGCCTTTAAACATTTTAATACTGTGAAACATACGGAAAACTCATATATATAAATATATACATGTGCATATATACACTGATAGCAAAATTACAAAACCATGACAAGTAATGTCTCATTTTACTTGTGATACGACAGCAACAGCTTGAGAAATACATAGTGGGGTCACCATCCCTCCCCTCACCACTTCATTTCTCAGAGTCACAAGGGACTTCAGAATAAATTCAGAGATTTTTTTCTTTTTTTTTTTTTTTTTTAAACCCCAAAATTAAGTTAATTGCTTCTTAATTTGTTTACATAGGGAAAGTGAGAGCAAGCTACTGGCTCGCCCATATTTAGAGTACTGGCATTTCCACTCATTCCTCTACTAAAACATTAATCTTTCTTTCAGGAACATGTGCTTGACATTACATGTATCATGTATCTAGTTCAGAAATCAAGGATAAAGTTGACTGTACCCTCAACCGGAGTGAACTCTAAAAGGATGGGAAAACCAAATCTGAAGAAAAGAACCTGCCTGAATCCTACAACCGGGCTTTAGAGAAGGAGATAATTTAGAAACACAAAAGAGCTTCCTACGAGAACTTGAAGAATAGTCATGTTTTCCCAAACTTTACACTACTGAATCAAGAAACTTTGGATTTTAGCATTACATAATAAACAAGCTTATTGAAATCACAGACACACATGTTGATACTGCACCACAAATGCCACTGTTTCCCGTAGATGACATCAAGCTCAGCAATGTTTTTAATCACTAGACTTGAATTCTATTGTTAGATCACAAGCATAATTACACTAGTACTAGCTGCTAATGAATGTTTAATGATATCTTCCCCCATTTACTTGCAATGAGTGGCAGTGGTCTACATGCTCAGCATGGATTTCATAGTTGAAATTGCTTCATAGAAATAGAGTAAATAGCACGTGCGAAACTGAAAAATTAATGCATGTTTATGTTTGCGAAGCAGGGCTGACTCAAAGAACGCAAACTTTTCAACCTGCCCTTACTACCCGATAGATACTATGTTATTGATATGTTCCATTTAATCGTTTGCTCATTTCTTTTAGATGTTACTGGAACTGTGCCTTTTATTCATACAGAAATCCTTGCTTAGAGCTCTGTGCTAGTCTTTCAAAAATACAGGTAAAAGATGGCTTTGGATCACAGAACTTACAGCCAAGAGTTGAAAAATGAGTATAAAGAAGACTGCATTGAGAAATCCAAGTGCTCAGCGTGCCACGAACTGTCTCTTGCCACGGTGATTACTGAAGAGGTTAGACCAGTTCTGATGCTTGTTTCACCTTGGATTTTACTGACAGTATTGCTAAGTGCTGGGTTTTTCACTAAGAGTGAATTCCTTGAACTATAACTGACATGCACCCATCTACAAAACTCTCCAAATGCAGTAGCATAAGCTGCTAATTAGCCTTCAAAAAGACATTACTGCTGTTACTACTCAGCTCATTTAGAGTGAATTAGTGACAAAAGAGAAAAGGAAGCCTGATAAGTTGTTACACTACTTACATGACAAATTACCTAAAAATCTTGCCATTTTCCCCCCTCAATCCCTATCACTTTGGAGATCGCAACAGAGCTTTACACACAAAGTTATTACTGTTCTCTGCTCATAGTTTGTTAATTTTATAGATTGAAACCAATACTGCTAGTTAGTATATTTCATTATTTTCTAACGTTTATGGTTTTTCTTTAATCTGGGAAAAAATAAAAGGAAAGAATGCTAAAGTGCATTTATCTTTCCTACCCTCATGCTTTCCATAACAGAGAAAACTGTGATAAATCTAGGGGAGGCAATTATACCTCTGAATTTACATATTAAGCCCTCATTGCTAGTACACGGCTACCAGAGGAAAAGAAAGATGAAAAAGGGCCTCACAGCTGTACTACTCCTTTCTCTTTTCTGCTTTTATTTCAGGGGGAAAGTCTCTGTAATGGGTTATACAACTATTTAATTAAGCTATGAGATCAGCGTCAAACTTCCATTTGATTTCAGTACTGCTGACTATTATTTATTTATTTATTTATTTTTATTTGCTCGGGATTTTAAAACTCAGCATTTACTCAACCAGTCTGGATGGCACCAAAGCAGTTCTAGGGTTTTGTACAAGGTTACAAAAGTAGCACACCACTGCCCAGGTCTTTGTAGAAGAAGAGCATGTTCCAGGGGAAAGCCCATGCCTTCCATTCATAACTCAGTTCCTTCCAGTCTTTCAGCATCATTTTTCAAGAGAGTTAAGTGGTATGTCACCCTCATCCCCCAAGTTCTTTTCCACGAGAACACAGTTTCTGAATATCAATGGTTTTATTATGGCATCCTCACCTGAATGGTGTTTACACTGTTAACTGGGTAAAAATGATGTGAAGAAAACTTCCTGCCTGCACCCTCAAGAAAAGAAAAACACTCTCAAAAACACCTTCTGGCATTATGGGAAAAGCACAGTCTCCATTACTCTAGAGGGCTTTGAAAAACTTTTTTTTTAGTACTACTTCCTATGTTAGCTCTTATAACATAACCAAATATATGTTATTCTACAAACAGAACACGTTTCATAATTGAGACTTAATGAAGTGTTTCATACATAATTTAAAATGGTTAAAGAAAGAGCAACATTCATTTTTACAATGATTTCTACTTCTAGTTGGAAGTGAGGGATCATTTTCCCTACTTCCCATAATACACTTCAGATGAAGAAGCACAGTCTTGCTATACACTAATAACATAGCCTATCCTTACTTTCCTAATGGTGGAAATCATCTCAGACTACTCACATCATCCAAATGTATCTGAAATGATGCCAAAAGATGCTTCCCTCCCTTCCCACTTAAACACAAGTAAGAACTAATAAGACAAATAAGGCCAGAGTTTACATTCCCTAACATTTTAGGGTTCCTTCTCAGTGGAAGCAGGAAAAGACAAATCGATTAACATAAAGATGGATAATTTTATTTTGAACTGTCAGTAGTTTGGAGTCATTTGTTAGGTCTTGTTCATTACTCTAACACAAATGTATTCAAACAAACTATTTTCCATGAGCAGTATCAAATTTTATTGGGCTTGTTTTATTTCTGCAAGGAAAAGTATTTGTATTTCACCTAGCTCTACTTGCAATCCACCATAAATAACTCATCTTGGTAGGTAAGATGTTGTACTCCCCCCATTAACTCAACTCCAGCTTTGAGATGCTTATAAAAATGTTATTTTAACATTTAATAAGCACTTTCCAATGGCAGTGTTATACTAAAGACAACACTGATATCAAGAGGGTTCTAAAATCCACAGATGTTTCTGTGCTTTGTGTGTGTGTGTGTGTGTGTGTGTGTGTGCTTTTCATGCTTAACAAACTGAACCCTACAAGTCCCTTTATCACTCCTCTGTAAATCAGAGTGTTACTGCAAGCATAGTTGCCTAGATACAGAGTAATCAGAGTAAGTGAAAAATAAAATTATCAATAACATACACAATTGCATCCTATTATTGAAACAGGTAATTGGGATAATTTTTAGATTAGTTATAAAATAGACATTTAAAACTCACTGGATATTACGAGATGTCAAATAATTAAATGATTGTTAATACCTACTCTTAAATTTGTTCATTGCAGATAAACAGATCATTATTACTCTTAAGGACAATAATTGGATGAACTTCACATATAAAGTATCTAGCAAGCACTCAACCAAATGCTTCATAAAATGTTATTTTTGATACAAGGAACCAACTTTCAATGTGACCATCTGAAATCACTTTGTACTTACATTGATTTTACTGCCTACAACAATGTAAGACTGAAAAGACCAGGACGGATCAGCTTGAAGAAGAGATAATTAATAAGAGGAAGAATAGAGGTGCACAAAATACCATATGGTAGAGAGAAAGCAAATTAGGCACTTCTAATTGCTGTGCCTCCTAATGCAAGAGCAAAGGCCAATCAATGAAACTAAAAAGCAGATGTTTTAAATTGATGAAGGAAATCTTTTATACAAGCTATAATTAGTCTCTGAAAATCATTTCCACAACCTAGAAAGCTTCACGGGGGGGGGGGGAATAACAATAGATAATGGAAACATCTATTTGCATTTAATTGGATGATAAACAAAGTGAACTGATCATTAATTGAGGGGATCTATAAAGGTAGATGAGGAAACCAATTATATGGGATGTTTTTTTTGTCTTGTTTTTGTTGTTTGATTTGTTTGTTTTTTGTTTTTGTTTTAATATGAGCAACTTATTCCAACTATATTAAGGAAGCAATTACACTCAGGGTTTTTTGTTTGTTTGTTTTTGAATAATTATCACTGACTAATAGCTACTTGACCCTATAGGTAATTCTACTGAGTTGAAGCAACACTTCAGAGCTCCTTGCCCTTCAGAAATGACATTGATTTTGCACTGATTTACTGAGTGAAATCCAGAGTGAACCACTCTGGAGACTTTGCAGCAAGTTCTATAATTGCAGTGATAGCTGTTGTACTTAAGTTTCTGAGTTCAGGATGCTTTCTAAGTGAAACAAAGACTTATTTATTGCTCTGATGCTTTGCTTCTCCCAGATACTATTTCCACCCCCCCACCCCCATTATTATTATTATTTTTAAAATTTATTTTCAAAATTCTATTTTCTGGAATGTATTGACAACCTCCTGACATGTTATGACATGTTATCAGGAAGCTAGTGAGGTAGTGAGGAGAATCACTCTGCTGGACATGACAGTTAAAAATGAGGATGAACATGGCAATGTGAAGGCTGAAAGCTGCCTTTGCACTAGCAGCCATAGCACAGTGGAGTTCAGGATCCGGCAAAAATGCAACATAGCAAAAAATCAGGAACCCTACCCCCAGCTTTACAAGAGCAGAGTTCAGCCAGGTCAAAGATCTGCTCAGAACAATCTCACAAGACACATCCATGGTGAGAAGAGAGGTCCATGACAACTAGTTTGTTTTCAATTATTACCTCTCTTCCAAGCTCAATGACTCCCATCTTGACAAGCAGGAAAACAAGTAAAGGTTCTGGGCATCCTATGCAGATGGAAAAGTAAACCCTGGCAAGAGCACAAGGAAGAAGACCTGGGCACCCACACTTTGATGCTTGGGAAAAAAAGTGATTCAATAAAGCCTGGAATCAATATCCAAACATACTGGAGAGATATGCACAAGGTTACTGGGAGTAGGCAGCAAGTATTTACAAAGGTGAATACAACTTAAAAATGTAATAGCCTTCCACAGTGACAAGGCTGGCTTGTTGGGTGAGAGAATACCAGAAGTTTATCTTTACTGGATGAACAGTGACCAAAATGCACAGCTCAGAAGGATCCAAACAGCAGCACAGAGGGTCAGTCCCTAATGACACACACCAGGGTTTAATACTGGGAACAGTACATTTAATGTCTTTCTGCGTGACTGGGTTAAGGAGAAAGAGCACCTGCAGCAAATCTGCTCATAAAACTGTGAATAGTGGTTGATACACCACATGGGTATGGTATGACTTAAAGGGTCCTTGACAGGCTGAATAAGTGAGCTTACAGGACCTTTCTGAAGTTCAACCAATAGAAATGTCAAGTACAATATCTGGTGAAGAATAACCTGAGGAATCAGTACAAGATAAGGTATAGAAAAAGATACAGGTATTCCCAGTAGATACTAAGTAGGACACAATGCAGCAACATCTCCACAGCAAAAATGACTAACAGCCTCTTGGCCTCCATTAATCAGCATCACCATTAGGTTGAAGGAGGATGATCCTTCCCTCTCTTCAGCCTTGGTGAGATATGTCTGAAGTGCTGGCCTTGCCAGTGCAAGAGAGACATGAACATACTAAAGAGAAGCCAGAGCAAGACAATAAAGCTGATTAAGGAACTGGAGCAACTTTTAAACCTGGAAAGGCTAAGGCAGCTGAGACTGGTCAGCTGAGGGAGAACACAGGGGACTCTTAGCCAAATACTAACAGTTGCGGGCATGTATATAAAGATGGCATTACCAGTCTTGATGGCACCAAGTGATAAAATAAACAGCAAGAGGTATAAACTAATATTCAAAATTTAACAAGTTTCAGAAGAATTTTTTCCACAAGTGGTTTTGTTTTGTTTTTTAATTTAGTGAAGGTAATCAAACACTGGAGCAGGTTGCCCACAGAAGAGCCCAAACCAGAAGAGATTAAATATTTCCCTTAAAGAAAGGGAGCTTTCGTTTGTTGGCCCAAAGAACCTCCACGATTATGTCATCTGTGACTGAAGAGTAAGTTGAGAACTCATTTAAGCACACTTTTCTAAATTGAAAGGAAAAAATAATAATAAAACAAAACTTATATTTAAAAGACTCACAGAAGTCTTTAAGAATACATACTGACATATGAGCAGTTTTTTATCCAGCTATTAAGCACAAGTCAGTGTATCTCTGAACTGAAATCAAAGCATTCTAAGTGATGCTCTCCAGGGCAAGAGTAAAGATTTTTATGTCTCAAGCTTTGCAGAAGACTGCTCCCTTCATTGAAAAGCAAACCATCAAAGAAACTTAACTCTCTTCCTTGTGCCATGTGTCATGGAGCCCAGAAAAACACAGCACTTACTCTGTCCAAGTTTAGCATAGCACCATACTGTCCTTAAGTACACCAGTGATGAGACACAGCTAACCATGTAGGAAATACAATGGAGAAAATCCATTGATTTGAAATGTTGTCTTTAAACAAATTAGTATGTTCTTCGACTAAGTAAAGCATGCTCTGCTGATCTCGTTAAAAGTAACCTTTTTATCTAGGAACTGGAAGTAATTCTAGCCAACTTACTATTTGTGCTTAAAATAAAGGCCTTGCTGATGCCTTCAGAGGAGTACAACTACAGAACTATTAACAGAACATGGTCCTTCTAATAGTTAAATAATTTGAGGATTATGATGCATATATTTAAAAATATTGACTCTGATTTGAAAAAAAAAAAATACAATAAGCTACTTTCTAAAACACAGTTTAAGTCAGCATTTTTAAAAGATATTTCGATTTCAGTTTAGATGCAAGTCGTTTTTCTTCTGTTTTTCACAGCTTATTCTAATATATTTATTTAAATTATTACAGGTCACTATAATTAAGGAAAATAGAACGCTCTATGGTAAAACTACTTCCTCTTCACTCACATAATCACTAACCAAAATATACAGACTTCATTATTTCCACAGCTTTATTTCCTCATCCAGATATAAGAAGAAAAAATGTCTGGAACTCCCAAGACTTTGAATCTGTCATTCATCTGGCCTGCATCAGGCATATTCTGGTTATTACTCAAGGAAGACAGAGAAGTTACCTTTCAGAACAGAGATTTCAAGAACTGTGTTTGAGAGAATGGAAGGAATGCATCTGTGAGATTTTTTCAGCACCTTCAGACTTAAGACTGGTTTGGCTTAAGGCCAGCACATCAGGTGACACGAAACAGCTTAAACTGATTAGGATTCACAGGTGAACAAAGGCAAACAATCAGATCAATTTAAACACCCAGTTGAAACTTTGCTACTTTAACAGGCTGAATATTAATGCATTCCTGATGCTACTGAGTATATAACTTAAAAAATTGATTTGTTGTGGCCGATTCATGTTTTGGTGAAGAAAACTTAATCTTACCTTGGGAGAAGAGGAAGTCCCTTAACTTGGAGCCTCAGAAGGCTTCATTTCCCCTTTGCCTCAGGCAAGATATTCCATCAATAAAATCTCAGGTCTAGTTCTGAGAAACTACTCTTTAGACCTATGTACTTAAGCTTGTGCTTCAGCTATTCCCTTACCTGCCATCCAAGCAAGAGGCTAAGCAGAAACAGATAGCACTAGAAATATTTGCTAATATTTCGTTGATCATTCCACCATTTAGTTCCACACCTGCTTCTGCAAAACAGGTCAGTTAATTTAGTTGCATAGCCAAGCAACACCTGAACTCCTCATACAGAGTAAAGTGGGAAGCCTCGCAGACTAACAATTCTTACAGAACAGGCTTTGACATGAGTTACAAAAGTAATTAATTGTGAAATGTATTCATTAGAATGAGTGGATAATTTGTTATATTTCTCTATTAGCAGTCCCACTCACAAACATCTCCCCATTTCTCAAAAGGAGTCATCTCATTTAACCAGAGAATATCATAAAAACATCTAGGGTAGGAAGGATCTTCAAGACCACGAAGTCTAACCATCAACCTGACTTCACCTCTACCCCTGATCAGCCTGTACCAAGAGGATGAACAAGCACTGTGCTGCAGCCCAGCAGCCACTCTGCACCACACAGCCACTTGCTTACTCCTGTCAAATGGGATGAAGAAGAGAACTGGAAACGAAACAGAACTTGTACATTAAGATAAGAACTATTTGCTAAAACTGAAAAGGAAAAACAGAAACAAAAATATGGTCATCATGTATACAGCCACAATACAATGCAATCATTCACCACCCAGTGCAAAGGACTCACCTCTGCTGACTGACACACAGCCGTCCCCAAACAGCATTCCACTCCTGGCCAAGTCCCACAGCTTTATGATCTTCCTGATGGCATCAGATGGTTAAGGAGGAACCCCAGCCTCATTTAGGCACCTGTACTGGCCCCACCCCAACCCCTGCTGCACTATAAAGGCAACCACAGGTGCAATCCCATCACTCAGCAACAATCAAAACATCTGTGTGCTGTGTGTTGTTAATGCACTGTTTTGGCTGAAACCAGAACTTGTTGAAAAAATAAATTTCTCTTAATATCTGATCTAAACTTCCCTGTGCATAGCTTGAGATGTTTTCCTCACATCCTATCACTTGTCACCTGAGAAAAGAAACCAAAAACTTCCTCTCTGCAACCTCCTTTCAGGCAGTAGTAGTATACAATCATCTCTCCCCTCAGCCTCCTTCAGACTAAACAACTCCCACTCCCTCCATTATACTCCTCATAATTCCTGTTTTCTAAGCCTTTTATCAGCTTTATCGCTCTCCTTTGCACACATTCAAGCAATTCAATACCCTTTCTGTTGTGAGGGTCTCACACCTGAACACAGTATTCAAGATGTGGTCTCAGCAGTTCTGCCTACCAAGGGACAATCACCTCCCTATTAATGCTGGCCACAGTATTTCTAACACAGACTCTCATGTGGCCTTCTCAGCCACCTGGGCACAGAGCTGGTGCACTGTCAACCAGCATCCCCATTTTGTTGGGCATCTTTCCAGCCACCCTTCCCCAAGCCTATACAAAGCATCTTCATCTTATTATCTTAATTTAAAACAAGGAAGTTTGCTCAATATATCTTCATTCTGCATGTTCTTCCCAAGACCTTTACTAATTGGTATTGCTGTTTAGCAGCAGCAACACTCACAATGGTGTCCAAAATTACCACATATAACTAGAAACATTAAAATTATTTGCTTTTCCACATACTGTACTTTCCTTTGCTAGCAGCCAAGAAAGGACAGCAATATTCCAAAAGACTTCACTAAGATGACCAGAAAAGGAACGTTTCTACCTTCTCCTTTTATCACAATACTTACTTCCTCTTAAGGAAAGGGAGTCATCATCACAAAAGATTACGCAAGGTTATTCATTTCTAAATGCTACAGAAGCAGAATGAATTCCCTTAATTTTACAGACAACACAGCTATACTCTGCAGAAATGTCAGACCACTAGGCAGTGCACTCTCAGATAACTAAGAATTAAAGGGAAAATGTCCTTCAACAGCAGTAAAGTTACTTATTAAATAGAATAAAATCTTTCAGTGATAACTGAAGTATAAGTGGTATGAGTTTTTTCTACTTGAAGAAGAAAGGGTTTATTTACTTTCTCTGATAATGACAGTTATCACTTTAAAAAATATCATTTTTCAGTAGCACTTAATGTAAGGACTTGAGAATGAGGTAAAACCATGCTCTCAAGAGCATTGTCAAGGAGGTTTTTTCACACTGTGTCTCTGAACGACAGCAAGATTTGTTTCAAACAGGGAGATGCACAGAGATGTAGTTTAAGGATTCCTGCCCCAGAAATGGACTCTAGCACAATTTCAGAAAACTGAAAGGAATGGAACAATGCACAGTCTTAAAATATAGTAAAATAACTTGTAAGGAGGGCAGGACAAGGCACCAGAGTACAAAAGCAGCACTGTATTTCTATAGTAAGCCATTCAGTATAACAAATTAGGTATAAATAAAAATGAACATTAAAGCCTTACGTAAACCATAAATATTGAGGTAAAAACATAGAATGTTTCTGCTGTCCATTCTTCAAAACTGTCATTTTTAGATGGAGTTCAGATTTGAGGGTGACACAATACTTATATATCCCAATCGCACTATGACCATGTATCTCACCTGGCTTCAAGGATATCAATGAATAAACTTAATCAGAAACTGCAGAATTTGATAGAGACTGTATTACTTCAAGATGTCTACACTGTCCTGTTCAAATTACAATCTGTCACTGCTTTCACCAATTCACACATTTATTTCATCTCAAAATTTAATTTCACAATAACCTAACTTACAGATTTTAGAATTATTCGTGTTCTCTTCTGTGTAGCTTTACACAAAACACTGCCCAGGTTAATATTAAAGTTACACATAGTACTGCATGACAGTAAAGAACTCTCCCCTCTCACATTAAACTATACGCAATGCCAAGGTACAGCATCCTAAAAAGCATGCAATTCTGCCAAACAGCCACTTTACTAAATGAATGAAACCTGATACACAGGATTATCAGTTAATTCTTATGGGACAATCCTAGCCAGACATAACAAGAAAAAACACACTTATCAATTTACAGTGTTACCATAATATGAATGCATTATGAATGGGATATAGCTTTACAAGATGGCATATTACTTATTCATTAGACCAAAGAGTATGTTCATAAAAGCAATGCTCTGTGAAAGCTGCTTTTCTTTTTGCACTATCATGCTTGATAGGGGAAAAAAAAAAAAAAAAAAAAAAAAAGCAAACGCTAGTTCATAGGGAATTCAACAAATTAACAATTTCTTTTAGAAGACATTTCACACCATGTTGTGCTGCCAGTTTCACGGTAAATATATATATTTTTTAAAGACCAAACTTAATTTTATTCTTCTATTTTCCTTTACTTTTAATTAGAAGAGTGTCCTATGTCAAAAAGATTGTTAAAAATAGGTCTCAAAGAAGCAACATCTTTTGTACAGTTGCTGTCCCACTTCACAGAAGAACATACGCAAAGAAATCTACAGCTCAGAGCAGATTTAAGCTTTCCTTCCTTTCATATCAGATAGCATTTAGATGTTTTTGCATAATAAATAGCCTTACGTTGGATAAAACCAGCCACAGTACATTATTTATTGTCATTTTCTGTGCAGAATATACTTACTGGTCAGAACAATCATAATTTACCTCCAAGGAATTTTCTAGCGTTTTTGCACATTCCAGATTACGGAACTTCATTTGTCCTGAATTATATCAACAGATTGCTTTCCTTCATCATTACAAAGTTCATTTTATTTTTCTAAATACACTGAAGTTGGGCACATGAATTTGGTGACTAGCATTAGCACAGACCTTCCAAAATTATTCTTCAAAATATTCAAAATTCACAAAGCATACTGCTATGGACTGTGACATTAAACTCTACCACAGCAACAATAACAGTATCAGTTACATACAAGTTTTAAAAAATAAAATTAAGAGAATTTTTTAAGCACTATTATTTATTGCTGACACCATAATTCTATTCTTTTAGATCTTAAGAGAAGCCACAGCATTTTTAATAATTGTGACAATTCCACATAGAATAGAGCATTACCTTTTCAAGGTAGGCAGTTAAGACAATCTATTGAAGTCAAAACTGGATATACACGTTTATTGGTTTATATTACAAACAAGAACTGCAGATCACTGCAAAATAGTTTTATACAGGATCTGGTAAAGTTGTTAACAGAAACGTTTAAAATTTTGACTGATGTTTATGAAATAGTGGATTGTTAAATAATTCCACATTCAGTTTACTTCAGGGTTATCAGACATAATTTCATTTATTTCAGAAAAAAACTACAATCAAGTAAAATCCATTGGAATTTTATAGATGAGAGCTGAAAACCAAATGCAGCACTTTGCAAGATAGAAGAATCATGGTGTACGGTTACATAGGTGTAGAAATCATTGCATAGTTCCATATTCTTGTGTTAGTGCTGCAGTATGTATACTATAAGCAGCAAATGGAGAGTAGGGTACTATCAAGAGGTTAAAGGAACACTTCCAAGTTTTACACATTCCATATGCTGTGAATAAAACGAGAAAAGGAAGATTCATGAAAGAAATGAATTTCCTGCTTGTGCAGAGAGCTGAAGAGGGTGGATAAGCACTGCTTTGCATTATACTAGTCATCTCCAGGCTCAGCTTTCTAATTGCATTAGGCTCTGAGCACATCTAACATACCAAGAGCATTAGGATTTGCAATCAGAAAAAGAAACAACCAAGTTTATACTCCCCTTCTTTTTAAATGTGCATCATACTGCAGTCTTTGCCACAAAATCCTGCCATCACAAGGTTACAGTAAGTATTAGCCACCCTTCTGTGTAACAGCCTTACTATCTCTAGGAAAGACACAGGTTTCATCAGGGCTAGGAGGTAAGTAAAATAAATAAAAATATGTATGTATTTTCTTACACTTAAAATCATAATCTTTTTTAAGAGCACTAATCGAAAGGTAAAAAACAGGGTACTTATATGTACATCACTTTGTTTTAGAGTGGTGTCTCCCTCCAAAAACATACCTACATTTGACATTAAGTACATGAATCATGGGATTAAGTTTCCATTGCTGTTTGGATGTATATGAACCATCCTCTACAGGCAACAGGTAAAAAAGGAGAAAAACCAACATCAAACAAGCTCAAGTGCAATCTGCCAGAAAATATGCAACTAACTTCAAGATATTTAATGCTGAGATTTCTAATTATAACCAGTAAAATTTAAAGAAGGAACAAGTCTAAGTGGGATGATACTGAAATATAATTAAGGAGAGGAAAAACAGGCAGCACTGCTGGACAATTGAGGAAGCTAATGAACAGGCTATACTTGAGTTCCCTTCCAGTATTTTACATTATTCAAATGATAGCGTTTCTCTATTTGAATGAAGAGCTGTCATGCCCAATAACAGAACTGGTCAGTCTCATTTTGTTGGGTTTTTTGTTTGTTTTTAAACTGTTTGGTTTTTTGTTTTGTTTTTCTCTTTTTGCTGCTGTGTTTTACATCATGCTTCTACTTTCATTTTAACAAAATCATGATCTTTATTTTAGAAGTGAAAATAATCCAGAAAACCACATGATGAAAATGCTCATTTCAGAAAGGCCAATAAAAACCATGGGCTCAAATATGATAATAGAGTAACTTTAAAACCACCCAAACCAAGGCATGCTTAAAAGTAAATTATCACAACAGCTCCGGGTTCCTCTCACCCAAAGCCAGTGATGACAAACAGAATTCACAGCACAAAAACATGTGGTTAAGTCAATGTAAAAACAGAACTCTGTAACCCCTATCCATCAGAGATGGGGTTTCACTGCATGTTGCATTATCAATACTGTTACATTTATTAGATCTTGTATTACTGGTACCTACAAAAAAATAGATTGCTTCTTAGGAATACAGAAATAAAAGCTGGTCTCCAGACAAATAAAACAAGCTACTTCATGGAAAAATCAATTTGATGAATATACAACATCACACCCCTGGATTCTTCAGTGAAATCTACAATATTTTTTTATTAATCCTTTTAGGTGCTACATCACATTTTCAGATCTATATACACTATAGCAATGTCAGAAGCTTTTGCCTTCCTCCTCTCTCCCCCCCCCCCCTTCCCTTGATATTATTCTCCAGTCTAAAATACTCTGAAATTTTAAGTTCATACACTGGTTGCTCCAAAAGTAATGCCCTCTATTTACTGCCATAGAAAATAGAAAAATACGAAGAATATTGACCATGCAGTCCATCTTTGTGCTCACATGCACTGTTTGGTTTCCATGCACATTCAGCAAATGGAAATCAATGTGAGCAGGTGCCATATTTTTCTACCTGGAGGTATTCAATTCCATACCTTTGCTCCACTCACAATTCTACATCAGACACAGTTGTGTAAGACTGCCCCTCTGCTTCTACCTGGTGCACAGAAACAATGTGTAACAAGATACTGGTGAGAAGGTTAGCCCCAACTGCCATACGACCAACATCCACCTCTAATACTGTGGGGCAACATCATAAAACAGGTGGCATTACTGTGTGACAGCTGCACAAGTCAGTCCTATTGCAGTTTCATAGCAAAACAAAAAACAAAAAAGCCCACAACATTCCATCAAATATTATATATTATATATATATATATATAAAGATATGAGGACAAGTCAGCCAAACAACTGCTTAGCTAAAATAAATAAATAAATCCAGCCTAGCAGAGGTAAAACGGCATAATTTTACCATACAATCAGAGTTAAGACAATCGCTATTTTTGGAAGCAAAGACAGTTTTAATTAGAGTGCCCTAAAATTACAGCTTCAAATTACACAAAGTTTTATGGTCCTCTTCCCAATGGATTTCCAGCACTAATCTGTCTTTTTCAAATTCACTGTGCCCTGTAATGTACGTGGAAATTTAGCTGACCTCTTTTTAAACTGTGATGAAATTGCCTCATCAAGATTGAAAGAGCATTCACCTCTTCTGAATCAGTTTGTTCACTAAATATAGCTTTTAAACATTAATTCCTCCATTTTAATTTAAATCTGCTAAATTAATGCTGAGCGTGTCAGTGCAAACACTTCAGCAATGCTGGTGTAGACGAGACATGTTGACTTCTGTTGAATTCTGAAGTCCTCCTGAGCAGACTTGCTGAACCGCAGGGTATCCACACATTCTGAAGTCCATCATTTCCCTCCCCAGATAAGCTCTTAAAACTTGCATCTCACTTAATTAACAGAAAGCCTCATAACAAGCCTTATTACCAGGGTAGAGAAAAACTTCCGAGTCTTGCTTGCGAGCTAAGCTGGAGGCACACTGAACTCTAAGTGGTGTTGCTGCTTAAAGCAACAATGAATTACTCGTCTAAGAGCAGAACAAATTCATCTCAAAAGCAGAAGAAGGTGGATTACAATTTTTCAGGATTAAAAATAAATGTTGTAGTAGTAGCTGAGGATCAAAGAAAACAATGATAAAACAGGGAAATTTCAGTCCTTCAACTCGTTTGAAGAAGACAGCTGTCCCAAGAGTCACTACACTGAAAGATTAGGACTAGACTAGGACTCCAGATTAGGACTAGACTGGGAAATAATACTTCCTACAGAACCCTCTAGAGCAGTATTATACATAAAAACTGTATCTGTGCTTGAGCGCAGATTACGATGAAGATTCAAAACCTCTTTGGATTAGCTATGTTCACTTTGCTCTGCATTGAGAGGTGCTCTCCAGCCCATTCAGCAACTGCACCACCAGTTCAACCTTGAGATATACTTATGCATTCACTTTTCATTATGGTTATCTCATAATAGTTTAATCAATGAAGCTTTAACAAACCCGCTGTATTAAGTTTGTCACAGTAGGAAAGTTTATCTCCTGACTATTTGCAAGGTATCTAAAATATACCTAAGGGAAGCAGCTCTTAGGAATCAACAATATTAAAACTACTAACTTCGGGTCAGGCTAACAGTGGTATTACTGCCTTTGCTATACACAGAGTATTTCTCATTCCAAGACGAGAAGGCTACTCCCAAACTGCATATACATGCAGAAACAAGAACAAGGATACTTGGCTTTTGTTTTCTTCAATATTAATAACATTACAGAGAATAAGCTCCTTTCCAGAAATCATGAGATTTATAAGGACAAATATTGGAGGACTCGAATCAGTAGCAAGTCATACATTATGAGATGCCATGAATACTGGGCAACATGTATTACCACCTGGAGATGTAAAGTGCATGTTAGCTGATTAACAAGCAGATGGTTTTCCATTGATACTGATTATTACCCTTTTGATTACTCACTAAAGCAAGTTCTCCAACAGCCAGATAAACAAAATCCACTTGAAATTTTAACTAATGTTTATATGCTTTCTCAAGTGTTCTGAAAGTCAGTTAATATCCCTCACAATATCACCTAAAGGTAGCTGAACTCAGTCTTCAACTACTTTAATGCACAAACTTCAGAATTTGGATGTAGTTATTGCATGTAGTGAACAGAATCCTAAAGAAAAGTTTTAATTAATATTTATGAAGTGAGCACCAAGTCAACAAAACAAATGGGAGGAGCTCAAGGAGGGGAATTTACAGAGAGATGCTTCTAACCATGAATTACAAAAAACAATTAAGAAATGTCATAAAAAATATATAAACCTGTCTGAAGTTATGTAACAATGCAGCAACATGATTTTTATGAGCATCTTTTCAAGAAGCTAGGCATCTTCAGCTTCCATTCATGCCAGTAAAAACTCAAGGAAAGTGCCATGACATCATGCTAGGTAAGGAAAGAATAAGATTGCTCAATCCCCTACAGCATAAAGATTACAATTATGTATTCAGCTTCCCAAATGGCTCTTGTCAATATTGCAAGTTCCATTTGCAACTTGTGGGTTTTTGGGTTTGTTTGGGTTTTTTTGTTTGTTTGTTTTTTGTTTGTTTTTGTTTTGTTTTGTTTTAAACAGTTGTCATGTGATAAAAGGTTCTGACCTAGAGACTTTAACATAACCCCCAGAATTATGATAAACTTATTAAAGATCATTACAAATATCAACACTTGTAAAGACCCCAGAGCTACCTGGATCAGAAGCATGTTTCAATTTTCAATATTGAAATCATTTAAACATCTAAAATACTTAAAAACTACTAAAAACCACCTGTACATATATTAAGTAGTTCATCCTGATCACTGCTGGGACTGCTCTTACATCTTCAAGATTTCCAGCAGAGGGTAGGTGCCTCTTTCTTGTTATTCTTCCTAGACTTAATGAGAATGACTAAGGCTGGGTTTTGTTGCTATTTGTCAAGTCTGCCTTCAAATTGACCAAGACTATGAATTAAACACAAGTTTATGGTTACAGGTCCAGTGCACCAGGACAGAGAAGACATGTGCTTGGCATACAAGCAGTTTTATTTAAAGGCTACAGAAACATTCAAGCATATGAATAAGTGCCTTACTATTCCAGAACAAATGCATAAACCAACTACAAAGATTTTTTCTTTTACCCTTCTTGTACACAGAGAATATCTAAAAAGTTTGTTGTTATTTTTAAGGAGCTTAAGACAACATTCCTAGTGTGGGTACAGATTGGAAGAAAAATCAAAACACTTAAGTTATTTGCAATCAGGTGGGAACATCTAACAATTAAGGAGTGCAATTCCAACTCATTAAGCACTTTGCAAATATTTAGCAAAGGACATTGTTTAGAGTTAAATGGAGTAAACTGAAAGAGAGAAAAGTAATACATACTTTGTGAGCATGCATTTTTCTTAAAAGCTCAGGGGGTCTAAACGCTTACATCCAATTAACATTTAGGCCCTAAAGCTCAAAGAGAGCATACCACTTCAGTCCAGAGGAGTTGCAAGGAGTCCCTTAAGACACCAGATACATTTCCTGGTGCGCTAAGGGCACAGAGGCTTTGGTTTTGTGTTTGTCAGCCACTGAGCTGGATATTAGCTGCAGCTCCTAGTGGCTCTTTATTGCAGGAGAGGGGCACAAGGGAAATGCAGCGATGCAGTGGTTTTATATTATTTCTTCCCCTCCTCACAACAACTCTTCCCACCGTAGTCATCACCCATCTCTCTCAAGGTCAAAGAGGACAAGTCTGTTTAAGAGCATGAAATTACAGAAAGCTTGCAATTTCACAGTATGGAGTGTGATTAACTATTCTCTAACTTTCCCCTCAAAGGAAGCATTACTAAAGTACAAAAAGCTCTTGCTGAGAGCCAGCTTGCCACTTTGTGCTCCATCTATGGTTTTCACCTAGACAGTAAGCAGAGGTTCAAAGAGAGTAGGAGGGATGGGGGACCATTACTGCTTTAAAACAAAGAAGGTGGTTGTTTTCTTCTCCCCTTCTTTTCTTTGACACCACTTTGAAAGAATTACAAGCCTGAAGCAAAGGCTTGAGATTCTTCTGTATCTATTTCAACAGACCACATAGTACCAGTTAGGAAGACAGGACCATCCAAAAGCAACAGACTGCTTTTAAGATCACTCTTCAAACCCCTGGAGGAGAGAAGCCTCCCCAGCAAAGGATCTATGTTTTGATTTTCCAGTGAACTCAGGGAACCTTATTGAAATCTGAGCACTGAGAAACCTTAAAAAGAACACAGCAAATAGAACAGTCTGGCAAGAAAAGCAACTGACATAGAAATGGGGGGTAGAAGATGTGAAATTCAGGTATGCTCTGCTAGTGACAAGCAACAGACACCCTAGCCAGGTCAGCACAAGCATCCCTGAGGAGCACCCAGGGTATTCTCTTCTAAGAGATAAATCTGAGCCACTATTAAGGGACTTCTCTGCTCCCCCCACCACTTCCTCTCTTCCCATTCTATTCCTCATCAGTCCCTGGTGGCAAGATTTTGAGTCTCTAACAGCTGAGAAGCCATCTCTTCACGTCTTCTACATACCATCCTATCCACTAATGCTTCTCAGAAAAAAATATAAATACAAGTTTTAGTTTAGGTCCTGCAAAAGAACTTAAGTTGATAGCAGAAATTTTCACAAAAGTGGGAAATATGACAGAAAAGGGAGTCTAAGACCAAGGGGGGAAAAAAAAAAAAAAAAAAAAATGGAAACCCACCTCACTACCAGCCAGGTACTGACTAGAGGAGGAACATTGGTATTTGTAGTTATACCACAGGGTGCCTTCTAAGAACATGAACTGGGCTCAAATCCTGAAAATCCCATTGCTGAGATGAACACAAGGTAACTTTTAAATACATCTGTAATACATCTGTGTTTGTATCCATAAATAAACTGAGGCTAGAACAAGGATAAATAAAGATACTGAATTCAGCGCACTGAGGACAGGTAGAAGAAACCTGATAAACACAAACAGGGATAAAGCAATAGAGGGAAATTTACAGAAAAGAAATTGAAATTGTTCAAATATAAATTCAACAACGCCTCTGGCAAGTATTCTAGCAATGGCAGTAGCAACACTTGGAAAAGGCCAACATAAGTAAACAGGAAAGTGCAGAAAGCAATCAAATTTAGGGGACAGGCATAAGAACATAAAAATACTGGGTATTCAAAAAAAAACCTCTCAGTAAAGTGACTGAAAAGCAACAGCTGAGAAGGTAGATTGCAGATGTACACTCTTCCAACACATTGTGAAAACAGGTATTTTCAAAGTACTTGAAGTACAGCAAATAAGTAAAAAAGGATGCGTTGGAAGGATGTTTGAAATGACAAACAGCTTTAGCCAAAGCTGCTGGACCAGTTATTTGCACTCTTAAAAGGACAAAATCCAACCAGACACCATAATCACACTCCTTGCATCTCCCATTTCAGCTTAACTGACACGTGTAAACTGAGGGCTATGAAATATTCCTATATTGCTCACTTCTAGAGGCTTCCTTTTAATTCACTGTACTGCAAGAGCACATGTACCCTTTACTGAACAACAAGCCCCAATAATCAGACTGTAGAACTATATTTTTTTATGTTTACCAGAAGAATTTCTGGAAAGGACAAAATGATTAGTTCTGGACTTAATTTAATTTTGCCCAGATAATGATAATATCATAGTAATGACCTTCAGAGTCATAGCTGTCAGCTCTCCCATGATTTCACTACTTAGCTATTTGCAACTGGCTTGCTTCCCCCCCCCCCCAACTTCTTTTACCTTCAATGAAGCCCGTCTGTACAGCTGAATATATCATCCTGGAAAGATACCAGATATAGGTATTGGATTTTCTTTTTACTGTATTAACCCACTGCTTATTTGGGTTAAAATCAAAACCTTTCTGAACAAAAACAACTGTAAATAGCATTTGAAAGTTTAAAAAAAAAAAAAAAAAAAAAGTTATATCAAGTCCTTAAACACACTTTATTATCATTTTTGTAAATCTTTACCAGATTACAGATACAAATACAAGAGCCAGCAGGATTTTTATTATTATTATCATTATTTAACCTGGAAGTTGTACATCTCTCCCCTTAAACACTCAGTTTTCTTCAGGGCAGGGTGATGCTCAGCAGTCAATGTCTTGACAGCATTTCCCTAGGTCTCAGCATTAGCACTGGGGGGATTAGCAGCATGTTTTGAAGAATCTGATACATGGCATCCACCAAGGGTAGAAGGGAGAGCATTTATTCAGTGGCAAGCAACCTTGAGAACTGCATGTGTTAACAGTGAAGAGCAGAAAGAGCATATCCTAATTTCCTGCAGGCACTAACTAATTTGTCCATCTTTGTAAATGTTCTAAAAGATCCTGCTTAGCTGGTTGAGAACCTGGAGGATATTTTTTCAAGTTAAGAACTGCTTTCACCAGGGGCCTTACAAGGATTTTGATGTGCATGTGAATGAAATAATAAGCATTCTCTAGGAAGGTCTCTGATGCTTAACAGTTTCTTTAGCACCAAAGAGAAGTAAATATCATGAAACAACATTCAAAATTCATTTTCAAATCTTTCTGAAACACTTTTCAGGCAGCTTCAAAACTTACTTCTTACAGAATCCATTCAGGATTGCAAAAAAGCAACACATACGACATTAAAAACAATATCCGAGGACTCCCCAACTATCTCCACTTAAAAATTTGGCCATTTGCTTTGGTTGCCTGCTAATGCTTTAGTCTGCCTGCCTGTCTTAACAGTCAGACTAGAATGCATGGTTTTCATTGCTGTCGAAAATAATTAGGGAAGCACACATCTAGCTAGTTGACACATTTCCTTTGAGTTGTCACCGCTCCAGAGCTTCTTAAAAGCTTACTGCTGTATGCCTCTTTGGCAGATGGTTGTAACATGGAAGAGCCTAGTATTTTTTGATAGCCATCTATAGGTAATAAGCAGCATTGTTCCAGTGTTACTTTTCCTTTTTTTCCTTTTTCATAAGAAACAGCATATCTGCCTGCTGAAAAGCTCTACTTCTCATCCTTTTGTTGTAGCAGCAGCATCCCTCCTCAAATAAAATATGGAAAGAAACACCATTTACCATACAAATTTCTACATTTGAAGCAATGCACATAATTTATGTTTGTTTTAAAATCTTAAATTTTTAAATCTTCTAGATAAATGTGGAAGAAATGCTGATAATTCATTGTTTTAACTTTCCAGTAAATTTCTCAGTCTTGACCCTGCTGAGTCAACCAGAGGCTGGGAATTTATAGTACTCTAATTATGAATAAGTAAATGAATCTATCTGAAAGCCCTTCAGGTTATGCATAGGGCACCCTCTAATGAATTTGTTTTCCAGACATCAGAGTTCCTGGCTGTACCTTGGACTCTGCTTCTTGAAATTTGTGTCACTCTTTCAGAACCAGACATTTGCTCAAGGCTTAGTGTATTTTAATACACTTAAACATTTTTATTTCAGGGAAAAAAAAAAAGAAAAAAAAAAAAAAAAAGAAAAAGGAAAAGGAAAAGGAAAAGCCTGAACAGAAACCCATGATTTAATGCTGGTTATCTGTGTAGTTTCTATCTTCAGTGTTCTATTTGTCTGATGTTTTTAATGGGCTTAGCTTTATTGTCACACTGCTTAGGAACTCAGACTATAAACTTAATTGAATTGTTATTTACCAATATGATTCTCCCCTGGGTTCACTAACAAAAGCATCTACCTATGAGAAGCTGATTAAAAGAGCCAGAAAGCTAGATTTTGTTCCCAGTTTTAAAGGAGAGTAGGTATCTAAAATGACAGTTCAGAAAGAAGGCAGGAAAGCAAATAGTCATCAGGACCTGATCCAAACCATTAAAGTCAATTGACTATATACACAGGTTTCAGAGGTATTTACTTGTGCTTGGAAATGCATTAAAATATGTCTTGAAGGTAAGTTAAATGCATACCTCTTTGGGAAGACAAGGAAGAAAACCAATGAAAAAATAGAAACTGATGTGAAAATGCTTTGAACTGGTCCTAATTTGCCACTGCTGGCAAGTATTCCTTTCTCCCAGAAGAAAAGATGACAACTGAGAAAAGTTTCTACACATCCAGGAGAAGCAAGCAATGAGTTCAGTGTTCACTGGACTGGATGCATATCAATTGGAGCTAGTAAAGGGATGAAGCAAAATCAATAAGGTAGTGAAACCACCTCGGGGTAACAATTTCAGCCTCAACATCAGCAGCTTTGGCACCATGGCTCCTCCAATCACTTCTCAGGCAGCTAGTGGGTGATCACAGTAACTCTATGTTATCCATTTGATAGATTTGCCTTCCTCATTCTCTTATATACATTTTTCCTTTTATATTTCCACTAAGACATTTTCACTCCCTTTTTCAACCAACACAGCCCAAGCAAACTGTCGTGCACAAAGACAACCCTATTATCAGTTAGTCTCAATTCCAGAAGTGCTATAAAGGACTCCAGACTAGAGAACACGACTATCATTCAACAGGAAGGTTTGCCTCTTCTCCACCCCACACAATCATCTCATACCTATTTGTGTAAATCATCTCTACATTTGAGCAAAAATTTCTTGTTTATTTTTTTCCCCTCCCCTTACCTCCACCCACTCCCTGCCACCCCCTTGAAAAAGAAAACTCACCAGAGTGGGACCCATCATTCCTTGAATTGAAGCAAAACATTTAAACATTTCAAGTCTTTAACTAGGATTCCTGGCACACTGCACAAAGCTCACAAGAGTTTACAAAGAAATAGTCAAACTGGAAAAAAAAAAAAAAAAAAAAGAAAAAAAAAATCACTGCCAAGGGATGGACAGGAATTTTGAAGGTAAGTAAAATCCAGAAGACAGTTATTTTAACTCACTATGTTGAATTAAGAGCAACACTCTAAGGGATGAAAAAGTTACCAGAACTACTTAGTTATGAAGCTGAGGATATATTCAAGGAGTTTAGCAGTGTGTGGTGAGAGTTCATTAACTGCTAACTTAATCTTCCCACAAAACGAAATAGTAGACTAATCAGGCCCCAGGCAACTTCTTATTCACAGGCAGGCAACTGCACATGAATTTCCAGCTTCAGCTGTTAACAGAAAAGTTGTTCCCTTTAAATCACTCCTGCCCCAGTTTAAGTGGTAGTCCTCTATCTCGAATCTCACTCAGAGTCAAATTTAGATCTTTTAACATACAAATCCATTACTGGCTTAGATGGGAATAAGCTGTGGTGGATTTTTGGTCAACTGCTGACAAACAGAAAATAAGGATGCAGTTGCTTTTCTTTCCTTCCTACTCATCTTTCTCCCTCATATTCCAAGCCTCAAAGCTGAAAATGACTTACCTTAGGATTTCTCCAGATACCGCTACTTAGCTTCTAAGATCTGTGATAGCATTAATAAGGGGAAAATACACACACACACACGTATATCAGGCCCTATGGTGTTTCAATCTACACACCTCACAGATTCATTCCAGCCCTCTGAAAGCTTGCTCTGCACTGTACTATTCCTCAAGGCCCATATACATATATATACTATGGAAACCATGATGCTGCAAGAGAAGACAAGCAAATACAGCTTCCAGAAAGAATAGAACCATTCCCTCTAAGAGCACAAACTGGATGCAGACTTAATTCTGTCTCTGATGGGAAAAAAAGAAAAAGAGCAGCAATAGGGCAGGAACAGAGGCAAGGATGGTTTGAGAGACAGTAAGATTTAAGAGTTTTAATTTTCATTAGTTAAGTACACATAACTAAAAGGTTAAAAACCTATACACAAAACCATACATGCTAGAAAAAGCACACATGAATTCTTACTACTATGCAAGAATAAGGCCCGGTTAATATTCAGGCAATGTAGATCAAATACAGGAGGGTGAGGGAAGAACATTTCTAAAAAGTGGATGGAAAATGAGATGAGTCCCTTTCCTAGAAGGGAAACATGCAACACCAACTCCCTCCCCAGCTCTACCCATCTCTTTCAAGGTGGTTTCTCATCCAAGCAGCAATATTCACTTTTACCCAAACAACTCCATAATAAAAATATCTCAGGGAGCAGTGAGAAGAAGCAGGGACACAGCGATGAAAGAATTACAAGTTATGAAAGTTACTAGTGTATTAAGATCATGCTGCACTGATTCCCCACCAAATAACAATCTAGCAATAACAGTGCAAAGCTCAGAGAGAAGCTAGTTACAGGTTGTAACAGATGACTCATCCACCAGCAACTCTCAGGTCTGCTACAATGTACTAGAAGGGAAAGCATGTATTTCTATGGTAAATGCAGGATAATACCAGCAGGCTGGTGGCAGCACTGTGTCCCAGTGTGTGTGATGTATAGCAATGGTGAAGGAAATAGAGGAAATCTGCATGCTGTCTGCTTCACTGAGCTTGGTTTACCAGCAGTCACAATTCACTCTGGCACACTGACCAACTACAGACCTCTTCAAGGGTTAAAAGAAAAAGGGAACTATCTGCAGAGTGAAAGAGAAGAAGACTATCTGCTATCTGCCATCACTGACGGGTGGTCATTACCAAGATACCTATCTCAGACCTATCACCTACCTTTTATCAAAAGAAACCCACAACATTTAAGTCTGTGGGAATGCTAAGAATAATTTAACAAGCTATTAAATAAAATATTGACAAAACATAAATAAATAAGTTCTCTAAAATTAAAGACAAAGACTAGAAATCATTCTTTCTCATATCACAGCTGGGAGAACCATTATGAGGCAGCTGGTGGCTGAGAGGCATGCCAACATCAATCTATCAATCTCTGTTTAACTGTATTAATATGTCACAGGTCTTGTTATTTGTATTTCCTATGCCCAAATAAAGGGATTTCAAACTGCCTGACATTTAGCAAATTGGCAACCTTCTGCCTTTACTTACATTATATATTGCCTTCTCAGAGCCCACGCCAACAGCAATTGTGTTTTGATGACTGTTGAAAATCAGCTGTGATATTTCAATACACTTTGGGTGAGCATGCCAGAAAGCACAACTTTGGACCCAAGGGGCAGTAAACTTTGCCAAACATGCCAAACAAAGCAATTCAAAATTTGCTGCTGTTGGGATCAGCAGTGAAAGACCAGATTCTCTAAAACAGTCACTAAAATGATCTGCAAAACCCAAGAGCTTGGACACCTACAAGCGTCCCAGTCTAAGATACGTACAGTGGCCACTGTGTCATTTGGCTCAACTAAGCTCCCTAGCATCAAGCTGTGTTTATTCCTACTTCTTAATTTGGCTGCACAAGACATATCAATAGTTTTAAAGCAGTGTACAAAATGGCAGAAGGATCTGCAAGATAATCAAGAGAAATTAGAAAACAAATTCAAAGAATCACTATGATTATGTGTTTTGGTGCTTACTTCAATTCTTGGCAAAGATTTAATCCACAGCTTTTATAGAGGCCATTAATAGCAAGGGGAAGAACACTGAAAAGCAAGCTGCATAAAAATAAATGCAGCTAACAAACAATTCTTGACTTATAGCGCTTCTTAACATTTAATGCAGGCTGTAGATCCTGGGCAAGGCTGTATTGATGTAAGCCTATGGAAACACCACACTGTAAAATGTTTTCTACCTTCATCCTTGCTAACACAGCTATGTAGTGCACATCATGCACTGTGAAACAGTGCAGCAAAGCTATGCTTTTCTAATATAATACAATTACAGAGTACTTAAGGAGAAGATATATCAATTATACGTCATTATAGATGAAATATTTCTCAGGATGCTTCTGCAGGGCGCCACTTAGACTGCTGATGTCCCACATCTGCTGCAGTAGTATGACAAAAAGAGGCCAGTTTTGAGAATAGCAATGAGTAGTCTTTGCTATCTTTTCTTAGAAAAGTTCATATTTCAGATGCAGCCCCCTCTGTAAAATGTAAGACCCTAGAGTTGCAAATGTCCAAACACTGACCCAACAGGCCAAAATGAAAATTATTTTAAATATCAAATTAATTATTCACATCTCCATACCCCCCCCCCCCCTTTTTTTTGGGGGGGGGGGGGGGGGGGGGAAGGGAAAAGGAAATGTACTCATTCCTAACTGAGAAATACATAAAAGGAATGTTTTCTCTCTGCTGATCAGACTTATTTTCTTTTCCTGTTTGAGCCTCTCAAAGCCTAGCAACACACACACTGCAAATCAGTTCCCATTCTGTGTAGGCAGGATCATACTCGTAAACATCTTATTTTGTAGGTCCAGTGCCACAGGCACACTATTTTGGACAAAACCACTGAAAGAAATTTCAAGATAGTTACAGAACCAAGCTGGTTTCAGCACTGGCACAGGACCTACTATCTCTGCCTCTGGCACATTCAACATTAAACAAAATTCAGTTGGCAGGCAGTCAGGTGGCATGGTTATGGCATTAATTTACTAATAGAAAGTAACTGTTTTCACAGTGCTTTCTTGCTGTTGCTGCTATGTGATAATTGCACCTGAAAAATGACTTGTGCCTGCATTCATTTTTAATGGTTCCAGCTCTTACCAATATCATGGTCCCAATATTCTTTCTATTAGGTCTAACTCAAAAAGGTATTACTATGCAGGTAAAAGGATCCTTTGATGGATCCGTGTTATATTTCTGGTTTCTTCAGAGGCTGCATATGGCCTTTGGCAAGCCAATTTACTTTCTCATCTATATGGTAAGGCTGTAATAGAACAGCAGCTCCCAAAGGTGTTCTACGTTACCTAACTTCTGAATAGCGGGTGCTTCATAAATATTAATACCATCCAACAGAAATGCATAAAATACCAGTACCTAATGATACAAGCAGAACTGATTCAGGATCTGGCAGATAAGAGTCCTGCTCCTATAGAAAGCCAGGCACGGGTATCAGGAATCAGCTGGTTGGTCTGAACAGGGTCCTGAGCCCCTATGGGTGGGACGGACACTTTCTTTTGCCTCTCAGGCACCACTATGCAGAAACCTAGATGACACAGATGCTCCTTGAGAAGCCAAAATATAGTTACACCCTCAACAAGAGACAAAAGAGTTTTCCTATTTACATGACAGTTTCCTTTCATCTACACTGGAATAAAAGAGAGACCAATTATCAAATGTAATACGTAGCTGGGTATTGCTGTCCTGGCTGGCACTTCTCATGAGCATGTCATTGTGACTCATAAGCAAAACCCCAACCTGGGTTACCCAGGCCCCATCAGAGTGATAAGAGCTTAAAGCTGAACAGCTCCAAGTGTTTCAGAGACATAGTGCCCATACAAAAGTCCACCTGAAGTGGGGTGGTTAATGATGGATAATTATCTATTAGATGTTTCAACACTTTCCTTCATAGACTGGCAGCTTGAAGTCAGGGCTCACTTCCTCCTTCTCAGTGATAGCAAACGATCCTCCAATGTAGCTGAGAACATCACAGATCTATATAGCACACTACGTTCTAGATATTTTGCTGAAAAAAAAAAAAAAGTAGTATTCAAATGTTTATCAATCTGCAGTTGTTTATTTCACCTGTGTTTCCTTTTAAGCTTCGCTCTTTTTCAACAACTGCAAACTGGTGATTACATTCAGTGCTAACTAGTAAGTACATCAGCCAGAACTAAGTAAAGAAATTATTGTGAACTGGAATAATACTCAATTTTTAAAGAAATGGGGCACCTTTCACAAGAGGCAAAGCATACACGAGGAACCAAATTTATTATTTTGCAAGGACAACTGCTGCTGCCAACAGAATCCTATTCACAACTAGCATGTCATTTTGATTATGATCCTCATTGTCAGTAGTACAATCTTGGGGCAGCCTTTAAGTCATTCCCAGTGATTAGTAATTAAATATGAACAGCAGAATATCCCTCCCAAAAAGCTAGATTAACCAAACACACGAAAAAGTTAAAGAACAAATACAGCAAGTAGGCTACTGCACTAGCAGCCTACAGTACCAGTCAAGACCATTTTCATTTGGCAATACCAAACAGAGTATTGTGAACTTCCTGCTTAACATGAAAAATACATTAGAAATTATAATCTGTAAGCGCCTGAGAAAACAAATGTAACAATGTATTGTACCAAAAATAAAGCGCTCAGATAGTTCTTCTGGATTAAAAGAAACAAACAGAAAACCTATTACAGGATGTTCCAAGAATTAACAGATCTCTCAAGCACAGAAGTTAAATAAATTACTTTAAAAGCTCCTTCCCATTATCAGGATTTTATTTGACATCTATTTAATTTGTGTTTCACAGAAAGCAATGCTACGCTACTGAGAGGAAGAAATCAATAAGTGTGAAATCAAGCACAAAACTCAGAAGGGTACCTTCTGTTAAACACAGTGTAGATGGGCAATAGGTAGGGATGGTTGGAGGGCAAGCAGAAAACTTACAATGCCTGTTTGAGCCTGTAGTGTCACAGGGCTGATAATTGCTGAATGGCAGCCCTGAAATAAAAGGACAAAAACACAAACCCACCCTGATCAGTTATACAGTTAACCGACACAAGAGTACTAACCGATACAAGAGCATTAATTCTAGTACAGAACTTGACCCTTCCTTTAATCTCTTTATAGCTGAAGCTGGACTCCAAAGGTACAGCAATTGGTCACTGGAGGGAAGGAATACAAAATAGCTGTGAAGTAAAAAATTCCATAGCTCAGCCATTGTGAGATGCAGCTGTCTGTACGCAGTACCACAGCTTGCTGCTCCTCTGCTTCTCCTATATTTTGTTCCTAATTTTAACCAATTCAAAGGGAGTAACTAAACTAGAGCAGTACCAAGTATTTTCCGAGAGGAGAGCCAACCGTAACACATCACATGGTATTTTCAGTCTAAAGACAGATTAAACTGAAATGAAGTCTAGAATGAAGCAAATCAGAGAAGTTGTTCAGGGAAAGGAACATTTGAAAAAGCAGGTTTACAGAACACATGACATAATGGGCACTAACCTTGAAAAAACAGCTTCTCATCCAAACTTATAGCCTAGAGAATTTCATTAGATTGCAAGTTACACTGCTCGTGATAGGTTCAACTGTGTATATACGTATGCAAGCTTGAGAGTTACAAAGCAAATATACTCCTGTGTACATACACTAACTCACAATGTGTGCTCTATTTAGTTTGAAGATCCAGAAAGAATTTGCAGGCTAAAAACTTCCACATCCATTTGCTGATCATTTCTGTTCCTTAGATAAGTATCTTCCAGTCCTATTCTGATGTTATAAAATACATGCATCTCCTTTCAATAGATATTTTATGAGTATAATAGATATTTTATGAGGGTAAAATAATCTATTTGTTTACCCTGCATTAAATATTTATGTAACTTGTTATGGAAGAGCACTCAAATCTTTGTGAAGGCAGATAGATTTTTCCACATCTCTCCTTCTAATCTCTTCCAGCAAGAGCTATTAAAGTTGAATCACTTGCACTGCTAAGTCAGAGTACGTATTTTGTACGGCAGCACAGACGGGCGTGTCACACAGATAAAAAACAAAATTGCAAACCCAGAACTGAGAAGTTCTCCTCTTCATTCCTCTTTTGAAACATCTTAGACCTATTCCACCTCTGAACAACAGAGACCATACCCAGTCGCAAGTTACAATCTGAATCACACTTATCATCCTTCAGGTAGAAGAAGGCTCCATCTTATTACCTTCAGTTTACTTGGGTTTAGCACAGACTAGCTCACTAGGTTTTAAATTTATCATACAACATAATGAAATGAGCAAAGATCTGATTAAAGCAAACAACGCCTGACTCTACTATATTAGAAAATGGGTCTTCACAAGAAAGAATTCTCTTTCATCCCAGAACTCACAGGTGCAGGAGCAGAAGTTATATTGGGATCTGACTTTAAGTTTTTGAAGTTATTTGGATGTTAGTTGTGGGGGGCTTTTTTTTTTTTTTTTTTTTTTTTAAATAAATAAATGGTAATTTGACAGCGTTAGTTACCTCAGTGTAGCACTGATTTAAAGTTGAATAGCTTTTTAAGTCTCGTGCTCAGTTGGAATATACTCAAACTCTACAGTATAGAAAGGATCAAAACCCACTAAAAGTAACCTGTCTGATAATATAAGAATCCTAAATCTTTCTTTAAAATTGCAGGCTTCTAGAAGCCTTCCTTGTAGCAGGCTGATATTTTAATATTTACTCCACAAATCTCTGCAAGAGGATCTAACAGTAAACCAATCTTAAAAAGCTTAGCCTCTAAGCAAATTACTTCCAAACATCAAATAAGATAAATGCAACATCAATTACTGACACAGCATTCATGAAATATCAATCTTTAATGATCTTAAAAAGGCCAGTTATGTCCCAGAAAGTCAACTACAATAAACCTACATTGTTTATTTCTAAAATAAAGAAGCTCAGTTGTTTAGCATTAAGCATACCAGATTTTCAGTCTGCAAAACTTATAATTCTAATTTTATTACCAGAGAAAAATTAGTACCAGTAATAAATATATTGGTATTTATTAGCAACAAAGAGAAGATCTCATACTTCAAAATTATAAAAAGATATGACGAGGAAGGTGAACAAAATTCCAAATCACAACCTCAACCATACAACCTTTCCCCTTTACAACACATTTCTTGACTACTGAACTCTTCAAAGGTTGCAGTGAGCTGCTAACACCTACCACTAATTGGTTACATAACCATTTAAGTAGGATTAGAATCATAATCTGCTCCGGAACTTGACAGCAGGAGATGTGGTTCTGCAAATAAGATACTCATTTACTGAGACCTTTCTGAAGTTATATAAAAATCCAAATAATGTAAACTACATAACTTAATTACAATTCTATGTTCCCCATAAAACACCAGGAAAATTTAGACTAGCATCCATTGTCATAGCACCATGTGCACAAATTCTCCCCCCTATCTTTCTTTTTATTTTTTTGTTGAGAGGTCAAAACCAGAACACTAGAAGTTTCTTGTAATGTTATAATGTGATGGAAAGTATAGCAATAATAGCAAGGTGGCAAAGTCTTTGGCTACACAGAACCTCCTCCTGTACTCAGCACTGGTGAGGCCACACTTCGAGTACTGTGTCCAGTTTTGGGCCCCTCACTGCAAGGAAGAAATCAAGGCCCTTGAACTTGTTCAAAGGAGGGCAACAAAGCTGGTGAGGGGTCTGGAGCACAGGCCATATGAGGAGAGGCTGAAGAAGCTGGGAATGATCAGTCTGAAGAAGAGGAGGCTCAGGGGAGACCTTATTGCTCTCTGTAACTTCCTGAAGGGAGGTTGTAGTGAGCTGGGGGTTGGCCTCTTCTCTCATGTAACTGGTGATAGGACCAGAGGGAATGGCTTCAAGGTGTACCAGAGGAGGTTTTAAGCTTTTTTTGTTTAAAAAAATGTGGTACTTCATTACCAATCTTAAGTATTACAGTACTGCAAATTCCTCTAGTGCAGAGCTTTGCCCTATAAACACAAAGCAGCAAAAAAGTCATCTAATTGATTTTTACTTTTTCAGCTTTACAAGTATATAGTAAGTTCAAGATTCTTCCAATTTATTATTTTAAAATGAAAAATATCTCAATAGAATAATGGTTTGTCTTGCTGAAATAATGGAATCCATTGTCTACACTACCTTTTCCATATTTTTGAGTATCTTATTTTCCCTGGAGCCTATTGGCTAACTATTTACCATATAACAAAATACAACAGTGCTGTTATCACACCTCTAACATGCTTTTTTTCTACTAATACATCTCATCATGTTCCAATAATGCTACCTCAAGTGCAACTTTTTCCTCTCCCAGTTTCACAAAGAAGGAGAATAGATCACAAGGCTTGTCCAATTCCTGCTAACAGATGAGAGCAAATTTCAGAAGCAATAACTTCCTACACCCATCTGATGGCTGTTGCCATCACATTTTGTCCTTCTGTATTCTTCTCAGTTCAAAATCTTATATGCAAAAGTAAAGCACTGCTGAAAAGCCTTGGATCTTTTTTCCTTTCCAGACATTTCATTCTTTATTTCTACAGTATAGATCAAGGTTAAATGGCTAGATACTTGTTTTCTCCTAGCCTTGGTTTCTGTACTGAATGGCATGCAGAGTTCAGAGAGTGGAAAGAATGCAGAAGCACACACACCTCTCTGAGGTACTTTCTTGAGGCTATGGCTTTCAAACTTAAGTATTTTTAAAATAACCTCAGATGTGCTTTTGTAAATTATAGTCAAACTTCAGAATCATTTACAGTGCAGTATCCTATTCTGAGAGAGAGAACTTAACATAAATCAATTTTTCTGTCATTAACAGAAAGAGCTGAATCCATGCAAAATTGAAACAAACTGTCAGTAAGGAAAAAAAATCAGTATTCTACGTCTTCTGATCAAACAGTGTATTAGCAAAGGACAACTTTCATCTTTCATCAATACCTCCTCCTCTGACTCCACTGTCACTTTTTGGTTAAGACTGGATAAACAAGAGGAAATAGGAAAGACAAGCACAACTGGTACTCTGCTATCAGTATTACTGTTGCAACTTCTCCTTCTAACTATAACTACATTATAGCTCTATCATTTTTGTTTGTTTGTTTGTTTTTGATTTTAATAAAAGCATGTACAGAGATATTCAAAGACATAAAAAACTATCTCAGAATTACCTCTGCTAAGCAAAGAAGCTTGGTCCACTGCTCTTTTAAGTAACGGATACTCTAGAATGGAAGATGCATTTCTGGACCATTAAAGTGTGACCCCAATTAAAAGAAGGTATTTTTTCATGATCATCTTTTATTATTTAATTATCTTCAAGGAAAGTTAATTGGATACTATGTCTGAATTAGTATATGCTCACTTTAGCTTTCAAAACACTAGATTATCCCTTGTAATTAGGATGCATTCACATAAAAGAAAGGTATGGTAATTAGTGCCTTATAGCATTTAATAATCTCCTGTAATAAGAAAGCCATGTTACCTTCACCAGGAACCTACTGTATTTATTACTTTGAAACACATACCTGAAAAACAGTATTATACTAAATCACAAATCACTATTTTACTATTGCTTTTGAAAAGTAAATCTTGCATAGATATATTGAGCAGAGGAGTCAATAAAAATGCACTCACTGCACGGAACATTGGAGTTTGGAATCATACCACAAGGGTCATAAGCAAGACTATCTGTAGAAAGTATTGTATACTATGAAACATTGTAAGGGGAAGTTCTTTTCTAGGAGAGTGGTCAAGTCCTCGAATAGGCT
Source organism: Coturnix japonica (assembly GCF_054131305.1). Lineage (NCBI taxonomy): Eukaryota > Metazoa > Chordata > Aves > Galliformes > Phasianidae > Coturnix > Coturnix japonica. The sequence goes on along the minus strand of NC_140663.1, from coordinate 104,587,847 downwards.
GCCCAGGGAGGTTGTGGATGCCCCGTCCCTGGAGATGTTCAGGGCCAGGTTGAATGGGGCCCTGGGCAACCTGATCTAGTAAATGTGGAAGTTTGGTGGCCCTGCCAGGAAGGGGGGCTGGAGCTTCATGATCCTTGAGGTCCTTTCCAACCCAGGTCATTCTGTGATTCTGTGAAACATTTCATAGTTAACCCAAAAGCTGTAACAGAAATATATTTTCAAAGCGAGTTACCCAAAGGCACTGCCAGTAAACTCTGATGAACTGAAATCTGTCTCTGTTCAAGTAATACAAATATCAAATGCAAAAATTTTCATGATATAAACTTGATCTGGTTGACTATTAACATCAAGCATGTTTCCTACGTTAAATAAATAAATTTACCGTTAAAACACACACACACTTGCAGATGCTTTTGATAATCAACTCCAGTCTCTCTTAGTTCACGCTTAAGCAATCTGTCTTTGAACAGATATGTACACCGAAGCAGCAGCTGCAATCAATTTTCCTAAGTTCTTTAGAAGAACAGTAAAGAATCAACTTGTCATCAAGGCTAGGAGAAGTAACAGACCAAATCCCACACATAATTTTTACCTAGGCAATTCACAAATTTTGTTGCCATTTGTTTCAATCAGGTCTACCTACTTGAATCATCATTAAATAAGCTGCATACACACAATTGCTGGCTCAGAACAAACTTTTAAAGGGATATCCTCACTCCAGTCACATGCCTGCATAAAAATATTGCAGTGTTAGTTCCTTCACAGGTATGCTCTTATCCAAAAAGAAAAGAAGTTACTCAGGTTTGATTCCAGTGCCTATTTTAGGATTTGATTGGATTTAAATAACTTGGCACTTGAAGATCTGAACAAAATATGCCAACTTACTCTTTACTTTGACAAGTGTTCTACAAACTGCTGCCAACAGCATTCTAATTGAATTACATGAAAATATTTAATAAGGAACTTGAAAGGAAATTGGATTTCCTTCCCACCGCCCTTCCTTCAGAGTATGCACATGTATGTATGTATGTAACTCATATACCTGAGACAGGAGAGAAATGCATTTTCCTGCCCATCCAATCACTCATCAGTTTAGATTTTAACATGCTAAAAATTTCTCTAACAGTGACTCTTCACAATTTTTGTACTTTCCTAGATTTAAGCACATAGGATACTCTTGGTTTTAGTTGTATTTAGCTGTTATTTTTATAGCAGAACACTCAACTAATGCAGCACTCCAATAATCGCACTACCCACCACACATTCACAGAAGACATTCATCTATTTTAAGGCATCATCCTTCTTTTATTAACAGCATTGTCTCTGGCAAGGAACCACAGGCAAAACATTTGCAGCAAACAAGCCAGCCTTCCCCTTCCCAGCTAGACAGCCACCACACATCCACTGCAAGACCCAGCCACCCCCGCCTTCATCTACTCAGGTGCTACTGCAGCCAGACTTGGTTTTAGAATACAGCAATTCCAGCAGTGCCAACACTTTCTGGGATATGGTATAGTGACAAAGTACAGCCAGTCTATGGATCAGGTTGCTTGTATTCACTACATCCAAGAACAGCCTGTACTTCACCTGCAGCTTCACCTATTGCAGGCAGTTAGTTACCTGCAGGTAGTTTTCAGTAACCTGCATCAAGTTCTGGTAATACCCTCACATCCATAGAAAGGAGGTATAAAATCAAGTTCTTGGGTACACAGCAGGGATACATCTGCCCCAGAAGGAGGTGCACCTGCTGAAGCATCCTTTGAATTTGGAGGAAAGCCTACTTCAGAAGTTAGGCTGAGAGTACAAATGTGAAGTAAAGCTGCATGTGACCAGAGAATAGGTTTTCACATTCTAAATATGATTAATCTTGTTCAATTACAAGCAGATTTAACAGCAGTTAATCAATACCACAAAGTCAGAACTGCTGCATATCACGCTACTGTTATCAGGACACAATTCGCCTTTCTGATAGATCCCAGGAATCAAAGATCATCTGGTAATAGAACATGAAGCTTTTCAGTTATTTTATATTTTCCCCACACAAACTTGTATTGAGGAGAAGGTTCTCCATCTGTCCCCATTACAGGTTAATACTCTAGCAAGCAGCCCCTAATTTAGCTGAAACTGGACTCTTTGCTTTGTGGCTTGCAATTCATGGTGAACTTTGTTTTTCTTACTAAAAGAGAACATATACTACAATAAGAATCCTTTCATTTTCATATAGAAGATTCTTCTTTCAGACAGCTGTAAGAGAAGTACTCATGAATGACAAAGCACAAAATTTAGGTAACGTTCCTCTGTAGTTTGATATATAACCTTTTTTTTAGGGTACTGGAATGTTTAACATTTTGGAACAAGAATGACTAGGCTAATCTTTCATAACAAAGTTTGGATCTTAGTGTTCATACAGATTCATGCTTCAAAAACATCCCTTTTTATTATAACCAATGCCATGAACAATCTGCAGAGCAATTTCATGTAGTGAAGACTTAAATTCAGAAGCACTTCACAACAGCTATGGGAAATGAAAGACACTGTTAATATCAATTACACAGAAATAATTGTTTTTAAAAGGCAATACACAGTAAATGCAGTGCTTTTACAACACTAGAGCTTTAAAGACATTTGAGATTTGTAGAAGCTTCAAATGTTTCCTGCTGAGTGCTTATATCTTGAATATCAATGCTGTTTGAATGCAGTAGTCATGTGTATATGCACAGTACCTTTTCTTCTTTCCCACAACAGATGACTGGAATCCTGAACCATCACTGAGTGCTTTCCAGCAGAATATTTTTGTCACGGGTTACTTAGATTTACCTTTGCCAAAAGGAGCTGTGTTTCAGTCCCGACTACTTCGGAAGCAGCCCGAACCCCCTCATACGCGGCTAAGATCTCCTTCTCAGTTGGAGTGTAGCACTCTTCAGACCCCTTATATGATCGACTCCAGAATCCCAGGGGTCGGCCTCGGGTCTCTCCTGAGGCTCTTTGCCACAAACTCCAAGTGGGGCCTTTCTCTCCAGCAGCAGTATAGAGGATGTTCTTTACATCCTGTCCAGTCCGTACTGGCCCCAGAGCTACAGCTCGGGCTATCTCTTGTTTAATCTGTTCAAAAGCCTGCTGCTGCTCAGGGCCCCATGCAAAATCGTTCTTCTTCCGCGTCACCTGATAAAGGGGGCTTACAATGAGGCTGTAGTTTGGAATGTGCATCCTCCAAAAGCCCACTGCACCCAGGAAAGATTGTGTCTCTTTCTTGCTAGTTGGTGGAGACATGGCAGTGATTTTGTCGATCACATCTGTTGGGATGTGACGGCGTCCATCCTGCCACTTTATACCTAAGAACTGAATTTCCTGGGCAGGTCCTTTTACTTTGCTTCGCTTAATAGCAAAGCCAGCTTGTAGAAGAATTTGGATGATCTGCTCTCCTTTTGTGAAAACCTCTTCTGCTGTATCACCCCACACAACAATGTCATCAATGTACTGCAGGTGTTCAGGAGCACCACCCTGTTCCAGTACAGTTTGGACCAACCCATGGCAAATGGTTGGGCTGTGTTTCCACCCCTGGGGCAAACGGTTCCAAGTATACTGAATGCCCCTCCAGGTGAAGGCAAACTGTGGCTTACATTCTGCAGCCAAAGGAATAGAGAAGAAGGCATTGGCAATGTCAATGGTGGCATACCATTTGGCTGCTTTTGACTCCAGCTCGTACTGGAGTTCCAACATGTCCGGCACAGCAGCGCTCAATGGGGGTGTGACCTCATTCAGGCCACGGTAGTCTACTGTCAGCCTCCATTCTCCACTGGCTTTACGCACTGGCCATATGGGACTGTTAAAAGGTGAGTGAGTTTTACTGATCACTCCCTGATTCTCCAACTGGCGAATCAAATCATGAATGGGGAGCAAGGAATCCCTGTTGGTGTGATACTGCCGTCTGTGCACTGTCTTTGTAGCAATCGGTACCTGCTGCTCTTTTACTCGTAGCAGCCCCACAACAGACGGGTCCTCTGACAGGCCAGGCAAAACAGACAGCTGCTTAATGTTGTCCATATCTACAGCAGCTATCCCAAAGGCCCATCGATACCCCTTAGGATCCTTGAAATGCCCCCTTCTGAGGTAATCAATACCCAGTATACATGGAGCCCCTGGACCAGTCACAATAGGATGTTTTTGCCAGTCTTTGCCAGTGAGGCTTATTTCAGCCTCCAGCACAGTCAATTCCTGAGAGCCCCCAGTCACTCCAGAAATATGGATTGATTCTGTCCCTTCATGACTGGAGGGCATTAGGGTGCACTGTGCACCGGTATCCACCAGCGCCTTATATTCCTGTGGTTCTGATGTGCCAGGCCATCGAATCCACACAGTCCAATAAACTCTATTATCCCTTTCCCTCCCCTGACTGAGGGCAGGGCCCCTCTATTGGTTACCTGTGATGACTGGAGCAACTCCACTGGTGGTTGGTATGTCTAGTAGTTCTTTCACCCGTGCTCGTAGTGCAGAAGTGGGCTGATCATGCCACTTCCTCATGTCTTCTCCACGGTCACGTAGGTAGCGCCACATGGAAACACGCGGTGCAATCGTACTGTTGTTCTTTGCTCGAGCTGGGAAGCGTGTGCGTTTAACAGCTGAGACTTTTGATGATGCAGGTGAGGAGTAGGACTGGAATACTTTGATCAGATCCTTCATTAGACCTGGTGGCCCGTACGAGGATTGACCTTCATCAGTTGTTTCTGATACTATTACGGGATCATCATTACGATTAGTTGATGGAAACAATTTCTTGCACATTTCATCTACTCGGTTTTCTAGCCGTGAGATGGCAGAAACTGCAGCATGCAGTTGAGGGAGCTGCTGATCGGTGGTTTGAAGCATTATAATCAGCTCAACAACTCGGGGCCATCTGTCCACGAACCCTTTAGAACCTGTTACCAATGACTGTGCCATTCTCTCTGGTGCTGTACTTGTGATTTTCTGCCACATGTCAGGATCGGCCCTCACTCTCTCAGGGTCAAGTTCGCTTGGATCAGGGCTGTACAACATTTTCGCCATGGCCAATTCCCTCAGGCGCTGAATACCTTTTTGGACGGTATTCCAACTATCAAATTTAGGCTTCAAAGCATCCTTATAGGGGTACCTTTCTCTCACGGCTTCTAACAGCCGCAACCAGAGAGTGGCAGCTCCATCCGAACATCTGCTAATCCCTCTGTCGATACCTGCATCTTGGGCAATGCTTCCTAGTTGGCGAGCTTCATTACCATCTAGAGACAAGCTGTTGGCCCCGTTGTCCCAGCAGCGAAGCAACCAAGCAAGGATACCTTCATCTTGACGCCGTGTGAACTCCTTTCTTGAGCCTTGGATTTCAGTCAGCTTCAGAGGTCGACAATAGGTGATTTCCTCCTCATCATCAGTCTCTTCTTCATGCCTCTTGGTTTTTGCCTTTGCTTTTTTCGGTACTGCTCCATGCCCGGCACCTGGGTCTTCTGCAGCCCCCCCCTGTGCTTCTCCTTCTTTTCGTTCTAGACGCGTGGACACCCGTTTCCATTTCTTGCCTTCCACAGGGGCAACTGATATTGCTACTGATGCCTCCTGTGACTGATCAGAATTAACTTGGGCTTGAATCTCAGATCGGAAACTCTCTCTCTCCAGAATAGTATGATACAAAGCACGGTATGCATAAGCCAAACCCCACATAAGGTTTACCTCCTTAGATCTCTGACCCAAATACTCACTTAATTTCTTAGGGTCCCTTAGGTGTTCAAGAGTGAAATCCCATGACACTGCGGGTCCCCATGCTTCTAAGACTTTTCCTAAACCTTTCCATATTCCCTGCCAGACATCATTCTCTGGTTCTGGAGGAGACTTCCGCATAGAACGAATGCATAGGAACATATATGCATTCATTAATAGTGATAACATGGATGCAAGTATGAACCCTATCTCAGTTATTGAAAGGCGTGTGGAAATCTGAGAGTACAACCTAAATAAAAAGGGTTTTTTTAGCCTGTACAATGAATTAAACATGGTGGTGTTTGTAAAATTGCCTGTTCCATCTGGGATGCAAGTACTTGTAAGATTCGCAATTCCATCTGGGATGCAAGTGTTTGTAAGATTCACAATTCCATCTGGGATGTAGGTGCCAAAATTCTGACCATACCACATCTCATAAAAGTACCAGGCAGGTGTCTCCATCAGTATCCACCTTATTAGGCTATATACCTGCACAATTCCACAACACCAAATTATGGTGTTAATAGTTGACCAATACTTTAAGAAGATCATAATTGCTTTCAATCCCTTAAACAGAGCAACTGGGATGAAGAGTGGATTCATAGCTGGCAGGCTCTGTAAAAGTCAGAGCTAGCTAGCTTTGCTCTAAGGGAGAAAGAAATCCCTTTGTTTTCTACACAAAAGTTAGATAGCAGTGCTGAGAATGTACAGCAGCCCTTAATGTTGACAATTTGTCTGGTATTTCAAGGTCACGTTCTCAGTGAGCAGCTACGAAAAGATAACACTCCCCTAACGAAGCTCTTTAAGAGTAAAGAGAGAGTTGTTCTAAAAGCTAAAAAGCTCTATGCCCGCATTCTCCACCAAAAATCTGTCACGGGTTACTTAGATTTACCTATGCCCGTGACAGGGGAAGCCACCCCGTGGGCCCCCCTCCCGGGGCCCGGAAAGGAGGGGGAAAAAGGGAGTGGGATAAAACAGCGACAATCTAAGGAGGAAAAACTTATTTTACTAAATATGATACCGAAATACAAGATAACACAATATAATATAATTGAGGCTAACAAATTGAACAAAACAGAGAGAGAGAGTCCCCGAAAACCGAGAGGCCTACTGTGAACTTTAGGCGACACGGCTGGAACGCTTCCCACTCTCCGAGAAGTTCGAGAGAAGAAGGAGGGCACTCCAGCCTGGGAACGAGATTATACAGCGTCCTGGTCCCGTGACTTATCATTAACCCTGTTGTTCTCTGGGATATGTAGTCTTCTTCTGTGGACTGCACATTCAATAGAAGTATCCATACTTTACATGATGTTATGATGTGGAATACTGATACTGATAGCAAAATTACAAAACCATGACAATTTTACATAAGTGTATATTAGTCTAAGATTATAATAGATGTTTATAAGCTCCCTTTAAGTACTGGATATACGACTGCACCAACATACATCAAACAAATGTAAGAAGGATTCTCATGCAGGACATTAAGTTCCTTCATACACACCAGAACTGTTCTTCACCTGCATGACAGTTTCAGGAAATTCTAAGCAAAGAATCCATAAGAGGCAGCCAATCTCTCTGCAGATTTGAACGAATTTTGCAACACATCAACATTTCAGACAAGATGAAGCCCTACAGTAACCAAGGAGACACTTCCGAGACTGAGGCTCACATTCCACTGAGAAGTTTGATATTTTGATTTGCATGTTTCTAGTCCTTCACTCTTTTCCCCCCCATAGTGTTCAGCGAAACATTAGACTTGAGATAAAAGGGAAAAGATCACACAGATCTAACAGAATAAGCCTAACTATCAAGGGGGAGAAAGGACAACAAAAATAAAAAAAAAAAAACCTATATAGATTTCATTCTTGCTAACTTTGCTAGGAACATAAATGCATGCTAGACTGTCTAAAGCAAGGATACCCCTAGAATTACAAGGTATGCTTGGGACTGAAGAAATAGTCTTCATTCTAGGCTTAAGTCACAGGTATAAAAGATTTGTGCTTTGTACATGGCCCACAAGGCTGATGACACTACATGGAGATTGTTCTCAACAGATGCGGACCATGAAAAAATTCTATTGAACATAAATTTAGTAGACAGCTTCATTGCACTTGTCTACTCCTACCAATTTCATTACATGAAACCAAAATATCCCTTAGTAAGTTTGCATCAAGTTGGGATGAAGTAGCGATCAACCTGAGAATAGGAAGGTCCTACAGAGAGATCAGTATCATTTGGATTAGTGGGCCGAGCCTAACTGTCTGAGTTTTAACAAAACCAAATACCAGGTCCTGCACTTCAGTTAGAAAAACTATGCATCACTACAGGTTTGGGACAGAGTGGCTGGAAAATCACGCAAAGGAAAAAGATATGAAGGTGTTAGTTGACAGATGAATATGAGCCACTAAGAAGGCCAACAGCATCCCAGCTTGCGTCAGAAACAGTGCAGTCAGCAGTACGAGGGATGTAATCGTCCCTTTGTACTCAGCACTGCTGAGGCTGCACCTCAAGTACTGTGTTCAGTTTCTGGTTGATCTCCTTCTATGACTGAGGGACCTGCCTGGAGGATAAGGAAACGGCTGTGAATGTAACTTATCTAGACTTCAGCCTCTCCCACTATATTCACGTAGAGAAGCTGGCAGCTCATGGCCTGGACAGGTACATTTCTTGCTGAGTAAAGAACTGGCTGGATAGCCAGGCTGAGAGAATGGTGCTGAATGGAGTTAAATCCAGCTGGTCACAAGTACAGAGGAGGCCTTACTGCTCTCTACAACCAACTGAAAGGAAATGGTGGCCAGGTGGGGACTGGCCTTTTCCCCCAGGTCGCAATGGTAAGACGAGAGGGAATGGCATCTCCCCTACAAGGGGAGATTCGAGTTGAAAATTAGGAAAAATTTCTGCTCCAAAAGAGTGGCAGGCACAGGAAAGAGCTGTCCAGGGAGGCAGTTAAGTTACTGTCCCTGGAAATGTTCAATACATGTTTAGATGTTGTACTAGGGGACATGGTTCGCTGGGGAAATATTGGTGGCAGATGGACAGTTTGACTGGCTAATCTTGGAAGTCTTTTCTATATTAAAAAAAAAAATAAAAATATCTTAGGAAGAGCAGTGAGACAGTAGCACAGGCTGCCCAGGGAGGTAGTGGAATTACCATCCCTGGAGGTGTTCAAGAAACATGTAGATGTCACACTAAGTGATGTGGTCTGGAGCAATCACGTGCATGGGTTAATAGTTAGAGTAGATGACCTTAGTGGTCTTTCCAACTTTAAAGATTCTATTATTAATCTATTGCATCCAGTTTGATAAACCCCAGGAAACAAAATAACAAGTTTCTCTTGGTATTAGAGAATAAAAAGGGCAGACTCCATCATCTAACAAAAAGTTAATGTCAAAATCATGAAGTAACAGCATGCAGCTTTGCTTCAGTTGATTGCTCATTAATATGCTGCTTTGAGATAAAGGGATTGTTTTACAAAAGTGTTCTGCTCTTTGAATAGAAAAGTGCCAGAAAGTCTTTGCAGCAAGCTGATTTGGGGGCACAGCTCAGCCAGAAGTTTTCACTAACCAGCATTCTTTATAGCTGTTACTCTTCCCTTCCATCATTCTTTTCAGCTTAGGTACAACCCTAGCTTTAGGTAAAGTGTCTTACATTGCTTTTTCCCCTTTTTCTCTACCTACAAGTTAGAAATCAAAACTGCAACATGAGACTACAATCTTAAATGCTTGCCAATGTGCTCTCTTTGTATATTACTGTTTGCTAAGCACTCTGTACTGAGCAACAGGCAAAATAGTTTTTACAAGCTATGAGCAAAATAAACCTGTTGTACTTAATGTACATGTCTTTACAATTTAATCATCCTTCTGAACAAGAAAGTAAGTTAGCTAACCAGTGTATTATCTACCTACTAAACAGAGTGGTATTTTATAATGATGATCTAAACTACAGCTTCCACATCCAAGCCAAAGTGCACTTCAGTAGCACTTCCAAGACGTTGTGTAGATAATACTATTTATGGTATCTGATTGCATGCTGCAGCATAACTCAATCACATCATACTCTTGCTATCAATCATATAGGATAATAAGGACAGCAGAAAACTAACCTTGAAATGTAGTACAATACCTTTGCCCAATTACAGAAGACAAGACTGCTCACCAAGCACCAGAAATATGAGGCAGAAAGTTGTGTGCTGTTTGTTTAAATCACAGATTCAATAATGCATGGAACACTACACAGTAACACACACTGGTACACAGTAGGAAATAAGTTAGCTTTCACAAAGAAAGGGTAGTCATACTTTTAAATTAATTAATACCAATTACCCCCCCCCCCCACACACACACACAGCTGATGACCATTAATAAATCATTATTTTCTTCAAGTCAATGATGATTCCTACCTTAAAAAGACAGAAGATAGGAGAGCTGCTGAATTGAGCTCTGTTTGAAATTCGAATTACAGAAGTGTTTCTAAATCTAGTTTTCAGAAACCCACAGTGGCTTTGTAGATTTACATTTGAAATATCAGAATTTCTTACAGTACAGAAATATTGTTGCCAAGGAAACAGTATACAGGAGACAAGAAATTCACAAAAATACAGATATTTAAAGAGCAAGATGTTAGATTTAGCATATTAACTTAATTATTGTTTAGATGACCTTTCACAATTGCTCAGGAGTGAGCAGTTATCCTTTCAAAGAGACTATTACTTAACAGCAGTTAACTTTTGAAGCCTTTTAACAGAGGTTTCCCTCCTCCAGTTCTGCACAGATTGAGATGACAATGCTAACAGAAGCCACAAGTAATCATACTCTGTAGTTTTTAAACGCACAATATATACACTTAATAGATGGCAAAAAAGAAAAATTCTGCTTAAGCATCTAAAGGTCACTTTTCAGCCTCCTGAGTAAGGCATCCTCTTTACTAAGACTAAGACTGTGTGGTTAGATTCTCCTCATGATAAAAAGGAACAGTCTGCAAAGCATAATGGAAATAATGGGTATATCTTGAAATAAGGAGAAGGAACCAGTCTGGAAGCCAACTTCCAACATGAGAGAAATACGAATATCCTAATCTAGCTTTATTGGGGTCCTGATTTGAACATAATATTTCACTGCACAGGATGAAGTCATGAATTCAGAAAAATCTTTTTGATTTCACTGAAGAAATTCTTTTACGGATTTAAACCAGAAAGTTAAAAACGACCTCCTGCACCTTACAAGACACCTTTACAGGCTGCAATTACAAACATTACCAGAAGCCTCAAGTTGATAGACCTTCGGATACAGGCTATAATCAGCACTTCATTCTGCTTCCAAGACCAGTAATCCTACGACCTTCTCTGACACAAAGTGGGATGAACATGAGCATGAGGATATTGCTACTTCATTGCTATCAACTTGTTCTACAATTGCTACACACATTGAAAGTGTCCCACAAAGCCACAGGTGAATAGGTAAGGCCAAGAAATAAAGTGCAAATACTTTACATCCATATTTTTTATTTCATTTAGAGTTGCCAGCAGTCTTTTTTCTTTTTTTTTTTTTTGATATGCCAGTATATCCATCCAAATTTTTAAAGATATAAAGATACACATTTATATGCAAAGACATAAAATACAGTCATTTTAGTATATCTACTTTACTTTAAAGCCTTACAGGGCAGCTTGACTCAGTCCTTATAGTCATTCTGGACAAGATATACAGTTCTTCCCACACACAGCACGTTCAGAAGTACAGATATCACATACCAGTTTCCCTTTCCTGCAGAGCACTGGCTGCGATTCATCAGAACCAAATACCCACCTTTCAGCAGCCACAAAGATATTTCTTTCATTTTTGAAGGGAAGCTCCTTGAGCAGCAGTGCCTTGCGAGCATGTCACAAGAGCTCAGATCCAGAAATTACACTCATCTTCCCACCCAGAAGCATTCCTTAAATGCTATTTCAGCACCCTCACACAAAGTGAATAGCACATGCACCCAGATACAGCAAACACTGTATCCCAACCCACTGGCACAGTTACATCACAGCACTGCTATGGCACACCTCATCAGAGAAAGCCTCGTTTATGCTTTGTTGTTTTCCACCATGCATACCAACAGATGTAGTCATCTAGAAGGGAAAGTTGGGCACATCCTACTGTCAAACAAGATGAGGGCAGCCCTGTGCTTTCTCTTTCCGTACTTTTCAGAGCAGACATGTAGGTGCTTGAGAATGGAGGGCAGAAACCCTCCTCAGGCTACCTAGTCTGGGACAAATGAACACCGAGAGCTCCCACACTGCTCAGTAACAATGGGTGGGACCAGGTAGGAGAAAGAAGGGAGAAAGTATTACCAAATACAACTCTCTATAGATGCTCTATTTACTGCATCTATACCTTTTTATGGCATTAAAGTACAATAGGAAACCAAGTGTCCAAAACACATACTTGCTCAACTCTGCTTAACACTAATTCCTGTTCAACAATTACTTTCCTGTGTATTATGACCAGTGGTCTTCCAGTTAAATTTTAAGTCACAGCAACATCCCAATGGGAATGCAGAACTGGAGAGAATTGTATCCTTACTCACAAACCCCAAATCATGCCAAACTGTTCCTCTAAGCAAAGTTACCATGCAATAACAGCAGCTTGATCCAGATGCACATATTTTGTAGAAGAATTAAAGACCAAATGAGGTCTTAAGTCCTTGTTCTAAAAGCTGTGCATGAAACAGTAACAAAATTAGAGTGCTTTAAGTGACAAATCATGACTGTAATTCCTAACTTCTAGAACAGTAACAAGGAAGCCTCACCAACTTAAGGAATGATTTACAAAGTATTTATTGGTTGCATATCTTCATTGCAGAAAGATGCCAGAATTTTATTTACATTCATTTTTAAACAATTATTCCAAGTGCACTTTTCATGTAGTAAGCATCTAAATACATGCTAGAAGTGATCATGATACTTGACTATAAAGCCAGAAAATAAATCCTAAGGCAATGGAAGCCACATGCTCTTCAGAGAAATTCAATTAAAGAAAGGTTTTACATTTCACAGCTTCCCAATGCAGCAAGTAGTACTGTGTCCATGTTTCAATGCATTATGCTTAATGTTGTGACTATTGAAGACCCATATTTGCCATATAGGATCACTTAATAAGCATTTGGGAAACGACTGCAACTTGTTCCGTGCCATGTTCGCAGTTACTCTACTGCCCTTTTGCTAATACTAACTTAACATCTACTTGGATCCACCTCGTGCTGCTCCCAGATGGAACCAGCTACCCAGAGCGGTGGTGGAAGCCCTGTCTCTGGAGTCATTGAAGGTTAGGCTGGACGAGACACCAAACAACCTGATCTAGCTGTAGGTGTTCACTGCAAGGGAACTGGACCAGACTGCCTTTGGGGGTACCTTCCAACTGCAACAACTCCATGAACTCTGTTTTTCAGCAGTGATATTTGAAACATTGCCCCACACAGGGCACAGAGAGGATGTTCAGCAAAAGCCTCACACCAGCAAGGAGCTGGGTGCTCAGTCAGCTATGGGGAAGGCTCAGCTCTGCAGCAAGCATTAAGCTGAAGAGCTCTGAAAAATCACTTGTGAAAATTCCTTTAATGAAAGAGAACACAGCTACAGCCAGAAGTGCTCGTGAGACAGAAGGCTGTGCTGATGATTTATGACCGACTCTTAGTCATGGAGTCCAGTAACCTACACACAGACAATGCTTAACTTGGAAAGAAGTATAAACTGCTGGGCTGAATACCTCCAGAGATGGGAGATCTAGCCCCAGAGGTTAACCTTCACTGCTCAACATCTTGCATGCTTTAATTTGAATTTGTTAGCTTTCCCTTTTTGGTTTCTTCTACGCCTTCAGCATTCAGGATTTTGTGCCTATGAACATACTCAAACTAACAAAGTAAATTCCCAAAGTACTGGCTGACCTCCACATTTGCCATAGTTCCTAGTTTTTGTGAGTGTGTTTCTTGTTGTCGACTTTATATTAATTACATATATTATGTCATATTAATATACACTAAATATATATTTAAACTGCTTAAGAACATATCAGAATCGCTGGCTATTAGCCAGCTTTGCCATACATGTAAGTTAAAAACAACTTTCCTGCACTGAACCCACAATAACCTCTGCATTTTTTTCCTATGCCAACCCTCATACCAGAAGCACAGCCTGCATTCTCCATACAAGTAAAAAAGTGTGGGAATTAATCTTCTTGGAATATCCAGGCAACCCAAGACCATCCATGTGAGCAGAAGTAAAAAATGATGAGTTAGTGTTGAAACTAGTGATTATCCCTGTGGGAATACAACTGAGATAAGCAATTCTGTTACTATTCCCCTGTGGTATCTTTTGCAATGTGACTGTTTCATTGTTTTTAAACAATTTACTAGGCTTTTTTGTTTGTTTGTTTTTAATATTAATCTGTTACAGTGAAAATATTCTCAAGAAAGTTCTTTAGTAGAAGTATTTGACAGTGCTTGCTTTTCACTAATGTTCACCAATCACTTTGATTTTAACTTCTTTTCTTCACATAATTGAAAGAAACAAGGATTCAATTCATTTTACCTACACTGACAGCATGATGCCCAGATCAACATTACCTGCATCATCCCATTCAGTTCATTAAAATACCGGTGTTCTAGGCTTTTGAATGAGACCTCAAAGAATGTGGGAACTTTCAGTACATCCGTACATAAAATATTCTGCTCCATCTTTTCTCTAACTTTACAGAAAAGCAAATCCTACTTGTATAAAAGGTTATGCCTTATATACAGGAGGGCAAAGACTTCCTCCATACCATTCCAGAAAGCAGCAGACCCCCAGAGAATGAAATTAATATGAACAGAATGAAAAACAAGTGGAATAGAATCTCAAACCTCCTTTGGTTTTTAGTGTCTGAAGTTTCCAAGACCTTACAGTACTAGCTTTGTTTTCAGTCACTGAGAACTTCCCTTCTTGATCACAAAATCTTTTCTGCAGGCCAAAGAATGGCCATTTGAACACAATTCAGCATCTTCATTATAGAATCATTAAGGCTGGAAAAGACTAGGATTTTTTTTTTTTTTAAAGTCCAAACATCATCCTTACCATTATTATCTGGTTAAAAAGGTTGTGCCAGCACTTCACTCTCATGGAACTCTTTTATAATTTCCAATCCAAAACCTTCCACAATTAACACAGGTCCAAACAAATGAAGGATTGCAACCACACAAGAACCCTACCTAGGTAACAAGTTACGGAAAATTCTAATATAAAATAAACCCATTCATGGGCTTACAAGCATGAGCTCACCATGCTCTTCTTAGCTTTCTCGCACAAACCCAGTCTTAGTTTATTATTTCTCTCAAAGTAAGAGTCAGACCTTAATAAGTTAGATTAAAACAGTGAAAGCTAAGCAGAAACAAGAGATCGCCGTGGGGTATACTGCTTGGGAAAGAAAAAGAGGCATGCACCTGCAATGAAAATGGCCATGGAAACTGCATGTTTTCATCTCTTCAGGCTTATAAACATCTGGGACAATTCTGTGATCCCTGAACTGATGCTGTTTCTGATTAATCATACAGAATAGACAAGGGAATTGTGACCAATTAAAAAGAACAAATGTTTTTTTCTTTGTGCACTGCTAGCATTTAAATTCTAATGCAACTCCATAGCAGAAAAACAGAAAAAAAAAGAAAAAAAAAAAAAAGAAAAAATCAAAGCCACATGGGATTTTGCACATCTTGTGATACTAAACAACGGGCACATTGGCACCAAACTCTGTTTGGAAATGGACTTCCAAAGTAAAATAGACTTTAAGAGATAACTGGGAAATACATAGGTAAAACCACACTTATCAGAGAGTGCCTGCTCTCATTTATCATCTTTTAAAACAGCAAAGCCAGCTGAACCCTGGAAGGAGTTGTTAGCTATAGGAGAAAAAAAAAAAAATCGAGGAAAAGAATTCTCTATTAGCTCACATGGCCATAAACATCTAACACTGAAGTTATTAACTATGCCTTTACTTTCTAGAAACTTCAAGGACTTGAAAGCCACTTTTTTTTCTCCCAAAGTCACAAGCTGTCTATTTCCAACCCAGTAACAGCTGTATGCTAATAGGACACCCTTTGAAATTAACAGTTCTTTGCTTTCTGCTGCATTTATCTTGCATTCCATACCCTCCAAATTATAGAGTGTGCTAAGTATGGAACTGGGATCACACACTGCTGAAAAGGTCATCCCTGGCAGCTGAACCAGGAATGGCTGGGGGACAGCTCACCACGCAGGAGCTGACTCAAGAAGACATACCCTGGGAGCCAGAAGCAGGTCTTCAGGAAGGTAAAACAAACAAACAAAGAACAGAAACAAGGTAACAACAGAAAATACAGCAGCCACCTAACACTGTATCATAGGTTACTCCCACCAGATCAACAGGTGCACAATATTGGTGGTAGGTGGACATTTGTACTGGAAGATGTTAAGGGTCGTTTTGAACCTTAAGGATTCTATGAAAACACTGCCCTCTAAATGCTGCACTGAAGAAGCGGTTGTGATGAGAAGCGCAGGATGCTTAGAGCGTGTAAGGAATCTCCTTGCTATAGGAGCAAAAGGTCTTCAACCCAAGAATTACACTCAGTATGCAAGGACAAAGCATGGCTGCAAGAGTGCCTTTACCTGACTGGGATAAAGACAATGCTCACAAAACCTCTCACAGAAAGTTTAAGCCCTGGTCACAGCCACCCCAGCACTTCGAAGTTCAGTTTCCCACACCAGCTCTGGCTATTCCATAAAGCATGACATGCACTGTGTTGTCACTGCTGTTTCTTAGACAAAACAGAGAACTTTAAGACGTTACCCAACTGCACAAGAGCACCGTTATAGTACAGCTTGCTTATTGGGCCAGCACGCACAGCTTCCAGAGGAGTTAAATTCATTGCACCTCCTTGAGCACTTGTGTTGCAAACGAGCAAAGGCTGAATGGTCTATAAATACCTTTACTATCAAGGATTTGGTTTCTTTCCAGGACTAAGCAAAAAGAGTCGAGGCACCTGAAACTTTATCTTCTCCCCTCTGGGGGAGCGGTACAGCTGCTGCCACTTGCAGCTACAACACCGCTCGCACCAGAAGAGCCGCCACCCTGACTGCTCCCACTACAGGAAAAAAAATCAAATCAAGAAACAAACAACAAAACAAAACAGCCCACCTAAACTAAAGCTGTGCGGAGCAAGGTAAAGTTGAATTAATAAAGGGGAGAAATAAAAAAAAAAATAATTAAAAAAAAAATTAAAAAAAAGGAAAAAAAGAAAACCACGAGAAAAAGCCAGCCCGTGCCCTGTCGCGCTCCCCCCTCAGCCCACGGTCCCCCCGCGCCGGGACCGATCCCACCGGGCTGAATGGGAGAAGCACAGAAGGCGGGCGCCTACCGGAGCGGCTGCGGATGATGTCTCGGAACTCGTCGGCGGCGGGGTCCCCACCGGCAGAGGCAGCGGGCCCGGGGAGCCCCGCGTCAGCCATGTACGGGGCTGCAGAGAGAGGTGGGGGAGCTACGCGGGATGAACAGGGCAGGGGCGCAGGGATCGGCACGTCCAAGAAGACTGGGACGGGACAGGGCAGGTGCCCGGCGCCGCCGTCCGCCCTGAAATAGAGCAGCCGGCGCCCCCCGCCCCCGCCCAATCGATGCGAGAGGAGCAATTAGCAAGCAAATAGGCCCCCAGGGCCGCCAAGGGGCAGGCAGCAGTCAGCAACCCTCGAGAACCGAACCGCTATCCGTGCAGCTTTTCCATCGCTGCGAGCAGACCCTGGGCAGCAGAACGGGAAGGCGCAGAGGGGGTATTTCGGCTTCCTTGCCGGGGGAACCTCGAAGCTGGTAGCCAAGTGTCTCGTAACAACTTAAAAACACCACGGTTGTTATCTTTTTGTTCTTCTTCTTTTTTTTTTTTTTCTTTCCTCCCTTTCTGAGTGATCCTCACGATGGTCTGAGAATGAATCTTTTGAATGCTAAGGATCCCTTACACGTTAGTGAGTACTTACTTAAGGATCCTCTAGGCTTAGTGAGGCACTAGTGTCAGCACACTGAGCTGGCATGTACGGTGGGGCATCTGAAGGCAGCTTACTGACAACTGCGGTCTCCTCAGATCTGTTTTCATTAACCTTTGGCAAAAGACGATACAGTAAAACGTATCCCCATGTGCTTGATAAGGAAAAGGGACAGCTTACTCCCCTGTTGTCATAGATAAGGAATGAAACACTTAATTCTGGCCTTGGTTCTTTGCTCCCTTCTGTTAAATGTCAGCTTGATTAACTGCCTCCACCCCACCTTCATAGAGTCATAGAATATTCCAAGTTGGAAGAGCCTCACAAGGATCATTGAGTCCAACTCACAGTTTCCCACAGGATTACTCAAAAATTATACTTAGCTCCACAGCCATTATGTTAGCATCCAGCCCACAGTCATGACTGTGACCATGACCCCAGCCTTACCACCACGACTATAAATGACTTCTAGCCCATGAACCCTTTATCACCATGAACCCTCTTCTGTCCCGATAGCCTCCAGCCCCCCATCACAACTATGACTCCTGCCCTACTACCCTGACATCAACTTCTAACTCACTAGCAAGACTATGACCAGTCCCAGCATCATGACCATGACAGCTCCAAGTCTTACCATTATGACAGTGAATCCACCCACAGCCCATCACCATGGTACCAACCCAGAGCTCTACTCATGACTGTGACTCCCATCACAAAATTACCAGCCCCACCAGAGTCACCATGTCTCACCCACCATGACCATGTCTGGATACCTCATCTCTGTAGACATTCAAGATGAGGCTGGGCAGGGCTCTGAACAACTTGATCTAGCTATAGGTGTCCTTGTTTATTGCAGAGGAGTTGTTCTATATGATCTTTAAACATCCCTTACAGCTCAAACAATTCTTATGATTCTGTGTCCCCAGAGCTTCAGCCATCAACAC
This sequence comes from Coturnix japonica, assembly GCF_054131305.1. Classification (NCBI taxonomy): domain Eukaryota; kingdom Metazoa; phylum Chordata; class Aves; order Galliformes; family Phasianidae; genus Coturnix; species Coturnix japonica. The sequence continues at coordinate 104,569,166 of NC_140663.1, read as the reverse complement.
ACACCCTGCTCCTACAGCCCTGACTCAGTCCCCAGAGACCTTGGTACCTGCTACGCCTCCCTGGGGAACATGGCCTCTGCAAGCCCAATGGAAGTGCTTTCAATCCTCTCCCTTCAGTTTTCTTTCCTCTTTGACACTCAAGATAGCTGGCATCACCTCATGGGAGAGGAAACCAGGCACAGGAAGTAAATGTGCTGAGATGTGTTGAAGTGCCCACTCTCCCTGTGACAGGAACCAACCTCTTAAAAACCCTGCATTACAATATGAACACTAAGAAGACATAATCCCTTATTTACATTTTCCAGTTTGCAAGACAACAATGTGGCATATTTAATACAAATTTAACTTAACTGCTGATCAGCTTTAATACCAATTCATGGGCAATTCAAAAGCAGATACTTATGAGGAATGGAAAATTAAGGATAATCTGTAGAGAGGATGCATGTTTTGTACTTTGCATAGATATAGGACTTGAATCTCTTTATGTGTGCTAGAATATATCAGAAGAAATTTACTTGTTTGAAGATAGTAGAGTTAAATGGAATAAAACAGAATAAAAGTAGGTAAGAAAACCAGGTTAGACAGAGTGGAAAGAGCAGCTGGAAGAAAACTTTTTATAGGCACAAACATAGTGTTAATTAGACACCGAGGAAGGGCCTTGTCCCCATTTTGAGTAGTGAGGCATACACTCAGTTATTGCCTAGTGGCTGGGGTCTACTGTCTTGTTTTTCATGAGGTCTGTTATGAGATGAAGTAGGTGGGAAGTTTTGAACACTGTGATTTTTCCAGAATATTTTTCAGGCTTTTTTTTTTTTTTTTTTAAATTATTATTATTTTTTTTTTATCATCAATGCTTATTACTTTGAGAGAAGGAAAAAAATAAACCATTGGCAACCTTAAATAATAAAAAAAAAAAAACATTAATCAGACTCAGAAAAGGCATGAAAGTGTCCTCAGATTTTTCAGAGAAGAGAGATCATATTTCTTTGTCTGTGTTCTCTTTTTGAATTCCCACTGTTCACCCCTGGAGTGTTCCAATGCTCAGAAACCTCCAGTAATGTCATGTTGGCTCCCACCACAGGGGTTCTTACTAGAAAATCAGACTGAGATCAGATTACAGGCTGGGTTACAGTACTGCAGCTAGAGAGGAGAGCCTGCAGTTTCTCCTCCAGTATTACAAATCTCTTTAATAACTCCCCCCAGTTTTGTCCCAGTCTATCCTCTAGGTTCACTCAGTCCTATATCACAGAATCACAGAATGAACCGGGTTGGAAGGGACCTCAAGGATCATGTAGTTCCAACCCCCCTGCCTGGCAGGGCCACCAAACATACACTAGATCAGGTTGCCCAGGGCCCCATCCAACCTGGTCTTGAACACCTCCAAGGACGGGGCATCCACAACCTCCCTGGGCAGCCTGTTCCAGGGCCTAACCACTCTCCTAGTCAAGAACTTCCCCCTAACATCCAACCTAAATCTTCCCTCTTTTAACTTAAAACCATTTCCCCTAGTCCTGCTATTGTCAGCCTTTTCGAAGAGTTTACTCCCCTCCTGGGAGTAAGTTCCCTTCAGGTATTGAAAGGCTACAATGAGGTCACCCCGCAACCTTCTCTTCTCCAGGCTGAACAAACGCAACTCCCTCAGCCTGTCCTCATAGGGGAGGTGCTCCAGCCCCCTGATCATCTTCGTGGCCCTCCTCTGGACCCTTTCCAAAATCTCTATGTCTTTCTTGTACTGAGGGCTCCACACCTGGACACAGTATGAGAGATGGGGCCTCACAAGAGCCGAGTAGAGAGGGACAATCACCTCCCTATCCCTGCTGACCACCCCTCTCCTGATGGAGCCCAGGATCCCATTTGCTTTCCGGGCTATATCAATCTGGACTTTCAGTAATTCAAGTCTGTACCTCATTTCCTCAACGTCCTTTTCATGTGGACTTTCTTCTTGCACTTCAGTGCTTTAGCAAAGGTAGCAGTTTCTACTTACCTTCCTCTCCCCTATAATAGTTATAGCATTGCAGAATTTAAAAGTGGGTCTCACCTGCTCCTTAACAGCTGATCCACAGCTTCACAAGTGTTACCTGTTCTGCCTTTAAGGTTACGTGGGGAGATTGTGTAGCTGCTTCCCACTTCTTATTCCATCTCATCTTTTGTCTGTTTCCGAGTACAACATGGAGGGAAGATAATTTTGCCTCTTAATGACTACATTCTGTTATTCTGTTAGAGAAATGTAGAAGGAAGCCAATCAGGATGGAGACGAAAATTTCATGACTGACACTTCTGTCACTCCAGACTGTCTATATCAGTAGCCAAAATCTCATTACTGTAATTTGAAAAAGGAGCAGTATCTTAACTAAATGCTAAATCTGTTCCATGTGGTTTTACAGACCTGTCGAGTCTGTCTGCAGTACTTCAGTGCTAGTAGTCTCATCAGATTTGATTTACTTTATGAACAGGTGTACTTTCTTAGCGTGCTGTACCTGAGATTTTGGGCTAAGTAAGATATCCACATTCTTAAAACACCAGCTGCTCTACCCCACATACATATGTTTGCAGAGCTGCTCTTAATTCAGTTCTGATTATGTCAAAAAATTCTCAAGAATTCAATGCTTTTTTGCAATACTTCACACGGCTCTTTTTATTCTGTTTATAGCTCTTTTTCATTCCCACAAACAGAATACTAGAGCTGGAATAGATATCTGATAATTTAATCTAATCACAGATCTTTCCTAAATTTGTAAACCTTTGAGATCCAAACCATGGTGAGGCATAAAAGCAGTACATATTATATTCTTTCAATAGAGGAATTCCATCAAGTTAATAATAAAAAACATTTGATTCACTCTTTTCCCTGAATCATTATTCTAATTTTCAAATGAATATTTTTTTCCAGTGAGGAATTAGGTTGCTAAATGTCACAGAAAAATCTTTGTCATGTCAGAACAACCAGTTAGTCCAGAAATTGACGTGTATTAAGCTAAAACACAGAACAGGGCTCAGAGAAGATTATACTGATGCTTGTACTGCTACAGAACTGACATACAGTACAGTTTAAATTCTGAAGAATGTCAAGTCTTTGAACCTTAATCATCATTTCTAAAATCTTAGGAGCATACTGAGTGTTTTAAAAAAATAAATAAATAAAAATCAAACTCAGCACTAATATCTTGATTTTGATAGCCAATACTGGGCACATCACTTCAGAAATGGTGTTATTTAAGCCTCCATATGTATCTGTGTGCATCTACTTGTGCATACATATATATATACGTTTATATATATTCATATGTATGTATACGTAGAATGTACTTGTCTCATAAATGTTGGAGAGAACATGTTCAGGATGGATTTCACTATACAGCTACCAGCAACTCCTATTAGTTCTGGGGGAAGAATTATCTGTACTAAAGGCTTTGATTCCCCCAGAATATGCTGTTGTTTTTTTCCAGTTACAAGTTCAAAGGTGGAACTATGGCTAGTAATGTTACTATTTCTGCTTAATGTCAACTGTGAATTGCAATAAGCTTTTGCTTATTCAGAAGTAAAACTTATCCACCATTTTTACACCATATATGCAACATAGTAAACAAGAACATGACCAAAAACACAGATGGGAAGTAGTTCTGACTTTGAAATTGGTTATTGTACTCTTTTGGGGAAAGATCCAAAAATTCGGTAAATAATTAAAAAAGAAATGAAATCCTAAAAAGTCATGTATGTCTTTTCCAATGGCTCACATTATGTTCCATGTTCCAGTTTTGTTGGACCATTCAGCACTTTTCCTTCAGTTTGATTAGGTTCAGTAGGGAAGTTGTGGATAAAAATCAAACTCAAACTAGAAAAGCACTCTCTCCCTTGAAAAAAAGGTTGCTAGTATTTATTCTTCCCACAATGGGTGACCCATCCCATATTAAAAACAGTTCTTTGGCTGTCACTACTCACATTATTTTTCAATTATTTTATAAATCAAAACGAATAAACAATCAGTCGCAAAACATACATAAAAGCTCCCATGTGGTAATTTATGCTTTAAAATAATTGCTTTGAAGCAAAAAGGATTTGTGACTGTATTACAGAATTCATCTGATACTAACTAATTTATGTCAACTCCCTCAGCTAACAAGAATCACATGATGTAAATGGAAAACGATACCCTACTGGTATTGAGAATAAAGAGGTAATTTCTTTGCATCTTTCATAACTGCTTTTCAAGACTGCATATAGTTTTTTTGTCAGAGCTGATTAAAAAGCTTGTTTTTCATCTAAGAATTAGTTTTATAACCTATTCAAGCAAAACTGAAAATCAGCACTCTAAATACAGTGACAAAAACCTGCAAGCTTATTTACTGATTGGTACTTACCAAACCGGGGAGCTGCTTACCTCCTGGGAACAAAACTACTGGTGCAAACTGCACAACATCTTATCACAGGGTTTATCATGACACTCTGTTTGTAGCGGGAAGTCTTTTGCTTTTTTCCTGCCTTTTTTTTTGGTGCTACAATATTTGTAGATTTGAAGACTTATTAGAAAGCTATGCACACAAATCAACATAGTGAAATGCTTACTTTAGGCTTTATTTTTAGGGTAATTAATTCTGGAGAAAAATATATGTTGAATCTTTAATAAAAAAGACCTTTAAATAACTGAAACTAAGTAAAAATAACTGGCAAAAAGAATTATTTATTGCACAGTCAAATATCCTCTATTAAAACCCTTGTACTAAAAGGTTACAGAACAACCTCTCAGTTACAGCAGTCATAACTATATTTACAAAAACAACCAGCATTGCCTCATGCACAGATTTTCATGCTTTCTGTGAAGTAAGGCCTAATTATACTTTCATGGTGATCATTAGACATCTCTTGGCTTCCACTGTCACATGCAGTAAATGCTTAAATATTTAGGTCCCTATCCTTTATAGATATTTAAGTTCTAGTTCTCATTTCTAATTCATGAGAATTAGGGATCAAGTATGTTATTTGAAATCCAGAATACTTGGAAAGCATGTTAGAAACTTTGGTGGACAAAATCAGACTGTCATATGTCGACAGTTTATGGGCTGATTTAGCCTGGTTCCATGGCTAGTGGGGCAGAGGGACCATGGATCCATGCCCCAGAAAGGGATAAGGGAAAAGGATAGAGAGATGGGCTTAAAATAAAACAGCAGCAATGATCTGAGGAGACACAAACTAATTTACTAAGTAAGATATTGGAGCGCAAGATAACACACTATAATAGAATATAATACAATATAATTGGAATTGGAGCAAATAACTAAAATGAGAGAGAGTGTCCAAAAACTGAAGGCCTTACTCTAATACTGAGGTGAGACGCATGGTCAGGATGAGCAGAAGAGAAGTGAGTAAGGTCCTGTGACTTTGCCAGGGATTTTATCTCTTCTATGAAGTCCTCTGGGAGATTTAGTTCTTCTCTTCTGGGACAGGTACCCAGAACTGGAGCATTAACTTTTTAACTCCCAGTGCAGTACATGATGTTATGACATGGAATGCCGATAACCAAAATTCACAAAAAACCATGACATCACAATAGTCTGATTTTAACACTGCTGTTTTTGCAATACGGACTTCAGTAAACCGGTCTGTTTATGGGAAATTTCTGAAGTACTCTCTCTTAAATTTTTATGTGAGTTCTTCCTCTGTTTTTTATGGAGAATGCAAGGGGAAAAAAAAAAAAAAAAGAAGTTAAATTTAAATATATGTGGCTGAAAAATGGACTTCTATCCATGTTAATAGCCTTGCACATGTATAAAGGAACTGTGTAAATTCAGGAATGTTAGTTGAAATAGAAAAAAAAAAATGCAAACAGTAGCGTTGTAATAACCTTGATATTGAAATTATATAACAAACATTTGAACACAAACAAAATTATAATGTCTTCATCTGAGTATTGTGCACTTGAAGAAAAAGAATTCATAGGTATTATTCAAAATAACTTCATTATCAAGTATTGTGTTAAGAATAGGGCCAAATTTTAGATATGCTGGCAAAGGGTGCAAAAAAAAAATAAATAAAAATCTAGTGATCAATAATTTGTTTCACCATGTCCTTGGTAAAATTCCACTCAGTTTATTTTTTTTAAATTCGATTGCTTAAGAATGAAAACGTAATTCTGAGGCACAGTATTAATGAACTGGAGCCTTTGGGACATACAAAACAGTTGCTAAAGAAGCATAATGATTGGAACTTACTAAAAGACTTTGGATAAGCTTCAGTATGGAGTGCAGTTTGAGAAGAGAACTTAAAATGGATATTATATTTTCTTAAATGGTTAAAATTATGAAAAGGAGAAGAGTGAGAAGAACTATATTAGTCTAATTTTCCATAGTTAAAATTGTAGCTATTGGCTCAGGTTTATATGAGTATACAGATAGGCCTTTTTAACATGAGGCTAATTAGCAAGGCTTCTCAAAGACTTTTCAGTATTCTGGTATAACTCTAGCCTAGCTCACCAACATCTGATAATCACTGTCAGTACACGATTGTTGACTTGTCTTTTTGAAACCAGCATGCAGCCAAGTTTAATTCATGCAAGTCATGTTTGCACGTAACCGAGCCACTATATAAATGGGAACTGACTGTCTCTCGTACTGGTTCTGTCAGCAAAAGCCAAGGACTGCTATATATTTATGTAGACTAAATACCCAACTCTTTCAAGATTAGTCCTTGTGCAAACTTAACAAGGTTTCACTTGGAATTTTTGCTGTCAAGTGCTTCTTCTGTGGAGAAAGTCAGACTTCATCTTCTTGGACTGACAGAAATTTTCACCAAGCACTAATCCACATTCAAAATACATGCAATAAAAACCTAGTTTTGAATGACATTTTTTCAAGGGCTTTTTAATTCTTGTCATCCTCAAGCACATCTATAGATTCTGTCAACTGTAAAGCAGTTGCTCTGATAAATCATTGTGATTGTAGAGGAATTTCTACAAAAATGCTTTGAATAATTGCATTGAGACTGAAGGGCTATCGACTAGAAAGGACTGGGGAAGTTAGAAGTATTTGAATTTTTCCTCACAATAGAAAGAAGGAAGAAGGAAGCAAGAGGTCATTTTTTTTTTCTAGTAAAATTCCTCAATTACCTGCAGAGGTAAAAGGCAGCTTTTGTCAGATCCATTCATTACTAGAGTACATTAACAAGCCTGGCTATGTTATATATGATTTACATTCTTTCTATTCCTAATACAGTATAATGTGTTTTGCACTTTCAAATATTTGTAAAGAAATTATGTGTCTGGTACATTGAATCCAATTTGTTATAATTGAAATACTAAGGGAAAAACACGCACTGTTGTACTTCGGCAAAGCACTGCTGGCAAGTTGAAGGTATGCAGTCAGAAATCTCTTTATATATGAATCACTCAGTATGACTGGGATTATTTTCCCCTTTTTTAGAGCATTCCTAGTTTTATCCACTCCTTTTGCTGTTCTTTCACATCTCAGGGTATAACAAGAGCAAGAAGGCTCCTGTAGGGCTGGGGACCATGGGAGCTCCCCATAGTGTTGGTCAAGGCAGGCTCCAGCACCCACCACCTCCCTGTGGTGGTGGGAATGGGGAAGGGAATGGGGCCTGTGCTGGGCTGCAGTGTGGGCTTTTGAGTAGGGCCCAGATGGGCACGACCTGTTGCAGAGCTGTGGGGAGCTGAAGCTCAGCACTGCTGTGGCCTTGCTGGGGCAGGGGCTGCTGGGCCTGTGGTTGATGTGGGATTCAGTGTGTTGGCAGGATGGGCGAGCCCCAGTGGCCTACTATGGGGCAGTCATGGCTGGAGTGTCCACAGGGCTCTGTTTGTGTAGAAATGGCATGTTAAAGATGGTTTTTGCTGTTATTTTAATTAAGCTGCTACATATATGGTAATATTTATCTGCATGCAAAGTTTCAAAAAAACCAACCAAACAACAACAACAAAACAACACCAACAAGGTCATCTCATAGTCAATAGAAAGCTATGTACTCCTTTAAAACCTGCTTGTCTGTCACTCTCTGAGCTCCATGTTTCAGCAGAAATTTGAAATTAAGAGCTACGGCCAAATAAAGAGATGGAAAATGAAAAACATGCAACAAGCATTGGCCTGCAGCCAATCTCCTCTTGCCCCCTCCGTGCCATCACACTGGTGAGAGACACTATCCTGACCGACTTTGCCTTACTGCTGTGCCCTTGACATACTCTGATGCGATCCTGATGTCTGCATCTAGCAACTGCGCTTACTTGATGTCAGCAATCCTGTGGCCAGGGAGAATACGCTCTTCAGCTTCACTGAAAGCAATAGCTAGGTTCACACAACTCAAGGTTGTGTTTCACAGGGACTCTGCAACCCCCTGCTGTTATTTTGCAGGATAAGTAGTGAGAAAAGTCTTGTCCTCCCTAGGGCAAGGCTTAGTCCTCTACAGGAAAACAATTTTCTCCTGTATTTTTCAGTGGGCTGTGAAAGAAAGACAGCATGGAATTATATTTCTCTAATGCTGGAGTCAATGCATTGTGCCAAAGAGTCTGATGTCTTCACTGCAAAAAGTCTAAGATATGATATGACCTGTACAGGGAGCAGCTCATCCAACACAGTCATGTGGACAAAGTTAGCATCCCAAATAAAAACCTCTGTTGCATCAGAAGACTTCAAACAGAAATCACAACAGGCTCTGGAACTACTGTCAAATGCATTATGTACATGTAAGCATAAGCAGACTTTCCAAAGAGGAGCACTGGGAAACTTAAGCAACTAAGATGTAACATTCTGGTTTCCCCAATTGAAATTTCAGTTTGCTTTTCAGAGAATAAAACTGTTTACTTCCATATATTTATTGTCCCACTGTAGTGAAATAAACACAGAACACACTAATCTTCAGGTGCATGATGATCACAGAATACTTCTAGCATACATGTGCCAATATTTTTCTTCATTCTTGCCAGATATTTTTGGTGGAACATACGATGTTGTCATCAAGATAAAAATTAAAATATCTCTGAATGTCCTTTTACAATATTATGTGGAAAAGATTAGTATTAAATCACTGTTGTCCCAAGTTAGTTTCTTGTGGAGTCTGCCAAAGAATTAGGAAATAACATTCTCTCACATTAATTTTCTATTATTATTTATTACTATTTTTCTTAATATGCAGATGCTTTTCTTTTTGAATGTTAATGAAAAGTGTTGAATGGAGTAATGAACATTGCATTGGAACTAAGGAGGCATATAACAAGTGACCAGCATTCAGTAGTTTCACATGCCTCCCAATGCATGGCAGGGTGGTAATGTAGGTTATGAGATTGACAAATTCATCTTCTATGTCTTGTGTAGTTCAGCCTGTCAGCTTCAGCTTATGTAGTTCATCATTATGACTGCAAAAACAAATAACACAGGAATGGGGCTGGTGAAAATAAGGATAAGTAAAAGGACACCATCCTTCCTAATGGAAACAATTATGTCATTTAAGTACAGCTGAGTGGAGGTGGATAGACATTGACAAGTAGTCAATAAAACTTTTCTAACAGCTGTAAATATTCTCATTTCAATTTGTTACTACCTGTCTATCAGCTTCATAGTGTTTATTCCTCATCCAATCTTCCCTTTGCTATTAACTGTTATATTTTAACAGCTTTCCATATTTTTGGTGATGAAATTAGCAACTAGGTTTTGACACTAAGATGTGTTTATGCATGGAATCAACTTCAGAAAACACAGAGCCCAGAATTGTTTTCTAGAGTAATCAGAGGCAAGAGTACAGGGCTAGTCAGAAGATTGGCTGAAGAAGAGAATATATTGCAGTGAGCATTGAGTGAGGTTTACACTAAACTCAGTCTTCATGAAGAGGCTATATTTCTACTACATCTCTGTTCACTACTTCCTCTGGCACAAAAGGTCCCTGAAATCAGCAATGGTGTCTGATTTACTTTACCCAGTTGAGAACAGTGTTCGTGAAAAAACAAATCCATGCAAGACCCACTCCACAGTAATGACAAAATAAAACAGAAATAAAGCAAAGAGGAAACAAACACAGAAGAAGCACAAATTAAATCCACCTGAATATTACTTTGTTTCACATGAATTACAATTAAAAGCTTTTTTGGTTGTGCTGATAAATTCTTAAATTTCACTGTTTTTGTATCAAATTGTACTAAAAAAAATGCAGCTCTTTAACCATTTAATGTAGCAGAAAGTTTTTAAAGTCTGGATACAGAATCTCTACAGCAATGTTACTAAGATATTTTCCTTAGCTACCATTCAGATATTTCATTGTGAAAAAAAAAAAAAAAAACCATTGCAATATAATGTACCAAAGTAACATTTTAACATTACTGGAATGAAATATTTGGACATTACTGAAATGAAAAGAGAAAGCAGCAAATGAGAAAGTCAAAAACAATTGTTCTGAAACTCATAAAATCAGAAAATATTCTCTGACAAAACATTTTCATTTAGATAGAACAATATTTTCTGTCATGATATTGTTCTCTTAACATTTTTATTTCAGCGAGCCCTAGGAATTATTTGCTATTTAAAAAAAAAAAAAAAATAATGAAAATCACACGTGTGGTCCTAAATGCGATAAAGCTCTGAAAATATGGTACTATATAAAAAAATAAAATAAAAACATACAACACTCTCCCTTCCCTCCCTCCCCCCCTTTCTTTCCATTCCATCACCTCTTCAGCTGTCACAGATTCATACCATTTTCTCTCTACCCCAATGGTCACATGATTATCCACAAAGGGAAGCTGGTAACAAATGACATCCTACAGACCACTTGATTGCTCCACGAAGTGCTTTAGCGTGCACATATCCCTCTGTGCCTGGTACTTGTTGCCTCAACACCCCATACTCTTCCCCTTCACTCCCTCATTGAGGGGGGAAGCAGGGACAGACCTACCAGGTTAAAGGAAAAAGGAGTGCACAGTCTTCGTGTTAAGACTATTCACAAATTCACTCTGCACAAGGAGACCTCATGGACCCAGGAGGTCATTTAGAGAATTGGTATATGGAAGATCATTTTTGTTCATAACATAGGCTTAAGTTTTCAGATTTATTTTTCTTATGGAAGAAGAAAAAAAAAGAACTTCACATTTCTTACATTCATCTTGATGTATTTTTAGAAACATAAATATTTTAAAACACACCAGTCTCACATGTGGATTAATGTCATCCCTTTTGATTATGATTAAAACAGGCTAGCAAACAGCCTTCCCCCAGGAAAGGAACAAGAAAACAGTCTGCAACAGAATATACATAGACAAAAGTGGGGATTAGGAAATGAAATATTTGTGGCAAAATTTAAGAGATGCAGCCCTCTTGAGAAATCAACTCTGTATCCAAGCCCATGATATTAAAGGAAAGACATATGTTTCACAGGTGGAGCTGACAAATTACTTAAATATAGCAATGTATATTTGGAGTAATAAAGGATCTGTTCCAACATAAGTAGACTGAACTAGTTCCTACATCTTTGTGGCAATGACATTCAGGGTTTCAGCACCATGAATACGCTTTTCTGTGTCCCTCCCTTTTACCTTGTCAACAGAGGAATAAAAGTAATCTGGAGCAGTGGAAATAAGAAGAAATGAACATAATTTGCATGCCATTTTTATCAGGGATGTGTCCCTTACTTGCATTCTTCTGGACAGTTTTTATTTAGACAACTTGCAACACTGAGTTGGATGTAGTTCCTGCCTAGATAGGGGTAGCTTTTGTTAATGTCATTGCAATGTCTGTAATACAGAGATAAAGCAGAACTGGAGCCCTCTGGAGTGATCTTTCCATGCCCACACCTCCCTGGACAGCAAGAAGCTACCAGAGGTAAAGTGGCTTATCCTGCATGTTTGTGTCTGATTGATTCTCACACATGCTGTTTCTTGGGAATATCATCCTCATAGGCATTAAAGAATATATATATATATATATATATATATATTTAAATTATGATGAAAGAACAATAAAAATATTTTTAGTTATGGAATGTATTTTCCACATTTTTAACATGTCGATCTCACATTTTGTTCTATTCTGAGTGTTTTACCCAATAGTTGAATTAATTAAAAGCAGAGTATTGTTCTTTCCTGTCCTCCATGGCAGGATGAGAATCACTGCTGCAAGATATTTTAATAAACAAGATAGTGACGCAAACAAAATATATAAGGGAAGAAAACAGAAAAAAGAAAGAAAACAACTGTAAGATTTCAAGTTCTAATGCAAATGAATCCAGAAAGTGGACCTTCTGTGAAGACAAAGGCCACACCTCTTCATACATACATCTGTCTTAAAACTAACCACACCTTTTTCAGCCCCAGAATGGTGCCACGGGCACTGCCTACATTTTGCAGTGCAAGCCATTCACCACAAACCTCGATCCTTAAAAAAATCTTTTTGAGTCAGCTGGAAAATTTACCAGCCAGGAAAGATAGGGTTCTCCTCTAACATATTTTGCTTGTATCACAGCCACATAGCATAAAGAGTAGAATCAAGGTGTCAGAATATCCACATACAACTAATTCAATACTTAACCTTCTGCATAGTTGGAATAACACAAGTATAGTTGAAAACAGATAACCAGATGGTGACTAAGGACACCATCTCTCATCAACACCGTCTAAGTCTAAGGTCTAAAGTCTAAGGTCTAAAGTCTAAGGTCTAAAGCCTAAGGTCTAAAGTCTAAGGTCTAAAGTCTAAGGTCTAAAGTCTAAGGTCTAAAGTCTAAGGTCTAAAGTCTAAGGTCTAAAGTCTAAGTGCACCATCTCATCTCACCAACTCTGAGGCCTTCAATCAAACTTGAAAACGCTAAGGCTTACCACCAGAACTCCACAAAGGAGCAGTCTCCAGAAAGAGATTCTACCTTAGCAGTGGTCAGCCCTCGAATGGGATCTAGGAGAGGTGGAGTCAAGCTCCACCTGTTCTGGGAGCACAGCTGAATTACCTTCACCTGTGCTCCTGCAGCTGTCTTGTTTGTCTCAGATGGTTAATCAGAAGTTCAGGCTGTGATCAACAGTTTCCCTTACACCTTTTCCTATTTTTATCCAGATCTCTAATGAATGCGGTATAGGTGGAGTCCGGTTGGAATCAACAAGGATTAAAGGGAAGACAAAGCTTCACCAAAATTCAGCTTATTAGCTTCTTTGCTATTTTTGGTTGGCCTAATTATAATTTCTGCATCTTTCATTATGGCTTTGCTTCAGTGAAGTGCAAGGCCATAGTAATAATAAACACATATCTCAATGAATAAATTATATTGTAGTTTAATACATACTTTACTTATTTCCTGAATGGATGTTCTAACACTTTGTATTTCTAATTAAAAGGAAAAATGTATGAAAGGAAAATGCAGTCAGGTAATTTCACAATTATTATGTTGCACAACTCAGATGATAAAGCTTAATTTAATCTTATCTAGTATGCCTAATAACTTGCAGAAATTTCTAGTGACCTAGGCAATATACCTTAAGATTGCAAGGGAATACTTTTTACAGATGTTGATAATTCATTACTAATGAACAAACATTTAATTTGCATCATTTACTTTAAATTCATATAATCCTTCCTCTGTGGTGTCTATTCACATGACAAATTTAAAGTTCAACTAGTTTTGGATTACCTGTTGGAAAGAGAAAGAGGCAGAAAGAAAAACGGAGAGGGAATGAAAGAATACACATTTTTTTTTTTTTTTTCTCAGTTAGTTCAAATATAAATTAAGGAATTAATTTACAGTTTAGAAAACATAATTTTCAAGTAAATAATTATGGCATATTTAATTCTGAAGTGGATTTTTAAAACTAACATAAAGGAACAACTGTAATACTTAATAACATTTTGAAGGACGAATAGCACACTCTTGCATTTCCTTTAAGGCTCAGAATGTGTCTTTTTACTTTAGAATGTGACACTTGCAATCCTGAAAAAATGTGGAAAACTTGACTTCTGCAAATAGCAAGTGAGAAATTAATCATAATACTAAGATCATAGGAATGGCCTTACTGGCTCAGAACTTCATACATTATTTGAAGTATCCTGGATTCAGCAATAACTAGGAATTGATTTTAAGAAAAAGCACAAACATAGCAATCTTCCTCCTCATACTAGTCCAGCCACCCAGAGCTAGAATTTAAATTGTTTCTAATATGTTATGATGGCTTTATCATTCAGTAATCTGTCTAATCTCACTTTGAAGTTACCAGTGTAGGTCTCTGCTACTTCAGTGAACTCCATAGCTTCACTGGTGTACCTATATTTCTTTGACCTGCAGCTTTTCTTCTGACCCCTCTTAATTCTTGAATTATGAGAAAGAGCAGTTTCTTCTCAGTTATCTCATGCTTTCATAGTTCTGCTGGAAACTCACTACAGCATCTCTTGTCCAGGCTCAAGAGTTTTTATCTGTCTAATCCTTTCTATGGGAGCTGTTCTGTATCTTTTTCAACACAGTTGCCCTTCTCTTCCTGTTAACGCCCTTGTAGGTACAGGGAAACATGATTGTCAGCTGTACTCAAGATCCACGTGCATAAAACATCATTATGGTTTCAGCTATGTCCTCACTTCCTAATATTTCCTAAGAATTTCAGTTTCTCTTTTGACCATTGACTACTGAGCCAACAAAGTCATCAGTCTAATTATAAGATGCCTTGAAACTGTTTTTGCAACCCTGGGTACTCCCAGTACCACAAAAAAAGAAAATCTTTCATTTCACTTTTCAGTCTTTCTCCCGATAATTTATGTTCATATTGAAAAATGCAGGGCCCAACACCAGTCTTTACAGAACTCCAAGAGTGATTTCCCTACACTGATATGAATGAACTGGCTATTTATACTTCGCCTTTCTTTCCTATTTATTTATTTATTTTATTTATTTGTTTGAGTATTTATTTGCTCATCTGTGAGTCTTAGAAAGAAACGATGATTGGAATACTTTGATGAGCTGTTGAAAGATTTTTTGAAACACAGTACAGTAGTAATTGATGATTGAGTCTTTAAAGGAATCCTAATAGATGAGCAAGGCCAAATTTATTTCTACAAAATTCACATTGATTTTTACTCAGCAATATCATATTTATTCCATGTTCTTACTGATTGCTTTCTACATTATGCATTTTACTAATTTGTCTGAATGGTAATCCCTAGGTCCCCGTGGGAACCTTTTCAAAAAACTTGGTGTTGCATTTTCCACCTTTTCCTTTGGTACCCAGGCCTTTTAAAGAGGATGTTAAGAAACCACTGACAGTAGCATGCTATTTTAAAATGTTCTATGACCTGTAGAACTCTGAAAGCTTGTTACTACGATATTAGTTTTTCCTGCTTTTATCCTGTAAGATATAACCTCCAAAATGTCTTTCATTAAGTTTCTATCATGTTCTCCTCAAAGACCAAAAATGCAAAGAACTGATTTTATTTCACTCAGCTATTACATGGTTTCTTTCACCAACATCTCTCAAATACTTCTCAAAAGAGGTATGTACCATCCCTATTATACAAAAGAAGAAGAAAAAAAACAACATTGAAAGATGAAGGACGAGAGTCCATAAAGGACTGGCAGCAGGACCAGTTGTATAAATACCTAATTTCCACTGCTCTTCTTCAGAGGTGGTTTAGCACAAGCCAGCTTTGTTATGTAACTCCTGTAAATGTTTAGCATGTCACTGAGCCTGACACGCTGCACAACCCCTCACTGCATTGGAGATCAGATACTTCTCCTGACTACCTGCCTAGACCAGGTTGCTCAAAGTCCCAGACAGCCTAGTCTTGTATGCTTCCAGAAGAGGGGGCATCCACAGCCTCACTGGGCAATCTGTTCCAGTGTCTCACCATCCTCACAGTAAAGATTTTTTTCCTAGTATCTACTCTAAATCTACACTCTGCCAGTTTAAAACCTTTTCCCCTTTTCCTGTTGCTACATACCCTTGCAAAAATTCCCTCCCATCTTTCCTGTAGACTCCCGTCAGGTACTGGGATGCCACTGTAAGGTCTCCTCGGAGCCTTCTCTTCTCCAGGCTGAAAAGCCCCAGCTCCCTCAGTCTGTCCTCATAGGGGCGGTGCTCCAGCCCTCTGAACATCTTTGTGGCCCCCCTCTGGACCTGCTATACTGCCTCCACATTTGAATCTATTTTAAAGGATCCTTTTAGAATAATTAAAAATTCAGGGTTTACCTGTGCTAGCCACAAACCAAAAAAAGATAACTGAAAAAAAAGTAATACAAGATATGAGTAATTACATTATATGTAGCTATTATTTCACAATCCCTAATTGGTCCATGCTTATGACGAGACTTAGGCATGTTTCATGACCCTTGAAATAACTATTGAACTCACATAGCAAGTGAAAACATGAACCTGGGGGCAACTACAGAGCATCTTTTGTTAAATCTTCCTGATGTTTATCCCTCGTGCTTCATGTTTGTACACTAACTAATGAAAACACAACATAAATTAATGCTTCCATGTCTTGCATAAATAGACTCCAGTAATTCTGTAGCTAGCAAACAAGGAGAGCAAGAGAGGCTAAACAGGATTAGCAAAATACCAAAGCATCCTTTTTAATTACCTGCTACTTCATGCTTGATCGATCACATAAGGAGGGGACTGGGATACAGGACACACTATTCGTTGTTTTAAAGGTTATTATTGTGGGTGATCTTATTAATCAGTTTTTTAACAGGGTGGATGTAAGTTCAGCTATTGCCATTCAGGAAAGCAGTGTTGCCACCTTAGGCAAGTGCAACTTGCACTGCAAGATCAGTTTATCTAACTGATGATAGTCCTGTTAGCTTGGTAGTGAAAATTAACAACCTACAGCACTGGATTGTCTTCATGGTATTCTTATTATACAGAGATTTCACTCATCTGGGAGGGTAAACACTACCTAGCATTAATACCAGAATTACATGAAAGTATGTAAGTTGAAAAGCGATATTTATTATTAAAGGCATTTTAGTTCCAGAGATTATTTAACAAAAACTGCATATAAGCTCCTGAAAAACTTCCTTCTATGCAGAGTAGTGATTTAGAGGTTGAAATTAAGGATTTGTATTTGTGGTTGCTCTTTAACAATTGCTCTGTACGATTTTTCATTTGGAGTCATTGAATATGCTCTGCTATTCTTTATTTTCTATATATTTGTGTTTATATAAATGTTAAACACAACAGTTGTATCCAGTATGGAGCACCAGAAAATGAAAGAGTGATTATATACTGATGCTCTTCTGTGCTGCTTCTTATACCCCTTTGCACTGATGACATCATTTGTGGGTGAGGTCCATAACATGAAAGAACTTGTGGTCAAGGAAGCTGATACTTATTTATTTACTTTGTAGCTTAATGATTCTGGTATAATATGTCTAAAATAGTTTTTACACATTTTTGAACAGATGGGTAAGATTTGTCACATCTGGGTTTATCCTACTGATTGAGCAGCTTGGAAAAATTCTGTCTGGGTTGGGATAATATGAGTCATAGTTTCTCAAAATGTATTTGTCACTGTTGTAGAACTAAGGGACAATTGCTTCTGATTGGCAATTTCTGTTCAAAAAACATGTTTGTTTTGAAGGAGCAAGACTGCTGCAGAGAAATCTTCAGGGTTAATGTAAGAATTGCTTAAGTTGAAGAAGCTAGGTCTACATTTTAGTAAATATGAAATCTCTGCCTATTGCATAAAACTAAAATTGCTGTCTTCAGGTGATCCTGTTGGATGTACTGTGGAACTACTTCAGTGCTAGATAATAAACATGAAAAGAAATATTTAAGAGGCAACTTTTTTACAGCAATACTGGGATTTGGCCAAAATATTCTCTTTGTCTTAATGAACAAATTAGTACAGTAATAAAAAATAGCTGAGAAGAGGAAGGAAACACACCCTCTGTACGTGTAGACTTACATTTAAAATTCATGTTTTGTGCAAGACTTGATACCATCGTACTGGATTATTTCTGCGCTCAGGTCATTACATTGGAGTTGCAGTTGAAACTTGCAACAATAATTTAGGCTCAATTTAAGCTTTTGTCTCAAGGTTTATAGTCAATGATGTTATTCTAGATCATTCCACTGCGTAAACTGAAATCAAACCAAGTCCAGGTAAACTAGACTGGGAGAGCTCAGCCATGCTTAGGACTATTCACAGTGGAGTTATGCATCCACAGACTCTGCTGCTTATTCAGAGAAGGAGTCATGTTTCCATCAAGACTAAACAGAAAGCAAAAGGCTCTTACATCAATCGCCATCTTTAGAAAGCTCCTGTTCTACAGAAGTTGCTTCTTGTAATGCAAGTTTCTGCTTCTCAATCCAGAACACATTTTTGCTGTACTTCTGCAGTTATCCAGTCTTTCTCCCTAACAAACTAGAGACAAAGTCCACAACCCTTATAAATTAAAAATAACATTTTACATTCAACAAAAACAAACAAGCAAACAAACAAAGTCCCTGGTAATGATTTGTTGTCAGCTTTTCTGTCAAATAACAAATGACACCTGAAGGGAATGGCCACCCACATCTTTTTCAAGGGTGATCCTAATAGAGTGAGATGCAAGTCTCATGAATATCATTCTGAGATCAATGTATTAACATAACTCTACCTTTAAGGCCTTCCACTTTGTCCTGAAGCAAAGTATCAGTGCTGTGCATTGCTCTATTTTAAATACTCCAGTTAATTCTTTCTCAGTTGTATTTGACTGCTTTGAAACTTAATAAACAATGCCACATAACATATTTCAAGTTAGATAATAAATGAACTAATTGCTGAAATGAAGAATTATTATTTGAACAAGAATCTATAGAAACAAGGATTTCATATTCATAAATTCATGATATCTTCTCAGCTGTAGCACATCAGCATTTGCACTTCAAAAGCTGAACCATGCTGCACTTCTCATGAAATGGAATGAAATAGACTACTAATATGTTTATGCAACAAGTCCACATCTTTCCATTGATATCTTGATTAATAGAGCACCTGTAATTTAGGCTTAATTTAAGCTTTTGTCTGGTCAATGACGTTATTCTAGATCATTCCACTGTGTAAACTGTGATCAAATCAAAATAAAGATTTTCTGTGGTTTTCTGAAACTAATAGCTTGTTTGTTTCTTTTATTTTCTCAGTTAAACTAGTGATTCTACATTCATACAAGACCACATACTAGTGATTCTACATTCATACAAGACCACATAGTCCACATGAAGTTTCCAGCCCTCTTAAAAGTATTTTGGCAGAACACAGCAGAACATCCCCATCACAATCCATCCCCCACAAGGCATCCAAGGTCCGGCATTTTTCCTCAAATCAATGCCATTCTGGAGTTGTATTGCTGAGGTCATTTAAAACTGTAGTTGCTTATTATAGCCTTAGTCACATGGCTAATTCAAATAAGAATTCAGGCCTTTACCATATAATTTTTTTTTTTTTTTTCCTTCCAGATAATATTAGGATAATTTACAGCTGGGAAACAAAAGAGATTTAATGCTCTCAGATCCCCATCAAATTACATACCCTTGCTCTCACAAGGATCTCAATTTTCATAGAATGTAAAATGTGTTAGAGAAAAGTCACAGAATTTTTCTTATGCATGTCTTTTGGGTCTGATATAGGCCATTATTATGATTTATTTGTTATTTGTTGTGCAGTGACAGTATGTTTGACTTTTTGTGAACAAGATGGATGACATTACCATTGTATGACCTTGCAGCCTACACTAGTGAGTTGATATAACAAACAAGGGACCCCATAATGATATGCTTGCAGACTTGAGATACCACCAAATTATTTGTTATGTCTCAGACACTTACAAGGTAGTTTTGTGATTACTACCAATCAATTTCCAATTAGTACCAATTAGTACCTCAGCTAAATTGGAGGTGGTGCTGTCAAGCTGCCAAAATTCTTCTCACAATTACTTCCTCAGAAAAACTCCCATCTGGGAAAGAATTAGATTTTTCAAAGCTTTTCTATCAGTAAGTCAAGAAGCAACTGCTAAGCTAGCTGACATGTTAATTCAACTGTGTTGTAAAAGAAACTTCATTTTTATCATATAATTTTGGCTGATTTTCTTTTTTTTTTTTTTCTTTTTTTTTTTTTTTTTTTTTTTTCTGTAGGTTGTAAACATAGGTAGCTCATCGGTATGCAGTCTTCATTGTGCTTGCTGCAAAAAGAACAGTCCCAACTGGTATTCACTTTCTCTGCAACAGACGTGTGACACTCAAGATGGAGTTGAAATGACTGGGCCTCTGAAAGAAGCCTCTGTCTTTGTGTATGGTATAACACAGTATAGACCACAGAGATGAAATATCCTGATGTACTCTTATGTTGTTACATGTTTTCTTGCAGTTCAGAAGACTCATTTATAATCTTAGGTACAAGCCTAAAGTGAAACACTGAGAAGCTCTGAAATACATAAATGAATGTAAAAGTGTTTAAAATAACTCTTTGATGTTATTTGATATAGGATTGATTACTGAAACTATGGTCACCATTTCTTGCTGTGCTTAGAAAAGCAAGCCTATTACTTCTCATTCAGTATAAAAATTGGTAAGTAAAATAAGATCATTCTATAGTTACTGTTATATCCCAGTACTCAAGGAACAATATAAGATACTACTCAAACTTTATTTGTGCTGATACAGCCAACGGAAATTAATGATTGTGCCAGAGAGCAATTGAAGTAAAAATGCAATCAATAGATAATAAAAATCCCCATGTTCCACTCTAAGCACTATTTCTTAACTAGGTTTTCTTTTATTTAAAGTTGAACATAATTTCTTCCAGTACAGCTAAATGGCATAGATCAGAACAAGTACAATTATGATTATTATTTTTATGTTTTCTTTCCTTGTCTTGATAGAACTTTGTACATCTTCATAACACAGGCCTAAAGTGGTTTCCTTTTCCAAAAAATAACCCTTCAGGTAACTATTTAACTAGAATAGCAACTCCTCAGGAACTGGAGCTCCAAGTTTGCTGTATGAGGACTCAAGACTTTCCATTTAGAAGCTTCATATTCCAGTACTGATTCATTTAATAATTGCTTCTTGATATTAAAACTCAGCTGCTTTCTGCATTATCAATATGAAATTGTAGTTTCAGAGTTTTCAATAGTTTAATTACATTAAAAAGAAGGAGTTGTTAGATTGAAACAATGAGATGTACAGTAGAGCACCTCAATCTACATAAACTTGTGTCTTTCCAGCTTGTGAACTGCATGGTGACATGGTGATTCTTCCTTTTTTTTTTTCTTTTTTTTTTTTTTTCCTTTTTTCCCAGTCTGACTGTTAATGACTGCTGTATTAAATAAAGTCTTAAATAGCTTGCTAGGATGCTCACTGGTCTCTAGCAGGCAGACTGAG
Source organism: Coturnix japonica (assembly GCF_054131305.1). Taxonomy (NCBI): domain Eukaryota; kingdom Metazoa; phylum Chordata; class Aves; order Galliformes; family Phasianidae; genus Coturnix; species Coturnix japonica. The sequence continues at coordinate 104,547,856 of NC_140663.1, read as the reverse complement.
TGTCTGCCAACTCCTTTGCTATTACATCTTAAGGTCTTTAGCTGTCTGAACAGCTGGATGATTGCATATAGCACTGGCAAGCAGCCACACTCCCCTCCAAACCCCAATTAAAACTGCTGCCACAGAACTAAGAAAGCATAGGCTGCAGTTTTATTTTATGCAAAGATCAATGGTAGTCATTTTTAAAAATGATATAGAACTATAGTTTGTTGTATGACTGAACAAATATTTTTCTGTCTGTGACTGGTTAACAAATAGCCAATAGTCATCCTCAACAAATCTGTGGCACTTTGTTGACATAATTACCTTTCAGTCCATAGATCATGTGCAGCAGTTTTTTACACATAACTGATGCTTGGGATTTCAGTTATGTTTATTAGCTGGAACTGGAAACAGAGTTCACGTGGTTGTTTTTTGTTTCTTCATAGGAAGAGCATAGTTCTCAGGAAGTAAAGAGAGTATCTAGGGCATGATTCACCCAGTTTATATTAGTAGGGGATGAATCACCCTCTAAACGTGTCTATGAAAGGAGCCCAAATGATTGACTAATGTAGACATCTAAATTTCAGGCAGTTAGAGTAAGGTGATTCCCACTCTTAAATATTTCAGACAGACAGTAGACAATTGTTAATGATAGAGCTGTTAATGGTTACTACAGACACATTATGATACAGTGTACCACTGCACCATGTCTGATTATCATTTAGCTAATCTTTTATTAGGGCCCAAATCAGACTAAATAAATAAATAGATAAAGAAAACAGAAATGGTCTTAATCCTGTCTCAGGATAAAGATTATTACTTCAATAAAGCTAAGATAGAGAATCATATACAAATTTACTTACATTTAGATATATTCTTTTCCTTTACCATCTTTTTTTTTTTTTTTGTTAGCTCTTCTTTCATATCTGTCTTTGATGCTATATGAGTCATATCCTAAGCCAAGTTAACAAAGTTTTATTCAGTGCAATAATGTTACAGTCTGAAGTGTCACTCTTCTTTTGATTATATTATAATATTGTGTATGTCTCTAAGCCCAAATTACATCCCTCATCTCTGCTGCTGGCAAAACTTTAAAGGACCTTGATATTGTTTAATCCAAAGTATCTTTCCTTTACCTGTAAAATTTAACAGTCAACCTTCAAAAGAATTCAACAAATTTAAAGATTATTTTTTGCAGATTGCATTTTCTTTTCTGAGTATGCAGAAGCATCTACTTATGCAACTTAAAACCCTTCCCATTGCCTCTTAGGGGTGCAGATACATTCATGTATGACACTCTACTTAACAGGAGGTCTAAAAAATCTTCAAACTCAGTGCTTCCTAGTAATTACATGAATAACCACTGACGCATAAGTAATTGCTGCAGTGTGCTGATGTCCGATCACAGTAACATAAATTACCTTTACTAGAAACATGCACATAAAATTGTAAAAAGCTAGGAAAAACATATGTTTTTAATTCTTCTTCATTGTATTGCCTTATTGCCACTTTGATGTAGAAAGAATTAGAATAAGACATAAAACATGTCTAGAAAATAAAATAAAACATATCAAAAAAGCAAATGTGCCTCTTTCTTTTATACAAATAGTGAATATGGCACTATTTCTTCTTTTCAATAGTAGGTCAGTCTGAATCACTGAATGCTGTTTCTTTTTTACCCCTTGGAGAGACTTCATCTTGATTGTCTGCTGTTACTTGTTCAGGAAAAGCTCCCCTAATGGTTTCCAGCACCAAACTGACCTTTACATTGTGTTTATTATCCTGTCTGTCTGGTATAGTACTTTTATCTGCCATATCCTTTATAGCTGTCTGTTTCTTGTAAGAAAGGTATGGTTGCTTGCCTTTGATTTTTTTTTATTTTTATTTTTTAATTTATTTTTATGCTTTTATTAAGAAACATAACCTAGGAATAAAGTAATCAATGATGTAGTCTTTTGAGATTAGATATAAAATCTCCCTATAAAAATGCATTCTCGTACAATAAGTCTTGTGATCAAAGCTCCCAAAAATACCTCAAAGTAATTTTCCATGCTTCATGTGTGTCCTTTTGGAAATGACAAGTTTGGCCAAAAACATTTTATCAGAATTAACATTTTAGGAAATACTTAATCAAAGTGATGAAATGAAAAAAAAATATAAATGAAAAAGGAAAAAAAAAAAAAAGTGTGAACAGACTTCAGACTTCAGTGAAGTAGCTCTACATTCAAAAAAATAAAATAAAAAAAATAGTTTGAATTACTGGTAAGAAAAAAGATAATTCCCGTTTTTTTCATTCAATTGAGAAATTTTATCTTTCTGAGTGTCCTCAAATGCTAATTTAGACTGAGAAACTCAGTGCTAAGAGATTCCCATGGTAGCAATGGTAAAAGTTATAATAATAATCAATTTCTAAAATATATTTTGGATTTTTTTATTCATTGTTCTATTTTATACTATCTTATCAACTTAAATAGAAGTATATAATGACCTATAGAAAATGAATATACCACTGGATAGCACTAAGATTCAAGTGATCAGTCTACTTTCACACTAAAACATGCCTATTTGTCTCTTTTTAGTACTGATATTGCTTCTGTGCAGAGCATTATTTCATAAGCTGTAATGTACATACTGTATCAAAATGTGGGAAAGAAATTCCACAAGAGTAGGATGTTAGGGAAAATTTCTGTTGCTCTTGTTTCTATTCAGAGTAAAACAAATACCAGGTGAAACAGGAGGGATAATAGAGAGGTAAAATAATGGGGCAAGATGAGAGACAGAATGAAAAATTTATGCAAATTCTTTCAAATCTCAGGAGATGGACAATTTTTGGATAAATGTTTCAAGAGTGGGTGTCGGATGCAGAGTTGAAATGCTTTCTGTTAATCATCTTTAATTTCATTCCCTACCTCACACTGAGATCCAGGAAGTCTGTTCTTCAGCATGAGTCATTTTGTCACATTCCAGATCTGAAATGAATAAAGCTATTAACATTTATTGTATGCTGTAGTTTTGCCATATTTTGTAAATGTCTTTTTTTTTTTTTTTTTTTGTATCTGTTTTCATTGACAGGAGTAACAGCTGACAGGAAGAATATATGCCTGTTCACAATATAGAGAAAAGCAATAGTACTCTTTAGTCAATTCATAATAAGAGCTCATTCCAGTTAAAATGTAATTAAATCTGAGCAGGAACACAAGAAGAGTCCATTCTCACTGACTTCTGCAATGGAGATGAGCTGCAGAGACATTCCATAAAGGTTTATGAATGAATATACTTTATGTGGTCTTGGCTTGATCTTAGCATCGGAATGTCACATATTTTTTTGGATACGACCCATAGGAAAGCCTGGTTCAAGAAGGCATTATAGTTGATACAAGAAAAATATGAACTAAACTTAGGTAACTTCTCAGAAGAAATGATCTTGGGAGGATGTGTTCTTAGAAGTAGAAAGCTACGTTAAAAAACAACAAACTCATTCATTTCTCTCCTCACATTCCTTACTTTTATATATAAACATATAAAATAGACTATGTGTGCATATATATATACATATATGCAGTTATCTTTTTAACAGTATTACTTTTTAACAGTATTATCATCACAGAAAGGTCAGACCTCTGTTTGTTGTTTTGTTCTTTTTCCCTTGGGGGAGGAGATTGCCTAAGCTGAATAGGTCTTGTTAGGGATCCAAAAAGATAAAATATGTGATTTTCTAACTGAAGAATTAAATACATAGGAAAATGAAGATAATAGCACTTCACAGAAGTTGAAAGTCCAATAGTTCATACAACATGTAAGCTAAATACAACTCCTGCTCTCAGATCAAAGAAAAGATAGACCTAGTTATCAAGGTTTTTATCAATGCTAATGGAGTAATTGATGTTTTCTGTGGGGGGGAAAAAAGGGGGCAAATTTTGCAGGGCTTCCTTTGTAGATGAGAGAAGATGATGTGAAGATCTTGAGTTGGTGAGAACTTGTCAATCAGAGAAAATGGAAAAATTACTAAAACAAAAAAGAATGATTAACATAAGAAGAAGGTTAGTTAAGTTTTAACATAGTAAGATTGAAAGGAATTGAAAATACTAAGGGAGAAATTCTGTACTTATGTCAAAGAGCAGGCGGTCTGTCCAAACCTAGTTGGAAAAGAAGAGGAATTTGCTGTCTTGATGGGTCAGTGACGCGTAACCATATCACAAGTATACCACCTGCAGAAGGAAGGTGGAAACAAAGTGTGGTGGTCTACACATCTATTGAAAAGTCATGTGATTCCTAGGAACTCCTTTATGCATCTAAATGTGTAGCTCTCTCTACACATTCTGAGTCTTACTCTACTCTGTAGTCTCTTTTGATGTTGAAATCAACCAAAAGTAAAGAAATTAGACTTCAAAGTATAAATAAAATATTCTAATATTAAAATTGCTGATGCACGTACTTGCAGCTTGGGCTATTATATTTATTGGTCAAATAAGAACTAGTCTTTTATAGCAAGATCTGAATGATGTGCCGTAGTGCCTTCCGGTAAGATGAACTTTCAAGTTTTACTGAAATCACTGCACAGCAGTGTGGTTGACAAGAAGGTACAACAAAGATCAATAAAAAACATTGTTTCTTTTCTTGCCACTTTGGAGGTAACCATGTTAAATACTGCCATTAATAAATTATTTTTAGTGAATTAAGATTAAGTTGATTACTTCACTTTAAATTCATATAGATACCCTACCTCAATGAGCTTTGTGGAGACGCCTGTAGAGAGAGAATTCAACTGACAGAGATTAACCAGAGTTGGTTCTGGCCCAGGGTGCCACTCTCTTTTGTACCTACTTGTCAATCACACTGCTGTGCATGTGGCAAATGAAAACACATCTTATAGCCTCTCTGTTGATTTGCTTCCTATGGGTCTCATGCTGAATAGCCTTGTCATCCAAACTGAACAAGTGGGATCTTTTCATCACTGATGACCTCTCCTTGGTGGTCTATCTCTTCCTAGAAGTCTATTACAACCAGTATTTTATTAAAATAGATTAAGCCCTCTCCAACTTTACCCTACTACTACCAAACAATAAATCTCTAGCCGTAACTATTTTATTTCTGCTATCCTCTGTGCTCTGTTAAATAAAAAACTTCATAAAATGCAAAGCTAATAAGATGGATGAAAACTCTCCTGGGGACTTTTGTGATCTGTCAGAATTCATTGTATGCAGAGGACTGATGATAAATATAAATCTGTAAAAGTGTTTGAAGAAGAAAAAGAGGTCTATCTATTTGGCAAAGTTTAGGAAATGTTAATGAATTTTGTTGCATTAGAGCATTATCTACCATGGCTGGTTAGAGCTCAGTATTGCACAACTAAGAGTGATAAATGAGTCTCAGATACACAATAATTGTTATGTTATGAATGTCCCTACAATCCATGTATGGATTTGAGAATATTAAATCTACCTGAGCAGAGATAGATCAAGCCCTCACAAAATACCTAAATAAAAGCTATTTTTATTTGTAATCAATGACAATGAACTCACTGTTTTAAAGAAGGAATATTCTTAAACTTCACTACCAGTGTTTCATTTGGACACAACTTCTCTAATTTACTCTAAACCTAGGATTTTCTGCACTTGTGGGATAAAGGTTAGGTCCCTTAATAATTCTTCAGTTGAAGTGGAAGCAGATATCTATGTTGTAATGCCACAAGTAAATATATTTTTTATTTTTTTTTTAAATATACAGATCTGCAGCCACCGATTACCAAGAATGATTAACCAAATGCTACTAAATACCAGCTGCTATTAGGTAGATATAACTGGAGAGCCTTAGATAACTGGCAAAGTTGTGTTAGTGAATCAGTGCTGTAGTCATTGAATATTCATTCAGTAGATCTGTTTATATTGCTGGACTTTTTATATCTATGTTTTCTTTAAACAATTCATATGTGCTATTGGAAATGTTCAGATTTATACTTAAAAAAAAACCAAAACTACTCACCCTTCTCCGGCATGTTTAGACATCCTCAAAGCAATGCTATTTTACAATCTATCTGGTTTTGAAAGAAATGTTTAAACTGTGTTTTTCAACACATGGGGGAATGTGAGCATTGGTAAGGATATTATTTTTCTAGTTTAAGTGTAAAATTTTTTCAGTTACAGCTTGGTCTAGTTTTTAAATATTGTGCCTTTTCCCGTGCTCTCTTCCAGGTGCTTGTTAGTACTGCTAGAGTTGGAGAAGCCCTCATCCTTGGGATGATCAAACTGGCAGGGAGCATAATGCCTGCTAATATTACCTCTGAAGCTGTAATTTGTAATTTTTATGTTTGAATTAATTTACTAGAATAGGAGAAGGAACCAAGTCAAGTGGTAAATGTCAGTTGGAGAGCCAAGACAGCCTGGATCTCTTTAGAAACATGACAGCATTTCCTGGCTTCAAGATACACTGGGAAATTTGAAGATATGGCACATATTAAAAGCTTTAAAAAAAAAAAAAAAAGTTTTAAATGTATGCATTTCATCCTGCAGAGGGTGATCTATTCTGTGGTTAATGAAAGTCCATTGGCAGAGAACTGTAGTCTGTTCACTACAGAGCATTGCTTTTCACAGGACAGTCTCTCCCAATTACTGATTTCTAAGATTAAGACTTGCAACTACTTTTTTAGTGACAACTGTAATATCTTATACAAATAGCTTTTATATGTGTTTGACGCCTTTAGCCTCAATCCATTGTACTAATAAAGTGAGATTAATTGTTTGTTATTTAACAGATCTGCTATGGTTATCTCAAGATTCTTTAAGTGAAAGCACATCTATTAATCAGAACAGGGACTGAGTATATTAAAAGAGAAAACATAAAGAGCAACTGAGATCAGAAGAGTTTCAGTCTTTTCTGCATTTTAGGCATGACAAAGTCATAGTACAGTCACATTTTGTTACAGACTCCAAAAGTGCTTCATCTTCACCTGTCCCTACGACCTAGAGACAATGGAAATCAGCACCTTGACCTCTATTTAAAATTCCTAACACATGCTGAAAAGAAACATTTTTATTTTCCTGCTTAATCAACAATTGGGCAGAGAAATTGGGATATTGTAAGCATTACAATATATAACAATTAATAGAGATTAATGTAACAGAAATATGTATATTTATATATGTACATAAAAACCTAAGAAAACAGTATAGTTTCTATAAATTTTGTAGCTGAATTTTGACCCAGTTTACCCAGACCTCTGAATAAATACATTGATTTAAATCATTATCCACTTGGGACAATGCAATGAAAATATACCACTAGTAAACTTACAGAAAGGAAAATATTACAAATTACAAACTGAACACAGCTGGGAAACATCCTAGTGAAAGCAATTATTTCAGTATTATGAGACGTTATGGTGGCCTTTGACTCCTTAAAGAAGGACTACAAGAAAGCTTAAGAGAGACTCTCAGGAACACTAGTGATAGGACAAGGGATAACGGTTTTAAATGAAAGAGAATAGATTTAGATTAGACATTAGGAAGAAATTCTTTACTGCGACAGTGGTGCAACACTGGCTAAGGCTGCCCATGCAAGCTGTGGATGCCCTGGAGGTGTTCAAGGCCAGATTAGATGTGATCCAAGGCAAATAGATCGAGTGGAAGGTATCCCTGCCTATGGCATTGTGGTGAAACTGGTTTTTAAAGTTCCTTCCACCTGAAAACATTCTGTGATTCTACAGTTCTGTGCAAGACAGGAGATTACAAAAAGCAATTCTAACATTAGAAAACTCTTGCTCCCTAAGTCTTGCATGAGAAATGGGTGGTAATAGTGATTGATATATCAAGCTGCAAACACCATAATTAATATGATATATCTCTAGACTGCAGGGAATCACCCTCTGATAAAGGTGTTTTGTCCTGTTGGAGATGGTAACTGAGACTGGGTTTGAATGATTATTTTTCTCAAGGCATTCAGTATCACTGTAGTAAGTACAACTCTCTTGCCATACAGCCTTTCACATAACCTCTTTCATGCATCCAATCATAGTCATCAGAAACTAGTAGTGGTACTGAAGGAAATATATCATATTAATTCAGAAGCTCATCACCTAATATCTCACTATATATTTAAATGGGTTTGTGATCTTTAGCAACATAGCTTTGCTAATGTGAATATCTTTTCACATTTGTTTTGTAAATGGTTAAAGATAGTTTTAAAAAGAAGAAAATATTATAGGCAGTGATGCTATTAATCTACTTGGATGAGTGTTCCTACAAATGTATCGTATCAAAAGCCAAGCTTTACTGCATACAGTACTTTTATTTTCTTTCCTGTAATATGTCCTTCTATTGAGTGATAATGTATCTCAGATTGCCTCAGTAGGTGTATTCCAGCAAAATTAAATAGATATACGAGTACCTAGGCTATCTGTATTCTTTCTCATCTTTTTTTTTGATAACCACTACTGTGACATAGCCTGAATAAGGACTGATTCTTTCCTAAGTATGTTACATTAAATGAATGTACACCTCAGGAAACACTGCTGGAAATTAATGTTTAAAAAAGGAAAAGAAAAACTTAATAAAGAGGAAAAAATTACTCTCTCTGGTTCAAGGATACATAAAAATCTCAAATAACTGGATTCTTAAGCAGTATTTTCCATGTAGTGTTTCCTCTAAGTCCTGCCAGATAATGATTTTGAACCTTAGTTAGAAGTCCAATCTGCCTGATTTTTTGTCTTTCCCTAGAAGCATAAATATCATAATACACATGGGTTGTTCCAAAAGTAATTTTTCCTATTTATTTCTGTGGGAACTACAACAGATACAAAGAGCATGATAACATTGCTTGGTAGAGCAAATTCTCAGCTACAAAACACTAATTTTCATCATATTCACCACAGTTAGCTATGTATTTTCACCAGTGGTGAACAAGAGCCTTCATACTGTACTTGTAACAATCTGTGCCAATGGAGATGAGTGTTGTGCATGGGCATCCAAAACTTGGCTTGTTTTTCACATCACTGTCACTGCTGAAACACACCACCCACCACCTCACTGTGCTCACACCCACTCTTTAGTCTTCAAAAGTGTTCATCAAGAGTCAATAAATGTCAACTAGTTCAATTATTCCACATGAAGGAATGCATTTCATCTGCACTTCCATGTCAGGTACCACAGTGTCAGTCTGACTCTCTGCTGTCATCTGTTGCACAGCAACAAAATATATCAGGTTACTGGTGAGGAAGTTCAACCTCAACTTCTATACCATCAATGTTAGCCTCTGAAATCGTGGGCTGACATACTAAAATAGAAAACATTACTTTCAAAGTAGCTCTTGTAGTATGTCTATGGGTATTTCATGTCAAATATTGTAGAATCATAGAACCATAGAATGGCCTGTGTCGAAAAGGACCACAATGCTCATCTAATTTCAACCCTCCTGCTATGTGCAGGGTTGCCAGCCACCAGACCAGGCTACCTAGAGCCTGGTCTGGTGGTTGGCAGGATAGTTTGAGTTGTTTATCCAGTAACTGCTTTCACATGCTGGGTCACAGAATTTGTAATCCAGCTCTTCAGTAAAATTCAGGGTTCCTCCTATTAATTTACCTTCTGTCCTATTAAACTTGTCATAAAAGCGACAGCCTAAAGTTCAGTGTAGAAAGTGTCCTTGTCTTTCAAGTAGCTCGATGTCTCAATATGTGTATTTAAACCTTGGGTAAAGAGTAACTACATCTCCCAGGGCAAGAATCTGTTCTTCCATAGCATTACAAAAGCTGCCCCATATACTTTTGTTGCTTTTATTTGGAAGTCAAAGAAGCAGACTAGATCTTGCTAACATTCCATGTGAGTTTCCCGAATGCTAGAGATAGGACACTGGCTAACAAGAGTAGCATGGACCATGGATCATTGCATGCTGTATCACAGCATTGAACTTATTCTGCTACTTATATCAAACACAGCACCCACTGGATTGCATTTAGGGGAGGAAGGAGGAACTGGTGGAAGAAAGGAAACAGTAGCTTAGAGCAGTCCTTTACATGTTGTCTCCTGTGGTAGAGCTGCTCTTCACAGTTGAGTTGTGAAAGAATACATTTTTGGCTTTATTTCTTAAGGGTGAAGAAAAAAAGTAGCTGTTAAACCTGCTTTGTTGGTCACTTTCTTTTTTATTCATTCATTTAATCCCACTGGAAAAAGGATGAAACACCTGGGACCATGCATCCATTTCTACCCTGTGTTTTGGTATGGCAGATTTCAGATTTTGTGAGTGCTCTTGGCAATCACATGCTTAAGCTCTGAAGACTAGAACAAAATCTGCAATGGCTTTCAGCTCTGGTTTTTGAACGTGTGCTCAGGCAGACACTGAAGGTGCCCTCAGCTGGTTCATCCTACACAGGGAGAATAGAATAATACTGTGGAAGGAAGAGGGAGACAAACTAGTGAATAGAAAAGAGGGAAGAAAAGATCTAAAACTAATTCAGCACAACTCAGGGTTGGACAGATTTGTAACATAAGTACACTGAATATCTCCCAGCAACTCGGAGCTTTGTATTTGGCTCCACTCTCTCTAATGTTTTCTTTAGAGAGATTGGGTTATTTACCATGTTTCCTAACAATTTGATGCTTAACATATCTTTCACTGAAGATAAACATGCCGGATCCAACTCTTTATTTTTAGTAACTAATATAAATTCTGTAAATCGTATTGATGTTTACACCACAGCAATGAACAAATTATGACAACTGTGACACAGGTTAACTAGCTTGTGTGCTCCAAATAACTGAGTACAGTAGGTTACAGAAGCTGCTGGAGGTGACTTAAATTTCTCTTTTAATGTGAAGAAAAAAAATCTGTTTTCTGCCAACAGATATGACATTGGTTTGCTGTATTTTTAATCTTGTTACCTGAAGGTGAATGTCTGGAAAAGGCAATGTTTGTTTTTTCTTCTCGTTGCAGAGACCAGTCACAGAGCTGCTTCATAATAATGCACAAAGAGTCTCTAAATCACTTACAGTAATCTTGCAAGCATTAAGAGCAGCAATTTTTTTTCCATTGGCCTAACATTAAACCGTTTCCAGAAATTCTTAATACTGGAAATCAGAGGCCAGATGGAATCTAATGGCAGAACTGGCTCTGGTAGAACAGGGAAGCACTGAATTCCCACCTCTGCACTGGGTGAAACTGATTACCTGTAATCTGTTCATGCCAGGCACCACTGACACAAAACAACATTATAGGAAAATAGGAGCTGAGGGAAGGAAATCACTTCCCTGAAGTTGTATGAATCTTAATGAGCAGCTATATACTTAAAGTTAAGTCTATCTGGTGGGCATGGAAGTATCAAAGGCAACATTATCCTAACATAGTCTTCATTATTTTGTGAGAGGCTCCTGCTTGCTTGCAGCTAGGTAATGTGTCTGCTTGGATCTGAACTTCAGCAAGGAAACTTGAGCTTCTCTTGGGTAATCATGGAGAAGATATTATAGATGCTGTGATAATATGTGTACACTTGAGTGAGTTAAAAACTGCTGAATTACTATCTCTCCATTTTCAAACCAGACTATAGAACAGACTGTTGGAACTGAATGGAAAGAGCACTTCAGGGGAAAAAGAGAGAGACAGTGAGAGAGATTAGGATAATAATGATTGTGGAAATGAACCTGAATAGAAGAATCCTCAAGTAGCACACACTGCAAATAATGGCAATGAAACTAAGAGTAGAAATGCCAGCAAGGAAAATGAGCAAAAAAGAAAGAGGTAAGAAGGCAAGACGGCTGAAAAAACCTGTGTGGAAATTGTTGCAAAGTCATTGATTGGTAAATTAACTATCTAATGGACATCAGTTGGTATGGAAATTACTAATGAAATTACTGGTTTGTTTATGCATACCGAATTACAATCATAAAGACATTTTCACTTTGTGCAAGTGCAGAAATTCCCTTTTTTGTTAACTCCACAAAAATCAGCATACATCCAAATCAAGTAAAAGAAAGTAAAAAAGTATTAATGATCTTCACTCAGAATGTTGTTTATATACCAGTGATTTTTTAATTTATTTATTTTTTTTCCTCTGGGCAGAAATATAACCTATTCTAGATGTCACAGTTTTTCATGTGTTCATGCTAATTGCACTGCATTCTGCACTGGAAAAAGTTGCTGGAAAACCTCATCCAAGATGCATTTCTAAGTAAAAAAGACTTAGATAAGCTCTATCTTTGAAAATTCCCCAAATCAGTAAGTAATCTGGATAACTTGAAAGATTTATGCAGAAATAATTTGCTCATTGGCTTTTTTTTCCCTATAAATTTCTGAGATGATATAGTCTAGGGAAGTGGACTATAAACTAGAAGAAAGGACTGCCAGCAAAAGCCAAGCCAATAATGCAAGAGGGAAAGAAAGCATATCTAATTTTTTGCAGTCCTAAATTAATACAGTTACTGAGATGTGAAATCACTCTGCTGGTGTCTGTCTATACATCCCCCTGGTTTGGCTCATATCCATCCCTGACAGCACTTTTCTGAAAGGACTTGTGCTTTTATTTAGTGTTTTTAAAGGTTGTTTGTAAAGTGGTTTTCAGATTGTGAGTGTGGGCTCCTAGAGGATGCTAGAATTTGAATTATATGATTTTTAGTAATAATACTAATAATGATATAAATAAATAATGTTCTAATGTTAGAACACTTAAATAATCGGGCTATACCTAAAAGGTAAAAGAACTAATTTTCTTTAGATCTGGCTCCTTAGAAGATCAGCATCTCTACAGGAAAGCCATAGAGAAGACCAAGTTAGACTGTGTTAGGTGAATATACCCTGTTTTATCACTCTAGAAACTTATAAGTAGAAAATAAAATTCTAAACTCTAAAAACACTATACTTAAGCATTATATTTATAACGCAACTCTCACATAAATAAAAGGACTGCTTCGAAACAAATGCCTTCCTTTTAGTATGTTGACTCACAATATCAGAGGTGGATAGTGGTGGTATGACAGAAGAGGATGAACATTCATGCCAATATTTTATTACATGTTTGTTGTCATATAACAGATGGCAGCAGAGGGGCAGTGTGACAAACCAGTATCTGATGTGGAAGTGAGTAGGAAGCAAAGGTGAGTAGCTGGAGTCCTCCACAACCCACTGTTGTAGTCACCACTGCTGAAATGTACCACCAACTGCTTCACTGTGCTCACACTCACTCTTTGGTCTCCACAAACATTCACCATGTGTCAGTGAATGTAAATGGGTGCCATTTTTTCCACATGGAGGAACTCAGTGACACAACTTTGCTCCATAATGATGGAAAGGTTCATTCTAACTGTCATAATACCAACTTCAACCTTTGTTAACATAGTAAAATATGAGGCATTACTTTTGGAGCATCCCTCTTGTATACAAAGTTATTGCTAGAGCAGTATCTCTCCCATTTCATGTGGTCAAGTTTGTGAAAGTTTTCAAAGTGTCTTTATTGTGTTTTACTAAAATAGAAACTAAAGAATACACTGTCAGAGTTCTAATTAACAACATAGAATAGCTAAACCTATTTAACCAGTGCTACCTGATGCCTGAGAACTTGCATGTAAGTTGCATAGAAAGATGGTGATCTAGTAACTGGAAAATACATAAATTTATCAATAAAAAGCACTGTGAAGGCCATTCCCTGAGAATGTTAAAAGTGCTTTCAATTTAGAGATAACGAAGGTGCAACCAGGAGGTACTATCCAGAGGAATTAAGGTCTCCGCATTTTTAGAGCATAAATCCAGACAATGCCAGCCCCTAGGTTGTTTCTAGACTAAGACAAAATCAGTTTTTAGAGGAAAATTCTATTGTTTGTTTTCTTTGTGTCAGTCTTTTGATTTTCTTGTTGGCAGATAAATCCTTTGGTCAGTAGTATTGACCCATGCATCACTGAAACGTATTAACAGTATACAGTACCTTCCAGCTCTTCAATCTGGGCACCAGTGAAGTCTGTGATATATAGTATTTAAAGGCAGACACAAAAAATTAAAGAAAGAGAGATGGCCAATCTTTCTTATGACTGAGATTTTATAGCTTCTATTTCATTTCTCTGCTTGACCTGTGATCTCTCTTTTAAATTTTCTATCTCTAGACCAAACAAAACCATAATTCATAAACTGTATGAGAGACAGTGTCTTGACATCAGATACTTAAAAGTCCACTTACGTGTCTCATATCAGTTAAGATGGATTTTTAAATTATAGTTATTAAAGTCCTAGGCCATATTTTTAAATTAATGTATTTAAATATCCTACCAGATTCACATACAGTGTGCAGTTACAGTATGCAAACAATACAGTGGAGATTTTCATAAAGATTTACTTGTAGGATCTTAATGAACACTTCCTATTATGGTTTTGATTTTATCTAACACAATTCCTGGATATTTTAATTAGGCATTCATGTTAAAGCTGAACAATTTAATTTTATTTTAATTAATTAATTAATTAATTAATTTATTTTTGTGATGCTACTTTCTTCTAAAGGCCAGAAAGCCAATCAGACTTCACAACATGTAAAAACTGCCAGCAGAATAAGAGATGCCAGATCAAAGACTAACATACTCAGACCTTAATATAGTCCCACACAGAGCAGAAGGCTGTAAGTTCCAGCATCTCTGTGCTGATATCATCATGATACCATGAAGACCTGTATTTGACTTTCAAATGTCTTTCAGAGCTTTAATTACAGTAGATATTCCTGGTATCTTTCAACATTATCATTAGGGCAATAACATTTTTCTTTTGTGCTCCAATCCAGTATAACTCTGGATTCAACTGATCTGTTTTTCTTACCTTCCAGTTTTTTTGTTTGTTTTAATTATGCAGGTTTGAGCAGAGCAGACCATCAAAACATCAACAATTTCTTCCCTCCTCTCAACTGTGAAAAAGAAAGATTCAGATTTCCTTCTGCCTTTTTTCTTTGTGAAACCTGTTTTGTTTTGTGTTTTTCTTTTTCGATTATTATTATTATTTTTTTACCTCTTTTGAAAAATTCCTTTAGTGAATAATTCCATAAGCACCAACTGTTATTAAGTCGGGTTTCTCAAGGCACTCTTCTTTTGAAGTCTCTGTTTAGTAGCCCATATTGCAGGTTTTCCATATGTGAGTAACACAAATATGTAATCTCTTTTTTATCTGGTCATCCATTTTCACAAAACTTATAAAACATAGTGCACCAGAGATCTGCAGATTTGATGGAACTGGCTCTTGAATCCAACTTGTAAGACAAAGTTAATACAGTGACTGTGCAAGCTTCTTCAGAAATACATTTGCAAATACAAACCTAAGGTGACTTTAAGTCTAAGCTATTCTCACTTTTCAAGTACCAAGGTAAAATTAGCAGGAACATGCACATACATGTATACACAAAAGAAATTCTGCATACTGTTTTCCCTTACCTAGCACAGCTAGATCTTAGCAACTCAATGTTATTTCATTTTGTATTAGATTAGCTGAACCCTCTGGAGCTTAATGTCAGTCAAAGGACCTCCACCTGGAAGCAGGAGGGGGTTCATTGCACAGATACTGTGCTCACCTGGCTCACATCTGACTGGTTGGCATAGTTGCTGCAGAAATTGATTATTCTTTTTATTCTGTGAAAAGACTGTGGGTAACCTTAAGTTTGGGCCATTCTATTATTTTTAGTCTGGTTTCCTAAGAAAACAAATACCACAGTGACTTTCAGCACCCTGATAATGGCCTGCACAGTCCATCTCCAGTGTCATGGTATTATCGGGACCTGGTTCTCTCAGTGACTTGTATTAATCAACCACTATGAACATAAAGCTGGCTTTAACTCCCATTTTTATAACTTTACCCCCACTGTGCTCTGATTGCTTCAGCTTTTTGGCATAACTCAGCATGACCTGCCAGATGGCTTGTTCACAAAGAGAATTTCCTCTATATCTGCAGTCAGCTTTTGAGATTTTTCCAAGAACTGTGTTTTAGTTCTGGATATTTCTGGGTCCTTCCTGTTGACTTTCTGTATTTTCAAATGAAAAAAAAAAAAACCAAAAAACACTGCTAAAATACACATCTATTCTTCATTATCCCCCTCTTACCCCTCCCGAACAAAATGCAATGAAATATTTTACACCATTCAGGTTACATAAGCAAATTTCACTGTGGTCTGTTTTGCAGTCAGTCAATAATTATTTCTTTCTGGAAGGCATTAGTAAATACAAGTTGTGAAAACTTTGATACATTTAAACTTGTTTCTTCAGAGAAAATTAAATCTTTTTTTTTTTCTTTTTCTTTTTTTTTTTCCCCTAGAAAATTAAGAAATGATTATACTTCTGTCAGAATTTCTGCCTGCATTTTCTTAGATCTCACTTCATGCTAAAAACTCTTCGTCATTTATGTTTTGAAAAGATCCACTGTCCCTTATGTTTTGCAGATGTTTTTCATGATTCGAAAGGGATATTTGTAGGTTTTTATTAACAGTCACAGGGGTTGCTATTGGTGTCTTGAGTTCAGTAACAAAATATGGATTTTGAAGGTGTTCTTTTTTTCTTTTTTTTAAAATATTATTGAAGATACCCTTTAGATGCAGATGTATCATTTTATTCTCAGATTCAATTATCAAACTTATACACATGATGAATTTAGAAGAGAGAAAAAGTTATTAAGAAGACAACTGGAAGAGAATCTTAATATTTGTGTGCTTCCATGGTTTAGTCACAAGTAATCCCAATCTTTCATAATCCCTGGGCTTCCATTCAAAGCTGCACTATTTTTAATTCTCCAGACTCCCTGCTCTGGGCAAGGTTGCTACATATTCAATCGGACTGCTCAAGACCGCATCCAGCCTGGCTTCGAATACCTCCACTCACCATCCGGACTGTATATATGCTTGTCTTTCCTGACCTATGGAAGACCTTGCTCTTGGCCTAGTTGAACTTACATGTGGTTCACATCGGCCCTTCTCTCAAGCACTATTAAACTACTAAACACTATTACAAAGAGTATTTGCCTGTTTGTTTGGAAGTTCAGTGTTTGGTCGTTCCCAAAAATGCTGAGCTGTAATCCTCAAACTTCCGAGAAGAAGAAAAAACCCCCAATGAAATGGGGGATAAAAGGCCCTCGCTAAACTGGGGTCTTTGGAGACAAACTCCCAAAGACTCCTTTGACAGAGAATTCCCTGAGGGGAAAACCTCATCGGAAGAACCCCCGAGTCTAGCTTGCTGCAGAGCTCCCTGGCTGTCTCCCATCCCCTGCGGTGATCAGATGAGTTCCTGAGATCAACGGACCTACTGTGTACCTCGCTGGACCCACGGTGGCGACTATCTCTTTTGCTCTCTGCAAAGACTCCTTGCTTATATTTCCTGCTTTTCCTATCGCATACCTTCCCTTCCCCATCTCCCTAAAAATGGCTAGGACTTTAATAAACTGGTTGGACCAACATTTGAACCGTTGCTTCTTAATCTCACGCCGGGTATATACACATATCAAAGAACCTTGCCTCCCTCCTATAAATTGGAGCGAGACACCTATCAAGTTCCATCAACATCTCTTCCCTCCAGAATGTCAACAGTATCATGCAGCTTGGTGTCATCCACAAACTTGCTAAGAGTGTACCCAACCCCACAGTCTACAGTACCAACAAAGATGTTAAATAATACCAGTCTCAATACCGACCACAGAGTTAAACTATTCATCACGAGTTTCCCCTTAGACACTGAACCATTGACTCCAGTGCTTGGAATGCAGCCATCCAGCCAATTCCTTATCCACTGTTTTGCCCATCAGATCCATGTCTCTCTTGTTTAGAGATGAGGATCTTATGTGGGACAGTGTCAATAATGTTTTTCAATGGATATCATTGATCTTTCAGAAAATTCACATTTTATTTTTTACACACTCCTTTCTTTTTTATAAGAAAGCCATAATGACATAATCGGTGGAAGAGTGGAACTGAAAATATAATTTATACTTAGGTTGAAATTCTGCAGCTCAAAAGCACTGTCTAAATTATCTCTATTTTAAATAATAATAATAATTAATCACATATCTAGTAAGCAAAAATTGATGTGGAAATTACTCTTTCAAAAAAGTATTAATAATAGTGTCTGAATGTCATAAAGGAAACTCAAAATCACAGAAGTTGGACTGAATTCTTAGTCTTTAACTACTGATGTGTTATTATATGATTCCAGATAATATTTATTCACATATGTTCATTTTTTACTTTCTCAAGCTATCATTTTACTTAAAGGAACCTTTCCTTAAGGGAGAAAATTAATATTACTCTCGAAACTGAAAATGCATCTTACAGCTTACAAATTGCAGCTATAGATATTTCATCAAAAAATGGTTGCTGCTTTGCCAATATCTTGCTTTATCCCTGAGGACACAAATAGATGTCATAAAGACTTTTAAATATAGACTGTGTGCTGCAGAGCCCACTGTACCCTTGTTCTAACTGTTGGGGTCTCATCCACTGGGTTTCTTGTTTCAAAAACATGCCTGGAGGCAGAAGTAAATAACACGAAACTTTCCTTGCTTCAGGAAGTCCTTTGGGAATGTAAACCTTTTGCTTGAGGAGCGATGAATGCTTTCAGTGTGGTAAAGGGTAATCTTTTCTCTTTTCTCTTTTCTCTTAATGCAGGTACAGAAACTACTTCTTGGCCATGTCTAAGCCTGGTACATCCTCAACAATACATCCAGGTTTTATCACATTTTGCAGGCTATATATCAGTTTTCAATAGAAGAACTGGTAAATGTTGGCTTTAATAGTCTAAGCAGTCATAAATAACTGCAAAAATTTAAGATAATTCTGTCTGCTCAGTTTAGAATGTTGTGGGTTTATTATTATTATTATTATTATTATTATTATTATTATTATTATTATTATTATTTGCTCTAAAGCCTTCATTTCAGAAACTCATTTATTAGAATAAAGAAAATCAACAGCTGAAAACAATAAATATACCTAGAAGAAACACAATTAGGAAAATGTTAGAAAGGCTAAAAAGGATAGTAGTGTTTCTTTTCCATACTGAAAATATGCATTGAGAAGATTTGCTCCTTTCTCCTAACATACAGCTATTCTCACCATTTGTATAGCTTGTGTACACCAATACCTAAATACATATGCACAATTCATTTACAATATTGATATTAAAGAAAAAAAAAGCCAGTTTTGAAAATTCTGTGTTTTTTCTATACAACATTACACCAGTAAACAAGTTAATCATGTTAAATTAGATCTGGGGTGGTGGGAAAGAGTTTGAACTGAAAAGGAGCATGCAAAAATGGTTATGTCTGCTTAAATTTGGCAAACATATTTGCTTTTTCTGATCTAAAGAAACTACATACATTAAAATGTGATCCTTCACAGATGTACAAGAAGCAATTATACATATGGCTGCTCTCTGTGTGAATATCCATATTTACATGCACAAAAGAACAGTCATCTGCTAACAAGAATGCTTGTCATTTGTCATTAACCTGCCTTAAATATTTCTAGCATGAGAAACAAAACTGATCTTGTAAATTTGAGAAACCAGCTCTAGATGATTAAGAATAAATTTGGTTCAGAATTAGCTATGAGCCTGTCATGCTTGAACTCCAAACTAGGCAAAAGCTGGGTAGCCTATTTTCTGCAGCACCGACCTTGAAACAATATGTTCTGCTTTTCAGACTTAACAAGCTTCAAACGTTAATCTTCACTCCAAGCTTGTTTGAAGGATATGCAAGCTGACCTCCCATCTTCCCGCAAAAGACCTGGAAATGATGTCAGATTGTCTGACCTAGACGTGATGCTAACTGCTCTCTTTTGGGTATTTTTCATTTAATCTGATATAACACAAGACTTTTTTTGTGTTCAGTGTGCCAAATAAAATTCACCAACACATTAAGTAATAGCATCAGAATAGCCACATGTCTTTGATATACACCCAAGATTATGTTTGTTCTCCTAATGGCAACATAACAGATCTCAATTGGCATACTGAGCTAATTTATAAAGGTGTCCTCCATTTGTCACATATACCTAGCAAGCTTATGGAAAGATTTGTGGACATTATTAATCAATCCAGTGTATGACCTTGATTTTATCTAGAACACTTCAAATTCTGTTACTCCAGTAAGCAAAGTATTCTAGATTAAATCATTTAATTTTCTAGCTCTGCACTGTATTGTCATTGCTTTCATAGTTTGCATCATTAGAATGTTTAACTAAATAATATTTTTGCCTTTATTAATCAAAAGATTAAGTGTGATGAGATCAATAATGGACACTTAAAAAGTTTCATTAGTGATCATTTTCCATATTAATAATTTTTTCTAACACAACTCTTTGTTTTCTACAGTAGGTTTGATTACCACTGTGTCAAACACATTTTAATTTTTTTTTTCCCCCTGAGAAATATTCTTAATCTTTTTTTGTATATAAAGAGAAGCGTTTTCTCCATTACTTGGAAATACTCATATACACTATTGTGTCTGGTTAACACTGTCCCAAGAGCAGCAAACATTTTTGCATGATCAGTTCTGGGAAGTGATGGTAATGATGGTGGTCTTAGTTAATGTTTGGATTACATATAAACATAATCAGTAAAAACAAAAACACTGCAAAAATTTTTCCAGTCCACACAAGAATGTGAGGAACAGAGGCCATATGAATGAGCACTCTAAAAATGGCATTATTCCAATTTTATTTTTGCAGTACCTCATAAATTTGAATAATGATGGTTAATTTGTTACCTTTGCAGTCACAAATGAGACAAGATTAAAAAAATATAGTTTTGGAAAAAAAAATCAGTATTTTCCTATATCATTTATTCAAATATGACATATCATACCCTGATTCCTTGCAAAAATTCACAAATCACTATTATTGCTCTTACAGTAATAAATCCCAAGAAAATGGCACTGGGAAAAAAAGAAAGAAAGAAAAAAGAAAAAAAGAAAGAGAGGCTTCATTATAGTAAGAACAAGGGATAATAAAATTTCCCCTTGTAGATCTGTTATTGTATTTTACCTTTAATCATGTCTCATATTATTCCTCTTCCTAGCTTCTCTCAAACTCAGAAAGACAAATCACCACAGACCTAAATCGGAGGTCCTCTAATAGATTTTTCTTGTGCTTACGTGAAAATATAGAGTTCAGCCATTTAAGAAAAATAACATGTTAATCTATTTTGCTGGCAAGTCCAACTACAGACCTGAACTTATGTCGTTGTTGAATATGTCACTCAGAATCTACATAGCTTATCAATTAATATAATATACTGCCAGTTCAGGAGAAAAACATGGTAACTGACTCAGACACCAATCTGTATAGAATATAAATGCAAATGTTTTGCTCTTCCATCTTATACCAGCTCTAGTTGTTCTGTGATTTCATAAATGTAAGCAGATTCTTCTTATGGCTTAATCCTCTCTTGGACTTCACTTAATTGACCTTTTCTATAAAATGATCATCTTTCATGGTAGTATGGAATTAATTATTACACCCCTTTCTGCCCTCTACATCCAGAAAACAAAACAGTATAGAAGCACTAATTACAGCTTTCTAATTAAGACTGAACTGAGGATTTAGCCTCATTGTTATGTATAAAAAAAAAACAGCATGTGTGTTGCTGAGTGCAGAATGAACTTTCTGATCATTTCTATGTAGATCCATTAATTTAGGAGTAAAATAATTAGAAATATTGCTTTAAAGAAATTTAACACCTGCTGTACTTCTCCTCTTATCACAGTATCACAGGAGAGATTCTTCAGCATTTCCCTCTTATTAAGTCTCTCTAAAATCATATATAAGTCCTTAAAAATCAAATATATTTTTTCTCTCCTAATCCCCTTTAATTGTTGGCTTATTTTATCCAGTCAGCTGCACAATAAATGTCTTCACCATTGCTGCTGATATCACAGTGACTTTCTTTCCCTCTTTCAAAGACTGAGTGCTGTCTTCCCTGAAGGCCACTGAACACCACCACTCTGGGGAATGACAGAAGGCTGAAGGTTTTGGCAATCAAATTTGGGAAGCAGTTTCTCCAAGAGGTCAGTGCTGCCTGATTTCCCCGTACAAAAGACACTTTATCCCATTATGAGCAAAGGGCATTACTTACTGTAAGTAAGAAGCAGCAATATCTGACCACCAAAACAAACTGCTTAGATTTAGAAACTTGCTACATCTGAAACACACAACAGGAGGGCCGGAGCAGATCATGAGAACCTATAGTCACTTCTGGGGAGTGCCACAAGAAGGGGATGGCAAAAAAAAAGTGAAGCAATATACATCACAGAAGTATCAAATCTTCATCTCCTGTAAGTCTTCAGATAGCAGCTTAAAGCACATCTGACCAAGGCACAGTGAGTGCCTGCAGCAGGACAGGAACCTTCTCAGCAACTCAGTAACACTGTGCACAGAGATGGTGACTTGAACTGGGGTGGGGACAGTGACTAGGGCTTGCTGCAAACCTAGGACCTCTGAGGACGTGCAGGCTCCAGGTCTGGTGTGGGTGTTTCAAGGCCAAGGCATAATTTTCCCCCTCTTCAAGAGTGTAAAAGATTATCATATGGATGATTTTGCTCACCATGTACTTGTGCTGGTCTGATCACCTCTACAGAGGTGAGAGCTGTACGGAAGCAGTAGTTATCTGGGTGAGGAAAAAGCAAATAACCAAGGAAGGTTTTGAAGAAGAATCTCAAGGTATTTACTGCTATTGACAAAGACCTACAGGGAAGCTATATCTGCCAATCAAACTAATTGGATAGAGCAGCAAATGATGTATTGAAGATGTATGAAAATAACTATCAACGTGACTGAAAAAAAATGAAATGCCACAGAAATTTACAATAGCAATCTTATCTAGTATATCAGCCTTCTGTCTGCCTAACCTGTGACAGAGAGCATCAATTATAAATTTTGGGCTCTACTGACAAGATGGAAATATCAACCACATGTCGTCTGCAGGTCCTATTTTGAATAAATGTAACTGCTGACGTAATTTTGGGTAAAAGCTGCAAATTTATATATATCAGAATTAGATCTGTAGCTGTTGTTTGTTCTTGTCACAGAAAGTATATCACATGTAATTACATTAAAGTACTGTGTCAATGAGATAGTCTATTTTCTCAGTGGCTCAGAATTTTCTGAGTTTTCCTTTTACTTTTTTATCATATAACTGCATATTTGAATGTGTTCTGAGAAAAGGAATATGTTAGTATCACTATGAAACTAATTTTATTTTTTAAATGGTAATCATCAATTTTAATGTGGCAACCATTACACTTTTTTTACACTGAGTTTCTTGTAGAGGTTCATTAGAGCAACTCTAATCATTATGCTCTCTTTTAATCAGAAAATGGAAATGAGAGATAACCTTGTCGCTCTTAGAGAAAAATCATAGCTCAATGATTGTTGAAGTGTTAGTCTGAAACAAGTTGTTTGGTTAATTCTCTGTATACAAGCCAGTAGGCCTTATTTCTATGATTTGTGATTTCTCAGTAATAATTCTGGATCAGTACAGATTCTAAGTCATTCTTACTGAGCTTCCAGCTCAATATTATTTTCAGTGTGCCTTCTGTATTATGACTAATCTAGCTTTAAGTTCCTATTTTTCTCATCAGCATTGATTGATTTTTGACAGCACAGGAAGAATTTTTAGAGCTTCACTTAATTTCCTCTTTATAACTAAAAGTTCAAGAAAGTATTTCAGGAATATATTTGCTAGAAAAGCTCCCAAAGTCCCAATTCTTATTATATTAGTTTTATTTCGTTCTGTATTTGTTTATTTTTTCCAGTGTCTTTTCGAGTGCAGAAGAAACTTCCCAAATGACTAGAGGTACAGTGAGCTGTTCAATGAACTGTCATTACACAAATAATTTCTGAATAAAAATGTTGTTTCTTGCTGGAGAAGACTTAAAATTGATTTTCGTGTTTTTGCTTAGAACTTAACATGTGTGTTTTCACTGAATTTAATAATTTTACAGAGGTTACATGCCGGTTCACCATTCAAAGTTGCAGGTGTTCTTAATATTTTTTAAAAATATTTTCCTTAGCAATATGTTCAAGAAACTATTATTTTATATATGTATCTTACATGTAACATGTTTCTTTATGGAAATGCAGTCACATATATCCTATCATGCAGTCTAAGCCAATAAATACTGTATGAATACTATATAATATATATATACTATGCATATTATGTGCATATATTTATATGCTGTAATAGAAAAATTCATGTATATTTCATAGTTTATTTATATTATATAAAGTATACACACACTGGTGCATTGTTGCTCCAAAAGTGATGCCTCCTATTTATTTCCATGGAAGTGACAACAGCTACAAAGAGCAAAGTATCTGATAGAGTAACTTCTCAGTTACAAAACACTATTTTTCAACATAGTCACCACCATTAACTATGCTCCAATTCCCAGTCTCCAATTTGGAATTTTGTGTATTGCTTTGCACTCTTAAAGCAACAGCATCATAGATTGCATGTACTGATTTTGACTAGGATAGTTTTCTATGTAATAGCTTGTATGGTGCCATGATTTTGATTTGTAATGAAAATAGTGTAGGCAATACACCAGTGTTTTAGTTGCTGCTGAGCAATGCTTGCATGGAGCCAAGGGCTTTTTTTGCTTTTCTTGCTTCCCAGCCAGTGGAGAGGCTTAGGGTACACAAGAAGCTGGGAGGGGCCAAAACCTGGAGGGCTGACCCAAGCAGATAAAAATGTTATTTGATACCATATGATTCTCAGCTCAGAAATTAAAACAGAAGGGATAGGAGGGGCATTTGGTACGGCATTTGTTTTTTTTTATGGCAATTGTTTTCACAAGAAAACATTTGTTGGGAAATGGTTACAACTGCTGGAGTTAAAAAAAAAATAAATTTGGACAGTGCTCTCAGAGTGTGGTTTGATTTTTGGGTATTTTCTGTATGGAAGCAAGAGATGGGCTTTATGTTTCTTATGGGTCTATTTCATCTCAATATGTTCTGTTATTTCCTGTTTATGTGTGATGAAGCCTTGCTTTCCTGGAAATCACTGAACAACTTTCTGCTGATGGAAGGTAGTGTTAAACCATATTTTTCTCAGCCTACATTTTCTTACTTTTACCTTCTCTTTCAAGCTGGGAAGGGAAGGAGCATGAGTGAGCTGCTATGTGGCATTTAGGTGCCTACCAGCATAAAACCACAACAACATAATGTTGTGCAGGTGGTAATATATTTACTGATTAGAATATGTACATAGCATTTGAATGTCAAGATCTATATAGTCATCGCTGACCATATCACCAACTGACAGCAAATGAAATGCTATGAGGAAGAGAAAAAATAGTAAAGACCATAAGGGTGCTGTATCAACCGTAATGACACTCTAATGGCACTTGAATGGTGAGCTGTGATTGCCTGTGTCAGACCCACAGTTCAGTTAATGGATATGAAAACTGAAATATCAGTAGTGAATGCTTCAAGAAGATAATTCCAGGCCATGGGCTACGTTGTCACCAAAATTACTGCCAGGTCAGCTGCTGCTGTGTAAGGTGTCAGGATAGTCAAATGTCAAAGGCAGATATAAATGAGCAGCTACTCTTGCAGTTGTTTCTGCTCTTTTGCTTCTCCACGTGCTCTGAAAGAATTTAAGAACGTGTTCTACTCAGCTTGGAATGAGTTCATCTAAATTTTTCTTGTCATGCATCAGACAATTTTTCCCTTTCATGAATGGTCACATTTTGCATCTGCAATGAGATCAGAAAGAGAGACAGTAAACCACAGGCAAATGTGCTTTATATTTAGTGAGATGGATGGTCTCAATTACCATATCTTGTTTCTTGTTCACTATATTTTCTACTTACCCTGTTAGACACCTCATGTGTTTCTAGAGAGAAAATTTGAAAATTTTTTATTTTATTTTTTAACCCTTTATTTTAATAATGATATTTAACTGATTTTTTATTGGATGAAAACTAATATGGTTCAAAAGCATTTTCCAAGGCAAGAACTTAAAAAAATGTCAGTGAAGCAATCCAATATGCTACTGTTACTGAAGGTTTAAACATTCTCCTTATTCAATGGTCATATTATTTAAGATTTTGGCTAACAAAATGATGAAGCACAATTTGATCACGAGAGAAAGTTTTGTTGTTTTCTTTTTTCTCTCTAGACAGTCTGAAGTTTTGTATAGATTTGGAAAGTAATTGAACAGTAAGTTCACAACTAGTTTCAGGAAAGGAATTTCCAAGCTACATCTATATGTGTCTGTACTTTACATAACATTGTCATTGCCGAAGAATTTTTACTAAGTCTGGCCCACAAAAAAATTATGTTAGAACTGTACTTATTAGCATTATTTGGTAAGTCTTCCGTTTCTGGATATGGCAAGGCTCTACTCCAATGAGAATTAAGTGCATTGTGATTTGCAAGTACTCTGTTGTATCTTGGTTCTTCTAACTCATTCATCATTGGCTGATTTAGGGAAAAAAAAAAGAACAAATAACAAACAAACAAAAATACTGAAATATCTTATATATTTATTTAAATATATAAACTTTAAAAGATGTATAATTTTCAAATAGTATGAAATATAATAATACTTCATTAGGCGATCTATCTACTTTGTTATCAGAGAAAGAATTGTGCAATAGCCATTAAAGCAAATTGATTAAAATATTTGCAGTGTTCCATCAGGAATCTTCATGCCTAATTTTTAAAGTCTTGAAATCTCTTTTCTTATTTATATCAACAGGAGTTGAATGCTGTGGTATTTCCCAGTGTTCTACATGGCTGCAGAAACTGAAATATCACCTCTTTTAAAATTTGCTTTGAAAATGAATGCACAAACTGAAATCAAATTAGAATTAAAGGAAAAAAACAAACACAATGAGATTGATGAACATGGGAAAGGGAGAAATGAAAGAGGTGGTGAAAAGAAACAGCAAGTCATGTAAAGGAAGATGTAAAAAGTCTCCTAAATTTTGATTAGGACAGTTCATGAATTCTCCTATTCTTATTTGAGTTTATGTGAATTGTATTGTCCCTTGCAAATAGATATGGGTATGTTCTTGAGATACAGTCCTTCATGTAAAAAAATTAAGGAAACAGATATTCTGAGGCTTTTCCTTAATTTTTTTTTTGTTGTTAATTAATTATTAAGGTATGGTTCTGACCTTCTCCACATTTATTGTAACATGTTTTACATAACCCATCTTCGTTTTTATTTAATTTAACAGAATAATTTGGAAGGACCAGAGCTCCAACCAGAGCTCTGCTCTATTATAGTTTAGTAGTATTCAATATTTCATAGCTTTTGCTTTTCAGAAGTTTTCTTCAGAGAATGAAGATGAGAGCCCAGGGAATCAAATAGAATATAGAAGCTCAGCTTTAGGCCAGTCAGAAAAATCCACTAACTATACTCACTGTAGTCATTATTTCTGAACATTGGAGAAATATTCATTATATGAACAAAATAATAACAAGAGGCAAAACCTGAGAAAATACTCATTATTACTGCTCTTATTACTTAGTTAAACACAGGTTTGGCTGGTTATATGCAGTTCAGAATCTGGAAAATACACTCTGAAGCCAAGTAACTTTTCCTCAATTCTAAGCAGTTTATTGAGAATCAAATATGATATAGCTATCTGAACTCACAGTGTATCCATAAGAATCTAAAGAAATGTTTGCAACCCTTTGGTTTGGAGTTTCTTGACACTTCAAACAAGACCGTTGTCTCAGTGGTGTAGTTAACAGCTATAAAAGGTGATTTAACCAAATAGTATCTATTACAGACCAATTAGTCCCAGTTCTCATCACACCTGCTACTAACATGAACCATAAGGGAAGGCTTAGAGCCATAGTCCATCAGACTTATCCAGGTTTGTTATAATCTCTTTATCATTTTTCCTGTATGTTGGAATTAGCTTAGTTGGTATCTCTCTAGCCAAACTTCTTGAACACAATTTCATTGATTTGCTGAAGGTCAGTTTAATTATTGTTCAATTTATCTTTAAAACAAAATTCTAGCTTTGAATTCTTTGATTGATCTTGTGTTCTTGATATTTTTTCTTTCCCACTGGCTTTACCATGTGAAATTTCTGAAAGTTATTTCAGAGTTTTTGAAGAGGCCAAAGCTAAGGAGTTGGATGTGTGTTTGACGGGTGAGTTCAAATGCTTAATCTTCTTCTATCAGTGGTAAGCAGTTAGGCTCACATGTGACTCAAGAGCACAGCAAAATAAGACTCTAAGCCAGGTGAATGGAACTGCTTATTGAAGTAGTTACTCAGATAGAAGATTAAGGATCAAACAATGTCCCATAATGAAGCATACCAGGATACATTTCTGACCAGATAATAAGCTTTCAGAAGTGATTTATGCTTTTTCAATGGACTTTTTTATATTCTACTGCCTGGGCTGATGTGTATGAGGCATCTTTAATAAAAAAGAAAACGGAAGGATATGATCTCATTTGCTTTTGATCACTCCTTAAAAGGCACTGAAATACATATCCATAACGAGGCAGTTGTTCATTCATCTTGAAACTGTACAATGTCTATCTTTGCTTTTAAAAATAAGTAGAAATATGCATGTTACAGTAGCTGGTATAATCAAGAACACCGTGAAAACCAAGTTGATAGACATAAATTATCCATGCTTCAGTGAGTTTCCTTATATCTAATACTGACAAAATTCAGGACAGCAGCATGTTAGAAGAAAATCCAGATTAACAGCTAGAATTTCTTCATCATTTTTTCTGTCACCTTTTTACTTTCTGAAGTACATTTATTTTGAAACATTCTCAACCAAATAGTCTTTTTATTCCTTGAGATGGACTGTACTCCTACAATCATTTCTTTTCCTGTCCATGGTTCAAACCCTGATATTATTCTGTTTTAAAACTTTTCCCAATAATTTTTTTTTCTTCTGCCTCTTAATATACTGTTTTTTTCTTGTTCAACTAATTATTATGCAATTACCCTTACTTTGCCTTGTTCTTCATTCTTCATTTCATCATGAAATATATTGAACACATTGTTAGTATGCTTTCCTGAACTTGCTGATCTGGAGGTTTGCAAGTTTAATTTTCACAGTTCTTGCCTCCCCACCCCCAATTATCATTATTCACATAAGGGCTATTAATTCTCTCTTCTCTTTTTGCTGCCCTTGATTATTCTTCTGCCTTATCCTGATCTTCTATTGAATAATTTTGCCAATATGGTTCACCTGATCCTGCACTTGTTTGCTGTTCTTTGGTGGCTATAATTGTAATTTCATTGTATCACTTGCCAGTAGTTTTTCAGAGCTTCTCTTCTCACAGGCAGGCTACAGATTTACTTCTGGTGACCCAAATTTGATTTCCTGTCTTCAATGCAACTAAATTACCTACAAGATGCTGATTATTTGGAGAGAAAATGGCATCCACTTTATTTGTTTTCACTGAATCTTCAACAGTGTCTTTCATATTTATTTATTTATTTATTTATTTATTTATTTTGAAACTTGAAGGAAAGGAGAAGAAGGAACCTATAAAGAGGGGCCAGTTAACAGAAAATTTCAGGTAATATTACTGCACTAGGTCTGGTTGGCATGGAGTTAATTTTCTCCCTAACAACTTGTATGTTGCTGTATTTTAGATCTGTGATCAAAACAGTGTTGATACTACACCAGTATTTTAGCTGTTGCTGAACAGTTCTTGTATAACTGCCAAGGACTCCTTTGTTTCTCACCCTGTTCCCCCAGGAAGTGAAAAAGAGGTTGGAAGGGAACACAGCAGGAACAGCTGACCTGAACTGACCAAGGACATAGCATATAGCATCATATTTGGCATTAAAACTGAGAGGGAGGTGAGGGGAGTTTTTCCAGTGTAGCAGTTGCCTGGAGACTGGCTGGGTACCAGTCTGCTGGTAGGCGGCTAGTAATTGCCTTTGCATCACTTCATTTTTTATTTTTGTTTTGTTTGTGTTTTCCCCTTGACTTATTGAACTGACTTTGAGCTTTTTCTAGCTTTTGTTCTTTTGATTGTTTCCCCCACCCAGGAGTGTACAAATGACTGGATGAGCAAAGGTCAACCCACCATGGTCTTTGTATGCACCAACATAGGAGCATGGGGAGTTCAAGATAACAATAGATTTCATCAGACTATACTAGACTGAATGTAATGCTGTTATACTTGTTTAACTGTTGCTTTGCAAGCTCATGCTGTTGCTAGTTGCAGTGTTGAATTGTTCATTCTTGATAGTGGTTTATTTGTTTTGTTTTCTGCTATGTGGTGTGCTCCTTATCTTGCTGTACATAAAACCTAATGGCTTGTGAATGGCTGTTTTTGGATTTTTCACTTTTGATTTCTTGGGGTTTTTTGTTTGTTTGTTTTTGTTTTGTTGTGTTTTATTTTTGTTGTTGTTATTTTGATTTGTTTTGCTTTGTCCTGGAAGAGCTGTGATGACAGCACTGGCCTTCAGCCTAATCTGGTATTTGGACCCTGCCTTGTTACTGTCCCAGTACTCCAGAAATCATCCTGTGGAGATAATTAGCAATTAGACTTTTCTTCTCTTTTTCTCCAGGAGCCACACTGTGGGGGAAATTAAGAATTACATCCCACCTTTCCCCAGGAATGTTTTCTGCCTTGTTACAGTAGCTATTCAGTTTCTTCAACATCACCCCAAGCTGCTCACATTGGTGTGCACCATGAATTTGATTTTGACATTTTCTAAGGTTAACTCCCTTTTTGGGGTTCCCAAAAGTGATGCTCCCTTAGGCAGGTAAGTCATGAGTGACAAAATGGGTAGCAGACTTTGAGCTCATATCCAAAGCAATTAGTCAGCCTTGTTGGCATGGAGTTAGACTTCTTCATAGGATCCTATGTGTTGCTATGATTTAAATTTGTGACCAAAACAGTGCAGATAACAGACCAGCATTCTGGCTATTGGTGAACAATGCTTGCACAGCATCAAGGCCTTCTCTAGTTGGGGGAATTTTCCCCAAGAACCTGTTGATAAGAGACTCCACCGCAATTATAAACATCTGAAAACCAAAATCTAGAAGATGTTGGCTAGTGCCTTTATAACAAGGTGTCGTTATCATGTGTCGTGATGTAGCAGAGGTTTTATTTTATATCCATGTACTTCATCCTAGTCTTTACTGTGTTAAACTTTGAACAATCTGGGACCAAACTCAAACATTAGTTTTGCTTGTAGATTACTACATAAATAAATTTTGTCATACATAAAGTAATAATTTACTAGTAAACTAACATTATAACATATCTTTTTAGGTCCAGTGAGGTATCACAACATTCAGAATATTGTCCATATTATACACAGTTTCCCAGCCATGCAAGTCCAAAGTACCCATATTGAAACTCATTAGAGACACTGCCATAAGAAATGTGATAAATGTTTTTTTTAAAGCAATTAGAAGATTTGTTCTTAAGTAATAATAATGTTTTGACTGAGATTCAATCAATGAGATGCAACATTTTTCTTATTTTCCTGATAGAGCTTCTTTAAATCGGTAAAATTTAAACAAAACCGTTAGCAAATACCTTATTACAGAATACTCACTTCTGCGATGACTGCTAGGCGAACCAAAATTTCACTGGGTTCCATTAGGTTTTGTGGACAAAATACAGAAGCTTTTACAGTACTCTTGTATCTTGTATTTTTGCACATACAGTAAGAGCAAACAATAAAACAGGACAGTGTTTCTTTCTTCTTCTCATTTCACCTCTAATCTTTATTTGAATTCATTGGGATACTCTTTGATCAGTTGTTTGTGCTTTTTATAATAATAGCATCTGGGCTTCTTTGATCTCGCCAAATTATTTTTATTCTTCATAGTACTCTTGAAAGATATAATTAAAAAACAGAAGCAGACTCTAAATCCATTAAAAAGTGTTATCCTCAAACAATTATAGTGAGAGTTACTCATGACTTCCTCCTCGATATTCACTGATAGGGTTTTATATAAGATTTCTTACCTCATCTCGTGGAGAAAGGTAGCTCTGTTTTCTTCATTTAACAAATCCATAATCACGTCCAAAATATTGCTGCTTCCAAGTTCCCTTTTGTAGAAACTTTGTATTTTAAAGATTATTGTTGCTCTCACAAGCTAGAATCCTCTTTTCAGAATCATTAATCTCTGTTTAACACATAACTAACCATAGTTTGGTATTTGGAAATCTTGTGAAGATCCCTTTTACCTTGGAACAGGACAGCCATAGAAAATGGAGATTAGAGTATCATGCTAGAAGGTTGCTGATGGAAGAACACCAGCAGTAATTAAGGTGCTGTTGCTAACATATCCTGAACTGTAATACTGGCAGGTTTGGCACATTTGTACTGCTTACTCTCTGAATTCCTACTGCAGACAGGGAAGTTGTTCCCATGTTGACAATGGGGGCATAATCTGTAACCAAAGAGAACATTTTCAATTACAGGCAACATATAAAATTTTATAGGCAAAACAGTTATTTTCAGATTTGCTCCACAGAGAGAACATATAGTTATTCATCTGCCTTATACTTTCAGAAGATTCAGAAATATATTTTACACTCACTGTCATTCCCTTACAGTTCCCTGACTACATGATATACACACATACCTATATACAATGTGTGTTTTCATTTGCTCTTGTTAAATAATGTCTGCTACAATTTTCTTCCTCTCTTTGGCAATGATGGACTTCACAGCTAAGAGGGAAATTAGCAGCAGCTGCAAGATTACTTAAAACTATGTGGAAGCCAGTTTTTTCCTCAACTTAGTGGCAAGAACATTTTCTTTCTCAATACTCTTTCATTATTCTGCTAACATAGTTTGAAATACTTGCTCCTCTTAAACAGTTTAATCTTGGCTTGCTCAGCATCCTAGCATGCAAAAAAGATGTTCTTCACTACTTTTTCCAAAACTTACAGGAAAAGTAAATTGAAAAGCAGTCTTGAGGCTTACATTATAGATAACAGGCTTAATTTATACTGCAGTCTGGATTTAAAGTTCATGCCCATTGCAAGAATCTGGAATGTACTAGACTCAGATAGTGTTTTTTCTTCATCATTATCTCCACAGTGATCCTTCTAAAACAGTTTTTTAATTGTTACAGGCTTTGTACAGACAGTAAGAGACCCTGAACAGGTTAAATATGTGCTCAATCAAATTGATAACAAACACAATATGAAGCATGATTTTGGTAAATTCATAGAGCAGCAGAGACTCTCTTCTCCAGCAGCTTTACAACTGCCCTGCTTTTTTAGGCACCACATATCATTATTTTGTTTAAGCATATATTTAATATCATTTATTTATTTATTTATTCATTGAGATAACTGTGCCATCATCAGTATATATTTCTTTGGAAGAAGCATTGCCATTTCCTAATCTGGCAAGACACAGCACAATTTGGTTTGTCAGAAGCAACTGCAAATTCATTTACTTTATCCTTCCTTACTGTACAATGGATGAAAAGAGATCAGAGGCTGTGGTTTAATCCAAGAAAACAAAACAAAACATCCTAGGCAATTGTCCTTGTATGAGGAAAACAGTTTCTATTCTAGCACATCTCCAGCAAAGAAAAATGTTTATGTCTTCAGCCATAGGGTAAATCCAAGCAAAAAAATTTTCAACCATTGTTCTGAACATTGAACATTTATAGTACTCTAGTAGGTACAATAAATGAAGGAAGATTTGGTGACAAGACATAGATAGCAACATCACCCACATCTTGGGTTTTCTATGTTTGGCCTTTTATGTCCCATAATAATTCCAGAGTTATTTTCCTTCAGTAGTAGCTGCTTCATATACTTGTGTGAAATAAAAGTTCATAGATTAATACTGCCAATATCAGGACCTCCACTTTCAGCTAAGGATGAACAGCAATAAATAGTGTACAATTGTTAAATTAAAGGTTATGTCATAAAGGTGAGTTAATCGTAAGGGAGCAGAATCAAAGTTGCATAGACAGTCTTCTTTAGGGCATATCAACAAAGAACAGTTTACCATAACATTCACCATAATTTACAGTTTTGTTCAGTAATATATTGTGTATTAATTAGCTCATAAGTTAAATTTTTGCTCAGTATTGCAGCAGGTGTTAGTTAAGCAACTGCAGCATTAAGTTCTTTTGTTAAAGCTGCTTATAAGATATGATTTATATTGAAAAAATCATTTGCTTCTTTGATTCCTCAATTGCAAAATTTTTAAAATTACTTTCAAACTTTTCCTTTTGTTATTTTTTTTTTAACCACACAACTTCTTGGAATAAAGCATGAATAATAATGAATTCCTAAGTTGCTGTGTGCCAGACTAGTACTTTTTGAGT
This sequence comes from Coturnix japonica, assembly GCF_054131305.1. Taxonomy (NCBI): domain Eukaryota; kingdom Metazoa; phylum Chordata; class Aves; order Galliformes; family Phasianidae; genus Coturnix; species Coturnix japonica. The sequence goes on along the minus strand of NC_140663.1, from coordinate 104,513,628 downwards.
AACAAACCTATCTGGCTTGTAGTGTACATGCTGCACTTGAATTCAAGGCCACCTTCTCACAACATATCCCCAGCTGACATAATGGTAGTGTTTGGATCTTCTCATACCTCTGTTTCTCTATCATTACCTTTTCCAGAATTCAGAAATGGCATTTGGTGCAGCCTGCTGATTTCTTGTTCTTTGACATCAGCAGTAAAACAAAACAAAACAAAAAAACAACAACAAAAAAAACAAAAAACAAAAAACATCAACATTGGCAAGAATTATTATTATTGTAAGGTAATTATTTTCATGCAAAATTAAATTAAATTTTGTTTTTCATTTTGTATTTGCAATTCGTTACTGTTTGCTGCCATTTTCTCCACTGACAGATGAGTATAGATACTTTTTTCACTACCCAGTTTGCTTCCTTTAATTTTAGATCATGTTGGTTGGTAAAAAAGAGAGTTAATGAAAATTTTTAGAATTAATAAACATTTAGCATAAAATTATGGTGTGAATGGCAAATTTTCTTATAGTCAGTATAGCCCGTTCACCCAGTCTGGCTCTGGCAGTCCACAAAAATGCAATTTGTCTCTCATAAGCTACAAACTATATATTATGGTAAGACACATTCATTATCAATCAAGCATGCAGCAATTAAGGCTTAGGCACAAGAAGCCAGGTTTCAGAGTCATGTCAGCAGGATAATTTAATTAGGAACGGAGCATAAATTAAAACCAAGCCACCTAAAAGCCAAAACTTTGGTACATACTAAAAGCAGGAAACTGATGTTTCCTCTTATACTAAAGTACCCTATTCTCCCTTGGTGCCTGATATCATTATTGGTGCACAGATGGTGAGAGCAAGTAGTGTTCACATTTACTCTGCTCATTCACAAGAGTGTAAGTTTAGAAAATGGTGTTAGTCTAAGCATTATAGCTTTGTTTAGTCTTTTTCCCCATTCCCCCCCCCCCCCCCCATTTTTCTTTAGCAGACTAAATAAATCTGGATTTGCAGTTATCAAAAAGTTCCATGTACTTTTTAATGAAGGAAAGTGCATGACACCTGGTTAGCAGAGATTATAGACTCTTACAGAACAAGGTAATTAAAATTACAAACCTTAAAAAAACATGCAATTTACTCAGTGATTCCTAAAGCTCTCTGGAGTCATTGCAGCTATTGTGCAGACATGTTATTACAGGGTTATTAGATGTGATCTGTACATCTCAGATTACTCTTCTCTGACATGTTGAGTTTGATGAAAACGTTTGATAGCTCACTGATTTCACAGATGCTAAGAGCTACAAAAGAATCTTGTTGTCCAAGTTAACAAGTGCAGGTTTTTTGTTTTTTTTTTTTTCCTCAGTCTCATGAGTGGCTGAAAAAAAGATGTCACTGAAGCCCCCTAATTACAATGCCAAGACCACACAAAATTCGTACTTCCAAAATAACAAGGATTAGATAAAACATTAACGGCACGAAATTGCAGAATATTGGAAACAGTGAGCATTGCAAAGACTCTGTACAGGTAAACAACAGTTGCACATTTAACAACTTTGCATATGCACAGAAGATTGGAAGGCGATAGCTATGTAGTTAACAGCCAAAATAATCCTAGTGATAAAGTTGCTCCAAAATTAAACCTTTGAGGAAAAAGCTGTCTTCTTGAAAATAAAATAGATTATTGTTAGTTGCATTGTTCTACTGCTGTTCACTCTTACTGTACCAGAATGTTGCTCTGGGGAACTTCCTATCTCTCCTGGAAACTCAGAGAAATACAATTCTTCGCTAAGTCATACCTTAGCAGTGTTGGATTTGAGAGAACTAAAGCTGCAACAAGAAAACTTTGAGATAAAGTGAAAAAGTATCTTTTTTTTTTTTTTTTTTCCTTTGTTTTTGGGTCAAAGGAATATAAATTTCAAATCAACTCTGCAGTACATCATCATATAAAACCAAAGAAAAACATTGAATTTCTTACTGTGATGTCACTGAAGAAAAAATTAAATCAGTACAAGTTGGGTATATTTTTGAATTTAAAATGAATACAAACTAGATGGGTTTTGTTTTTCTGTTCTGAAATAAATGAAGTGAATTAAACTTTGTCATGTTTTAAGAGTTTACCACAAAGTGAACTTGGATGTTGAGGCACTTCACTGTGAGATTAGCTTTTGAATATCTGCCTTATCGTAGTTCCAACAGGAACTGTTCAGCTGCAGTTGTAAAAAAAGCAAGTGGAGCTCATGGAAACTGTGATGATTACAAATCCTATGGCACTTATTCCAAGTATTGAACCATTAACTTTGGAGACTCATTCAAATTCCCGTTTAGGTGGCTGTCATTAGTTCAGTTTTGACCAGTTTCTGTTCTAGCTGGATGTCATGGATGTCATATTCCTCTTTTAACTGTCATAAAGACTAGCAGGATCATTTTTGTTGTGATTCAGTCCTTAGTCAGGTATTTCATACCTTAAACTTGCAAACACCATTGGAACACCTTTTGGTAGGAAAAATTTGGTCAGAATTTCCGAGTTCTTCCCTTTTAGAATTGCTGTTTCCACATTTTCTGAGTGATTATGCTCTGAAAAGGTGAACTTGAACACTTACAGCCTTGCTGCTGCTTCCTGGTCCTCAAACCCTGCTCTGGTACTTCATGTGCCTGCAGAACAGCAATACAGCCTCCTGTTCCTGAGAGCAGCTGATGAGGGGGGAAGCAGACACTCCTCAGCGTCTAACATGATGGCTTCCCATATATCCCATGACTCGATACAGCTGCCATCTTTTATCAGATACAGGCTTGGCATCTGACCGGCTGCACCCTAGCACGCACAGTATGTGCAGTCTCCATAGGGCTGTATGGTATCTCCCTGTCAGTGTGCTGCGTGCCTGCCGCTGCTGCAGCACTGAACCAACTCAGCACAGGGTGTGCTTACAGTATCAGTTACAAGTTAAAGATAAGCATCCCAGGCATTCAAGCAAATAAACCCCACCCAGTTACTACTGTGTCAGCTACCACTGAACATTGATAAGTGCTCCCTTTTCCCGATCTGCCCTTTTCTGGGTTTCCAGCTCAGCTAGAAGTTACAGGAGTTGTAGAAACTGCAGAGGATACAATCTTGTTCTTCACATTGACTTATACAAGTATTTGGGAACTTCTAAAAGTGAGATTAACAGTTACAATAGAACAAGGGGAAATGGTTCTAGGCTTGAAGAGTGTAGATTTATGTTGGATATAAAGAAAAAGTCTTTTGAAGTGAATGTGGTGAGGAACTGGAACAAGTTGCCCAGAGAAGTGTTGGATGCCCCCCTATCTCTTGAGACTTTCAAGACAAGACTGGATCAGGCCCCAGGCAACCTGATCTAGCCGTGGATGTCCGAGTTATTTGCAGGGAGTTGGATTAAGCGACCTTTACAGGTCCCTTCCAACTCTAAGGATTCTATGATTCTGTGAATTAAAAAGCAGTCTCACCACATGACAAAAGCTTATGTTTTATTCATGCACACACAAACTGTCTCTGGGCTATTATTGCCTTGAATACAAAAATTGTGGCTAGTTGTTTTTCATGTTTTAAGTACTGCTGACTTCTGTCACCATCTCAAGGAAACAGTTTCTTTATTTTGTTGAAATATAGGAAGCTGAAGGAATTTTCCATCCTAGAAAAAAGTGCAATACTGAGCATATTGCTTTGGGATAGCCTTCAAGTTACTGCAGATCTACTTCAACCTGAGAGTGCAAAAATACATTTGTCTCATTGCAGAATCTTGAGAAAAGACAAAATTTTCAGTGCTGTATCTCAGTATTTTTCAGAGACAGACACCTGCTTTGGACAATCAGTTAAAAACTGAGATTTATATAAGAAAACAATTCAATTATCTCCCCAAAGTAGCAGGAAGCTCATCTCTCTTTTGCCTCAAGACAGTGGTGTTTTTTTTCCAAGAGGTGTCTTTCATCAGCAGCTGCTTTACGTGGTTATGGAAGAGCCTTACTTTTCTGTTTTACACCGAAGTAGGGAGCTATGTGTCAAAACATACGATATTCAATTTCTAGTAATGAAATCAAGATCCACGTTTCCCCAGAAGCTGTATCCCTGATTGTTATTCTCAGATTTTTAAATATTATTCCACACAGAACATATAAAATGTCAAAGGTGGGGAGAGGACACACTCACTAACTAGAGCTAAAATAATATTAGCTTGATTCTGTCTGGGCTATTTTTTAAAACACCAGTTACTATTATCTTTCTAAAGGTTTATGAAGGTTTTATTTAAATGAGTAATTCTAGGTCTCTTGATGTGTTTAGGTGAATATATAATATCTTTTTGTAAGAAATGTTTTATCAAATGCAAGCAATTATGTTTAATGGAGAAGAAAGTGAATCAACTGTAATAGTCTGCAAAACAGAGGAAATGAGTCCACCTAATCTTATCTGCACTCTAATCCTTTAACCAAACCACAAGTATTCTCTGCTCAGTGGTAATGTATGCCATTACATGAAGGATACAGTTCCACTCCTGACCAGCCCCAACACAAGCACCTTGGATCCAGGAAGGAGGTCACTGAAGTGTAACCCAGTGACAGAAATATGATCCCGCACAAGGAACAAGAGGGTGTGGGATCTTCCTGAACAGGCTCAGGGGAAGGAGACTGCAGAAGTGATTGGACACAAACTCATCTGGTGTGTCAGTAGAACATTTGGGAGCGCTCCCCAGGTCAGGGCAGGATCCACCTTGTGCGTTTACATCAGATGGTAGAAGACACTGTTTTAAATTCTCTTTGATGGCCAAAAGAAAACTGGAATTAGATCAGGATTCCTCCCATCATGTGGGAATAGGTAACTTTTTTTTTTAACAGATGTTACGGGTATAAAGGGGATGGGAATATCACTACATCCTTTGGAAGTGGCATGGCTAGAAGTCTGTATGATAGAAAATACTTGCCACATAAAAACCTCTACCATATGGCTGATGGAAGGGCAAAGCAGGTTATTTTTGGAATCTCTAGCAGTTACGCTGTGCAGGTCTCTAGCTGTACTCCACACCCCACAGAACCAGATGATGAATATCAGGGATATATGACGTGCATGTTATTTTTTAATTCCTCTAACTGAAACATAATGTGAGGAAATTGCTTGGGGAGCAATCGTTTACTTGAATTACATGTATATGTAAAATTAGGTATTATATTATTTAAACACAGATACCTGGAGATTAAATACATAAAGAAATAATCTTTCTGCAATGCTGCAACTCTCTATAGTGTATTTTTGGATACTGCTTTGGCAATTAAAAACTTTATGAGCAGTTCATTACAGAATAGTAAAAATATGTTAAAATCCATTAGCCCGGATTGAATATATGCATGAAATGTTTCTTTGGTATGATAATTAAACTCACTTCACTTTTTTATCCTTCTTTTAGAGAGAAATTATTCCACTGGAAAGACAAAATAAATTGAGTAAATTGTGAATAAAGTTCAGAATAAATGAAAACAGTTATTTTAAACCAATTCATGCAAGCTTTTTATTTATGCAGAAACTTACTCCTAGTAAAAATACACTGCCGTTCTCCACTCTTAGGGAAAAATCCAAGCAATATAGTAGATGCAAGTTGGATAAACTTGCACAACCAAAGAATCTGGTAAGCAGCTACTGTAAATGCTTATTCTGTAAAAGGCTCTAATTTGCGGAATAAGAAATCTACATGATGGAATTCAATGACTTCTTTTCTATGTAGTTCATCTATTTCACTGATGATTTAATGCACATTTTATATGTGAACTTCTTTTTCTCTAGCTTATGCACAGTCCAGAACACAGATAAGAAAGTGTTCTACAGTGATTGATAAGGTACAATGAATTGGTTCCAAACAGAAACATAGAAATACAAACCTTGAAAGGAGGGAAGGTCACTGTGATGAAGACATTATTTGTACTCCAAAAGTTTGAAAAATATCTTCAGATTTTAATGAGTAGCCATGGTCTTGTTAGAATCAGTGCCAGTTGATGAATATATTTTAACTAAAAGATACATAAAATTAAGCTATGAGAGCCAATTACAAAATCTTAAATGTCAACTGCTTTGTTTTCCTTGGAGCATGTGATTGTGTGTAGCACACTTGAAATTACGTTGACAAATTCCTTTGGAAATCTTTTCCAGCAACCTGCAAAGCAATATTTTTTTTTTAATATATGTTACATATCCATTAAAATGAAAATTAGAGAGTCAAAGGGCAAACTAATCTATCATGGAAATTTGGTATGTGATATCTTGAACCAAATGAGTACAGACCAACAGTTCTATAAATATGTTATTGCTAAAGTCAGTCATAATTGATATGAAATCCTGGTGAATAAAGGAAGAACGGTCTTTCCACCTACTATGAGCATAGATGGCTTTTCTTTTTAAAATAGAACTGGTTAACCATGTAATTTTGGTTTCATTCCTAGGCTGCTTTCTGTTTCCATTTTAATTCTGAAGGACTTATCACATTCACCATACACATCAATGTTAGCCTTCCTTCTCAGTGTTTCAGAAAGGCTTCTTCCTTCCCTGTCGCTACATCTTTCCTAGTTGAGGCAATGTGTCTCTGGGTACAAGCTGCACCTTCTGTCAGAGCTAGGAACCCATCAGTCTGCATATGATAAAGAAAAGTGTGTGAAGATCTGCCACCTCAGGTCTAGCTGTCCTGTATCTTTCTATGATGTCAAACATCTGGATACAGAGTTCACAGCTTTTATTTTCTGATAGGTTGTAAACGACAGAATCTGTTACTCCTGGATGGACTCCTGGATGGTCACAATATGCTTAGTACTGGGTAATGAAAGTTAGAACAGTTAAAACAGTTGGTGGCAATACTGGAACATTACAAATTTTATGCCACCTGGGTCCCACAGATGTTCACACAGGAACAGAAAGAACACTGTCTCCAATTGTTTAAGACTTATTCAACCAATACAAGACTGAAGGTGACTGTTTCCTGCATCATATAATTATCGGTGACAAGATATGTTATGTTGTCACAACTATGAACCAGAGTCAAAACAACAGACCACGGAGTGGCAATGTGAATTCTCCATTGAAGAAAATGTTCAAAACCACAGACCTCAACTAGCAGAGTGATATGTAATGTCATTTGGGGTAGGGAAAGGATGATTATCCTGGATTTCCTGGAACTTGGATAAATCATCAGTTCTGACCACCACAATGCTGATTAAGCTCAAGGCTCAAACTTCTGGAGTCAGGCCAGAGAAGAAGACAACTTTTCTCTTACAACACAATAATGCCAGGGCCCATACCTGCTTCAAGGCTATGGAGCCCACTGCCAGTCTTGGCTGGACTGTCCACATCACACCCACTATATAGCCAGGGTAAAATGCATTCAGACTTCCAACTGTTCAGGCTGATGAAAGATGGACTGTAGGGTCAACATTTTCCTAACAATTATCATAACAGCTGTGAAACAGTGAGACACCTCTGCTGGTTCAAGTCTTTACAAATGAGGCATGTAGGCTCTTGTTCATCGCTGGTGAAAATTCATAGCTAATGATGATGACTAGGTTGAAAAGTAGAGATTTGTAGAGAGTTTTCTCTATCAAATAATCTTACTGTGTTCTTTGTATCTGTCATAGTTATCATGGAAATACATAGGACGCATTACTTTTAGAGCAAAAGATGTGCTTTGTCACTGAAGCCAACCAGTCATTTAGACAAATAAATAGGCTAGAACTCAACCTGAGCTGCTGACAGCACCATTTCACTTGGTTGTCAAATGGACTTTTCTATCCTTTCTTACATCAGTGCCCTATATTTATCATTGCCGTGTGACAAAGACTTAATGAAATTGCTTTGTTTTACTGAAAGACTTAAGTGATAGGTCTAATATTGCTTTGCATAAATATATCAAGCCAAAACTTGCTCCTGAAATTTGATTAAATCTTCTATAACTGTATGGAATGTGTAAGATAAAGAATCAAGTAGCTTCATTTCAAAAGAGTCATAAAACCTCACTTGTTGCACAAAATGTAAGAAATATGCAAATCGCTTCTTTTTTTGGGAACAAAATCATAACTATTTTCACTTTAAAAGGCAGAATCAGCCTGCTAAGTTATGAAAGTTAGAGTAACTGGAACAATAATATGCTTAGGAAGAAATTTTAGCATTAGTCGTATTGGAAGCAAAATGTCGGAAGTAAACAGTGTTTTGCAGTTCTGTGAATATGAGTCTAAGCTTTTCATTATTAGGAATATGTATTATTAATCTCCTATTGGTTAGAAGATCGCCCATAAATCAATATTTGTTAATCACGAGAATTTGCTAAATACACAGGACAAGGAATTCATTAGTTATTTAAATTTGTTCTGCTTATTCTTTGCTGTCAGAGCTATTTGTTTGCTCATTTATGGCATTTTCCTTTTTTTGTTGATACGTTTGTCAAATATATAAGTCATGCTTTTCTAGTAAGATCCTCTGCTGGCTAAACATCAGAATAAGGTTGAATTTAGAAAGACTACCTTTTGATTTTCATCCTTCTGACAGAGAGCACTGGGGGTCCCTGGAGTTTTTGAAAGGTAACTTAAGAGAATAGAAGCTGTTTTTGTTTGTTTGTGTGTTTGTTTGTTTGTTGGTTGGTCAATTAAATTAACGAGCAGAAAATTGCCAGGAATACTTTTTTTTTTCCTTATATTTTTAAGAGGAAGAAAACTTACAATCAGAGTATAATATGGCTACTTAACCCATGATTAAAAGATGTGTTTACTTAATTTAGTTCATTAAAATATTCAAATAACAAGTTATAGATTTCTTTCACTTAACAGTTACATTTCCCCTCATTAATGGATGAAGTATGTTTGAACTTGTTTTAGTAATTTAAAGAGTTTTCTGCATAATGGATATTCTTAAAATACATTTTCTAAAGATTCTCATTTCCTGAAATGAAAAATTGCTTCTTTTCAAAGACCTTCCTTTGTCTATTGTGCCTGAACATGATGCTTACTATCATTTCCCAACATAAGTTGGTAACTTTTATTTGTTCCTTTACAAAAGCAGTCAGTCATGTAGATCATGGCAATGAAAAGTACTTCAGTAAGTCAGCACTATTAAGTGTTCTGAAAAGTTTTCATTAACGGTATGTTTATTGTATTGTATGAACAAAAGAAAAGCATACAAGGAGCACCAAAGCACAGTTAATCTGCCAAAGGAAAAGTATTACACGGAAGAATGAATTCCACAGCAGTAACTTGACAGTTACCTGACACATTTTTCTAAGGTTTTAGCAAAAAATGAAATTAATCAAATATTCCTAAAGAAAATAATTTTAACACTAGTAAGAATGGATTGAAAGTTTAGAGATTGCTGGTCATTTGTTTTTACACCTATGGTTACTGATAGATTGATAGAAGGTGACTTAGCTTAGTATTAATTTAGAAAATTTTTTCTGTAAAAGGAAAAACATCACTTTGAAGTACCTCATAAGTTACATTCATAATAGTATCACTTTGAATAGCTAATGAAAGGAGGCAGCTGTAGAGATGTACACCACTGGCCTATCTCAAAACACACAGACAAAATCATAGCCAAGGAGAGAAGGAAAGAGCTGAGTTGAAGAAAGATCTCTCCACAGAAATATGCCCTAGCTATGCAGGAGAGCTCTTAAAAGCATTTTGAGACATTTAAATGCAGTAATAATTTTCAAACAATTGCAAAGCTTAGCAATATTTCCCATAATGTCAAATATAAACTTGCTGAAAGTTTTTTCTTCTTCCTCCCACTCCCTTTTATGTTCCAAAATCAGGTCTTCCATTAGGTTATTGAGAATAATTAAGTGGTGGACTTTTAATAGCCACATCTTATACAAAATTACTCTTCAGCTATTTCACGGTTAAATCAGTTTGGCTTCTGCTACACACAGCAGAATGGACATGTGTGAACATCATGTTCTGCAGTATGAAATGCTGTGGCAGAATAAGATTACCAACATAAAAATTTCATGTAACCATGTAGAACTAGCAGTTGTTTTAGGAGCCATCAAAATAATGCAGGTAGATAAGGAAACCAATCTGTTCATCCCCGCTATTCTTCTTGTAGCGTAGTTTGTACAATCTATCTTTTGCGCTTATTCCTCCCCTCAGTAGGCATGGTCGTACTGTAGAAGGATTGGCAAAGTCATGGCACTGTTTTCTACTATGAAACAGTTGGTTCTAAAAAAAAGCTAATGCAATGCTAAAATCGATTTCTTAAAGCAGCCTTTCACCTTAAAGTTCAATATAACCAAGCTTGGTGGGGTTAAAAATGTGGCTCCTGCCCGCAGTCCAGGCAAAAGACAGTCACATGTAAACTTATGTTGTGGTTGTTACTGCCCAGAAGTGTGGCTGCTATTGTTCCTTACAATAGTGACTCCTTAGAATACTTAGAAATAGAATTAAAGCCTGCTTGTTTGTTTGTTTGTTTGTTTGTTTGTTTGTTTTTGCATGTGTTCTGATCTTCTGATTTTAGTTGTTGTTTCATTTCAGTCATCCAGCATCCTGAACATGCATTAAAATTGTCCTTGTATTTTCTGTTTTCTGGACCTATGTTTTCTTCCAGACTGCTATAATTTCTTCCAGAGATCCTACACTTCTTCTGTCTTTTCAGCAGTGGGAGTTTGAACCTCTTTCCTTTTAGTCGGTATATGTGCTGATTTGAAATGCATCATGTATCATCTGTCCTCAGCATTTCTTGAAGTAGTTCCAGGACACCAATAACACAGTAGCAGCAGAAAGTAATTTATCATCATGGAAAGATGCTGAGAGATAGGGAGAAGTGCAGTAGGAGAAAATAGTATTTTCAGAAGTTTCAGGCTTAGGACAGAGAGGGAATGATTAATTAAGCTAAATACATGAAATTCTGCTTAAATGGCTCATAGCTGACTCGATCTATTCATTACCAACTTGAAAAAAAGCTCATAATCTTGCTGACTTTATGCTGCTCATGAAACTTGTTTTAGAAACTATTCGACCCCTTGAAAGTATTTGGTCTGCATTAAATATTTCTGGACCCTTAGCAAACAAAGTTGTACCACAACTTTTATTTTCTTGAAGTGTTCAGTAGTAACCTTCGAACAGATAGAAATAATTAAAACAATAAAACCAACTCTCATTCTTATATCAAGTAAAAATCACTATGCCAGTTCTGTACAACATGGTGAAACTTTATCCTTTAATCTTGCAGAAATTACTACTGCCAGAATGCACTCTTTGATGAGAGCAAGGGATCATTTGTGAAATAAAACTCTTTACCTTTAATAAATTTTGCTCCTCGCTTTCAAAAGAAAAAGAAGTCAAATTAGTAAAAATACAGATTTTGAAAAGAAATGTCACACAATTCACATTTGCAGAGTGTGTTAAAGCAAACGTTGATTTACCTCTTACAAGTAAATCAAATGATGTAATTCTACTCACATATCACTGTATGTTACCCAACATCTAAATTGTGCATGTTCAAACTTTTGTCCTGCCTGTGCCACCTTGAGTGAAGAGGAATTATTTTTGGCCACACATAAAATATACAAGTAATTAATATTAGTAAGAAAATATGTTTTAAAAATATATTTTAAAAAGAAACATAAAAAAAAAAGAATGTATCAAAAGCATAAATTTAGTGGTACATTTGACCTTGTTTTTGAGAAATCAACACATAGCCTTGTTCAATGGCAATGGCTGCAATTTTCAGTGAGTTCTTAAGGTGTTGATCAGAGATTTTTGATGCAGTTTTACTCTTCCTTGTACTTAATCCCTTAAAACAGCTGTTCACAAATGCGCGTACTGTCAAAAGGCGGTGACATGAATGAGCAGTGACTGTGAAGCAAGGGCTGTTCCCCTCTGGTAAAAGAGGCATTACAGAACTCTTGTAAAGAGACATGATCAATATTTTGAGTTGCATATCTGATTACAACTCTGTACGTTCTGTTTGAACACTGGCAAGTAATGTATTTATGTTGGCCAAAAATGGAGCTGACAATTTACCAGCAGTCTTAAAACCTATTCTCAAATTCCTGTATCCAAACAGAAAGCAGAGATACATACTTTTCATTGTTCACAAGACAGTGTTTAGCCAACATAACTATAGCATCAGCACTTTCATCTATTCCCAAAGCATGAATTTTGAAATTAGCAGCTTTATTCTACAAATTTCTTTTGATAGATTTTCTATTTATTCAATTTGCCTGCTTTGTTATAGTCTGCCGAGACAAACTGATTTTAGAATCCATTTTTCTACGAGGACAAATTTTATCTGCCAAACTTTCTATACCTTGCTAAACAAGCTCTCTGTCAGTAAATGATTTTGATTGTTTGTTTTTGCAGTCAGATTTGTACATAACTATCTTTCATGATATAGTCTGTTTGAGTTGTAACTTTAAAAAAAATATTGTGATGGCAGACTTTTTTAGTTCCACTATTTTGTCATTACAAAACATTTCTTGATGTGTGTTGAATTTGTCAGCATGTTTTTGCATATAGTATCTTTTCAAATCGTAATCTTTGAAAACTGACATTGTTTCCTTACAAATTAAGCATAGTGCATATTATTTGTCTTGACAAAAGTTTACTCATCTGTCAATTTTTCACTGAACACTCTTCCATCATCCACAGTTTTACTATTTTTGTATTCTATTTTCTTTTGAGACAACACCATGTAGGTTGGAATATTATTATTGGCAATCACCAAGTAGAACAGGTGCATGGAACACTGAATATGAGTGGGTTCTGATTCAACTAAGTGTGTGTGGCAGGCATGAGGTGCTCACTGCATTGTGCACACGGATGCTTGGTTGTTGCTAAGCAATGGGTGTACACACAGGGCTGGACCTGGGCCACTGGGTGAGGCAAAGGCACCACTGTGATAGCACTGAGCATGGAGTGGCTGTCGTGTGTGCTGGGCCAGATCATGTGCAGCTCGTGAACAGTGGGTTGGACATGCCTGACCTAAATCCTTTAAATTTCACTGTCCTATTACATAAGTAGACTTGAGGTCATACAGATTGAAGTATATATCAGGCCAGCAGAAAAAAAAAAATAAAATAAAATAAAATAAAAAAATGCAGTGGAGATAAGTATTCATGAAGCCTGAAAGAATCTTGAAATAAGGAATCCTTTATTTTGGAATGCATTATTCCCTCCTCCAAATACCTAGTTACAGAGCTGCTCTCAAACCTCAAATCAATTTTTATAACAAAAGTGAAGACACAGAAAAAGGAATTTAAAGTAAGCAGTCAATAAAAGATATGAAGCAACCTTGAAGTGAAATAAAAAGCCAGAAGAATGTTAGAACTTCAAAACAAAACTAGGCCTCCTCTTCAATGAGGAAAAGTATATTTGATCCTTTCTACATCCTTGAAGTACCAAGGCTGAAAGTAGTGCTTTGCAATGTAATGCTTCATTAGTTCAAAGCACTGTGTAAACATTAGCTAATGAAATCTCCTAGTATATCTGCAAGGCTAGCTCTATTTCTCTTATATGGCAGGGGGGAAATGGAGACACATTTTCCTGTCCAAGGGCACATTTGAAGACATATACTGTGCCAAACCATTATTTTCTAGTCTATGATTGTTTCCTTTACCCTAGTGAGTTTTAGTCTACTTGAAGTAGTAGACTAAAATGAGTAAGATAAATAGTAGACTAAAACTTGTAGACTACACATAGGAAGAATGCCTTGGCTGTCAACATACTGACAGCAGCAGCATAAAAAATGAAAACAAAAACTAACAAACAAAACTCTTTCCCCACTAAAAACATTTTTAACTAAACTAAAATCAGACTTCATCTTCTTCTTCTTCTTCTTCTTCATATTATTATTATTAGATTTTGATCTGTTACAAGTTACTACTTTGTTATTACATTAAAAATAAAAAAGGTTAGGGTCATATATCAATTACATTATTTCTATAGTTAAACTTCAGCCATGTAAATGTTCTGCATTACTATGCAAAACAAGGTGCTTTGCATTATAGTACATGAAGAAATCAACTACAGACAGTCAAGGAGCTAAATATATTAGACTAAGTTGAGTTGATCTCATAGAGTCTGAATCCAGGTGTGGAACTGGAGGGATAAATATTTCTGATAGAAGTTACAAACTCTGCAGTACTGCCATGCAGGGTATATCCCAGTTCTGAAAAGTTTATGCACAGAAATCACTGAACTTGACTTTTGTGGCATACCTACACTCTAGGGAAGTGGGCCTGAATAATAAGTTTCCTTTGGTGAATTTTGACAGCTCAGTAACCTAAGGCACGGTTAATCCTGAGACAGACTACAAAAATTATTTCCTTCTTTCTTAATCTCTGTTATATGAATATTTGAGTTGATCAAATATTATCATACTGAAAAGAACTGCAGTGTGTTCTGTATTTGTGGTGTAGAAATATCTTCAGTCACGTGCCTCATGGCCTCAGCCTTTATTAGGCAAATATATAGATATTTTTACCTATGAGAGCACAGGTTAATTTCTCATATGAAAACATGGCAATGATAGCTTTTTTCATTTCTCCTCTGAGTTAGTTTTGTGGGAAAAGTTTTCTCTAATGACAATTCACATGATTATCTGTGATGAATCACCAGTTGCCGTCACCACTCCTGTCACTGCTTTCTGGAGAAAGAGCAAGAACTCAACAAAAGCATCAGAAAAACCACTCCTTGTACCCTTGAATTATCTTTCAAGTGCCAGGGTTGAGGCACCTCAGTGCATAAACAGCTGCCATTAGCAGACAGATATGTAGAGAACCATTCAGCTTGCAATTTTCTTGAGCTACAAAGGCTGCTCCAAAAATAATGCCTCCTACTTTATGATGTTGGCCCATAATGTCAGAGGCAGATGGTGATAGTGTGGCAGTAGAGACTGAACCTTCTCACCAATATACCATTACATTTTGCTGCCAGGTGACAGATGGCAGCAGAGGGGCAGCCTGACACAATGGTGTCCGACATGAAAGGATGGAACCTATCAATGTTTATTGACACTTCCTGAACACTGATGGAGACCAACCAGAGGATGTGAGCACAGAGAAGCAGTGGGTGATGCATTTCAGCAGTGGAGACAGCAACAATGGGAAATCTCCACTAGAGCAGATTCTTGCTAACACACCATGCAGGCTTTTGTACATTTCTGACAAAAACACATAGCTAATCATGGTGACTGTGTTGAAGTGTTTTGTGGCTGAGAATTTGCTTCACCAAATAGTGTTATTGTGCAATTTGTATCTGTTGTAATTTCTATGGAAATAAATAGAAGGCATTACTTGCAGAGCAAGCTGTATATATCCAGGCTTATATGCACATAAATACACTTTAATGAAAACAACAATTCAGTGTTAATAGATAACTCACAGTGATATTGACTGAGGTACTCTGGAACATGTTAGATTCAAAAATTCACCCTATTAAAACCAGTAGAGATACTGAGTCTATGGGGCTTTTTAAAAGAAACATCATTAAAAGGTAATAGGAGGATGGAGATTGAAACCTGAGAGAAAAAAAGGAAATGGAATTTCAACATAAAGGATAGTCAAGAGAAAAGAAAGTGGAATGAAAATTAAAAAGAACTATAAAACATTCACCCTTTCTTCAGGACTCATTGAAGCTTCTGCATATAAAACATGTGCAATGTAGGTCAGAATTTTTGAACAAAGAAAATTGTTACTTTCATCTTAGTACACTTTAATTTGCTTTGTTTCATTTTCCTTGCATTTCATAGAGATTTTTTCTAAGTGGAATTGTTGAGAGTTGCCACGGCACACCTAGATAAACGTTACCTGTGACATTTCCTTTTAAACATATTTATAAATATTTAAATAGATTTATAAATGCTGTAAATCTTTAAAACAGGGAGAAACTGAGTTTGGGGAGGAAGAGAACAGCCTGCTACAGTGAACTAAAACATAAAACTTATAAATGCATTTTTTTTTTTATGCAGGAATAATGAAGATGAAACCTGATGCTTGGGAAAAAAAAATCAGCATCAGTCCTGTGCAACACAGCAGACTTGGGGCAAAGTGACTGGATAGATGCACGGAGAAATAGGATCTGGGGGTGTTAGTTGACAGTGGGCTGAATGCAAACCAGCAGTTAGCCTAATTGGCCAAGAAGTCCAATGGCATCCTGGCTTGTATAAGAAACACTGCACCCAGAAGGAGCAGGGAGGTGTTGTCCCCCTGTAGTCAGTTCTGGTGAGGCTGCACCTTGAATGCCATGTTCAGTTTTGGTCCCCTCACTTAAAGAAAGATGCTGAAGCCCTGGAGCATATCCAGTGAAGGGCAACGAAGCTGGCAAGGAGTCTGGAGCACAAGTCATTTGGGAAACGACTGAGAGAACTGGGATTATTCAGTCTGGAGAAGAGAAAGCTCAAAGGAGACCTTATTATTCTCTACAATCACTTGAAGAATGTTGTGGCAAGGTGGGGGTTGGACTCTTTTTTATGGGTAACAGTGATAGGAAGAGAGGGATTGGCCTCAAGTTGTGCCACGGGAGGTTCAGGTTGGATATTATGAAAAATTTCTACTCAGAAAGAGCGGAGGCAGTGGCACAGGCTGCCCAAGGAAGTGGTGGAGTCACTTGTCCCTGGAGGTGTTCAAGAAACATGGTAGATATGGCACTATGGGACATGGCTTAATGGGCATAGTGATGATGAGTTGAAGGTTGGACTTGATGGTCTTAGTGGTCTTTTCCAACCTCAGTGATTCTGTGATTCTGTGATCTCTTCCTTTAGAGCTTTATGTACTGATGGTATTTGAGGATCTCTGTGATGAGCTGTATGGTATACCACCACAAACTTTCCGAGCTTTGTTGCCTACTGCAAGTTCAAACTGTCTCTAAAATAAGAAGTCTTGTTTTGCTGCAAATTACATTTTAATAGGTGTCCTGTTAACTTACTGAGTGTGACCTTTTAGAATCCTTTCAAAATTGGTCATTTTTGTCTCTCTTCACCATCCAGCCCTGTAAATTGCTGCACATATGCATCTTTCTGATCCTTCTGCAGAATTTGAATGACTTATGCTAGTTACCATGGGGACATGAGCAAGGACCATGAGATGCATAGCAACACTGCTCCTATTTTTTGCCACTTTTTCGTTTGTGACAAGGAAAGAGGATCTGCAACATATACAAGAGTTTTCCCATTCTCTTAGTTTTCTTTGCACATGCACGCATAACAAAATATTTTTTCCTGTTTTAACCAGCACATAATAAGTATATGTTGAATTTTAAAACCATGAATTCAGATTATTATTTTTCTGGACCTTAAAAAAATATAGAAAATTATTAAGAAAGAATAATATGTTTTTGAATTACAGTCTTTTTCATCAAGTAGTAGGAGATAAGTGGATCATGCCACTATTTAAGAAAAACTAAAAACAAGCTTTGAATAAAATCAGATATAGATACATGTGCGCATCTTGAGAAAGTGATGTCTGGTCTTTCAAAGAACATGAACTGTTTTACTGTAGGGCTGTATAAATCAAACAAACAATGGAATGGACTGAATGTTAAAGTTCTGGTTTAGCTTTTTGTGGTTGTTTTTTTTTGTTTGTTTTTTGTTTTTTTTTTTAAACATAGTTCTATGGTAATTTTAAAAGTAAGCAGCATTTAGCTTAATATTTTAAGTGAAGAGCAAACAAATGCACTCTGCAGATTCTCCCTCTCTCAGTTATCTATTTTGGAATTTACTCTTGTCCTTCTCAGGTCTTTTTTATATCACTAGTAATGAATTTAACCATTGTTACAACTGTAATTTTCCAGAGATATAAGTCATTCAGTAAAAAGACAGAGATCAATGTTGCTTAGTCATATGCCATTTCTTTTCTTTCATCTAATTATTATGAAAACCTCAATTTTATTAGATATCATTATAATAAATAGATTTAATTAAGTTCTCAAAGGATAAAGACAATGAAGACTTAAACTCTGCTACTTACACAATTCAAACTGTCAGGCTGCCATAGCTTTGCACTGCTCATGGTCCCTCCTCCGCTGAATCCTTAGGTGAACAGATGCTCTGTCATTGCTTTGTTTTAGTGCCACTATTCAGCTGATATCATTTTATAAAAGTATTTGATTCTCTAAAGGCTAAATTGCTCTAAAAGTCTTTCAGACGCAAAAGCAAAACATAACTAATTAGATCAACAGGAAGAAACAGCAACTTTTAATTGCCTACACGACAATGCTCTCACAGAAATTCAGTGACTTGCAGTTTTAGAGCAGTGTGAATTGGTTTAATAAGAGAAAAACTTATCGTTCTGCTTTGAGAAGTGAACAGAATAAAAGATGTGCTCCTGAGATAGACTGATAACATCCTGTGGAGGATGGCTGGGAACATGATCCTAAAAACCTGTCCTCTGAGCATTTTCCTGTCTAATGGATGGATAGATCAGGGATCCTGTTCCACAGTAGTACACAATGAAGCAAGAGCAAGAGGTTGAGACTGTCTGTGAAAATGTGGAATATGCAAGGTGCAGCAGAGGACAGGATGATTGCTCCACTTCAGAATGAATCTGAATTTTCTTTCCTAAAAGTATTTGATTCATAATTCAAGAGAATGCTATAGTAGTCCTGCTTGAAAAACTGTTTATGAGTACTTATTAGAGCCCTTCTAGGGCTATAAACAATAGGTAAGTCCAGAAGTAAACATCATGTTGTAGTTACCTCTACATCAGGGTTAAAATACCAAAGAGTATCATATTGCCCTTCTCTTTGCCTTCTCACCCTCAGCACCCATCTAAAAGGTCCCCTACCTCCCAGCAGCTGATGGAAATTTTTGAAGCCAAAGAAGGTAGTAACCATGCGGCTCCCAGGAAAACTAGCAGCTTTCAGTAGTTTGAACACAAACATATTTTTTCCAATTAAAATGCTTTCTTTCTTAGTCTTTATTTCATTGTCTTTCTAAGTGAGAGATTAAACCTCAATCATCAAGAAGGGAGACAAAAAGCAGTGAAACAACAGAAATTAAGCTGCTATCATTGGGCAATACTGTTTGATTGGAATTAAATGTACATCAGTAAGCTATTTAGATGTTCTATCTATCTGCTTGAATAAGAGCTACATTTATGATTTCCCAAATAAGATCATAATTATTCAAGGACCTAGACTTCCATTAGAACACTAGCAAATAAATTTTTAAAGTACCGCACAGGGATTTAACTGCAGAAGCCCCATTAGTGTTATTACTTTTACATTTACTTACTATGACCTTCTAGAGAAGGGATTGTTGAAGACAAAAAAAAAAAGGGGGGGGGGGGGGGGGGAAGCACAATTTTAATAAGATAACAGAGAAAAGCTTGTCATCACTTTGGCACTCTAGTACTTTAATTGTATTAAAAGAATAACATCTAGTATTTTAATTGTATTAATAATACAAAATAATCTAGTATTTTAATTGTATTAAAAGAATAACATATCTTCAAATGCTCCATTTCAGGCACGGACACAGATGGTGACACTCCTTCAAGAGTTTCTGCAGTATGTTCCTAAACAGGCCTTTCCTTTCCTGTTAATATTTAAAGTAGGACAATCCTGCTTGTCTTCTGTGAAAAGTTTAGTGGGAATTCTTGGTCTTAAATTTAGAAAGTGGACTCTGTAGTTAGTATCTGGAATTTCAAAGTCTAGCACTGGGATTTTTTTTGGAGACCTCAGTTCTGCTTTGGCCAGCTATTAAGTTACATTAATGATACTACAAACTATCATTCTTTCATGAAAAAAAAAATAAAATAAATCTGTTCAATTATTTATTTGTGGGTGGCAGTATTTTAATTCAACAAAGATTAACATCTTTGTCAGGCATAGTGTTAGCAGTGCAGTTTCTCTTTCCCTGAAATATGAGTTCATCCTTTATTAGTGCCATATTTTTCTATTTTGTTTGTAATATATGAGATCAGTTACAATTTACACAAATATGTACAGTTTTTTCTCAAAAAATGCATTGAAGTGTGTGGCAATTCATGCATCGCTTCTGATTTTGAAGTTCACTTAGGAGGGAAAAGGGAAATCATAAGAGAAGCCCCTGTGCTGAGGTTAAAATCTTGCAGGTTCAAGAGATTAAAATGGAACAATACCAGTCATTGAGTGGGACTTGATGGAGAAAATAGCCAAGGTAAATGGACTTCACAGACCTGTTTCTACTATGTGGACATGTGTGTAACTGCAAATTACTGGTTCCTGGTTCCTTCAGACATAGGTCTTTGGAGAGAAAAAGAACAATTAAAGAAGATACAGACAGGATTAACTGTCAATTAACAATTGCTTGTCTGCATCCATCTCTGCTGCAGAGAATGAGTAGCATTTTCTGTGTCAGGCTTGCTTTGCCTGCCAATTATGATAAGAAACTCTTAACGAGCAAGTTATCGTAAGAAAAGATGCTGACAAAAACTGATAATTGAAAACCTTCAGGTCACCAGCCCTGGATGATACACACTACAGAATTCAAAAGATGCTTAGGTTTGAGAGGACAGAGCAGCTAACAAAGTGCACAGACTTTAATTAAAATGCCTACTCTATCAGTAACTCAGAGGGTGGCAAATTTTATGTCTCTAATTAAAAAGGCTTCAGAAGTGATCTGAGAAGTTACAGATGAGTAAACATTGCAACTGTATCACAGAAATAATTGAAATGTTCATTAGGAATAGAATAATAAAACACCTGGAAGACCAGGATTTGATAAAGCCTAATCTGCAGTTTTCTGAAGAGTCACACTGATGTGCTAAAATGCAGTGAATGTCACCAAAGCAGTGGGTATCAAGCCATTTATTCACTCCTTTGACAAGGTCCTGCATAGGATAGTAGGAGGGAAAGTGAATATTTGTGAACCAAAGTACCACTGGAGATCAAAATGGTGTAAGAGACAGAAGACAAAGATTAGAATTGAACAGTTTCTGTTGTGGCAAAACAAATCATGCCCCCAAAACTCAGTGTGATATCAACATTTTCTGGCATATTTGAAATTTGGGATAGGGAATGAGCATTATATGTCTTGCAGAAGTAATGCTGGTTACAAACAAGCAGAGAGAACTGTGAGGAATACTGGGGAGGTGAGAAACTGGGCAACACTCCCAGATCAAAGAAAATACAAATGAAGTGAAGATTACTTAAATACTTTAAACAATTTTAAATTAACTTTCCTCCTGATTCTAAGAAGGATGCAAATTCAAGGAATATGAGAGGTAGAAGATTATAAATTGATAAATGGAAACACATTTTCACAATACTTTTAAATAGACCAAGGGCCTCACAGCTGCTGCAAGTTGCCAAGGTTGAGAATTTATCATGATGAAAGAGGCTCTGACTTGTGCTTTAAAAAACAAATCAAGAAAATAACCCTCACACTAAATTATAGTTGTTACTTCCGTGAAAAGGGGAACAAAGTGATGAAAGGGATTTAACATGGTACTAGCTTGTGCTTGTCCTTAAAGTAGTAAATCTTCCCATAGTTGAGTCTTAAACTTGGTTGAGCAAACAGACTGATGTTTCTTGATCCAGAAAAATGATTTCTGCAATATTTGCTTTTTTCTTTTCCAGCTTCTCTTCTGATTCTTCAAATTCATATGTTCAAATTGTAGAGAAGAGAGTGGAAAAGTCAAGAGTTCAGAGACTAAGGTAAGACTTTCATTTTTCTCCTATTTCACTGTCTGACTAACAGACAACAAATGTTTACCATCACAGTTGCAACTGCAACTTGAAAACCAAACAAGCACAGACTGGAAGGAAGTTTATTTCTAAATTTGATCTTAGAAGAAATAGGAATATCACCGAAGTAATTCAGGTCTCTAGTTCAATGGATACCTGTGAAATATTCTAGAGGAGGCACTAATGTCCAGTAAAAGTAGTGATGTGAAGAAGTGACGTTTGAGGGAATTAAAGTGTGAATTATGATAGAGAAGGAAATAAGACATGGTATAATGCATATTGAAAATGTTGCCAAGATGATGTTAAGTAGATGAATAGATTGAGAGAAGATGAGGCTGTGGGAAGACAGATATATAGCCAAGAGAAAACAAGTATTTTAAATAATAATTCATTCTCACTTGTGCCTCGGG
Source organism: Coturnix japonica (assembly GCF_054131305.1). Taxonomy (NCBI): domain Eukaryota; kingdom Metazoa; phylum Chordata; class Aves; order Galliformes; family Phasianidae; genus Coturnix; species Coturnix japonica. The sequence goes on along the minus strand of NC_140663.1, from coordinate 104,491,600 downwards.
AACCTTGATTTATTTTATTTTCATACATCTGCTTGTCACCTCCTTTAGCACTTTCCCTGTGCTGTCTATTCTGAGACCGTGACAAGCATGGATGGTACTTCAGTTTCAGGAAAAATGAAGTACACATTTTTGACTGTTTTTCTTCCTTCTATAGTGACTCACACATTTGAGGAACCCAAAGGTGGGGAAGATGGAGAACTGGAGAAGTAAAAAATAAAAAGGTGTTTTGAATGTATGCCGAAAGAGTTAGAACTGCCTTATACAAACACAGGAACATTTCCTGACATTAATCTATAGAGCAAAGAAGATTATTCTGCCAGTTTAGTTTTAAGAGCAAAATCTTTCATACACCTCCAGAGAGACTCTTCACTGGCAGAGCAGTAGTATAAAAACACTAATGTGTCAAATCAAAATGTCACTCCCCTCCCCCTTAAGCAGATTCATTCCTCTCCCTCTCTTTGGCTGCCTCCCTCTACATTCTCCAAGTTTAATCAGCAGGTTGACTTGAAATACAATAATTCACTAGTTCTAGACACGTGCTTAAAGGGCTGTGTGTAACTGTGATTCTGAAGAGATCAACATCTTCTATTGATCCTCTATTTGGCAGTATGTAATATTTTTTAGAAAAAGGAAAATGATTTGTTTCAAAAGCGGTCCTGTTTTATTGTCGAATCATGCAGCTTTTAGAACTCGTGTGCTCTCCTAAAGATACAACAGTAGAACATATAGAATAAATAAATATCTAGATCTATTGGTTACAGTTGACAGCATTCAGAAAAAGCAACAGCCTAATACGAAAGCCTGCAGAAGTGTCTATTGATTTGAAAAGATAGATTTTGTCTATAAAAAATAAACCTTGCTGTGTGCACATGTTTCTTGACCCTGTTGTAGACCCAGGCTGCATTATATAGAAGCTATGGACAACTTCAGTGCTGGAAACTGTAAAAATAAACACTAATTTTCTGGAATGTATAGCATGCCACAACAGGAGTGACCTATGTTTTAATTTGGTAAACAGCTGTTATCACTGGAGCCATTTATCTAGCCATTAGGTCAGCAATTGGGTCTTCTTTAAATTATCACTAAAAGCATAACTGCAAAACTAATACCAATAAAACAGCCTTTATAATAACCTCTACAGAATAAACATGATATGAAAATGAAGGACATAGTAAGATCTGAAGATATTTTAACGTGTTTGGCTTATAAACACACACAAACATAATAAAATTAGGAACCATATCATAAAACTAGGAACTGCATAAAACATTAGGGGAAGCACTTTCTAAAAGAGCTGCCTTGATTCTCTGAAATGTTTGAATGTTTGCAAATCCCATTTATTTAGATGAGAACTGATGCAACACAAAACCTTGCATATCTAAGTCTTCTTCACCTGAACAGAAAATACTCAGGTTGCTCCAAAAGTAATGCCTCCTATTTATTTCTATGGAAACTACAATAGATATGGTGGAGCAGCCGTCATAGTTCTTCAGTTGTATAGCATATATCTCCAGCTGATATAAGCTTTTTGGATTTCAACAAAGCTTTCAATACAACTCTCTTTGATATCTCATAAAATATGATGTTTGTATAGAAGTCCATATCTCAGTCTTCAATGAAGGAATATGCTTGAATGTAAAAAAAAAAAACACTGCATGAATTCAAAAAGTTGATACCAATGATTCAAGACCTGGAGAACTTAGGAATATATATGACAGAAATAAATGGAACTATGAAAAAAAAATATAATAAAGTGAGCACCACTTAATATAGTCTTCTATGTATTTTTAGAGATGTAAAAGAAAACATACTAAATTAGAGAGAAATTTAATAAAAATATTGAAAGTATTTGGATTGTTATAACATAACAAACCAAATAACTTCTGTGGAAAATAGCAATATAGTGTCACAGTGCAACCAAAATTCACACAGCCACTCCATAAATAAATTATATATGTATTGAAAGCGAATCTCTACAGCTCTGATTGACTATCATGATTAATCTATCAGCCAGTGGCTAACATTAAGTTAACTAAGACATGACAATGCTCTGTACTAAGGGAAGCCTCTCTTCTCTTGTGGTCTATTTGTACATAGAATATCTATGGTAGTTCAAGATATTTTCAGATGTGAGTATAATTTGAAATATGTTTGGTCTGGTAAATTTAAACTAGAAAGTTGTGAAGTTTTCAAGTTAACATGATACTTGCATTGAGATTGGAAAGAAAAAAAAAAGCATACTGTTGGTTGGCACAGGCTGTGTCTGCATTAACATTTTAGAGCATTTTGCAGAGCAATCCCAACATAAGAATCTTTTTTTTTTTTTTTTGGATGTACTTCAATAGGAATCTCTGATTCAAGTACAGATCTAATGCGCTATAAACTCCAATAGGCTTTAACCATTGATGTGCCCTCTGGACAATTTCAAATCATATGCACAGTGTGGACATTCAGTTCTGCTGAACAGGCTAAATGTATTCTGAAGTAAATTTTGCAATTGCATATAATATAATGGTTTCAGTACCAACTACCTAGATTTAATTTTATGCTCCTACATGCTAACCTGCATGCTTATGTAGGCATAGCCATATATTTGCTTTCAGATCATCAATGCCTTCCCCATTAAGGCCAGAGATGTAAGTCAAATGCAAATAATAGAGATTCCGAATTTTTAAAAATCTTCATAGTTTTAGCCACCTTTTTCTTTCACTAAAACTTCAGAGAAGCAAGATCAGGTGTAATTAATGACTACCTCTTTTCTCAGCCAGGATTTCTCAGGTGAGGTATAAGCCTAATTGGTTTTCATATATTCTTTAACTCATTTCATTTCAGTTTTGTAAAGTCAGTGTCAAAAATATTTACTGTTTTTCCTTTCTGTTGAAAAACTGAACTATTGAGTTGAGAAAGCAAAAGTTATCTGGTTCCAGAAATTTACATTCAATGATGTCTTTTATTACCAAAATAAAAAGCGGCAGGGTGGGGGGGGTGGGGGGGTGGGGGGGGTGGGGGGGTGGGGGGGGTGGGGGGGGGAGGGGTGCGAATTCTTGGGAAAGTAATAGTATAAATCTTCCTACCATTCCCATATGGTCAGCTTAAATGACGATGACAAAACTGAACACAGAGGCTTTTCAATGCAACAGTGAACTAAGAACCTTTTCTGTATAAGTCAATTTGCAGTACAAAGCAAGGGAAAAGTAGAGATGTCTAGAGGCAGTAAATTAGATTTTTTTTCTCGTTTCTTTTTACATAAAGAAAAATTCCAGTGTCAGTACCTGAAGCTTTTAAGCATTAAAGCGCTGCAGTCCCCATTAACAGCATCATTGTGCATGTTTTCAAAAGACAAAAGCCTGAATAATAAAAGCCTTTTTATTGCAAATTTCACTTTAGATTTCACTTAGCAAGATGATATGAACTAAATTTCACAGATGATAATAGCGACCAACTCAGCTGTAACAATGTATAAGGGCTGCTCTGAAAGTAATGCCTCCTATTTATGATGTTGCCCACAGTGTCAGAGCTGGATGCCTATGTTATGGCAGTAGAGGATGAACCCTCCCACTAATTTTCCAATATGTGTTGTTGCTGTGTGACAGATGGCAGCAGAGGGGCAGTCTGACACAACAGCTTCTGACACTGAAGCGCATTTGAAGCAAAGACATGTCTCTGAATTCCTCCATGAAGAAAAAAATGGCACCCATTGGCATTCATCAATGCTTGCTGAGTGTTTGTGGAGACAAAACAGTGGGCATGAACACAGTGAAGCAGTGGCTGGTCTATTTCAGCAATGACACCATCATAGCTGTGAAACAGTAGGTCACCTCACAGATTATTAAGTGTGGCATGCAGACTCTTGTCTATCTCTGGCAAAGCTCTGCATAGCTCATGGTGCTGAGTATGCTGAAAAAATGACCTGTTGTAGATGAGAATTTTCTGTAAAATAGTGCTCTTTGTATCTTCTGCAGTTTCCATGGAAATAAATAGGAGGCATTACTTTTGGAGTAACCCATGTAGTCTTTTATTTACAAGCAATTTATACAGACTGTAGGCTCACATGACAACTCTAGTTAGTTACTGAGTATGATATGGACCAAAAACAAGAACTGACAGGATTTGACAACCTCCAGTCTTAAACAACAGTTTTGCTATCTTTTGGATTACAGCTTTCAATTACAGCCTCTCATCTTGTCACATGTATACAGTATATGCTTTTTCTTTGCTAACCATTAGTTAACTCTGACCACATTTTGCACTCAGGCTCCTTTTTTCAGATAATGAAGCCAGGTGAAAATCACTGAGCTGCCCCTTTGCCTGTGCCTTAACCTGCTTTCCTGTAAACTTTCAAGCCACACATTTCATTACTCTATTGATTTACATCAGTCTGCTGTACTTCTGCCAGACTCATCCCATCGAGGCTTTTTTCCTTTCCTGGGCATTATAACATCTGTCTTTTATTTCAGATGTTTCACGCTGCTGAGAAAACATTTAAGATTATTTTTGGCGAGTGACCCATTGTACTTTGTAGAGGATGTGGTTTGTAGGTTTTTTTTTGTTTTTTTTTTTTTTGCCAAAAATTATTCTAAGCACCAAATTCATACAAAAATTGCAGGAATGCCAAGTACATGTTCAGTTATTGTTGCACAGGAAACAAAGTGCAATGAGTAAGGCCTATGCTTTACATCATAAAGTTGAACAAATTTAGAAGCATTTTTGGGACTGACTTACAAGTCATCAGTGAGGCACCTGAGCAAGGAGACTACATAGCTGTACTGAGAGATGTACAGAGCCAAACTGAGATGCACTCCAAAAATGGCACATAAAAAAATTGCCTTGCTGTGGGCATATGAGATCTGTCTTAGAATAAGTGTCTATGCTTCTTTCTAAGCCTTCTGTCTCAGAATACTGAGAAAAGCTTTGTTGCTTTTTGTTAGATGTAATATAAGAGGGCAGTCAGCTATTTTATCAGCTTTCACTGTTTTACGTAACAAATGCAAAGGTGACGGGTTATCAAGATGCAATGGGATTTTATGTAAACAGCATGACACTGTGAATCAGGAACCTGAATTCTCCTCCTGATCTTGCTCAGTAGCATTTGGCAAAGTAATTTCTTTGCTTCTCTTTGCAGCACTACATAACTGTTAGTTACTACAGCAGCTGTAGAAAATACAGTATTTGTGGGGAGGAAGAGAAAAATGTTTTACCTTCTTCAGTACAGGGAGAAAAAATAATCTGGTTCAGCTTTAAGTTTCTCTACTTAAGAGAAAGAGCTGGAAAAATATTCTTACAGGTCCCCATTAAATATATCCTGTGCAACTGTGCTGTACTTGATTAAGAAGTATTAAAGAGTATTAGATTAATATTTTTAGAAAGTCTTATACATACAAAGTATTTTCTCTATTTATAAGTCACAGTAACCAATCCACATAATTATGTGCACAGAAAAGTGCCCTAGATATTGATTAAAAAGCCTTAATAAACACTCCAGATTAGAGGCTCCCTTTGCAACTCTTCTTGGTATTCTGCCTTTTGCATCTCTGCCTCTGCAGGCTTTAGAATGCAGAAGGAAGCCATCAAAGCTTAACATAACCAGTCAGTTCATCCATATTCTAAAACATTAAGGGGTGCACTGAAGCTTGATAAGTCACAGCAACCAGACAAGTGTATTATCAGATCTGCTGCCAAGATCATGAACCATCATTCTGATAGCCCATTTTCTAGAATAGTCTTCTAAGAGGACTCTTGGTTTTTTTTTGGGATTTTAAGACACATATTTTTCCTGTCTCTCTTGAATGACGTGGTCAGAGATTTCATGTAGCACATAAGCATAAATTCCTGTGCCTTGTTCTAATTTATTCTTTACCAATTCTTTTATTTTGACAGCTGGCATACCTGCCACTATGATATCCGAGTGGCTGATGTAAATCAGCTGAGAGTACATGTACGTTAGCAAAGAGCAATGAAAAGAGCAATGGAAGAACAATGGGAGTAATGAAAGTCTTTTGCGGTGAGAGTGGTGAGGCTCTGGCACAGGTTGCCCAGAGAGGTGGTGAAAGGTCTGACCCTGAAGACACTCATGGTCAGGATGGACAGAGCAACAAGCAACCTGGTCTAGTTGTGGTATCCCTTTTTATTGTAGGCAAGTTGCGCTAGATTGCCTTTAGAGGTCCCTTCCAACTCTAAGGATTCTATGATTCTATGAAGTATTATTTGTAATTGAGGATAGTCAAAGTCTTTTTAATTGGTTGCAGGGTTCTCTGGGCTTTGCAGTTCCTGCACCTGGGAGATAAACACAGTCAAAACGGATGTTTGGACAAAAACAAGGGCTGGAATACTTATTTCTCAATGAATAAATAAAAAAATAAGGCTTAAGGATGAGGGCATCTATCACTTGCTGGGAAAAATGAATAAATAAATAAATAAATAAATAAATAAATAAATAGATTGCAAGTATCTATCAGCAAACAAAAAAAAATAATGAAGACTTCTGCATCTTTTAGCAATGCTCGCTCTAACTAAGGTAGTGTATGTTATTTTCTGTTACTTTGCCTTTATTTACATATTTTAAAAAACAGAGTATATGGAATTGGAGATAATACAGTGATTTCTTTCATCTTTAGAAATGTGAATGTGAAGCTACACATCAGTTGAGAAGAAAATTGACCAAGCAAAAACAGATAGCTGAGAAAGCATCTCTAAACAGGGGTTGTTAGGACATGCCCTCAGGAGCCAAGAATAAATCCATAGGTGGATGAACACGAAGTGCTGTGACCTAGAAGTCCTGAACATAAATCACAGCCATACTAGACCTTACTGGAAGATAATGAGCTGTGGTCAGTGGATACCAATTGTTTGCTTTGCTCTGTAAAGGTTAGCAATGGAGCACAACTGAAGGAGGATGAAGCCATAAGAATTCAACATTTTGAGATTAAATTTTGAAGCTGTTTATTTATTTACAGGAATTTATAGGAGTGGTTGATTGCTTTTCTGCTGTATTATATAAACAGCATGCATGTTTCGAGGTAAGAAAAAGAAGACTTGCCAACTCACAGGCTTGTGAAAATGGCTTTGTTAGAAAAGCTCTCTTTTTGTTGGAGAGACTTTTCTTTTTGTCCTACCCACTTCTTCCCCTCAGAAATTGCACACACAAAAAATCCCTCAAAATGGTTTGAAGCTGCAAAGTTTTCACAATTGTTTGAAAACAAGAGAGAACAGAGTAGAACAGAGAAAAGAAGTTCTTCCCATGCATCAGTAAGAAAAGAAAAGCCTGAGTCCATCAGCAGGGTTCCCAGCCTCACGGTATTACAGCAGTCTTCTAACTCCAGCAAGAAAGCAAATTTGATGGTATGATCAGAAACAATTTTGTTGAAATAATCTCCACATGCGATAGTTTCCTTCCTTACATTCAGCAGAATGAAAAGATGGTCTCAGCCCTATGCAATAAGCATGCCTGTAGGTGCATCTCTGAATCAGGGGCACTCCTGCTGCAATGTTAACAGTTGCAGTGGACACTGGCAGGCTGGATCCCAACTGAGATCCACTGATGTCATCTAAGAGCTGAAGGGAGATGCTTAAAACTCTTGTCAGAGTAATGGTTTGCAGGTAGCTGGGCTTTTTTCAATGCTGTGGGGAAAGGGTTGAAGGCACACACAGCTTCATGGAGGTCTAGACAGTCAAACAGGAAAGAGCAAATCCTTGTTTCCAAAGCATGAGGAAAGAAAATAAAAAGCAGAGAAGATTCTTTCTCTTCTATTTCTGAGCTTGTCTGTCAGTAGAGAAGAGAAGAGGAATGCCTTGGAGTTCATCAATTATGGTTCACCACAGGACCATCCATGACAAATTAATGGGATGGTGCAATGATTCCAATGTGCCATTTGCATTTCAAGATTTGTCATTGAATTATGGTGGACTAGGAAGCTGAAGCTGGACTTTGTCTATCAAGACACAGCAGGGCTTTTTCTCACCTGTCAGCCCAGAGATTCTCCAGCCACTATGACTATTACAGTCTGTAGCAAATAGACAGTTGAAGTAGTTGAATTTTACAGGCATTACAGAGATGACAACTCATTTATGCTTATGTGATTTTCCCACACAGGTACTGAGAGCAAAGAAGTGGTTACAGTACAGACATTTGCTAAATTAGATTTACTTTTACAGATGCAGATTGCTGCCACATGTCTGTCAGACCTCCAGCTGAAGACTTGCTGGACTCCTAACTGCCTATTTTTTTCTAAAACTGAGTCTTTGGACATTTTTATAAGTATTTTACCTGTTTGGAGAGCACCACAATAGAAGAGAAATAATAATAAAGAAAAAGAATACACATAGGAAATGTAATAAGGAAACATAAACAATACTTTAATCTAGTTGTACTACCATAGGAAAACAAGATTATATTCCTACCAGGTGAGTCACTGGAAGCTCACTTCCATAATAAATCACTTCAGCAGACGAAGTCTGAAGAAAGCTTAGCATTCCTCCAGTTCTGAAATGTATATACCAGCTATCACTTAAATAGTATCTGGGATTTATTTTGAAAAGAGGCTGCTAATGACTTATATTGGCAAGAACAGCTGCAGAAACATTTTAGGCTTTGACCTTCAACAGTGGTGATGATAGAAAGCTGTTTTCTACACTATTTACTCTGAATACTTTTTGTCTTTCTACTTAGGTGCTATCTCCAGCCATTCCTTCTGTTTTCCTGTGTCATCCATTATACATTTTCTCCAACAGTCTCTTCATACACTGTTCTTCCGTATCATCTCCCTTTCTTCTTCATTTCTTTTTCTAAAGCTGTCATCACTTTGTCCTTCTTCCCATTCCAATTAAAAAATAAAAAATAAAAAAAAATACAGGATTCACACAAACTGCTGCACTGTAACACTCTGTATGCATACTGCAGTTCTTACAGTTCTCATAGTATAAGCTTCTGGGAACTTGAACTATCTCCTCCAGTTCCTGGTGTTATACAGGGCTGGGATCAGAGCTTAAATTACTAAGGACTGTACAAATAAAATAGAATCACAAATTAGTTTGAGTTAAAAAGGACCTTTAAAGATCATATAGTCCAACTCTCCCACAATGAACAGGGATACCTACAGCTACATCAGGTTGCTCAGTGCCTCATAAAGGTCAGCCTGACCTTGACTGTCTTTATTCACAGTATCACAGAATCACAGTCTTGTGCGGGTTGGAAGGGACCTTAGAGATCATCGACTCCAACCCCCCGGGATTTGAGCCTCCTGTGTAGCAGAGCGGCACTTCTACCACTTGCGCCACAGGGGGGATTCGAACCCAGGGTCTCCGGTGGTGCAACGCGGCATTCCTACCACTGCGCCACCGGGGCACACTCTTGTTCTAATGCCTCACCACCCTCACTGCAAAACACTGCTTCCTTATATCCAGTCTCAATCTCCCCTCTTTTAGTTTGAAATTATTCCCCCTTGACCTATCCCAACAGACCCCTGAAGTGTCTTTCTCCTTCTTTAGATACTAGAAGACCATTCTGAGCTCCCCCAGGATCCTGGAGAGCTGCTCCAGCTCTCAAAATATGCAGCAGAGTTTCAGAGGCCAATGAAATGAACTCAGTTTTCACAAGTTCTAATTTAGTTAACTAGATTATTACCTGTGCCTGCACAGAATGAACAAGTAAAATAACAGGCTATAAACGGCAGATCTCCGTAAAGTTTTTGGTTATTTATCTATGTTAAAGGGACATTTTGTCCTGTATAATGCTACATGAAATCATTAAGTACTTTTTAAAAAATTGCCATTCACAGTATCACAGTCATGTCATAGTATATCATCATGTCATAGTATCATAGTCTCGTGCAGGTTGGAAGGGACCTTAGAGATCATCGAGTCCAACCCCCCGGGATTCGAGCCTCTGTGTAGCAGAGCGGCACTTCTACCACTTGCGCCACAGGGGGGATTCAAACCCAGGGCCTCCGGTGTTGCAACGCGGCATTGCTACCACTGCGCCACCGGGGCACACATTCCATAAATATTATTTATTTATTCACCTAAACTCATCTGGTTAGCTGGCCCTCTACTTGATAATGGATTTTTCTTCAAGACAGTTTGGGGATAGTTCTCATTGCTCCACCATAGATTGTTACAAACCTTTAAATATTTAGTACTTAAAGAATTAATCCATTCTTTGGGTCAAACCACAGTTATCCTGAAGACAACAGAGTAACATATCAATTTGTTATGCTAAACATTATGCAAAAGATACTTTTCAGGCCCGGGTGTGGAAAATGGTTTCCATACCCCCGTTCCGTTTCCTAAAAGATCTGCTGGGATTTGACATTAGCCCAAGCTAGACTTTCGGAGCTTCATCTAACACTGGTGCCCATTTGCACTCCATGAGTTCTCCACATCAGCAGCACTGGGTAAGACTGATAAAGACTGCCAGACCATCTGCATAGTGCTTGCTGCATGGGGACACTGATCAGCTGTGGCAGCAAGGAGGTGGAAGGATGAAAAGGAGAACAGGAACGCTACTCAGGAGGTATACAAAACCAGCTCTTGTAGCAGCCTTCCAGAAACTTATTCCATAATAGCAATTTAGAAAATTGTATATTACTATCACAGTTCTTCCTGTATATTTGCAATGAGACAGGAACCAGGCTGGACTGTACGCCCACTAGTGCAGAGCTGAGTGCTTCTTGGCTTTGCTGCCACAGTGACTGCAGTCCTGGACATTTAAAAAATAGCACATAAGACATGCTACAATCAAGATTTTTTGGAGAGGGCAATCATCTAGGCTGGCACTGCAGGATAGTCAAGCTTCTGCAAGCAAAGCCCGTGTGTTGGAAAGTTGCAGTCATGCACACGGAGCAAGGTGTGTCTGCAGTCACCCCAGCCTTGCCCCCCAACTGTGACATGGGGTCCACCCAGCAACAGTGTGCTAGGGACATCCACCAAATCAGAACTCCAGGCTCTCATTGAGGAATGGTGCAGTAAATGGCATGGAGGCTAAGTATTTGTTCTGTAACCACTAGAGAATTACCTGAGAAAACAGTTCTAAGAACTAAGAAATGGCCATAGCAGCATATACATTTACTGAAAGGAATAGCACTGGGGGCATTTGTATTGAGGCACAAATATTTCATTCCACACTTTTATACTCACTGAATAATTTAGGAATTCAACTTCTTTAGAATTTGCTTAATATTCCAACACTTTATCAAGGTTTCCCCTTCTACACTAGTTTATTAATGAGAAAAAAAGCTGCAATTTGAAAAAAAGAAATATACTACAGCAGCCAGAAGCCTTCTGAATTATATATCTCCATGAAAATTATTTGCAGTCATTTTTATAGATCTTTCTCGCATTTACACTCTCTCTGGTTTTTTTTGCACCTCAGAAGTCAGGAAATACTTTGAAATGCACTATGTGTGGAAAGAAAGAAGTATACATTGTATTAAGCTCTGGATGTCTAAAATACTTAAAGTACAAAAAAAAATATTATATTTGAAGAAATGGTGAACTGGGAAATTAGTCTTGACAGCAGGCAAATAACAAGGATAAATTGAATACCAGTATGTGAACATATAGGATTTCTGCGCTGAGCTTAAAGGCCTGCCATGCTACATGATTTTTCAAACTGCTTCTTAGTTGACCCTTCAGGGTACAATGAAATGCTCTTCAGAACAGTCCTCTAGAAACCAGTAAGAGGTTGTGCATTCTTTAAATGCTCAAGAGGCTGTTGAGCAATATCCAATTCACGCAGCAGTTTCTGCTGTGTTTACAGATGGAGAGGGATGTGTGGACTGATCATGGTCCTGCATATATTTTCCTGATGCAGAATTACCATCTTCTCCACAACTCCGTCCACCTCAATAAACACTGCTGTGAGTGAACAGGCAGCTCTCCTGCTGGGAGGACAGAGCTGTCACAGAGGGCAGGATGTAAGAGAGGACAGTGCAGACAGTGCACAAAAGAGATTAAAAAAAGGGATTTATGAAAAGTTAAAGAGTAAAAACGAGCCATGAGGTGAATGTTCAAGGTGATTAGGAACAGGTGAAGAGGTGAGAAGCTTATAAAATGCTGCACTTTTTTATTGTCTATAATTCTTATTCACAAGATACTTAAAGAAACACAGCACTTCTTTGGTTCAATTTACTTGTTTCACAACATCAGGTTGAAGCACAAATCTCCTGAGTTTTGACAATCCCATTTTATAAACAAGGAAGTGTGTGTAGCAACTGTAGAAGCTGCACTCATTTCAAGACTCATGTTCAATTTTCTCAAAAGAAAAAGGGGGTTTGAAACTTTTCCAGAGAGTGATAGATGATAAAAGTATTCATACACGTATATGCGTGCACATACACACACGCCCTCTCACACAATTTGTTGCACAGGCAACAAGGATCAATAGTATTTGGTCTACATAAATTGGAATTCTCACCAATGCACCCCTACTCCCTCCCCCTGCAAAAAAAAAAAATAAGAGAGAGGAAACCAGTCTGACTTAGATGACTGGAGAGCAATTACAGGAAAGTGCTTGTACCTTTGCTACAGCCTTCTCAAGACTTACTCCCTAAAGGCAATTTAGAAATTTATTATGTCATTATTATTACAGTTGTTCCTCCTGCACACTTCAGTAACCAATAGTGCATTATTATGGGTCTCCATAAATAAACTTCTGCCTTTCGTATATGCAAACCTCCCATGTATTGCAAGTTCACTTCTAAAGTGCGCAGTCACACACATGCTTAAACTTCTGCAACACACTGAAGTTTAACAGATCTACAGTGCAGTAAAAAAAGAAAAGCAAAGAGGAAATAACTAATCTGTTAGAAACCAGACAGAGTAGAAAACAAACTTCTCAGGCTGCGCACAGCTCTTTTGCCTAGACAATGCCTTCCTAGCTTCATATCTGTCTTTTTTCTTCATGCTACACAAAACCATATTTGAAAGTGGTAGTACAAATAATGCTGAAAATAGGACATCTTGCAAATGGTCATGGCTTGGGGAGGTATATACTTCTCAAACAAACTTCAGCAGAGTGCACTCCCACCTTTCTCAAGTGCAGACTCTTCATAAAAAACAGCATTCACAGGCTAGTTTTTCACCTAGTTTATCTGTAGTAGGTACTCCACCATTCTCATGTGTTCCCTCATGTACAAAATGTACCCTGTTCCTTATTTAAGCATACTCACACATTGTTGATTATCTCAGGCCCATTCCTTCATTTCTATTGTTCTTCTGGCCTGTTGAATAAATTATTCCAGGGAGCAGCCATAGCTTATAAACCCTCAATGGTTGGAAGTAAACCCTGTGTTTTTTTATTTGATCAAAGACAAATCAGTTCCTAATCAACAGTGAGCACAGGAACATTGAGAGCTGTAGGAACTCAAGCAATATAGTCAGTGAACAGAAAATGCTTAATTTTCATACAACGAGAAATGATTAAGCCATTGTCCATGCTCTGAAACCCAAAAAAATAAACTCTGCTTGGGTTGTCATGCAGACTAAATCAGGTTATTGCTTAAATAAAATAGTATAGCATTGATGCTGTAGTGTGAGGGGAAGATAATTTGGGAATAAAACAGATGAGAAATTTGAAATCATGCATTACTTACTGTGCGTTTAGGAGTGGGAAGGCAGGATAAGGGAGAGGTTAAAGCATGCATACACAGAAAAAGAAGGTGGAGGATGAAAGGATCCAGACACATGTAAGCAGGTGGCTGGTCAGGTTTTTGTTTGTTTGTTTGATTGTGGGGTTTCTTTTGTTTTGTTTTGTTTTGTTTTTGTTTTGTTTTGTTTTGTTTTTTTGAAACACTATGCAAAATGGCTACAGATGTCCTGTTTTGTTACTAAATCCTACTTCTAATTCAGCTCCACTGAGAACCGTTGCAAGAGCAGTCAGGGAATTAGGTGTGCAGCAGAGCAGTGAGGGAGACAAAGGCAGTGGTGCCCACACCTCAGGGGTGTCATGAAGGTTGGAGCAGAAGCAGAGGCCAGGGTTAGCTGTTACAATAACCCCCAGGACCTGCAAGCATGTGCTGCAGTAGTATACTTCATGTTGGAGTAGTGGATAAGGAGAAAAGAACTGTGGAATTGGTTTTCCCATTCCTGAGGGTGGAGATAAGGTCAAAGTATGGCTGGAGCTGGATCTGAAAGGAACAATCTTTCATGACATTGCAGCAGGAAGTGGGGGAATTTGCTGGGTCCTGCAGTCCAGCAATTTTGTCTGCTCCTATCAGGCTCTACAACAGTGAACTAATTTAGCAATAGTCATCTATCATCACTTAGATACAAGAAGATACATAGGAACATCAGACTGTTCAGCCATGTTTACTGCAATGGTTGGGTGCCATGACTTTGTTTCCCTTTCCTTTCTAGCTTTCTTCAACAGAGCGCAATGGCTTTGGTTTCAAAGCTCATCAAGTTGTGACAATCTTGATGAGGGGATAGTACCCACCCTCAGCAAGTACTTCGATGACACAAAGATGGGAGGAGTGGCTGACACACTGGGAGGCTGTGCCAACATTCAGCAAGACCTCAACAGACGGAGCACTGGAACAGGCTGCCCAAGGAGGCTGTGAATTCTCCTTCCCTGGAGATCAAAGACCCGCCTGGATGCCTACCTGTGCAACCTAGTGTGGGAGCCTGTTTTACAGGAGAGCTGCACTCAATGATCTCTGGAGCTCCCTTCCAGCACCTACTATTATGTGATTCTGTGATTTTAAGATTAAGGCTCACGAGATATAAATATACAAACTACAACAACGCCCTCAATTTCTTCAATGAAAAATAATGTTGTTCAAGTTGCAATACAATCTCAGTTTCAGAAGTACGCTTTATGCAGAAGAGATTTATTTTTCTTAATTCAAAGGGAGGAAAGAATACATCAAAATCTCCCAACACAGAAAATCAAGTTATACATTTTCATAAAAGCTTTCAAGCAGAGAATGAAACACACACACATGGATACATGTAAGTACAGGCATGATATTAAATCTTCCTAGTCCACTAATAGTAAGATTCTAACTCCAGTCAATTCATCTCTTAAGGTCCCATTAAATAGGTTTCAGACAACAGTTGAAATTTGCTGAGTCAACGGAAGGCCAGCTTTTTTTGACTGTGACAGTCAAAATGGAAGGAAATAAGTTTGAGAGTTGATATACTATCCTTGAAAATAACCTTCTCCACTTTGATTAGGATGCCATTAGGGTGAGTGCCTCTGTCGATTTCAGTCATTACGGTGTTCTAGAGAAAAACTGCTGAAGTTGGAAGAATTCAAAACAAATTATAATGCTCTAGAGAACATTGCATATCCAGAACAAGCCTAGCCAACACTTTCATTCTCACTAAATATTAATGGCTCTGGTCAGTCATATCTAATAAAGGTGAATCTAACTACTGCTTTGCATTACATGATACTCCTACAGCACAGTATAGTAGAAGAGTTAGCATCCTAGCAACTTCTGTCTTTGTTTAAATTCATATAAAATGAAGGCCAAGTTGAAAAAAGGATTTCTCTAATGGTGAGGTGCTGGCAGACTCATAAATGTGACTCATTGTCAGCACTGCTTCTGGGCCTGTCTACAAGTGTGAATGTCTTGTTTGCATCCTCTAGACATCTCAACAGAGGCAAAGCACAAGGGCAGTACCAAAGCTTAGAATGGAGCCTGAGCTATTTAGTAATGGAAGGGATGGCAGGAGGAAGCAGAAATGATTGACTAGGTGTTTTAGAGTAACTCCTTGCAAAAAAACCTGCTTCTTATAGATGGTTCTCTCTCTGTCATTCGTACATATTTTGCATGGTGTAGAACTGTATCTCTGCTTGTTTCTACTTCTCTGTGTGAGAAGAAAGAGGAGTTTTGAATGTTTTTTGTGAACGAGTTGCAATACTTAGTATGTGCCACTTTCACCTTGTGCTTTAAGACCCGTTTTCGTCCAAAGAGACAAAAGTGAGCGGTAAAAGACATAAGTTTGCTCTCTATATTCAGTGATAAGCAGGTGCTAACTCTGCTTTTATTCATCTGTGCTGCTAAGCTCCTGGAAGACCTTTATAGTGCAGGACCTCACTGCACTGAACTGCTGTGTGGCTGTAGAACAAAAATACAGTTCTCTTTTCCCAAGAAATAATGGATGCACAGGGTGGATTTGCAGCAAAACAAGTAGGATAATGTTAGTCAATCTGAAAAAAACCTGTGGTCTCAGCTGTCTTAAGTTGTGCTGATGACATTGAATTGGAATCATCTTCTTCCTCTTCAGAACTGTGAAACCCAAATTTGGTCTATCAACATTTTTAATGCATCAGTAATCATCAGAGACTGTGACATAAATATCAAAATCCCCCATTATAATTAATTTCCTCTATTAAGAAAGATCAGAAAAGCAAAAGTGCAGCAGTATTAAATGAATATATTCATAGGAGTTATTAGTCAATGTAATAAGTCTGCAACCTAATCTATTCTAAAATAATCACAGCAAAATAAACATAATTAAAAACATCCAAGCTGACATATGTCAAGACAAAGTATGTGTTAGTAGATAACTACTGCTGATTGTGAGTCATATAACAAGAACGGAAATGAAACTTTTTGTTAACTTTTAGAGATGTCATATCTACTTCGGATTGTAATCTAGATGATATTAAGCTTGCAGTTTAATGAACTCAACAACAGACACACTGAGAGGCAAAAGTTCACAGAAGCAGTGCAATTTAATTATTTGTTTGCTTTTTATGCTCTGCTGTACATCTGTGAAAGAAAGAAAGAAAGTCAGTTCCATATGCCATGTGGCTACTTAAAAACTGCTTATTACATTTTCCAGGAAGACTTGTATTTCTTTGTCACCCAAATCCTGATCTTGCTGATTATTACTTCTGGAAGAAGCCAAGAGGTACAGTCATGCACTAGACTAAGAGGTAAGTAATCAACAGGTAATTTTTTTACTACCTCTTTGTTAAAGGGAAATTCAAATTTCATTTGGTAAGGAGATAGTTTTCTTGAAACCAAATTATCTCTCAAATTTTTAATTAATTTGAAGCAAGAAATTACACTGCCTTGTGATGTTTCCTGTTCTGCAGCAGTGCTTCCCAGGCAGCTGGCAACTTATCACTTACATATCCTGTGGAAGTTGCTTGGTGATCTAGTGTCTTCCAAGAAAGGCAAAACATGATGCTATTGCTTGAAGCATACACTCTTGCTGTTGTGCTTGCTTGTGAACCAACAAAAGCTGCTGAAAGCTAACTTTGAAGTAGAAGAAATAATGCAGCCTATGTCTTAAATCAAATCTGTTCCATACATCTCTAGAATGCCACACCACCTTTTCTTTCCCTTTCATCTTCTGGGAATGCCAATAGAAAACTTGTGAAGTGCTGTAGGTGCAAGAGCTGTGATTTGCTCTGAAAAGACACTTGCATAGGAACAGGTGTGTCAGATCAGACAGAAGTTCAAACTGACACAGCTTTCTCAGGGTGTGGCTGCAATGCATCCTGTGCTGTTCTTGGAAAATAGGTGCGGTCCAAAAGTTCCTGTCTCTTGAGCAGAAATCAGAGTATCAGAGCATCCTCACCAAGTCCTGCTGAACTTATGTTCTTCTATCCTCTAGAAGAAACATAGAGTAGGAATGGTTAGCATCAGTATCTCAGCAGTACTCTGGCCCTCACAGCTTATCCAAATTCTCACGTTAAACAAAACAATAAGTGTCATTGCTCACCCACGGGCTGGATTTTCATCTCATTTCCCAGGATTCTAAAAGCTGCACAGTGAACTCATGAAATCATACCTCTTATGCTGACGTAGCTAAAATACAATTAGGAAACTACTAAGAATGTTGTGTAGGGAAAGCCTTCTACTTTTTTTTTTTTTTTTTCTTGCAGAGATTGCAATATCAAAAGCTGTCAGTTGTTTCAGGTATCAAGGATGGATTGAATATTGAGTTTGCAGACACGATGTTCGATAGTACTGCTGCTATTTAGCAGTGCTGTGGCAAATCATTTTAATATGGAGACATAATAACAACTTCACATGAACCTTAATAAAATAAAACTGTAATTCACTATGTACGCTGCTTGTTTTATACACTGCGTCTGCCTTTAGTATGTTGAATTAAAATTTAAAATGTTACCTGCATTTCTGAATTAGGTGTGAATCTGTAATGTCACTATGACTGCATTCATTTTGAACCTCATCTCGTTGCATCATCCATCCTTGCAAAAATTGTGCATAAGGGGATAAAAGTCCCACTCCTGTCTTTTCTTTTCAGGTATCCAACAAAAAGCAGATATAAATAATTCTAATAGGTCAGTGAGGTTTTAATGACAAAGATATCTTTATAATTTGTCTTTCCATATTTTTATCTTTTACAGCATTTATCATTTTGTATTCATTCCTATTACACTTCTGAAAATGATTAAATACAAATATTGTTTGTAAATACTTCTTAAAAACTAGAAGTGTCAGTTTTACTGGTCGAATCCTTCTATTAAGTCTGCCTTCCCAACAAAACTCCGCTAACCTAGAGAAGTCTGACTTTCCATCTTCTACTAAAAAGAAACTTTACACGTTCTCTGAAAAGAGATAAATGATTTGCAGGTTGTGAAAGCACAATGTCATGCATTTCTCTCCTTCCCAATTTGTCAC
This sequence comes from Coturnix japonica, assembly GCF_054131305.1. Lineage (NCBI taxonomy): Eukaryota > Metazoa > Chordata > Aves > Galliformes > Phasianidae > Coturnix > Coturnix japonica. The sequence continues at coordinate 104,472,998 of NC_140663.1, read as the reverse complement.
AAAAGTATACTAGATATCATGATTCATATACTAAAATGCAATATACATAAGTTTAATTTAAAAATATAGCAGTGCTTAACTTCTACCAGAGAAGAACTAATACGGAATTTTTGTTTCTTCTTTCTATAATTCTTTCTTTGATCAAGCCTAAGCACCATTTTTCTTACATCTACTAATGCCAAAGACAAATAGATGATACTTAGTGGCCTACATTAAGATGTGATTTTTATTCTCATAGCGGGAGAAGACCAGAAAAGGAAAAAAGGAATTGATTTAAAGATTATATGTTTCTTTGAAACTGTGACTGAGGAGGAAATACATTTTTTGGATTGTAAGGAATTTAAACAAGCATCAAATTTAGGATGTATTCTAAATTATGCATGAATGGGTGAAATGAAAACCTATTTAATAAACTAGTGCTTTCTTATTCTCATCAAGACTGGCAGATCAAAAGAGAAAGTTTTAGTTATTGTAATTCAGGAGTACAACATCTATAAAAAACTGTAATGTAAATACAGAAAATAAATATTAATATGAATAAAAAAATAATTAAATTATAATTCCTAAAAAGACAGTCAATTGCTTAGTTTCAGATCTATCATATATAGTAAAAAATTACTTATTTAATCTTTGTTATTGGATTTTTGTGTGTTTTTTTTTTTTTTTTTTAACAAAGAGATGTTATGGAAATAGTGTGTTATACACCACTGTGTAAATAGTAGAGAACACCTATTCACTGTTTTGAATGCAAATTAGCATATGAAGGTCTAGCACAAATCAGAAATATTTTGCGTTAACTGGTATGGGCTATGGATTTACCCATAAATCCCATAAATCTGAGAATTAAAACTTGAAACATACTTTGGGTAAAAATAACTTGGGTTTTATTTTGTCATTATATTAACACCAGAATGGCTCTTTCAAACCAAGAGCTTCGAAGCAGTTTAGGTTATTATCCTGTCTCTGCCTCTTAGGTAATGATGGTACTCAAAAACCCTTTCCTTGGTCTTTTTTCAGGATCACACATCAGTTCCTCAGGCTCTTCTCAATCTCAGGCTCCTCTCTGCCCTTTGCACCAAATAGTATATTAAAGACCCTCTGCCAAGGTTGTCTGATTTCCCAAGTAGTCTTGCAGCAGGATACATTTTGAAAGAAAACATTTTCTTTAAATGTTCATGGCTAATCTGTGGTTTCAGGTACATTTAGGGATGGAGAGTGGAAGCAGCTTTTAGTGTTACTCTCTGGGCAGAGAGAGATTTGCAATCTAGGAAGTAAGTTCTTAGAGGTAACATTTAGGTTTCTTCAGAAGCCTCTCTACAGGAAGATTTGTAGTGTCGAATCCCAGATATGTAGATATACATAGTACATGTAGTTTAACTTTCTACTAAAGAGTTATTTCAGAACAGTCACTTCTTGATCACAAAGGGAGTGAGGGGTGACCGTATTCACAAGTCCCCCTGATGAGGTTCTAAATGAAACTGGCACAGCAGTTCCAAACACAAGCATAAATTTCAACAAGAATCTCAGTACTGCAATTATCTTACTGTATTGGCACTCTTAGGGTTATATCTATATAAGCTGTGCAGCTAAACTATGTGGCTTTATTAGAAGTCAAAATAAGCCTTGCATTACTTAACAACTTTATGAGGAAAAAGCAAACAAAACAAAACAAAACAAAGAAAAAAGAGAGAGAGAGAGATGGAGGAGGTGAAGGCGAGGGACAGACAAAGCAAGAGATCACTAGTCTGGATTCCAAGATTGGTCTAGGCAATGGGGGTTCCATGGTCTGTGAGAAGAATGCAGCAGAATGGCATGGAGCATACATGAAGCAAAACAGAGTCTCCATAGAAAAAATAAACATGGCAAGAGATTTAGATTCATCAGTCAAGTTATGCAGTGCTTAAGTAAGATGTCATAGCTTGGTCTAGCTGTATGTCCTCAGAAATGCTCTAAAATTCTTGCCACATTGAAAAGCAGCATTCATAAAATTTGTTTTATAGTTTGTAAAAAATGAGGTGTTGACACTTCACAGCAGTGCTTTGCAGCAGGCAGAGATAAGGAGAGAATACTGCACTTCAGTTAAAACCTCAGAGTAAAATTATTTGGGGAGAGTACTCATCAACTCTGCTGGTCAAAGGCATCAGTGACTTGATTTTTAAGTGCATTAGGATCATTCAGAGCAATCAGACAAGAGACAAGATGTGCACCTCGTATACATCTTATAGGCAAAAGATACTCCTCTGTTTCTTAGAAATCAAGAGTCTGCTTTCACTGTGGGGCCCTAGAGGTGGAAGCTTGCTTTAACTCCTGAAGGGGAGGAAGGAGTACCAAGTAGCAGCATGACCCTACACAGATGAATCTTGACAAGACCAGAAAGTTGACTGCTGTGTTCTTCCTCAGTGTTGGTATCTCTGTTACCATTTCTGCTTGATCAAATGTGGGCTTCTGAAGTTCATAATCTTCCCACCCTCTCCTTTGGTTATCAGTGGAGAAAGGCATCAGAGTATTGTACCTAATAATGAAATGGGGCTTCAACTGCAATGGGAGGACACCAGAGTAATTCTGAAGCAAACCAGCCACTTGGAAAGTAAATGCTCTATGTTATCAAACCTTATTATCTCCATTAGCCCAATGTTAAAGAGCTGCACAGTTTGCTGATGCAGATAAAGTAGTATGGCAATGTAAGCCCAAGATAAACCTTGGTCTCCTGTCAAGAACAGATTGAAAATTTGTCATGTATTTTTAACAATGATGTGCTGCAAACTGAACACGTGTTTTATTTTACCATAGATGGCAGAGGAGACCCTTTAAGAACAAAGTACTTTTATAGATTCTTGGGGCTTTGACTGTGTTTAATCCTACACCCTGTAACAGATTTGACCTGCTCCTAAAGATGTTATTTGTTGCCTGCAGCTAGCAGCAGATGAGATCCATATAAACTTGGATTTATAACTCCAAGTTAGCTCAGGAGCATTGATCTCCCAACAGCAGTTAAAGAGTGGGCTGATAACAACAGCAGCTTACTGAACTATGCCATTCTGGGAATATTCAAGGTGCTCCCAAAAAGTTTCTCTGCAAGTAATACAAACACCGGCTTCACTTACTTTTATGAGGTCAGAAAGAGTCAAAGCACAAAATGGCTCAGCTGATGATATGGTGACTAACTTCCAGTTTTTTGTCTGGCATGACTCTGCTGCCTCTTCAGCCTCCTGAGAATAAGTAAATGTCAAAGCATCTTTAATCCAACAGCTGAACATTATCAAAAACTGGTGTTCAATATATTCATGCCAAGCTGAAAAGGAAGGGTGACATGGGTAATCTGACTTCATCTGCTGTTCCTAAGGACCATCTGGCAGTGTAATGAAGAAGGGCAAACTAAAACCAGATTACTCTTACCTGAAAAAAAGGATGCCTGAAATCTAGACAAGGCATTCAAAGGGCAATCCTTTTCTTATTGACTTCAGTCCAGAATGAGCTTATGAGCTGTTTTAATTTATCTTACTTCCCCTTCATGTAAGCAGAGAAATAGAAACTTGTATAAACTGAGTAGTAAATACCTTTTGTGATGTGCTGAGAGCTCTCTCCTCTCCTCTCCTCTCCTCTCCTCTCCTCTCCTCTCCTCTCCTCTCCTCTCCTCTCCTCTCCTCTCCTCTCCTCTCCTCTCCTCTCCTCTCCTCTCCTCTCCTCTCCTCTCCTCTCCTCTCCTCTCCTCTCCTCTCCTCTCCTCTCCTCTCCTCTCCTCTCCTCTCCTCTCCTCTCCTCTCCTCTCCTCTCCTCTCCTCTCCTCTCCTCTCCTCTTCTCTCCTCTCCTCTCCTCTCCCCTACCCTCATGAAATAGAATTAACTTGGCTCTCAGTTTTCTAAATGTATGCAGAACAAGCCATTACGTGCTTGCAGGGTCATCCTGCTGAACATATCAGAGACTGCCAAGGAGCAAAAAGTCAGGGGGATTAGTGGAGAAGCTGGTGCTGGTGTGAAGAGGACTGGGAGTGCCAAGGGACCCATAATTTACCCACTGCTCCAGTGCTCCTCACTTCAGGAGTACCTCTACTGAAAGGTGAGAACAGACATGACCTGCTTCCTTTGAAGGTCCTCCAATGGTCTTCTTGATTAACTGTTTGCAAAAGAGATGTAGCTCTGCCCTGCTGTTTGCTGTTTCTGAACTAGAAGAGATTTATTCATAAGAAATTAATTGTAAGCAGTATGAGCTACTGTGAGTAGAAAGAAAATCGTTAGGTTGGTAAGGGAATCAGCACTAGGAAAGCCCACCATACCGAGAAAGCTTTTTTTTCCCTTCTTTTTGAAAGATGTACATTTAAAGTATAATCTCCAAATGTGATGCTGGGTTTGAAATATTTTTCTACAACACATTTTCTACATTCCCAGGGGCTCTTTGAGAAGAGCAGAAAAGCAGTGAGAAGCAACGGAAGATAAAAATAACAATGAAGTTTTGGAGGATATCTTTGCTTCCCACACTGTTGTTGGATCTATGTTAAGTATTTTTCTGTTGCCACATACTCTTGTAGATAGAGCTTTCTCCCTTAATTAAGAGGAATTTCACAAGAATTTATACCCCACAAAGAAATAACCTTACCAAGGGAAAATCTTCCATCTGAACACAAATTATTTCTCCCAAGCATGTTTGAGGATTAAAATAACAAAGCTATGCATGGAGACTGACTAAACCAAGGAATTCCAGAAATGCTATTCCAGGCAGAACTGATTTAGTCTCTCCCATGATTTTTATCTGAAGAGATTTCTAAAAAGCAGAATTCTTCTTCATCTGATCGCAAAAAAATCTAAATATACAAAAAAAAAGTACAATAATTGCTATGGTTTTTTTTTTGTCCGTGTATGTATAGTAATACATAATTATATTAAAATTTTAATTATGCAGAGTGTTACATATTATAATATATTAATTATATAATATTAGTGTAGTATTATTTGTCTACTATATTATATATACACATATAACTAAAATGATGCACTGCTTTCACAGGTATAAATAATTTTGCTGAAGTTATTACTGTTGCTGTCTATATTGTTCTTTTTTAACTTCAAATCCAGTAGCTGCACATACTAAATGTGCTCTCATCTACAGAGTATGATGGTCTTTGCCCAGATACTCCTTGGTTGTCAACCCTCAGAAATTATATTGAGGACTGAGATCATATATTCCCCTACTACCTGTTTATTTTTTATTTTTTCTCCCACGTGTTTCAAAACATTCCAAGAGATCAGAAAATGTTAGGGGATGAAGGAAGGTGGGCTATTATAATCTCTGTCTCTTCTTTCTTGAATTGCCTGATATGGGAACAAGGTGTAGTTCTTTTATTGGCAGTGCTTGATGATTTTGTCCTGGTGGACAACAGATTAACCATAAGCCAGCAGTGTGCCCTTGTAGCCAAAAAAGCCAATGGCATACTGGGGTGTATTAAAAAGAGCGTGTCCAGCAGGTCGAAGGAGGTGATCCTCCCCCTCTACTCTGCCCTGGTGAGGCCTCATATGGAATATTGTGTCCAGTTCTGGGCTCCCCAGTATAAAAAAGACAGGGATCTCTTGGAAAGAGTCTAGCGGAGGGCCACTAAGATGGTGAAGGGCCTGGAGCATCTCCCCTATGAGGACAGACTTAGGGAACTGGGTCTGTTTAGCCTTGAAAAAAGAAGGCTGAGAGGGGACTTGATCCAGGTTTATAAATACCTGAGGTGTGGGAGCCATAGTGGTGAGTCTGGTCTCTTTTCAGTAGTGCGTGGGGATAGGACTAGGGGTAATGGGATGAAAGTACAGCATAGGAAGTTCTGCACGAATGTGCGCAAGAACTTCTTTACAGTGAGGGTGACGGAGCACTGGAACAGGCTGCCCAGGGAGGTGGTGGAGTCTCCTGGAGATATTTATATAATAATATAATATCTGGAGATATTTAAGACCTGCCTGGACGCCTACCTGTGTGACATGGTGTAGGGAGCCTGCTTTGGCAGGGGGGTTGGACTTGATGATCTCTAGAGGTCCCTTCCAACCCCTACAATTCTGTGATTCTGTGATTTAGCCCTTGATTTTATGCTGGTTTTTGGCACACCTTTAACATATTTAATTTTAAATTTAAATTGCTATCCAAGCCAAAATAAGTGAAAGGAGAATTGGATGAATCTGAAACCATTTTTCCCTTCAGTCTGGCTGATGAGCTGGAAAAACACTCACTAACATCTACAGTCTTGGTTTTGTGCACACCGAATAGAACTGACACAGCAGTGTTTCTGAAGAAGTCTTAACTTAAAAACAAAAATTACAAAGCAAAGATATTCAGGATTGAAGGATGTATTTAGCAAACAAAACATTTACTTGTAATCAAGAGAGACACTGCAGTCTTAAACCTATCCAAGCAGAGAGAACACTCTATGTGGAGAAAGGAATACTCAAAGTTCATTACGCAAATAGTCATCAAACTATAAATGAGTGTTTGTTTGTAATGAAACATGGAACACAGCTTGTAAAGAATGCTCATAATATATTTTCATACCATTTAATTTTCTAGACTCAAATCCAAAACCTAAATTTACTCACTATTGTGCAAACTTAGCAAAGAGAAACAATAAAAATACTCTGTTGTTTCAAAAGTCGTACAAGGAGAGTCAAAATTTAAAAAGTTCTTTTAAATATGTACATACTGTCACTGACTCATGCACACATATGCTTTTTCTCAACACTAAGCAAAATATATAACAAATATATAATGAATCTATTAAAATATTCTAAATATTAATGCACATGGATATATTGTAAAATATGTTAAATATAACAAATATACCTTACACAATGTAAAATATATATGTACTAATATATTTTGTAAGTTAAACATATGTCTTGTGCCTAACCTTTTTACTTTAATAGAAACAGGCTGTTAGAGTAATACATGTAGAAGCTGCACATGTATGTGCAGTTTATCTTCACTGAGTGTGTGTTAGGTTTAGGAACAGAATTTCCTAAGCTGTGAACTTTATGCACTAGTGAAAGGGTTATACATGAGATGAAACATTTTACCTTTTTATAATTTAATACTAAAAGGCAATTCTGAAAGATTTACTGACTCTGATTGGCATGTGCAGTTTTCACTAATGCCAGTGGAGGCTCGTACACAAATAAGTATCAGCGTGTGTACTAAATATGCCCTGTACTCAGAATAATTGAAAACTATTTTTACTGTATATTTCTTGACAATAAACAGAAAAAATATCCCCTGCCTACTGTAATTCTTACATATATTTTTCTGTGAGAAAATGTCAAAAATATCACTGAGATGACTTGAATGTGGCAAAGCATGCTGTTGAATGCAAATTCTAAGAGTAAAAGAGTTTGATGTGCAACTATCTAGCTCCTACTTGAGGAGAGAAATTAAAACAAGGTGGTTTGTTGTTGTTTGTTTGTTTGTTTGTTTGTTTTGAATTCATTGGGAAGAGTCTTTCCATTTTGGAGTTCTTTGCTATGGTATTGACTTTAAACATTTTTTCAGGTATATTAATTCATGTATTAATCCCAAATAGACATTATGGAGTCTTCTTCCTCCCTACTATTTCATTTGAACTTGTGAAAATTTTCCATAAAAGCTATGACAGATTCAGTGTAACTGTGTTAATGGAACAAAATTGTCTTTGAGCAGGAACAGAATAAGAATAGATCATGCATTCTTTTTCTCAGGATGACTCTAAAGCATTTTCTGAGCTTTCTTAGAAAATCCCATATAAAAAAGACAAGAAACATAGTAGTAAAATTGCTGGCTGTGAATAATGCTTGCTCACATAATTATAGATATATTCTATACTGTAGGAACAGGTTTTTCTGATGGTTCTCTCTGACCTAAAATGCAGTGTCTTAGCTTACAATACTGCTACAGATTTCAGAATATTTCACTATAGTTTACTGAGAAAAGTTGTTTCCAAAAACTGGACAACTAAAAGTTAAAACCAAAATATTTCACATTTTAATAAGGAAAACATAATTTCTAATATATTGAATCATCAACTACCTTAAATATTTATTATTATTATTTTTGTATAACATTTCTGGTATTGCTTATATTTAGAGTTTAACTTTTTATCATATTTGCCATGAAAAAAAAATCCAATACCTAAGCCTCTTGGATCAGAAATTAATCAGTTTCAGTTTATTTGCATGAATTGTTCTTCAATAAAATGACGAAGTTGAATTGCACCATAAAAAAAAAAAAAAAAAAAAGCAGACAAATACAAAGAAGATCTGGTAGGTTATATTCAAGTGTATCAATCAGAAGGACTATATGAAAGAGTGGTTCAAGTTAACAATGTATTCTCCAAGGCCCTATGTAAGCTACCATGCTGAAAGAAAAGGAAAGCAGACCATTTTTTACAGTGGATGAAATTTAACTCCCCTGGGAGGCAATGGGATCCTTCTTAACTAGAATGTGGTTTAGGTTCTGTTTTTATAATTTCAGGTCTCAAAGACATATATGGTAAAATATTCAAGGTTGTTCCAGAAGAAATTATTTGGTTTTGTTATTGTTTTTCCTTTCCTGAGGCAGAGCATAGTGGTTGGTCTTTTGACTTTAGTATTGTGAAGTACTGTAAACATATTTGCTTAAAGTATTTTCTCATCTGTGAAAGGAGAATAAAAACAAAACAAAACAAAACAAAAAAAACCAACCAAACAAAAAACAACCCTGCATTTGAAATAAGCTAGAGGCATGAAATAAAATGCTATAAATATAATGTATTTTTATATCACAAATTTCATATGCTTCCCTTCAACGCTTCAGAAGAGAAGCTGTTGGGGAAGGCTCTAAAACTTCCCAAGAATGTGAGCAAAATATGTCGTCCACTCTGATTTACCACCTCAGATGAGGCTGGAATCTGTTAGATTGCAGGACAAAGAAATTCTAACCTTGATAGATGCAGAGACAAAAAAGAAGCTGGAATAGAATAGTGTTCTTCAGACAGAAAGTGCCTTTGAACATATTTGTCCTTTAAAGCAAAAATTAAAACAGTATGCGGTACTGTACACATATTCTAATAGTGTATTTTAATACTAAAGGAAGATGAAGAAAAGTGCTAAGGAGAAGCTAGTATTAAGGACTCACTCTGTGGAGTTGTTAGCCTCCCTCACTGCTTGGAATCTTGCTTTTTATGTCCAGTTAATAAAGCATAGAAAAAAAACTTGGGCTAAATACAGAGAACATGCCCCCAGACATACAAGCCAGACTTGCTCCATTTGAGTCTTCTTTATAAAAGGTGCCAAAATTCTAATGTGCAACTTGCTTGCCAACATTTGGAGATAGGTAGGCATGTACAAAATAGCACTACTGAAAATAGTTGGCACCACTGGAATGCTCTGTAGGCTGGAGAGCTGCTTGCTGGAGGCTGAAATAAGCCTCACTGGCAAAGACTGGCAAAAACATCCTATTGTGACTGGCCCAGGGGCTCCATGTATACTGGGTATTGATTACCTCAGAAGGGGGCATTTCAAGGATCCTAAGGGGTATCGATGGGCCTTTGGGATAGCTGCTGTAGACATGGACAACATTAAGCAGCTGTCTGTTTTGCCTGGCCTGTCAGAGGACCCGTCTGTTGTGGGGCTGCTACGAGTAAAAGAGCAGCAGGTACCGATTGCTACAAAGACAGTGCACAGACGGCAGTATCGCACCAACAGGGATTCCTTGCTCCCCATTCATGATTTGATTCGCCAGTTGGAGAATCAGGGAGTGATCAGTAAAACTCACTCACCTTTTAACAGCCCCATATGGCCAGTGCGTAAAGCCAGTGGAGAATGGAGGCTGACAGTAGACTACCGTGGCCTGAATGAGGTCACACCCCCATTGAGCGCTGCTGTGCCGGACATGTTGGAACTCCAGTACGAGCTGGAGTCAAAAGCAGCCAAATGGTATGCCACCATTGACATTGCCAATGCCTTCTTTTCTATTCCTTTGGCCGCAGAATGCAAGCCACAGTTTGCCTTCACCTGGAGGGGCATTCAGTATACTTGGAACCGTTTGCCCCAGGGGTGGAAACACAGCCCAACCATTTGCCATGGGTTGGTCCAAACTGTACTGGAACAGGGTGGTGCTCCTGAACACCTGCAGTACATTGATGACATTGTTGTGTGGGGTGATACAGCAGAAGAAGTTTTCACAAAAGGAGAGCAGATAATCCGGATTCTTCTACAAGCCGGCTTTGCTATTAAGCGAAGCAAAGTAAAAGGACCTGCCCAGGAAATTCAGTTCTTAGGTATAAAGTGGCAGGATGGACGTCGTCACATCCCAGCAGATGTGATCGACAAAATCACTGCCATGTCTCCACCAACTAGCAAGAAAGAGACACAATCTTTCCTGGGTGCAGTGGGCTTTTGGAGGATGCACATTCCAAACTATAGCCTCATTGTAAGCCCCCTTTATCAGGTAACGCGGAAGAAGAATGATTTTGCATGGGGCCCTGAGCAGCAGCAGGCTTTTGAACAGATTAAACAAGAGATAGCCCGTGCTGTAGCCCTGGGGCCAGTACGGACTGGACAGGATGTAAAGAACATCCTCTATACTGCTGCTGGAGAGAAAGGCCCCACTTGGAGTTTGTGGCAAAGAGCCTCAGGAGAGACCCGAGGCCGACCCCTGGGATTCTGGAGTCGATCATATAAGGGGTCTGAAGAGTGCTACACTCCAACTGAGAAGGAGATCTTAGCCGCGTATGAGGGGGTTCGGGCTGCTTCCGAAGTAGTCGGGACTGAAACACAGCTCCTTTTGGCACCTCGACTGCCAGTGCTGAACTGGATGTTCAAAGGACAGGTTCCCTCCACCCATCATGCTACCGATGTCACCTGGAGCAAGTGGATTACGCTGATTACACAGCGAGCGCGAATGGGAAACCTCAATCGTCCAGGAATCCTAGAGGTAATCATGGACTGGCCTGAAGATAAAAGGTTTGGAACATCACCAGCAGAAGAGGTATCACGTGCTAAAGAGGCCCCACCATACAACGAATTACCAGAAAATGAAAAGAAATATGCCCTATTCACTGACGGATCATGTCGCATTGTAGGGAAGCATCGCAAATGGAAAGCTGCTGTGTGGAGCCCCACACGACAGGTTGCAGAGGCCACTGAAGATAAGGGAGAATCAAGTCAGTTTGCAGAGGTAAAAGCTGTCCAGCTGGCCTTAGATGTTGCTGAACGGGAGAGGTGGCCAATGCTGTATCTTTATACTGACTCATGGATGGTGGCAAATGCCTTATGGGGGTGGTTACAGCGGTGGGAACAAAATAACTGGCAACGGAGGGGAAAATCTGTTTGGGCCGCTGAACTATGGAAGGACATTGCTTCCCGAACAAAGAATATGGTTGTAAAGGTGCGTCATGTGGATGCACATGTGCCCAAAAGTCGGGCTACTGAAGAACAACAAAACAACCATCAGGTAGATAAAGCTGCCAAAATTGAGGTGGCTCAAATTGACTTGGACTGGCAGAATAAGGGTGAATTATTTCTAGCTCGATGGGCTCATGAGACCTCAGGCCATCAAGGAAGAGACGCAACATATAAGTGGGCCAGAGACCGAGGGGTGGACTTAACCATGGACGCTATTGCGCAGATTATTCATGATTGTGAAACATGTGCCATAATTAAACAAGCCAGAAGGATGAAACCTCTCTGGGAGGAAGGGCGATGGCAAAAGTATAAATATGGGGAGGCGTGGCAGGTTGATTATATCACCTTGCCACGATCTCGCAGTGGTAAGTGTTATGTACTCACTATGGTAGAGGCAACCACTGGGTGGCTTGAAACATACGCAGTACCCCATGCAACTGCTCGAAACACCATATTAGGTCTTGAGAAACAAGTCTTGTGGCGACATGGCACCCCAGAAAGAATTGAATCTGATAATGGGACACATTTCAAAAATTCTCTTATAAATACTTGGGCCAAAGATCATGGCATTGAGTGGATTTATCATATTCCCTACCATGCACCAGCTTCTGGTAAAATTGAACGATATAATGGGTTGTTGAAAACTATGTTGAAAGCAATGGGTGGTGGAACATTTAAGCACTGGGAGAAGAATCTGGCAGAAGCCACTTGGTTGGTCAATACTAGAGGATCTGTCAATCGTGATGGTCCTAGTCAATCTAGCCCCCTACACACTGTAGAAGGAGATAAGGTCCCTGTTATACATGTAAAGAACATGTTGGGAAAAGCTGTTTGGGTCCTTCCAGCTTCTGGAAAGGGCAAACCTATCCGTGGAACTGTCTTTGCCCAGGGACCTGGGTGCACTTGGTGGGTAATGCAGAAGGATGGGGATGTTCAATGTGTGCCACAAGGGAATTTGATGCTGGGGGAGTGCAGTCAATAATTTTATGTATCTCTATATATATATATATATGTTTGCATGTGTAGTGTATTTTAGTTATTATAGTTGTACATTTAGTTATGTTACATGCAATTCTACTATTTAGCTATCACAATTTTACATATGTGTATATATATGTGTATATATGTATATATTAACCATGATGTAATAATGTAGAATAAGGGGTGGAATGTCATGGTTTTGTAATTTTATAATTTTGCTATCAGTATTCCACATCATAACATCATGTCAAGTATGGATACTTCTGTTGAATGTGCAGTCCACAGAAGAAGACTACATATCCCAGAGAACAACAGGAGTAACAATAAGTCACGAGACCAGGACTCTATATAATCTCGTTCCCAGGCTGGAGTGCCCTCCTTCTTCTCTCGAACTTCTCGGAGAGTGGGAAGCGTTCCAGCCGTGTCGCCTAGAGTTCACAGTAGGCCTCTCGGTTTTCGGAGACTCTCTCTCTCTGTTTCGTTCGATTTTGTTAGCCTTAATTATATTATATTGTGTTATCTTATATTTCGATATCATATTTAGTAAAATAAGGTTTTCCTCCTTAGATTGTCGCTGTTTTATCCCACTCCCCTTTTCCCCCTCCTTTCCGGGCCCCGGGGGGGGGGGCGTGGGGTGGCTTCCCCTGTCACGGGCATAGGTAAATCTAAGTAACCCGTGACAACAAAATAGCACTACTGAAAATAGTTGGCACCACTGGAATGCTCTGTAGGCACCAGTGGTGTTATAAAGTGCGTACCAGAGGTAAATCACATGTGCTTTCCCTCTTAGGAAGAATCTATCAACATATGGTAGGCCTGTTCTCATTGTCACTCAGAATGCGGCAAAGGGCAATTCCTAAATATCAAACATTGGATTAGCGGTTTACAATATCTAAATAATTACAAACTAGTAGGCAGAAGTTAATGATTGGATGCTATAGCTTTGCACTTTACATCATGGGGTTTATGTAGCATTTCCAACTCTTTTTAAATTCATAGAATCATAAAGTTATAGAATCCTCAAGACTGGAAAATACCTCCAAGATCATCCAGTCCAACTGCCAAATGTATATAATTAAATTCCATAGTACAGTTTTAGACTACTAGATAATTTCCTAATCCAAGCATTGAAAGCTGAATGCAAAATTTTCACTTTCATACTATTCATTACTTCACGCATTAAGATTCTTTCAGGGATGTTAGTTTTGAATTGAGAAGATCTGCAATGCCACAGACTGCGTGTCTGCAGTATAGGCCCTTGAGCTTCTTGTGCATTTTTTAAAGATCTCAGCACTGAAGATAATTGGTCTGGGTACTGTTTCCTGTGCACTGGTTGCAAATTAAGGAAATAAAGGGAACAACAGTTAGAAAGGTGCATCTCTGATTTAATTTGCTTTCTGAAATGACAGAGCTATTCAATCAATTTTCAGCATTAAAATTATTCTGGAAGACTGCCAGCCAGGGACATGTAACTAACTTTTGATCTGGATTTGAAAGAAACAGAACAGGGAAGAAATTGGTACTGTTGTAATCTGAGAGAACTGAAGGTTTGCAAAGCAAGCTGACTTTAATATGTGTTGACTTCTAATTAGAGAGGATGTTACTCTTTTAAAAATGATTTTGTGAAAGACATTTGAAAAGGTGGACTAAGAACAAAACTAATTTTTCTGGAAAAGAATATTATGAATAACTTTATGAAGAAGACAAAAGAATTTTACAGTGGGAGGGTAGACAATTCAGTATAAAGAAATACACGTTTTTAAAAATTGTTATTACAGAAAATTTGATAGATTAAATAGTAGAAGAGATGGTTGTTAATGAGAATTGTTTAGCATCTGTAAGACTAAATTGCATAACTTCTGGAGTTTGGATAGATATATATTAGGCACTTGCTTAGTCAGTGACTATTCTCTTCTTTATAAAAGTGAATAATAGTAATGAAAGTGGAAAACTGTATTAGTTGGCCAGTGATTGAAGTGGGGATGCTACCGTACATAGCATTTTCTCTGTACTATTGCTTTCCTACTTCAGTAACAAGACCCAGATTGCTTGTTGGAATTTTCTCCGTCATCCATCAGTGGAAATAAAAAGCTGCCAGGATTTCCCTGAATTCTCACTAACAAAGTAACTAACAAAGATAAATTTCTTCTAAATTCATAAATAATGAGGCCACTCTAAAAATCACATCATAGGCTTTAAATTTTTATAGAGTCATTATGAATTGATTCCGTTTAAATTAAAAGGGAAGATAAATAGTGCTACATTTGGCATTCTGAAAAGGTGAAACTGAGAAAATTAATTAATGCACTGCACTGTGCCAAGAAGTGCAGAGATGTGAATGATTTAAAACTGACATTTCCATGAGTTATAGATCCACAGCTACCAGAAATCTTTATGCTGAGGAAGAAGGAAAATAAAAATAAAAATAAAAATGAATAAATAGGAAGAAGGTAAAATGAAAAAGAGAAAAAGGAATGAAGGAAAAACAAGAAAAGGAAAAGATGATTTTTTTAAAGAGATCAATTAAAAACCGTGATAAAAAAAAATAAAAAAATAAAAAAAGTGATAAAGGAAAGAGGTGTAATGCTTAACTGTACTGGGACTGAAGGGGAAACAGCAAACTTGGGCTGTTAATAAATATCTTTTTGACACTTTGTTAAATATTTTTGTAATGTTTTGATGAAATTTCCTGATGAAACAGTTTGAAATACTGGCAGACAGAATTATAGCATGTACAGAGAAAGCCTAAAGGAACAGTCTGTAGTAAGAATGCCACGAGAGCTATTCACATTTAGACTACCAAATAAAAGAGGAAGTGTGCCATAATCTCTCTAAAAATAAATCTCATAAAAAAATAACAATGGGAGAGAAGAACTGTCTAAATATATAGATATATGTTCATATTGGAAATATAAATAAGATATTCATGAACACATTTTACTGAAATTTTAAGGTTTCTAATTCTCAGAGCTTTGAACATTTGGAATGTAGAATAACATTCTAGCACTCAGTAAAATAAACTTTAAAAAGACCCTAAGAGGTCCTGTACAGTCACAAATACCTCAGTGCAATGATATAATTTATTATAATGATATAATTTTAGCTGACTCTAAAATAAACAACCTGCTGTAAATTGCTGTCAGCTGTGACCTGACCTCTAGCTTTCTAGCACTGTACTGCTAATTCTGAAGACATTTGCCTTGAATGTATCATAGGATATACAACATTTTCATCTTTCAACTTCTGTCTTTCAGCTCCGAGTACTGGAACTATCATTTTTTCTAGCAGTATATAAGGTTTATGCACTACTATTGGAGATGGAAAATTTGCATTTAGAAACTTTCCAGAAGATACAATTTTTGTGAATACTAATGATGAAGACAACAGCATTGACAAATAAGTTCAAAGTGTGAATGGACACTAATACATATAAATCAGAAAAACAAGGTCCAATGCGACTGATGTGCATAAAAGAAAAAGAACAAAAAACAAAGCAAAAACCCACACAGAAACAAAACCAAAGAAACAACAACAAAAACACAAGCAGATATGAACATAAAAATCTTTCAGATTAAGTCAGTGAAACTTTTCAATTAAAATTCTATATGCTTGAGCCAAGACCAGAAGTTATTAAAGTCCTGTCTAATCCAAGTGATATTTTCCAAATAATTAAAGTCTTAAATTTCATCTCCTGGATAGAGTAGAAAATGATTCAAGTCTTTTAAAACACATTCCTTTAATATATTTAGATACAGCACAAAAGACCTCCTATTTTTATGTGATCAGCAGCACCAATGAATTATGAACCCTGTTTTTTAAAATATTTATTTCAGGTGCAAAACTGAATTTTTAAGTGCCTTCAGGTTTTTATTTAAAATCTAATCTTAACAACAATTACATCAATTATGAGGTTTAATCAGATTCAACATGCTGCTACCAGGATTATGAGAACGGGCTTTTCAAAATACTTTCCCCAACTCTACAAATTCTGTGCACAATAAGGTTTTCATTTCTCTCTTTCACCCATTACTTTCCTCAGAAAACTAATGAGGATTTGATTCTGAAGTTGGCTGTTCTGCAAATCTGTGTGGTGATGTGCTTTCCAACATGGGTTCACTTATGCCTAGTAAAGCTTACGTTTGCATAACTGTCTTTCCCTCACTGACAGCACAAAATACTTTCCCTTCTTTCCCTTTAGCCAACAATTTCAACAGATTTGTCGAATCCAAATGCTTCTGTAAGATTTGTTAGAAAACCTTCAGCAATGTTCTCTGCAGGATAGGAAGGACAGACAAACAGAAATCTAAGAAATAGAAATTTCACGCTTGTGACAAACAAGGCTAGAAAGAACTCATGTAAATTGGTTCAAATACACAGTGAACCTTAAAATCTAAATTACCTCACACTGAAATATTTTCTCTACCTAAATGAAGAAGAAAGTGACATGCATAATATACTTGGAGTCTGATTCATGAGTACATATTTTTCTAACACAGCTTATGAGGCTAAAACTGAAGCTCAAGAAAGAAAAATGGGAAAATGAACAAAAACGTTGCTGACAAAGATTAACAAGTTGTGGACCATAGCTTGATATTTCCTCCATATGGAATTCTAAAGGCACTAACACTGTTGGGCAGCAAAATGGTTAAGAAAAGCAGAAGAAAAAGTCTCTTGAAGACCACTTTCTGAAAAATAACACAGTACTATTTTCTTATTTCAGAGGTTTAAGCAGACTTTCAGTGGCACTATTTGGGTTATGAGAACGAGATCTTGCAGGGAGATGGGCAGGAAACAGCCTTTTCCACTTTTCCACAACTGCTTTGCTAAAGATTCTTCTCATCTGAAAAGTTCTAAGAGTTGTATTCATTATAATGAAAACATTTTTTACTCAAAATCCAAAGCATTACAAAACAGAGACACAAGAATTCACGAAAGGAAAACAAAAACAAATACAAAAGACAGAAAACAACAAAGACAAACATGCACAGCAATCTGGATACACCAAAATGAAGATAAGGCAATTTGCATTTGGCACAGAGTATACGTGGTAAAAAGTGTTCTCCCTGTTACAGGCATAAATTCAAAGACTCATTGCCCTTTCATCCACTTCTTAGCAGGAATATATTGATTGTTTCAAGAATTGAAAGGCCTAATGGTGCAGAACTGCTCAAAGAAACACTTGCTCAGAAGTAGTGCAGGAACATATGTATAGGATAAGAGCTTGCAGGCTCTACTGTCAAAACAAGAAAAGCTTGTTTTAGTTACATGATCTTCTTGCACCCCTTTTTTCTTATGTTTAAAGGCAAACAAGAACTAAAAGCTAAATATCCTAGTTTTCAGTTTTGCAGCTATATCGATAAAGCTGCAAAAGCTCCAGTGCAAGGAGCACTGAAAATCAGGGGTGGTTCAGAAAGGGATCAGGAATGGTATTTTCTTACATTCAGAGTCTCTAACACACACATTCCTTGTGGCTTCTTTGAAACCTTGTCTGCTGAATATGTAAAGCATTAGGCAGGGTTATGTTGCAGTGCTGTTCCTTTGCAAGCAGCTGCTGTAATATCATCTTGTAACAAACTCAACTCATTACCAGAGTCATCAGTATTTGTATCAGGAATATGCAGAAGATAAGAGAAAAAGGAAAGAAAATTAGAAATGCGGCCCACACCTCCTTTGATATCTAATGATAGAAAATCTACTATTTTTAATGTCTTTTAAAGCATAATATAAACGCTATCACACAATGTATTTTGAACAGTGCTTTTACTATGCTTGGTATTCTTAGAAACTATAATATCTCCTTTCTCGAGAGCAACTGTTGATATGGATTTTACAGAAAACTGAAGTGAAAGAGTAAGATAGAAGCCTCCAACTCTTTCAGATTGCTAAAATCTTTTAGAGATATTTGGAAATAACAGAAGTAACAGAAAAGTATATAATCTTGTAAATCTTGACACTTAGTCTTCATTCTTAATAAAAGAAATCTCTTCTAGGAGCTGAGTGAACAGGGTCTGCTCAGCCTTGAGAAAAAAAGACTCTGAGGAGATCTGATTAATGTTCATAATTATATTAAATGCAGGATTCAAAGGGACAGGGCCAACTTCTTTTCAGCAGTTTGTGGGGACAGAACAAGGAGAAATGACCATAAACTGGAGCATAGGAAGTTCTGCACAAATATGTGAAGGAATTTCTTCACAGTGAGGGTGATGGAGCACAAACAGGCTGCCCAGGGAGTCTGCAGAGTCTCCTTCTCTGGAGATTCAAGACCCACTTGTATGCTTACCAGTGCAACCTGCTGTACAGAGCCCGCTTTGCAGGGAGGTTGGACTCAATCATCTATGGAGGTCCCTTCCAGCCCCTACAATTCTGTGATTCTATGATTCTGTGAAATAAAATGCTACGTGCTCTGACAATTGACCAGCAGCAGTTACAGATCTAGGCAGACTTGTTTTCTTTCAATATAATGTAACATTTTCTCAGTCATATTTATTCTCAGTCTTCTGCTTCTAGCAGTGAAAAACAGATGAAAGAGAATTCTTAAAGAAAACACAAATCTGGCTCTGATTCATTGCAAAGGTTTTCGTGACTATTCATTCTCTGTTTCAATTTTTTTTAATTTTTTTTTTTTAATTTTTTTAATTTTTTTTTTTTTTAAACTAAAAGTTCTTTCTATCTTTTGTTTGTTCTATTGAACCTTCTTGTCATCCATGGATGCTTAAATATTCCCGAGTGGGTTTCTTCACAACACATCAGATTCCCATTTCTGCAATCAAATAGAATAAAATAAAGTAGGTAAAGTAAAATGCCTTTGCTGAAAGACAGAAAGACTTAAGTCTTGAATTTGTTGCCCACTGAAACTTTATTCTAGATGCTGCATAAACATCTGCTATTATTTCTCCCCCACCCCCACCCCCCCCCCCCAAAAAAAAAACCCACTTAATCTTCTACTAACCTTTACCTTTACTGGAATTTGAACATCTGTTTGTTGCTCATGATTAAGCACTTTCCTCCATCTCCATGCTTTCTTCTCTCTGTGCAGTTGCTCTTCAGTTACAGCCATCAGGTATACACCTATTCTAGTGAATCACTGCATCAGATTTACAGAGCACACCTGCACTATGTTTACCCTCGCTCCGCTGCATGTTTGGGTTCTATTCTTTGCACCCCTGTGGTGTGCTGTTCATAATCTTTAAACTAGAGTAGTTAATAGTGTGCATCAAGACTCCTGCTGTTCTTGCATATCCATTTTTTTTTTCTTATATAAAAGGTAAGTGTGCAGGCAGACAGCAAACTAATCTCAAAAGGAAGTAGCAAAGAAGACAAGGTGGACATATGGTGATAAAGATCCTAGGGTACACCATAATCTACACCCAGAATGTGGTTCCATTTTCCTTTTGTATTCTTAGAGGTTTTGTGGTGGTGGTGTATTTTTCTTCAGTACTTTTCTTACTTTCACTTCATTTTCATTTGCCATCCATGTTTTCTTAAAGCCACATGACTTCAATACTTTTGCACACTGCATGCCCATTTAGAATCAATAGATAAATCTCTCAGAAAACAACGTTGACTTCAAATTAACTAAAAATCAGAATCATTTACTTACAAAGAGATGTATTTTGAAGACTACCACAAATTCTACATGAGATTATTTATCCAAAGGTTACTTTCATCTTATTTTCCCAGTAGTTACATTAAATCTCTAAAATAATTAGAAAGAAAAATAAAAGTATTACTAAGCTATTGATGCTGGGACATGCAGAGAGCAGAACTGTCTTTAGAGACATGCATCATTATAACTCATGAAAAACCTTTTAAATTAATCTAATGTAATTATTTGAAAGAGTTTTCAAGCCCCTTTTATTACTTCAAAATTTGATCTGGTTGTTTTAAAGACCTGATTTAACTTAACTGTTTGTCTGGCCAATTAATAACTACATTTTGAAACATGCAATTTCTAGAAGTGTATATTTTCACACACACACACACAAACATACACACACATATATATATAAAACATCATAATTAATTTATAGATATGTATGTATGTATGTATGTATGTATAAGTGCACAAATTAGTTAAGTTCTTGGCTTCCATTCTGCTGTGGGGTAACCTGGCAGCAGCTTAGCACCACATGGCCGTTCAGACACTCTCCCCAAGCAGGATGAGGGGCAGAATTGGAAACAAAATAGATCTCATGAGCTGAGATGAAAACTCTTATTAAGACAGAAGAGGAAAAATTGAAACAAAAGTGCACTTATAACAATATACATATACCAACAGTGCAACTACATTTTGTTTTCAAATTCCAGAGCATTTGAGAACTGTAATAATTGGAACGTTCCAACACAGAAGAAAGTATGTAAAAAATGACTGTTTAAAATTATTTATTTGAATGCTGAAGAAGTGTTTCCAAAATATTCCTTTTTTTTTTTTAATTTTTTTTTTTTTTTTTACTTAATAAAAGTTCTATAATCATGAATTAAATCCCTATTTGTGTCCCTGTGCATGCAGGTACACATTTCTACATTCAGACACAGATGTAGGATAAGAAGAGTTTTATATATTTTGATCCTCAAGCAGAGCTTGTTAGAAAAAAAATGTAGTCAACAAAGACTGTCAATGGGAGCTTCATTACTCCTGTGCAGAGGACCGTCAGATACCATTCTGTAGTGAGCTGCATGGAGTGTGTCTATAACCAGAGCTAATATGCTTCCTACAGAGTCTAGATGTTCCCTAAGGGAAAGTGGAAGAAAGCTTTCTAATGATTCAAACACTGAGCACAAGGCTTGTTTTGGAGTGTTGTGATATCCTCTGAATTTCTAACTGTGATAACTGGATGCTTCTAAAGAACTCATCCATACCAGTTTCAGGTAGTCCACTAGATAAGGAAACAAGCTTGTTAATTTACAAATTTTGTCATCAAGTCTCTAGTCTGCCAGAGTCCTTACCTTTGAAAAGACACTCAAATTCATCAAAACTTGAGTTTCCTGTCTATACGGTGGTTTATCTACTTACTTCCTATATGGATAGATGTTGAGTTTCAATGTGCTCGATAATGGGAGCCACTAAGTACCTAAATCAGCAAATCTGCATTGATCCATGGTCCATCCGTTAAAAAGAATACCTTATAGACATGATCAGCAAAATATCTTTTGCTCCACTTTGGGAATACTTATTTAATTCTGAGGCCCAACTTGATAGAAGATAATTGTTTTCCCAGGGCACATTTTCCTTAACTCTTTCAAATATCAGCTAGTTTATACCCAAAATATAGCTGCTTTTATCCCTTTCAAAACAGACATCTAAAAATACAAGTATAATTGCTACTGTTATCTACAAAAGAATCAAAGCTATATGGAAGCTTTTCAGAGAATCTACATGCCTTCATAGTACCCCTTTTTATTTACCCTACATATTATCCAATTTGTCCATTTAAGTTGTGTGATGTCAACGTTTTCCTGTCTTGACTCATTGGATTGGTCCTTTGTGAAACTATTCTACTTAGCTGAGCTAAAGTGACCAGAACTGGACCCAAACAATGAATATGTTTTATATGTTTCTTATTTCTCTTTTACTCAGAAATGAAACCATCTTAGTGTGTAACTTGTTTTATGATCAGTTCAGAAATCTATATAAGCCTAATTTTTAAATTATTATTATTATTTTAACTTTTTTTTTTTTTTTTTTTTTTTTTTAAGTATTAATTGTCAGGAGCAATGTAAAAAACTAAATCAATTCCTGATTAACTATTTTAAACATATGCTAATCTAAGGAAACTCAAATTCTTCCATTCAATACTTGTTCCTAGAAACAGCTAGGAATTAAATATAAATAAATTGTGTGAATACTCAAAGATGCTATTAACATATTTCACTGTGTTATAATTCCTCCCCCTCCGCAACACCCCCCCTGCCCCCCCCAGACTATTCATAGTCTTTTTGAGATAGCTTGGATTGCCCTTCTCAGAAGAGCTCAGAAGAGCTCACTAGAGTTGCAAACTAGCATGTGTACTATGACAAAATTTATAACAGAATAGTTATCATATGGATCGTAAGACAAGATTAGTTAATTGGCTCAGCATCAGTTCTAGACGGCAAATTTGCCTGACAGAGAAATATTTAAGTAACTGCTGGAGTATCAGCTTTTTCTGCTTGTTACTACATTTTAACTTCATAAATCACCCGACTACTGTACACAACCTGCATCACAATCAAAAAGTAATTTTTGATGTATTTTTTATAATAGAAGATTAACAGTAAATGGAATAACCTTCTCAGCGTACCTCTGGTACTGCAGACAAACATTCACACAGAATCCTCTAATACTGTTGATTTTCACACCTGTCATGGTTTTATGATTTTTGGTTATCAGTATTCCACATCTTAACATCATGTAAGTGCTAGTATGTTGAAAGCAGTCATCAGAAAGCAACAAGTTCTGAAAAGAACCAAAGACTTCCCTACAGCCATGGCCAGAATTTTCTGAAGAAAAAATAGATGTGACTTGGAATGTTGTCACAAGATCATAGAATTATAGAATCATAAAATCCTTAGAGTTGGAAGGGATCTTTAAAGGTCACCTAGTCCAACCGCTTTGCAATTCACAGAATATTCACAGACTGATCAGGTTGCTCAGAGCCTGGTCCAGCCTGTCCTTGAATATCCCCAGGAACAGGGCTTCCACCACATCTCTGGGAAAGATACCTTGGGAAACTAAGATACTTCGAGTTACCTGACTGCCTTTGTAGTGACATAGATTAGGAACATTCACAGAAACTACCAGGTGCTTATTACTATAATAAATAATTTCTATAATACTAACTACATACAATATATTAGTATGTTTCTGAAGTGATTCTTTTTTTAGCCATCCTTATTTTCTCTGATGAAGAAATGAATTCCTTCTTTGTTAACTAGAAGTTTCCAAAGTAAATACTCCTTGTAGATAAACATACCAAAGCTAAAGTTAGTATGTGAAATGAAGTTCATAAGACTTTCAAATCCTATAGTATAAAAGAAAAAACAACACCATACAAGCTGATATAAAAGTGGAAAAACTTGCAAGGTCTGTGGAATCCACCATTTTTCTAAACCCATAGGCCATTTCATGACTGTTTTAAAACTAAAAATTGTTCAGCATTATAATAGCAAGAGAGAGTGGTATGATATTTGCTGTAAATTAAGGTCATCTTTCATTGTCACATGCAATCGGCCATAGTATTTACATTCACTGAACTCACAAGTTCAGCCTGCAGTGATGTTCTCCAATTAAGTCCCTTTCCATTTTAACAGCTATTAACAATAGCAGTGATAGGAAACTCACAAAAACATAAAGTTTAACAGTAACAAAATAAAAATAAACCAAGGTTAACCACCTTAGCAGGCACTGTCAGGTCCTAAAGTCAGCCAGGATGTAGCACTGGACAGTCTCAAACCAGAATACAACATGACAGGGGAAAAGGGTGTACAGGTGGGGTCATGGAGTAACTAAGATCTTGTCCCTAAAGCTATGAACAGTTGTTTGTGGCACCATACTCCATCTCTCCACAGGTCCTTATGTTCCTTGAGTGAGTCATAGGCTGTTTGCTATGCTTTCCTTGCTAGTATTACAAGTGCATGTATTTGTACATCATTCTAGTCAATAAACGTACACGAGGGTTAACTACAACTATTTCGATTCCCAAGGTCTTAGGCAGTGGCCTGCTTTTTAAGCTGTGAAAATAAGTCAGACTGCTCCATAATACACCACAGACCAATTCTCAGGAAAGCAGTTTTCTCTTGGCAAAAGGAAATCCCAGTATTTTCAGAAGAGAATAATATTCTATAAGGGTTCAAGCAGGCTCAAAGAAGAACCAGAGAGAAGAATTACCCAAATATTGTGATAAAACAAGTAAACAAGCAAACACATCATCAGGAGAAGGAAAGATCACTGAGTTACAATGGGTATTAGACACTTAGTCATGCAGACATATCCACATTACCATATTGTGGAGCAGGCCCCTGCTGTTTTCTAGTTCCCAGGGCAGTATCAGTCCCAGTGAGGTTTCCCTACGCCACATTCTTCCATTCAGACTGTTTTCCTAGGTTGATTTGCTTACTATGTAAAAAAAGAAAAAGAAAAAGCTATAATTTTATGCTGTGTCCAAATTATAGTTATGCCTCAACACAGAACAGCCGTAATCTCTTTCAAGAAGTCATTTCCCACACAGGGGAGTTCCATAAGGAATAGCTATTTAAGTTCTTTACATAAGTGGTTTCTCATTCTACTAAAACTATAAACAATAAAATAAATACACAAATAAATATTGTGATAATTCTCCTTAAGAGAATGTGGAAACTGCAGAATTTTATTCCGCATGAAATGGAAACGTTATACAGTTTGAGGATTTTCAGATGATGCTTTTGAACAAATAGCGCAGATCATGGAATTTAAAGAAATTAAGTTCCTCGAGAAGGATACAGAAATGTACATATATTTTTATATTTACATATGCTAAACGTATTCAAAGCAGAAGTGCAATCTGTAACAGTTCTGATCTACAGCATAGAATAGGACAAAACTGAAAAATAAGAAAAAAGTCATTTTCCCTAATACACCTTTAGTTTCTCTTTTGGCATTATTTTGAAAAAAGATAATTCATTTCAGCTTCAGGAGTGTAAAGCATAGGCTTTTAAAGGAAGCTGAATGTCAACTGAAGGAAATGAAAACTCTTTGTAAAGTAACAGCCTTTTCTTTGAGGGATAAGATAGTAATAACAGAGTATCTCATTCAAAAATAGAAACTGGGGAAAATGTAGAAATCTGCTTTCTATTTGCTAAATTCATGAACAAAGAACACTCACTGGCCACCCCAAAAAGAAAACTAAAATAAAGTTTGCCCTACTAATTGTGGAGAGTAAGTTTGTGTGGGAAAAGACAAAACTAAAGAAGCTGCATTTAGGAATCCTTACTGATCACTTAATAGTGCTTGTATGACTGATGGTCCTCCAGTAAGAGAGAAAAGGAGCTTGCTAGTCTGTGCAAATAAACTGAAATTAATTCTTCAACACTATGAGTTAACAGTGTTGATGACATACGGTGGGATGGCTTTGTTTTAGTCAAGCTGTGAGATATTTTAGCTGGCTTTGTAATTTTGTGGCATATTTGTATTTCAATGAAAACTTATTAATAGAGACTCAGACAAGATTCTCCGGTCTCTTTTATGTATTCAAGTGCTCTTCAGCACTTTCTCTGCCAAACTATAAAACAGCAGAACAACAAAGTCACAGTTTTCTATTTTATTGCCATTTCATCATATTTTTCATACTAAAGACCATTTTAAATGGTGAACACTTGAATTAGTTTGAACTGGGTTTAAATTGAGTGATCAAAATGTTATATATGTATTTCAGTTTACTTTAAAAGGAGGATGTTTTTCTCCATAGTCTCAGATGTTATTTATTCACCTGCATCATTACAGCAGCCCCTCAGTACACATACGCACCAAAGAAGAAAGAGAATCCATAACATGGCTGTTAATCATATTTAGCAGTCCAACTGCCTGTTAGTTTGTTATTTTGGGGCATGCTATTCCAACTAGGGTTTTATCTTTAGGACCAGGCCAGCAGCATGACACTGCCGTATTTCTGAATTGCTTTCCCTTTTACTTTATAGATGTCCATTCCTGAGATAATTCCTTTGGGCCTGACAAACTCTTGACAAGGGCTAGAGTACTAGTTGTAAATAAGTCAATAGCACACCAGCTACCTTGATCCAAATGCAGTTTATTTTACTTCTTACTACACATTGCTCAGACAACATCCTTTAAGGAGTTTATTAAAGCAAATGTGAAGCAAGGCTGGGCTTGGTATTTCCTGAAAATTACTGGATCATAAAATAATCCTCTCCAGACAGGTTGGAGATCTATAATGTTAAATGCAAAAGCAACATGCCTTTTCTTGCAACTTTAAAAACTGTTTTTGTTGTTGTTGTTGTTTGTTTGTTTGTTTGTTTCACATGTTCAGTTCTGCTGCATTCTAGGTGGTGACTTAATTAGAGAAACATTTGTGCTCAAAAGAGCAGGCACAGTTCATGCTGAACTTCACTTAATGGAAACTAAGTGGTTTTTTATTTTTCTGTCAGGCTTAGGAAAGAGAAAAAGTAGTCAAATCCTACAGGGTGGGCTTGATGTTTCTGTTCTATCTGGCCGTTAGTCATCTAGCTGAGGTCCGTGCAATGAATCAGTCAGGACAAGACTTTTGTCATGTTTCCGCGTCAACTGTATAGTCACACTGTTGTCATCAGTGTGTTATGTTTCTCTCCTATTGAGAACATATATTTTTTGTATAGACACATGCTGCATTCTTTCATAATGTTTCCTGCAGTAGCTAACCAGTTTTGCCTGTGTCATTCATGCTGCTATGAGAGTCCGATGATGACCTCTCTTCTAGGATAGTGTAATATTTATTTTGTGTCTGTGTGTGCACTTAGCCATAACCACTGAAATATTTAAAAAATATTCAACCAAGGAAAGTTATAGTAGAGAATGGGAATTCCTTTACCTTTAGCTATACATTCCTTTCACTATTAACTAGTTGTTTTCAGAAACCAGGTTGTGTAAATTGGCTGAGGAGGAATTCTCATTCTACATCTCCAGACAATCATCCCTTCTTCTTTATTTCAAAACAGTTTTTTCAATAATGTATTTTGACACCTTCCTCGGAATTTCTATTCAGTGCAGTGACACTCAAATACTGTTTGCAGTGAGAGGTAGGGATAGACCTTTCTCACAGACTGATATATAGAAAGAAGGAACAGTAATCATATATATATATGACTCTTTTTCTGCCTCACTCCACAGTGTTCTCAAGCTACCTATTTTGTTCATTAATGATTGCCAAACTATTGCCTTTTTTTATTGTTCCATTTGTTTGCACCATGCTTAACAAATCTATATGTCTAGAACTTAACAACAATAGAGGAAATCCCTCCTAGTTTAGTTGGTCTTGGGTCTCTCAGATCATCCTTTTCATACATAAGTGTGTTTCAACCAACCAGAATGTTTCTGGAGAAGGAGATTGTAGCCTCAATGGACCAGAGAGGGCTTCCTAACAAGAAATCTGCTACATGTGTGAATAGACAACCCTTAAGCCTTTTCTAGTTCACATTAATGCAGAAAAGAGATACCTATTAGAGAACAAAATAGCATTCACTTGTCCTTTCCCTTCATAAAGAAGTGATAAGTTCTTGAAACTTGAATCAGACTTGATGGATCATTCTGCATAAATTTAGGGTCTGCTGAAGAAAGGACAAAAGAACTAAACCAGGGAAATGTACACAGGCCACTAAATCTTCGCCTTTACAGGCAATGGGCTAATTGATGTACTTTCATTAACTCTGCAGAACCATGTAGAGAATTCATTAAGCAGTAAGGAATTTAAGACTGAAAAACATCCCGTGCTTTAAAACATCTTATTTTCTTTCCACTGCAGATAATAATGTCATAGAATTGTTTTTATAAAAGAACTGACTCAGCCTAAAATGAGTTTATTTGCTTCTAGTTTAAATAAAGTAAAAGAATCTTTACTCTCTCATGGCAGGAAACCTACCTATTTCTAGACTGAGTGTACTGATAGTTTTTTGGTCCATTGCTCTCTGTGTAACATTATCCTTCAGCTTAACTGTCCTCTTACTTTTGTTTATTTTCAAAACACTTATTTGAATTGTTCTGCCTTTTAACATTAAGTAAAATTATTTTGGTGTCATTCCATGAAATTCAGTTACTGTGGTCACAGTTGCAGCCTTTCTTGGAACGTATTCCTGCTGAGGTTTATATCATAATTAAATAAAATCAATCAGAATTTTCTCAGGAGATTCTAGTCCTAGTCTCGCCATGACCTTGTGGAGATGGCACTTCTGCTTCCATATCTACTACAAAAACATTTTATCTTTAATTGCATTTATCTCTTTCATTGCATGGCAAATCTCCGTGTCCATTCTGTGATCTGATAGAACAATGAAGGCCTTTCCTTTATTATTTCCAGAGATGAGGCCACAGAATGCAAGGATAAATTTTGTTACTATTTTACCTTTTGTACTTCTCATTCTCAAGCATTTCCGTGAGATGGTCAGAGATAGGATGTGTACTGTGAGGAACTCGCAGAACTTCACTGGTGGGAGGTAAAACAATATGGTTGTGTTTTTTAAGATGGATGATGTTTTCAGAGACATAAACAGAATGTGGAGATAAAGCACACTATCTCCTCTATAAAGAAGGACAAAATGTTATGCTAAATGGCAAAAAAATAATGTCAAAATTTTTGTCCCTTATCAAGCTCCTCCAAACCTGTCCTTCCATGAGAGAAGTAGTGTTCTTTCCAAACTTCTATTAACTAGACCATGCATGAAGGAGTTTGCATTGGGAACAGAAGTAAATAACATCAGACATTTATTTCCAGTTTGATACCTGACTTTTCATTAGCCTAACTGTACTAGAAGGTAAATTGAAATTATATGAAGCCCAGAATAGAACTGGAAGATGTCTTGCTGCAAATAATTTGTTATCAGTGAAGGGGCTACTGGTTGGACATGCTGCTTGAATTTAAGTGAAAATAGCTATCTACCTGTTAGCATGCTCCAATGCCAGGTAGAATAATTGGTTCTTTGAAATAGAAATTAGTTCTTCATTCACAGATCCTAGAAAAAAGATCAAATTGGAAAAGCTGTCTAAAATAGATGTGGAGATATCATTTTGTACAACAGAATCAGCCCATTTAATTAAAAGCTTGGTTATCAGTCACTATGTTCTTTCTTAGTAAAGTTACTTCAGGATTGAAGTGACACGTATCACTAAAGATAGCGTAATGCAAATAACGGTTTCCATTTCAACTGATAAATAAGAAAATATTATGAAATGGATAGAAAGTTTTGTTTAATGAATTCATGTCTTGTGTTTTTGATTTTGACTGTTTTTGATGGTTTTGGTTTTCTTTTATATATATATATATATATATATAATATATATATATATATTTTTCACAGTTTGAAATGAAAATATGACAAATCAAAATAAATTATTTCAACTTTTCCAGCTAGATTGGGTTTCAGATTCTCATGTAGTAGTGCACAACACTAATGTAAAAGTTTACCATAATTGCTTTTACATGTCACAAACCCAGATCAAAGACATAGAACTTCTTCCAATAGTTTAGAGGGATACCAGAAGTAAATAGGTGAAGACCCTTATTCATGTGTTGCCATCTCCTCATCCTGCTTGTGGCTTTACCATCTAACATTTGCTAGAAAGATTTCTCACTACAGGCTCAGTCTTCACATGAAACACAGGCTTAGGTGACCTTTGGTGTCACAACAGTACTCATCTCCCACAGTCTCCTTTCTGACCTGTCATTCTTCTGCTGCCTATCTATCTCAAACAGACCCCAGTGCTACAGCCTTTTTCCAGTTTTCCTCTCTTTCAAGTTTGGGCCAGGCTTTTTTTTTTTTTTTTTTTTTTTTTTTCAGAACACATAGTGTTTAACCTGCTGCAAGCATTAACCTCAAAGTTATCTGGAAAGTCACTGATCAGTCATTTTTATTTCCTTAGGCTTGGCAGCCAGCCAGTTTGAAAACTCCATGTAATCACAAATCGTTTACTTCCAGTATTTCGGCTATCTATCTTGTCCCTCTCTTCATGCTATTCTGAAACTCTCTTCTGCTATTTTGCGTAAGTAGGTATGTAGGTAATATGTTAAGAATAGTTTTCTTTCAATTGCTTATCTCCTACTTGGAGTTCTCTAGTCTGTTCTGATATGCCTTCTTCCAACAACTTGCTTACAAATATATTGCTATTTTATTTTAAAAAATATTAGAAATCCTTTCCTGAGAGTAGCCAGTCAGAATTTCACTGCAAATGAGGAATACAACAGTAGTTTTAATTGATTTCTTGTAACACTAATCACTATAAGAACAAATTGCAGCAGAAAATAGTTAAAAAATGCTTTATTTGAAAAACTAAAATATTTAAATGAAAGATATATCTAAATGTATATTTCATATGAAAAGTATTAGCTGCTAAAGACAGTGAAACTTGCCTTTTACAACAGAAGCACAAGAACAGGGAATTCATTAGTGAAAGACTGATTGGTGCAATTAAACCTATAGTTACTGGTATATACCACATAAAAACTCACACAACAGAAAGCACTGTAATTTAATTTACTCTCTCTAACTTTATTATCTACTTCATTTCTTGAAGCAGTATAAAAATGTTAATGTTTATGTTGTTTCTTTTAAATCTCCTTGTGAGTTTCTAAATCAAATTTATATGGCTGTTCATGCTACCATATGTATCTTAGTGATGTCAACCCTGAATTCTGAAAACTAAACTATACTCACCGAGGAATGAATAGAAAGATTTATTTTACTTAGTTCTACAATTCTTTGTTAACTGCTTAAGTGTTGCCAAATGAATCTGCTAAATCTTCACTAAAATCATAGAACTCTGTAATACCATCAACACTTAAAAGAAAGCTGACAAATATGATTTTATGCACTGGACAAAAGCATTAGAGAAGGCAATGTAGACCTAAGCATGCCTGGTTTTGTTTTTTACTTTTTTCACACTTTCGCTATAGTAACAGTTTCATTAGCTTAGCTAGCGTATCTAGCCCTCAGTTAATGGATGTTTTCAGAGACACATCTAAACTTTTTGATATACAGATCTGACAAGTTTCAGGTTTGTGGAGACAACAACCAAGCAGTCGTTCCTACCAATACCTACATCCACGGCTTTCCTAATTGCACTGTTCTCTTCCACTTGCTCCTGGTAGCTGTTGCCCAAAGGTTAACTTGTACTGTGGTGTGAGAGAAGGATTTTGTCCTAAATGCTTGTGTACAGGAGGGATATTGAACAGCCAGATGTGCAGCACTGCAGTCTGCATGGTAAGTACTGACATCATGCTTTTCCCTGAAAAGCTGCATTTTAGAGCCTAGTGCTGGATCCATTTCACTACCCAAGTCAAGCAGCCAACTTAGATCCCAATGGGTGTGCTGACACCATGGGACAACTGTGCTATTCTGGTTTCCTTCTTGCTGTCTTACTAAAATATTGTTGCTTGCTCATGTCTGGCTCACTTCTTAAGCCCCTATTAGTTTAGGAAGAGAATTTGCTGTAAAGGTTGAGGAGAAAAAGAGCAGAAAAAGTTCATCACCATCAGCGAAGCTTTGATACAAGGAGTGAGTGCTGGCAAATAATCGTTTTTAAGAAGGCTAGATGGAATTAAGCCCAAATCTACTGCTTTTAATGGTAAAAGAAACTATTATGGGAATGTAATTACTCTAGAATGTTAAATATATTGACTGCTTGAAACTAAATTTGGATGGAGTTGGCATCTGTTGAAGATGATATCTAGTGTTTATGTAAAGCCCTGAAGAATAAAATCCTGTTTCAGACTGTAACTTAATATAACTAAGGTATGTGGCAATGGGAAAAAAAATAATGCTAGAAAATAACACCTCAGTGAAGAATTTCTTTCTTCTATTAGTATTGCTTTAAGAAACATTGCTTATTGTGCTAGAGCAATAGCTTACAAAGCAATCTTGCCGTAATATTACAGCTTTCTTATTACTGTTGTCTTGCTCCAATTTATAGGAGAGAGAGGAGGTTCTTTGGTATATACATACCCAGAGTGAGATTAAGAAACAACAATTCAAATGTTGGTCTGACAAGTTTATTACAAATCTTAATCAGGGAGATGGGGAAGGGGAGGATGGACAATTTAGTGTGATGGGGAAGGGAAGACAGGCGATAAAAAAGATAGAAATAGGCAAGAATTGTGTAAAGTGGGGATAGTCACCACCAGGACCCAGCACTGGCCCCGTTGCAAGATGTTCTGATGGTCCGAGGCAGAAGTGCAGAGGATGAATCTGATGTCAGAAAACCTAACTTCATGGTCACTGATCCTTCTTTTATCCTCCTTTCTTTTCCTGCCTATGTGACATCCCTGGGTGCTTGGGTAAGAGTCATGTGCAGCACTCCCTGAGATGGCCATCTTCCTTGAGATAAATCCACACACACAAAAAAAGACCACTTCACGGCCATTAAGCTGTGGCTTATCTCTCTCTCTCTTGTTGCCCCTGGCCTTCTCCACCTGTGTCCCTCAGTCAAAGGATTTCTCAGCCCTTGACCAGGACTTCCTTGGACTTGTTCATCTGTGTCCTTCAGCGAGCTTTGAGTCAATGGTATAAAAGAATAATCTCTTTCAACTATTATTACAGAAGAATCTATATCTGTGACAAAACCCCTATCCATCTCAGCTTTAAAATTAAAGAATATATTTTGAATATTCCGCAAGGGTAAATATTTAATTGCACAGAGACATTTACTTTCAGATTATCTGGACGTTTATCTCTCACATGTTTTATATTTTGTTTCAGTTCTGCCGTGACCTGCACTGATGTGAAAAGCTTTTGTCATATTAGATTAGTCTATACTGCCTCTTCCAGCAGTAGCATTCTGTTTGCTCTTGGGATCAGATGACTATCTTCTTTATCTCCAGGTTGCAAATGTGTATTTCAAAGTAACCTCCGGCATGCCCTCCAGAAGCTCAATGCAAGGTGACCATATAAATGACAGACAAAATGTTGATGTCTGCCTTCCAAACTGACATAGATATGTTTTTTTGTTTTGTTTTGTTTTTTTTTTTTTAATTCAACAATTTGGGTCTAAAGGATTATAACAAATGTGTTTTCATTAGACCTGTGGTAAGGCTGTATTTTAGGACCAGCTCTCTTTAATGTTTTCTTAAATGACTTCTTGGATGAAGAACTAGAAGGTGTTTCGAGCAAGTCTGCAGGCAATGCTAAATGGAGAGGAGCTGTTGACTGTACTAGGCTAGAGAGAATAGAAAGATCTAAACAAATTAGAGAGATGGGCAATCACTAATCTTCTGCAGTTTAACAACTGCCAGATTCTGCACATGGGAAAAGGACTGTGAGACAAGAGGCAGGAGAGCAATCCTACAGAAAGGGATCTGGGTTTTCTGGCTGCTGGCAGGTTGGATCTGATTCATCAGTGTGCTCTGGCAGCCAAAAGGGCCAACTGAACCCTGGGGTTATATCAAGGGCAGCACTGCCACCCAGTGAGGGGAGGGGTTGACCCACTCTGCTCTGCTCTGTACTGCCTTAGACCAAGCAATGTTTGAAGTTTTTGGGTGCCACAACGGAAGAATGATATAAAGCTATTAGCATCCAAAGGTGAGCTATGAAGTTGGAAGAGGGTCTATAAGGCAAGTCACATGAGGAGTGGCAGAGGTCCCTTGGCCTGTTCATCCCAGAGCAGTGAAGCTGAGTGGAGGACACACGGTGCCTGCAGCTCCTCAAAGGAGCTCTGCTCTGTGTGACAGCGACAGGGCCCGAGGGAACGGCATGGAGCTGTGTCAGAGGAGGGGCAGCTGGGGGTCAGGGAAACGGGCTGCACCACAGGGCAGTGGGCATGGAATGGGATGTACAGGGCTGTGGGCAAGGCCCCCAGTGCTGGAGTTTAAAGTGAGTTTGGGCAGTGCTCTCAAACATTGGGTGTGGATTTTGAGTGGTGCTTTGTGGAGCTGGAAGGAACTCAGTGATCCTTATAGGCCCCTTCTAATTCAGGATAGTCTGTAATTCTATGAGTTGTGATTACTTTAGTAAATTGTATGTTCCAAAGTAAGATTCATTATTAACAGTCAGTCCTCAAAGAGAGTTGATTCCTTCATACAGATGGAGAACCGAGGCTCAATATTAATAAATATTTAAATAATGCTTGTAGGCAGAAAGGTAGAAGATTTTTATATAAAATGCATTTGAACTGGCTAGTAAATATTGAAAGGTAGCCCAATGTGATATCCAAGAGAATGGATACTGTGAGCAGCACATACTTCTAAGTAGCCTGTAATTAGTAGTCAGAGGTCTCTAAAGGACACTGCAAATTGACAAGGATACACTTTCATGAAGATAAAAGTCAGTAAAAGAACTGGAATTCAGAAGCCTCTAATCCCAAGGCCATTCTGATACTACATGCATTCTTAAATTGTTTGTTCAAATTAGTGTAGTGTATTTGCATAGCAAGAGCAAAAATAATTAATTTTTGAAACAGATTTCAGGCGTGTGCCAGCAAGTCATATTAAGACTGCTTTTGCAGTGTTGTCCTGATGAGACTTTGGTTTGACTTTAATGTCGAGTAGGAGTAATTCAATTTGCAGTCTGGAAGACCTGGAACTCTATTCTGCTCCCTGGACTGCAGCCAGGTCACACAGGGTTGTGATCTCATAAACCGCGAAGAATCAGCACAGATCAGAATTTGAGAAAATGAGCATTAAATGATTTAGAAGCACTGTTCTTCATTTCAAATCAGCAGTGCCCTGAGACAGCACTGAGGGCTCTGTTCCACGATGAAGCCATCATTCAAACTGAATATAAACCTGGTGCTTTGACAATTTGTATTTATTAAAGATCTGTGCTACTATTCAGTGCCCTGGGCATACAGTTCTACCCTATTCTTTAAACTGACCTCTGTCCATTTCTGGTGTGGTATCCAATGTACTCTCATCCTCTGCCTCAGGAGTTTTCTGTGCAGCTTCTGCTGGTATACAAAATGTAGAACTCAGTGGTAGGTGCAGATGCTTCTCATCTTCTTTCTTCTTGGACATATGTTAAAACACACAAATGTTTTGAGTATTGGTGCAGTCAGGAACAAACACAGCAGTTGTCAGAAAAAAATAGAAATAGAACTTTACAAATCTTTCAGGCATAGTGAATAATCATCTCTACACAGTTTACAATACATAATATTTATAGGACTCGTGACTCTCTAGAATGTGAAGTATAACTGTGACACAGAACTGGGTATCTGGATGAATATCAATTCTGCTCACCAAGGAATTGAGAAAGATCTAGAGGAAGAGAAGGAAAATAAGGAGCTCATCTTTTTGAGAAACAGCAGAGGCAAAGGATGGATTACAGAAGAAAAAGAGGAGGAAGGAATGCGGTAAAGGAATATGATTAGTGAAAAGTCAAAGGAAGATTGAGATATGAGATAGTATTTATAAGCTCTTAAAGCTTTTTTTTTTTAATTGTCAGATTTTAAGTGAGCAATGACAGTTAAAAATAATAGGTTTTTTTGTTTTGTTTTGTTTTGTTTTGTTTTGTCAAATAGCTTGGCACAGCATTTGAGGCCAGAGACCTCCTTCAAAGAAATACTGGTTTGCTGTAATGTTTATCTAATGAAGTCTATGTATGCTATCTCTTTAGATAGATCCAGAGGATTGCTTTTGCAAAGTTATAGACTGGCACTTAGTGAGATTAGCAAAAATTTGTAATTGGGGGATGCAATGGCCTTACTGGGAATGGCATGGTCACCTAAGTGAGTTTTATCGAGTGGAGGAAAATAACAATTTGATAAATCTCAGTCTGTACCACCTACAATGAAAAATAATCCCTTAAAAAACTACAGTTCAGTGAATGCTTGGCTTCTTCATCCATGCTATCCATTTGTTTCACTAAATGCTAAACTTTACTGTCAAGATATAATGTGAAATTGCAAATGTCATAACACAGCAACTGGCCTGAGATGGCAAGAGGGAAGGAGAGGAAGACACAAATACTTCATTTTGGTTTTATCACTCTGGATGCTTGAAGGGCAGCAAAGCAGGACTGTCACTTTTGCAAATGTCTTGGCCCAGAAGGAAGGGCACAATTGAACTGTCCCCTGGCAGTCAAGTGAGTAAATCACATTTTGAGATGTATTAAAGACAGCACAACAAGCCAAAGAGGTGATTCTCCTACTATATTTAGCGTTGGTGAAACTTCACCTTGAGAATTGTGTGCACATCTGGGCTCCACAATATAGAAAGGATGTTAGGGTCCTTGAAAGCATCCAAAGGAGGACAGCAAAGCTGGTAGCAGGGTTGGAGGATATGTCCTGTGTGGAGAGGCCATGAGAAGGGCTGTCCAGTTAGAAGAAGAGGAGGCCAGGAGGCGACCTTACTGATTTCTGCAGCTCTCTGAAGAGAAGAAGCAGATAGAAGTGCCTCTGCTCCTGGGAGCATAAAGCATTAGGAAATATTTCTTTACTGTGAAGGTAATCAGACAGTAGAGGAGTGCTCCTTAGAGAGGTAGTTGATGCCCCAAGCCTGTTAGTGTTCAAGAGGCAGTTGGACAATGCCCACATTAATTTGCATTAACTTTTGGTTAACCTTGAACTGCTCAGACAGTTGGACTTGTTGATCTCACTGGAACCATTCCAGATGAACTATTCTACTCTGTTTTAGGTGCAGCACCAAATAATTGAGTTCTCTTCTGTTTATCTGTTCTAACAGCTGAACTGGATGTGTTTTTCCCACTGAAAGATAAACAAATTAAGTAGGAGAGACTTCTGTACCAATAACTCATTCTGTGAGTAGCTCTGTGAAATAATTGAAGCAGAGCTTGAATAAAGCTGAAGGCATCTTAATCTGTATATCCTTTAATATTTCAGATTTCATTAGTTTAGACTTCCAATATTAAAATACATATCTCACAGTATATATTGCATGTCTTCTTGTACCTTGGACCCATTTGAGAAAGAAAGAGATATTTTTAAAAATCCTAAACCCAGCATTACAATACAAGCCTCATATTCTATCTTATAATTACTGCCTGCAGATTCTATTTCCCAAGGAGAGCACAGTCCTCTTTGCTGTGGTGTTGTTCAGAACATATTATTATAGATAGTTGTGTATCTAAACTACATTCACTATTACTCAGGAAGGAGAAAAGCACCAAACCAGTGGGAATAAATGACATGGGAATTTTTACATATAGTCATTCTCAATTCTTGGGGGGGGGGGAAGGCATTTATTATGGGCTAAAACATGAAGAATAAAAGTAAGACTAAAAAGAATAACAAATTACAGAACAAAATAAAAGTCTTCTGAAAATGATTTATTAGAGGTTGCTAGAAGCCTGATACCTTTGGGGGCATTTAAGCAAGAGAGGGCAAAGATTTAGTGGTACCATATAGCATCATTTATATACTAGACAATAAAAAGAAGCAAGAGGTGATTATAAAAATCTTCTTCGTTTGAAGATGTTTTATGTAAATACAGATCAAGCACTGATGAAAGTAAATAAATATACATATAAATATCATACACACTGAAAGTTACAGAACTGCGAAGTATCTGAAATAGACATACTGTATACAAGGTATAAAGTACAGGGTTTCTTGGTGAAAACTTTTGAGAAGATTACCAATGCTTTCTATTTCTTCTATGATGATGATCTATTTGTCTTACTCTTCCTTAGACAGAAGTTCTCATTCACATAGGAGTAGAAAGAGAGAGAAAAATCTTTCACCTGTGGCATTTTTTTCCTAGTTCAGTTCTTGCATTATTTTCTATAGAGTATAAGCTGGAGAGGAACAAAAGGTATATGTTCCTTTTCTTTTTTTTCAGTTCACTGTTGCTGGACCAGGTTTCTTTACAGACAATAAAATAGGTCTTTATTATTCAGTCTTTACAGAAAACTCTACAATGTATTAGAAAAAGAAACTGTTTTCATTAATGGGACACCAAAACTTTTTAATTTTTGGCAGGTACAATGAAATTTACAATGCCACAAAGTTAGTAGCTTTAGAAAAATATTGAGAATTAAGACATTTAGAAAAAAAAATGTTACTATGAAACTGTGTGACAAATTCACATTTTTAAATATTACTTTACAGCTAAGATTTACTTCCACTTTTTGGATAGGATGTGAGTTTTGAGAGATCAGTTCTTTTTCTTAAAAGTATTTTGGAGGTTTAGTTTTTATTATTAGACAATTATATTAATGCAGAAATACCTTGGAGAAAGACAGTGATGTCTTGAAAACTTGATTTTATGTTATGATAATATTTTAATGCCTTATATGTTTTATTTTCAGCAGTCATTATAGCAGTCTGCATTCAGAATTCCTGATGATTACAGAAATATCTGCTCAGTATCTGCTGTCTAAACCCAAGCTAAAGAGTCTCAAAAATTTAAGAAGAATTGATGCTTTTGCTTTTAAAACTGCACACAGTTTGAGGCACATCTGTGCTTTTTCACCATTTACATGATTGCAACATGAAAAAAACTTCTGTCCAAAACTGTGTAAGTTTTGAATGGAGCAAATGTGCAAAAGCCTCAAAGTTCAAAGCAGGTGGAAGAAGGCGGCAGTATGATTGATCACTCAAAGTCAGTGAGCAAGACACATGCTTACAGTTTACACGTGCTCAGTGAAATGGAAAGAAAGCCAATAAGATGAAGGAAGCAGGGAAATATTTTTGCTTTCATTTTTTTAGATCACTCATTGTTTGCAGGATTTCTATAGTCCTTCTTACTCATCTCTTCTGTAAAATTAATTCTCTTCAGTCTTACTCACTATGAAAGTTCAACTGCCCCTGCCCAATCCTTATTTTTGCTATATTCTTTTCTTGTATGTTAACAAGAATAATTAAAAAGAACTGTATCATTAACATAGTGTAAGGGAATAAACATATGCCTGCATATATTTGTTGGAATATATCACAGTTAAAATATATTCTGATTTAAACAGTTTTATGTGGGCATAGTCAGTGGGACTCGGAGATTCATGAGAGAACTTCCAACCCATGGTCTTCAATGCTATTACAAAAAATAGGAGACAGATGAGTTGATTTAGTGCTTCATCTCCCTCCATGGCAGCCATGCAAGAGCTATTTTGACAATAGATTAGACCATTATGAAATATCAATTTATATCACTGATTTTGCCCATGCAACTGTGTCATGACACCTGTGTGCTTGCTCTTCCTTTGTTTCCTGGTGCCCACAATAGCAGAAGAGATCTCCATCCAGAGTCATTCTTAGCTCTTGTAGTGAAATCTTGTGAGATATTGTAGGATTTGTATCAGTCTCCATCCTCCTAAAACATGTGCTTGAAATATGTGACTTTATTTGCTCCTCTTCAGCTTTTTTAGCAACACTGCCAACTGGGAATGTGAGAAGCTACAATAGCTACAATTCCTTTACACAAAGAATATCTCATTGCCTGTCAGTATTTTCTGGCATGCAGAGAAATAAAACAAAAATATTCCCTATTTGAACATTTCCTAAGGCAATACAGTTACTGAAGATGAAGAAATTCCCCACAACTGCTTCACATTTTGAAATATCAGAAAGAGATTAGAAAATGTGTTTTTTAAATCAACTGCAAAGAACCTCTATATTGGCTATTCCTACTTTATTTCTGAGTTTTTTTCCCCTAGTGCAGGTGTTTATGAGCCTATTTCACTGTCTCCAACTTCAGTAATCCCAGGGAATAAACAGAGTGGGTGAACAAGAGCAGACTGGATAATTTAGAGAAATGGTAACATTCAGAAATAGAATAGACCCCTTTCATGGCATCCTACAGAAAATGTTCCCAAAATATAAAATTCATCTGTTAAAACAATTCAGTCTGGAGAGCAAAGCTATAGTAATACTGAGTAAACTGATCACCCCAGGACAGGGAGCATACCAGATGCAACTGTCATTATAGCAACAGTCAGAATGTCCATCTCTAAATATGAACTCCTAATAATTATTTATAATTTTATTACAAGCATAATTATAAGCAAATAGATTAAATAAGGGATGAGCTAGCAGGAAGATCTGTAAATCAGTTTCCTTCAGAGACAGCAAATAAACAACGATGACAGATAGTCATTGTTAAAGCATGCTGTGATAAATACAATATGCATTAGCCTTTAATAAAATTTCTCATGAGTATCCCAAAGAATTCGGTGTTTGAAAGAAGTTATATAAACTAGCACAGATACTGTATCCCATATTTGAAGAACATATTTTCCTTGGACTAATTTTGATAAAAGTAAGAACCATATGAAAGAACCTGGCTGATGAAAAGAGTTTGGAGAAGGCAATTTTTGTTATTATGGGTAAAGTGTCTCTTTTCTGTTTGACTTTTGAAATCTCTTGGCAAAGCTTAAAAAGGTGCCTTTGTTAGATTTGTATCTAAATGTTAATCCTGTGAAAGAGATCCACAAAGGAACTGCTTTTTCTATGCTTTTCGTTCAGGAGTAAATTGCCTTCTCATCCAACATTTCTCAAAATTCAAAACTGTAAAGAGAGATTAAAGTCTTTCCTGTTGATTTGTGTGCATACATATCTATCAATAACTGTACCACTGATCCCTTCCATTTGTCTAAATTTGCTTACACCTAGCTGAAAGTGTTGACAAAGATTTCTTTATGAACTGTTATAGTCTACTCCTGCATTATGCATTCTTTTAGGCATTCACAAACATATTTAGTTTTGTGTGAGTATGCAGGCAATATTAATTGTAGTTGTAAGCATGCTAAGCAATTAGCAATTAATGTTCAAAGTTAGCTACCCAGGTTCTTAGTCTGTCAAGCTTCTTTTCTCTTTGTGATTGTAGAAAAAAGGATGTCAGGGTGGAAGATCCTTGAATTCAGGGCCCTAGGCTTAAAGAACACCGACTATTTTGGTTTCTAGGTTTATAGTTTTGATACCTGCTACAATCACATTGAACATCACAAAAACCACACTTCTGCTGTTGTTAGGTGGCCAAATTTAACACTAAAACTCTTTTAGACGTGCAAGCTCTCTGTGCAACAAAAAAGTTAGTCCAGTGTTCTTCATTATGATCATTTATTTAAGAAGAAATTTGTACTCTACTAATGAGGAACAACATTATTAGGAAGATTTCTGAGACATCGTCTCAGCAGGACAAGAGGAAATAGTTTTAAGGTGAAAGAGGGAAGATTTAGTTTGGATGTCAGGGAGAAGTTCTTTACTAGGAGAATGGTGAGGTCCTGGAACAGGCTGCCCAAGGACGTGGATGCCCTGTCCCTGGAGGTGTTCAAGGCCAGGTTGGATGGGGCCCTGGGAACCCTGATCTAGTAAACGTGCAAGTTTCATGGCCCTGCCAGGCAGGGGGGTTGGAGCTTCATTATCCTTGAGGTCCCTTACAACCCGGGTCATTCTGTGATTCTGTGATCTCCGCATATATGAAGGTGCCTCTGCAGATCACCTGGTTCAATCCTCCTCCCACCCCCAGTCAGAGCAGGGTCAGCAGAAGCAGTTTGCTTGGTGACCAATTGGGTTTTAAACATTTCCAACAGTGGGGACTCCACAGGCTCTCATAGCATCCAGTGTTTGACTGTCCTGTGATGATTTTTTTCCATCTATTCACACATAGTTTCCTATATTTCAATGTGTATATGTTTCATCTGCAAAACTGCTGAAGATGCACCCTGTTCCATAGTGGTTCTTGTCTTGATCTTGGCCTGTAAAGCCAGGTGACCTGTTTCGTGCTACTCTTTATGAGCCAGATTCACAAGATACAGAACCATATGTAAAGATAATCATGGCTTATTCTCATATCCTTCAGATTTCTTGTATGAAGTATACAAAATGTTCCCCCAGATTTGATTAACATCTTTCAACACAGTTAACTATTTTCCCAATAATGTATAATCTGGACTGAGGTAAAAATGTCAATATTTTCAAATCTTAGGCCCTGATTATAGGCATTTGGTATCATGCTAAAATATTTAGTGAAGTTAACAAATTGTAAGTTGTGCTGAGTATCTCCTTTTTTCTTTGAAGACTTTAAGAATTAAGACCAGGCTACTTACTAACATGCAAAAAAAAAAAAAAAAAAGAAAAAAAAAAAGTCTCCATCTTAAGAAATTTTAGAGCTCTAAGAGCTCTAAACATACTAAACATATTTGATGTGCCCACGTTTAGATGAATGCTGAGAAAAATAGCAGTAGAGAGAGGATGATCTTCCTACAACATTGAGATACAACTTCAGAGGCTGTGTAGGCAACTCAAAATCTAATGAAATTAATTATCTTATGGTCCCTTTGACAGTGTATGAGAAAATGTAGATTTTTTTCTTACTTTATTAATGCTCCATATAGATTTGTATATTTGAAATGCACAAAAGGGGGAAAATGAGTGCATACAGTTCTACATCAGAAATACTGCATTTTTTTTTTTGCAAAATATGTTTTTATTGGACTTTTTTTTTTATCTGCAATAAGAAAAGGATGCTACTAGGAAATACTTTTTGTTGTTGTTGTTGTTTCCTGCCTGTCACATATTTCTATCATTAATAAAAGTTGCTGAGTAGCTAACTAAATGATAATAAAAAGCATTTCCTTCTAGATGTGTTTCTGGGCAAATGCTAATGTGCTTTATTTCATCTGAACATTTGCTTTCAGTTCTAAATGAAGCCTCTGCTCCAGTTACTGTTTGCAATAATTCCTGTATTCCTTCAGTGGTTTCTTAGAAACACTAGGGTCCCTTTCCTGTTAGTGACATCACTAATCATTATTAATAACAATTACTGCTGTTACTACTACTATTTTCAAGTAAGGGAAAATTCAGTTGCCTACTTTTTGGAATTGTTGCTATCAGCAATATTAAGAAACAAGCCTTCAAAGAGACGTAACTCCAATCTGGTAATAATTATTACTCTTCTCTCAGATCCCATTCTCAAGTGGACTATTTTTTATTAGAGAAATTCTTCCAAATTTAAACTAAAGAAGGTTTCATCTTCTGAACTAACTTCTGTTTCACATTATGCAGGTGAGTATATGGATTCTTCTAAATTTTTGAAGGAAAAAATATGTTGTTAGCTTTGTCTCATAACATTAGAATCACCTGTATTCAATCTATTCAATCACCAAGCCTCTTTTTTTTTTTTTTTTTTTTTTTTTTTTTTTTCCCCCCAATTCTGAGGGCAGAAAAAGAAAAAGAAATAAACATAAAAACACAAAATGGATGGAACACCATGTTGAGCACTAGATATAATGCTAGATTAGCATTATTAGATTGATGCTTTCAAATCTGGTGTGATGGCTTGCAGCTTCCAAAACTTCTGTAAAGAAATGTGAGACAGCCTGTGTGATGTTAAATCAAAACCATTGAACATTTTAGATAAAGTGTTTTTAAAAATTCATATTTCCTGCAATTTATATGGATCTCAAATCCAGAATCTTTCAGTCTTGAAAATTAATTTCCACATTAATAAGGGATTATAAAGATGAAGACACTCATAACCAATCACAAAAATTTCTTACTAGTGATACTCATCCTTGAGGACCTGTTCACACACTGTCAGTATTTTCATTTATGCAAGCACGATCACAGGAAATGATGAAAGAGCTGTTTTAATAATTTCATGGTGACTGTCAAGACTTCAAATCCAAGTCTGGGAAAGTGAATGCAATTCTTTAGAAGCTAAAGGAACTGAACCCAATTATGTCAGGATGAAGTTGGTCCAAAGAACAAACTGTTACACTCCACGTTCCAACAGTCTTAGCTTTGAGGTTGGGGAAAGCTACACATAACATTTAGGTCTCATGAAGTGACAGCCTCCTCTAGTAGGCTTTCTTCCATCTTGCTCTCCTTTTAACAATTTTCTTCTAGTATAATAATCAAATACATACAAATTCAGACTAAGACATCCCACACCACACCACTGCACTGAAGTCATAGAGTATTTTCTAAGTTATGACAGTATAATACAGTGCTAGATGGTTTGTGGAAGATTTCCTTCAAGCAAAGAGAACAGCCATTTTTCTTAGAGTACAGGTTTTGTATTGAGTTGCATTCTCAGTTAGGAAAATATTACCATCCTGTTTACAGCCTTGATTAACTTTCATGACATTATTTTTGTATACTTTTTCCTACTGTTAATTTACTGAGACTAGAATCAGATTTTAAAGACAAATTCATAAAATTCAGAACATACAAAATACAGTTAAATTTGCAATATTGGCATTGCTGCAGATCACTTATTTTCTGTTAATAATGAGTGATGCTCCTTGACAATACTGCAAAAAAGAAAATTCACCAGAACTGGTTCAGTTCCCAGCTGCAGGAGCTTCAAAGTTGAGATTATTTCAGACTATTGAAAAAGAGAAAAAAGGAAACTACAAAGGATATGAAATCTTGTTATCAGTGCAAGATGGCATACATTTCCTAGAAACTCATTTTACATTATTTTACAATTTTTCTTAGAGATCTTGATTTCAGTGTGCTCTGTTGCTTATGCACATCTGTTTGTAACCACTCAATCCAATTAAATCCATAAATTAATGGATTAGTATTCCTAAATATTCTAGCTCAGGCATGTTATCATCTTAATCACTTTCTTAGAGCAGAGCAGCCTTGCTCTTGCCCCCATTAAAGAGGTGGGTTATAAAAACATTCCCATCTGCAGCGAGAATAGCTTACTTCAGGAATC
Source organism: Coturnix japonica (assembly GCF_054131305.1). Lineage (NCBI taxonomy): Eukaryota > Metazoa > Chordata > Aves > Galliformes > Phasianidae > Coturnix > Coturnix japonica. The sequence continues at coordinate 104,428,371 of NC_140663.1, read as the reverse complement.
TATTGTATATAACATCAGTTCATTTCTAATGAAAATGTTGCTTATTAATATTCTCATATGCCTACATATTACATGGATATTTGAATAAGCAATGTATATATTTTATTCTTAACACCAGTGCTGGCTGCCTTCTTTATACCAAAAAACAAGTAACAAAACAAGCAAGAAAACTGAAAAGAAAATCCATAGAAAGAGTGGATCTAGTTATTTTTCTCTTAACAGAACTTGCCCTGGCCTTCAGCTATTCTTTCTATGGAGCAGATGTGACTCTCATCCCACAGTGGTCCAAATGGTGGCAGCACAGCAGAACAGAAAATTAATACAATTTTGGAATAACTACATTTAAAAGGAAATCAGGTGTGTGTCAAGAGTGAAGACTTGCCTCTATACAGAGTATATATATCAACATTCAGATACACCCAGCTATATTTGTACCAAGATGCTTTCTTAGTAATATCCTCAATCTGTTTCAATCAACTAATTACTTCTATGCCAAATTTATCAGTTTCCAGGTCATAAGCCCTTTTCCTGCCTCTCCAAACCTGCTCTTGATCCTCATGCATTAAGCCAGATTATTTAGCATTTTCCTAAATATTCTTTTGAGCACAAACAGACCAGAAATTTAGCTGATTTTTTAAAATCCTAGAATTATGCCTTACTTGAAAAAGGCTGCTGGAGAGCAACTAGCTTCTCACTCCAAAAGAGGGATGCTATAGTTCTACTTTGCTGGGGCAATCTATGTCATATGCGCATTGAGTACAACAGCTTGTGCCGCACTGAATTTTGTTGGAGTGGGTAAGAAAGAAAGAGCAAAGGCTACTGGTTCACCTCCAGAAAGGAGGAAGAAGAATGGATGAAATCTGTTACTTGTCACTCTGATTGATAGTAGATAACCACTGCTTTTAGGGGAACCCCCCGTATCTGTCCATCCTCCCAGTAATATCAGCAGGCTCTCTGTAATAAAGGTCATTAAACACTTTGTTGCCCAAGACATTTTGCCTGTCTCTAAAGCAGCACCGTATTACTTGAAGAGTGGTCATTGAATTAAATTTTATTTATTCTCCCTGGATCCAAAAAGAAAAATCATAATAAAATAATCTGAAACAGTACAGATTGCTCCATGTCTTCCTTTTAACCTCAGTATTTAAAGACATCATATTTTCAAAAATCCTGGAAGATTTCTAAGAAAAACAAAAAGTTGTGATCATGACCTACAAGCACTGAGTAAAGTAAGTTGTCCAACTCATTCCTTCATATTTACGGAGACATTTGAAAATGCAGACAATTTCCCCATTATGCTATATCCAAATATTCTTTTCCAGAGGTATCTGGACTGATTGATGACAACAGAATTTGTACAAGTAAGCTCCTGTAAGTAATTTTCATTCTTTTTTTTTTTTTTTCTTTCCTAATTAATCAAGTATATATGGATTAGCTCATAGCATTTCATATTTCCTACATCTAATTATAAATTGATATTAACTGTTAGTGTAGAAAATGGTATTCATATGTTTTAATCAAGATTGAACAAAGCTACTAATTAAGATTTGAGTGGTTTTAAGTGCCACTGAATCATACCTAATTCAGTTGTTTACCCCACTCTAAAGCAGTAGGATTTTTAGTAAGGTACTAAGGATTTCTTCCTTCTAAACCATTTCTCTTTTAATCCAGTCATCCTACCTCATTTTTTTTTCTGCTTCCAAGACTAGAAGTTTCTCATACTTTAAATTTGAAGGTCACTGATTAGGTTTAATTCACTGATTGCTACATTGCTACATTTTGTTCACTGTTTCCATAATGTGAAAATGGCTCAAAGCCTGATGGTTAACTGCAGCCCTACAATAATTTGTGATGTCTCTACAAATCTTAGGCTCAGTTTCTCAAACTTCTAGACTATCAACTGAAATTCAGCTCTTCATCTCAAGTGAGCACAAGTATACTTCTTTCTCAGAAACTATAAGCCAAGTGTAAAAAAACAAAAACAAGAACAAAAAAAAATAAAACCTTGTTAAATCATTTTTATCTTTTTTTTTTTTTTTTTTTAAATGCTGGAAGTTGGCAGGGTGTTTAGAACTGTACTCACAACATAAACTGTCTCAATGAATTTATTTAGAATGATCATCTCTTCCTTCTGTGCTGCTTTGGATAATAACTGTATTTATCTCCCCCTGAAAAGTATTTGAGGATTTACTTTAGTTTCAAGCAGCCTGATATCTAAAGGCTCTATAGATATGTAAGCATACATTGGTATAAGTAAGCAATACTTACTTCTTAATTAAGGAAGGCATAGATTAACTTCTCAAGGAATAAAATTTAGGCACTTCTTGTTCTGTGAGTGCTCCATATGTTTGCCCAGCATAACCAAAAAGTGAACAGAATTACAAGAGACCTGGGTGACTCACTGATACTGTTTCATGTTAAATCAAGACAACAGCAAGCATTATCAGTGTTGTATTTCAACACTGCATTGTGCTCTGAGAGAAAATGGCTGCAACCTGAGAGTACAGAGCTGTCATTTGGGATAAGCAGTAAGCTTCTCCTTTAATATTACTATCATTGTGAGTGCCCAGCATGTTCTTGGATGGCTAGAGCTGCCACAGCTGTTGCATGTTGCATCTCCTTCCTTTGGTGAAATTTCCTTGGTGGCAATAGTTTAAGAGCTGTAACTCCTACAAGAATATCACTGTCCTACTCTAGGATCCAGGGTTTTCTAGCATTCAAAAATGAAGTGACTGTTCAAACTGAAATTTACAGTTCTGCTACTGTCATCAGGAGTAAGAAAATATTTGTGCTAGAGATATGATGATACCTGAAGATGGAGATTTGTAACAACCCAAAGAGGATGATGAACAAAAGGCAGACAAAATGGTTACTGCAGATAAAAAGGAGAAAAAACAGATTTATGACAACAGAAGGGAAACTGGGAAAACCTTTTAAGATCTCAGTAGCTTTCTACCTATCCAATTTGGCATTTCCTCTTAAAATCGGAAATATTTTGAACAGAAAATAAGGGGTTTGTCAACTCATTCTGGTCAATTTTGAAATCTACACAGAAAATTATTGGCTCAGTTTTGCCATCAGCCAAATAACAAAATCCCTGCTAAGGCCATCTGAACAAGAAACAGACTCAGAGCTGGAGCTGTGCTCAACACTGTCCCTGCCAGAATCAGCATTTCAAAAAAGTAAATAAAGATTGGGGAATCTGAAGCTTCCCAAGGCATTTAAGGTTTTTATTTTTCATTTTTAATGTATTACATTTCATCTTTACACATGAAAACAGTCATTAGTGATAACATGTACTCAGATCTCTAAAGGCTACTATGCACAATGGACTGGTTTGCTTTTGACCATATAATATCTACCTGAGGTAATTTAGCTGGTTTTAGTTATTGTAGATCACATTAGGACAGCAAATTTGCATAAAATATTATCATAGCAGGCATATGTTGGTTTTTTTTTTTTGCTATGATTTTTTTTTTTTTTTTCTTTTCTGGACTGGATTTCAGTTCCTTTTATCTCTCCATCTTTTAAAATACTATTTACATAGCACATAAATTAACTTCTGATCACTTCAGGCTTACCTCTGCTATTATGGCTAATTCACTATAATCAAAAATGAGGATTTGATTCCAATTTTTGTAAAATAACTGTGGTGTTTGCATTCATACCTTAGCTTGTTCAGCTTGTTAGCCTAACAGGAAGATTTCACCGCAGAGGTGGCTGCTGTGATTACATTTGATCAGCTGTAAAGGGGATTTCCTAGAACAAGAAATGGAAATGCTTTTATAGCCTTTTAGGTAATGTCAGGATTTTTTTTGTTTTGTTAGTAAGAGCTTTTACCAATCACTAACAGCATGATCCAAATCCCACTTGAAGGCAATGGAAAGTTTCACATTGAGTTTGATGGTCTTTGGATCAGTCCCTAACTGCATTTAGACTTAATGAGATGTTAATGTGAATTTTATGCCGCTGTGTATATGAGCAGATTTTCCAAACTTTTTATTATTCTTTTTTCCACTTATGAAAAAAAAAAAAAAAAAAAGGGATTTGGCTTTTATTTCATTTTATTTGAATTTAATTTTCTTACTACAGTTGGTAGCATGCAGGAGGAGAATTAATGCAACTCATACCATCTCCCTCCTGCAAACCTTTATCGGTGACAGACCGCAAATTGCAGAAAACATTATCCACTTTTGTAGTGATTCAAATGAGAAGAAAATACTGAGCTACTGATTTGTCTCATTATTATGTTAAAAGTTTGAATTGGGGACAGGAAAAAATGAGGTTTAAATATACACACAGACACACACACATACAGATACACAAATGCATGTATGCATACATGCACAGAAAAAAAGAAGAAAAAAAAAGAAAGAAAAGGAAAAAAGGAAAATAGTCTCAGCAGCAATATTCTTTGTTTATTGCTCCATCTGGTGGGGAATAAATACAGAGTAAGACAATTGTGGAGGATCGGAGGAGGCTGTTTCAGAAAGAGGCAGCGGGAACATGAGGAGCAGACCCATGGGTATAAACAGGTTAAAAAAGCTCCGAGAGGACAGCCTGAACTCCTGGCTGGTGGCATCTACAGTCTGGCTGTTTTGTGAGCCACCAGACTGGATTATTTTGCTATTTTAGGTCTGAGAAAGTCTGAGTTAGAGATGGTTTGAACTTAGAGACAGTGTGTGGTGGCATAGACCAGCGTGGGGTAGAACCCAGCGCATGGAGTGGCAGTGGGGTAAGGCAGTGATGCTTTTTTTGCTGCTCTTCACCACTATCAAGATAGTTTGACTTCCTTGAGGAATGCAGGGACACTGTATTACTCACAGTTATGGAAAGATTAACCTATTCATTTCAGTGGCCTAATATACAACATAATGGGTAAGCACAAACATTCTGAATCATATACCAATTAGGCAAGTTTTTCATATATGAATATATTCAAATTATAGAAAGAGGAAAATACATCTCATGATTATGTCCCAGATGCTCTGAGAAGAGAAAAAAATAATTTCCTTGACATCAGTGACATTAATGACATAGCCAGGAATGCTCAATGATTGTGGAAAATTAGAGAATAAGCACAGCATCAGTGGTAGCAAATTATTTTGACCAGTTCCAATACTTACTTCTCAAAAACTGTTATCACATTTTAAATGTAATCTTTTATAAATTCAAAGCACAGACATTATTTATTCAAAGCACAGACAGAATTTAAAGCCAATATTTTCATGGCCTTAGGCAGAATGCAAGGTTTCTCTTGAACACACTGCACTGCATCTTTAGAAATCTCATCAAGAGTTTCAGATCAGTCTGAGCTACCACTTCTAGAGAGCCATGGCTCCAGGTAGTCTACTGGATGAGTGGCTGAAGTGACACATTCTCCATAGGACAGCTGTCCCAGTGAGAAGGTGTGAAAGTAGGTTTTACTCTGGTTGAGTGATCACTTTTGTGATCTGCCAAGGATGTGGTACTGTGAAGAGGCCTCAGTGTTTCAAACCTCTAGTCAGAGTGGTGGCAGCTTCCTTGACAGGGCCAACATGGTGACATGCACATGCAAGCCAAGAATTATGCTCAAGGAGAGAGAGACCTCTGCATTTCAACATGCTGGAGGGGCATAACCAGCTGTGTGATGGAATGAAGGCACGCCACCAGTAATACATGATAGGGACTCTGGGCATACACTTTGACTCACAAAAAGAAGAGGGCATTCTGCAGATCACATGGCCTATTTTGTCAGGAGAGGTAGCAAGCTTTGGTCTAAATATTTTATACTACGATGATGAAAGTATCTGCAAACTTTCAGAGCTTATTAGTTTTCTCAGAGACTTACTGAGAGAAATGTTAACAATGAAGGTCATTTTATAGAACTATTAGTTATTTTCTCCCTATTCCTTCAATATCTGTTTCTTTGAAAAAGGAGAATTATTTGATAGAATACAAAGCATTCAATTCATTTCGTTGATTGATAATTAGGGTATTTGTAAGTTAATCTCATTATAGTCTCACTTTTAAATACAGCGTTTTCAAAAAGAAGCAGCTTGCGATCTCATTACAAACCCTCTTTTCTCAAAAAGACCAAATAAAGCCACACTGTCTCTGTATTTCTTTAAATGTCAGCAAACTAAGTCATTTTATTAAACATTTTGGATTCATCATAGGAGCTTCAATATGACGTGTTTTCAGAGAATGGTGATGTCTTGGATTGTCTGAAAACACACAGCTCTTCTGAGAAAAGAAAGAAAGGTACAGCCTGAATTAAAAGCCCAGAACAAAAAACTTGCTTCAGTCATGTGGAGATGAAATCCAGGTAGATGAAAAACTTAACATGAGACAGGTAGTGTTCACATACAGACCAGAAGGCCAATTGCATCCTGGGTTGCAACAGAGGAGGGGCTGCCAGCAGGGTGAAAGAGATGATTATCCTCCTCATCTTTTTCCTTGCGAAGCCCTATCTGAAGTTTTATGTTCAGATCTGGGAACCCAAGCTCAGGAAAGAAGTGGTGCTTTTGCAATGGATCCAGAGCAGGGCCATGAAGATAATCAGAGGGCTGGAGTGCATCTTTTATGAAGAAAGGTTGAGGGGTCTGGTTTGGTTCAGCTTGGAGAAGAGAAGGAACTGGGGAGACCTTGTTTCAGTCTTCTAGTACTGCTAGGGAGCTTACGAGAAAGAAGAAGATCAATATTTTCACTGTCTGGTAATGATAGGACCAAGGAGAATTGTTTTAAAATAAAAATGAGGAGATTATTTGCTAGTTGTGATTGCCCTATCAACTCACACAGTAGCCTCAACCAGATTGTGCTTTTACAACTGGTACCTGCTTCACTCATTCACTCATGTACCCCATCAGCAATAGATGAACAGCACCAGTGCATCAGGCAAGTTGTAGAAGAAAACATCTTTTATCTACATTCTCAAGGAGATCATCCTGGCTGTTAGGTATGGTTTGTTTACTCTGTGAATTCCCCTTTGTGCTTACCCTCTTCACCCACATCAGTGCTGAGCAAAGTAAGTATATAAATGAAAAGGAACTGAGGCTGACAGACCACAAGTTTGCTGCCAAGAAAAGATTAGTTCCCAGACATGTAGAACAAGAAGACATTACATTTTTGTCATAGCTGCGCTCAATGAGCAGAGATTATTTACAAGGTCCCCGGTTTAAGTGTGGCAGATGGATACAGACTAGCAGCTCCCACAAAGATGCTGTTTCAAAGAAAAGGTGTGTTCAGTTTCTGGAAAAGAAGTTTACCTCTCAGCAGGGACTGGCAACTCTAATCTTATTTACATTTCTCACAGCAGCAGTACACATCTCTCATTTTCAGCCCTAACTCTCCCTGCCAGCTGAAGCTGTGCAGTACAGATAGGTAGTAAATAATGCAGGATTCTGCAGGTTCTTGTCAGGCCTTTTCCTTCTCCCTGTGCCGCAGACTCCTTTTCAGAAGGAACAGTCAAGCTGTCAGCAAAGTGGGATTACAAATCTGATATTTGGTGCACTTTTGGGCAGTTACAGTTTTCAACTTTTTTTCCATAAGAAGATGCCAATTTTTTCACAGTTATGCCAGTAAGGCACTTTTTAAATTGTTTGTCATTCTTCAAATGGGGATCTGAGAAATGAGATCAGAAAGGTGAAAACAGACAACATTTGGTACATGCATGGAAGGTGCAATAAATGCTAAGGCAGGAAGAAAATCCCATTTCATTTCTAGGATCTGAATTAAAGTCCCTTTCAACCTTCTCTTATAGGAGTTTCATTGTCACATCAAAATCCCTGAACACTTATTGTTCTGAGTATTTAAAACTCCATTGTGAGAAAGAGACATATTAGTAAACAAAGCATAGTTTCTTATTATGACTTCTGTATATAATGAAATGCTAAAAGCAACATGGTTTCTTGAAAATAATACTAGTGCTTGGTGTATAATGGTGTACCCTTGAAGATGTTATTTCATAAAGGTACAGTGTGCAGGCTCTCATACTAATGCCTGTTGTAATGAGACAAACCTGTACTGCTATAAATTCTCATAAATGCAGTTCTACTTGGAGGGCTGGATAAAGGTAACTTTATATTGCTCATTTTAACATCAGGGCTGTTCTTCATTCTGCTATTTGTATAGCTTTATTAACAAACATATCTGTATTGGATGGAGGTGAGCAAATAGCCCAGATTAAAAACCCATAAGACTCCAGCGACAGCTCCTACCATCAGTGTGTCTGAGCACCTAATTCAACTCAAGAGATTTTGGCTCTAGTCCTGCAGACACTACTCAGGTTGGGAATATCCATTGCAGGAATAAGGGAGGAACACTCCAGCGCTGAAGAGCATTATGACTCTGTTACTTTCTAAACATCTGCTCCTGAGGGAAGGAGTTAATGTGTTTCTGAGCAATGGAAGAGGACTAACCCTATTCAACTCTCAGAGGCTGAAATTGCTGGGGCTGGTGTACACAGCATGTTACCAGGGCAACACTGTGCTCTGTCACCAGCACAGTGCAGGGCTGCTGCCTACACGGCAGCATTTTTTAAGCCTGTCCCAGAGAGCTACCAGTTGAAGGTGTGGGAATTTGAAGGAGAAGCACAAGTGTCACTGGTCTTGTGATAAAATATGTGAACTTTGCAAGATCTTGCCTTTGTTTTTGATTACAACACAAACAGCAGTGTAGCAAGGTAGTGGCACATCAAGTGGGGCTCTGTTTGCTGCTACCAGACTTCATCTCCATTAGTCCTTAGTCCTGTCTACAAAGGCTACAGTCACACGATGTGACAATATGCACAGGATGTGACAAGAAGAGAAAACATCATCTTTTTTAAAAAATAGAAAAAGAGAAGCTTTGAATTTAGCATTTCTGTGATTTTCCTCCCATCAAACTGCAGCCAGATATCTATATATCATTGTCTCAGATGCCTTACATCCCTAATAGTTCAGCATGAACTATAAAAAAAAAAAAGGGGGGGGGGGAGGGGGGGAGAAATGCCATGTCATTTTCCATCAGAAAACTCCATTTTATGTTGGTTTTGCTGAGCTAGAAAGCATGCATATATGGCAGCTGGTTTTTTGTTGTTGTTTTGTTTTTTGTTTTTTTCCCTTATTTATTTATTTATTTATTTATTTATTTATTTGTAAGTATTGCCATTAAATTTGTTATCTAGCATTATTTCCTGAGAAAGGAGAGCAAATTCCATAGCTTTATGGAATACAAAAAATCTCCACAGAAATGTAGTCTGTCTGTTCATCATATTTATAAAATGAAACAGTCCCCTGAGACTCTGCAGAAAATGGTAGTGGAGAGAAAATACCTTCTATAGCCTGATCGATTACTATAGAGAAACATGAATAGCAATGAAAATGAATCAGAGAAACAATTTCAGGGCAAGATATTTCTTTGCCATCAGATTTATATATGAAATTAAAACATTAAAGTGGAAAACACTTTTTTTTCCTCACCTTTCTGTGTGTACACATTTCCACGAATACTGAATGATGTCCATACTGAACTTTCACTCAAGCAAGTCCTACTAAATAATGACACCGTCATTACCCTCAGGGCATAATGCTGTCACATGTGCTTAGTCATTCTTTAATCTACCAACACCACCGTACAGTCAAAGCAATATAAACTGAACACCTCTCTACTTCTTTTGATTTTGAAATATGTAAGAGTCATTTCTGCTGATGGAGTTTACCTAATGTCTACAGGGGAAAAAAAAGAAAAAAAAAAAAAGAAAAAAAGGAAAAAAAAAGTATCACAAAGGAAAGTGCTTTAGTCATTGCAAGTTGCAAAAGTCTTGTCCTTACTCAAGATTTTCTTTTTTTAAAAGAAACATTTCCACTGGAATTTTCCCTTTCACTGTATGAACATTTTAGCACTAGGAAGTTAGGCAGATTAATGAGAATGCTAAAGCATGGAGGATATTTCGCAGATGCACAATTGGGAAAAAAAATTGGAAACCTTTGAGCAAAGAAGTTCCTAGTTGACAGCACAGAGCAGAAATGTGAGAGATGTCACTGAATACCAAATAGCATGGGTATATTTACTTTTTTTTTCCTCTCCTTATTGTACATCTTTTCATCTATCAATCACCTCATGACCTGCCTTCTGCTGTCAGCTGGAAATCTCTTTACCAACACTGTGGATTATTTTATTAGTTATAATTATTTAATTGCAGTGTGTGTTTTATCTCTGCCTCTTCTCTGTTTTAGGTGACCTCAGTGGGAATCTACCAAGACTAGAAGGAACTTGAAGAAAATTTGTAGGCAGCTGCAAAGGGAGGATGAAGTTAAGTCACAAATGCTCTTTTGAGACATGTGAATGCATTACTAGAGTTTTAAACACAAAACTGAGATGTGACCATGGTGAAAAGATAGATTGATATATGTATGCAGTGCTTCAGGGGAGCCCAGGTGGTAGAAACTCGACCATGTTTTGATTTTCTATTATTAAAAAAAATTAAAAAAATTAAAAAAAATAAAAAATCAGAAAATGTAAAACAAGGAATGGAGTTTTTAGATGTTCTTTATAGACTGATGAAAATTGCAGAAGAAAAAATCTGGAGATAATTAAGTTGAATGCTAATCAAGTTTGAGGGATGAAGTATTTTGCATTCATGAATTCACTGTCACTGCAAGCATGAATATGTTTGCCAACATGTCAGTGATGCCTGAGCTCTCTGTGTTAGCTAATTTTCTTATGAGGGTTGTTTCTGATCCTTTTCCTTTTCATTACCATTTGTCATCTCATAGATAAAAGCTGCTGATTTTTGAGCTTGATACGCTGCATGTTCAATACCAATTCGCTTGCTGGTCAATGTAGTGAACTTTGAAGGCTAAGCTGCAACATAATATTAACTAAGGAGAGCTGGTTTGTTTTTACCCTAAAACAAGGACAACCATAATAAATCTAAATGCAGATATTTCATTAGCAGGGATTTTAAATTTTTTTCCCCCAGATTATTAATTAAAAATTGCCTGTTTCCAAAATATTTTTCACCTTGGTTGAAGATTACAAGTACAGTAAATCAAAATGATTAGGAATGCTTATATTTCTGTAACTTAAAAAAAACAGTGCTTTATTCTTTCAAATGTAGAATGGGCATTTGTTTTGCATATACATTTTGAAGATACTAGTTTTTTCTTTCTCAAATCACCTACAAATTTCTCTGATCTCTGCTACAATCCCTTTCTATGTCTAATCCAAGTGGTAATAGATCTGAGTGCATTCTTAGAAAGTAATAGGACTTTATTTTTAGTTTGCTATTAGAAGAAATAAAACAGAAGAAAAAACTACATAGTGAAATGACTTTGATAGAACTGTCAGTGGTACTGCTATGCATTTGTTTGATTTTATGTCAAGAATTTGAGAAAATAATGGTTAAATTGTGAAATTATCTAATGTAACAGCACTCAATCTAGAGATATCTTTCAACTAGTCTAAGATTCATTCTTCATTGCTTTCGATTCTGCTGAGTAGTGTGCATAGTTCCAGCTCCAGCCCTCTGAGGAGCACATATTACAAAACTATTGCTATGTGACTCCAAAACTAGCTAGAACATCACTATTAGATTAAAGTAAAATAATACCTATGATCTTTCCTATTAATGTCATCTGCTTTCAGTCTCCTTTGGAAAGTATCCAAAGATTTAACTCAAAACTATCCAAAATAATAAACAAAGAGAAACTGTATGTTAATGGTTTATGGGCTGTTGGGCTGTTTTGGCCTGATTCTGTAATTAGCAGGCGGGGGACTCATGGATATACAGCCTGGGAAAGGGAAAAGGTGAAAAGGGAAAAGGATGAGGAGATGGGCCCAAAAACAAAACAGTGGCTATGATCTCAGGAGAAACAAATTAGTTCACTAAATAGGATATCAGAATTCAAGATAAAACACTATAATACAGTATAATACAATATAATTAGAATTGGAGCTAATAAATCAAATAAAATGAGAGTGTCCAAAAGCCAAAGGCCTTACTATAAGTAAAATAAGGCAATACAACTGGGGGCAGAGGTGAGCTGGAAGGCTGGAAAAAAAAAGGGGGAGTTCTTGGTCAGCAAACAGTTTCCTTCTGAGTAGAGGGATCAAACAATCTTTCCCTCTGAGCATAAACAGTAACAGAACAGTAAACAGTCCTCTGGGAGATGTAGTTCTTCTCTTCTGGGACAGGTACCTGGAACTGGAGCATTAACTCTTTAACTCCCAGTGCACTACATTATGTTATGATGTGAAATACTGATAACCAAAAATCATAAACCATGACATAGTGTTAGTCAGGTTTACTTTTTCCTTCCTTCCCTTCCTTCCCTTCCTTCCCTTCCTTCCCTTCCTTCCCTTCCTCCCTTCCTCCCTCTCTTCCTCCCTTCCTCCCTTCCTCCCTTCCTCCCTTCCTCCCTTCCTTCCCTTCCTCCCCTTCCTCCCCTTCCTCCCCTTCCTCCCCTTCCTCCCCTTCCTTCCCTTCCTTCCCTTCCTCCCTCCTTTCCTTTCCTTTCCTTTCCTTTCCTTTCCTTTCCTTTCCTTTCCTTTCCTTTCCTTTCCTTTCCTTTCCTTTCCTTTCCTTTCCTTTCCTTTCCTTTCCTTTCCTTTCCTTTCCTTTCCTTTCCTTTCCTTTCCTTTCCTTTCCTTTCCTTTCCTTTCCTTTTTCCTTTCCTTTCCTTCCTTCCCTTCCCTTCCCTTCCTTCCCTTCCCTTCCCTTCCCCCTTCCCTTCCCTTCCCTTCCCTTCCCTTCCTTCCCTTCCCTTCCCTTCCCTTCCCTTCCTTCCCTTCCCTTCCCTTCCCTTCCCTTCCCTTCCCTTCCCTTCCCTTCCTTCCCTTCCCTTCCCTTCCCTTCCCTTCCCTTCCCTTCCTTCCCTTCCCTTCCCTTCCCTTCCCTTCCCTTCCCTTCCCTTCCCTTCCCTTCCCTTCCCTTCCCTTCCCTCCCTTCCCCTTCCCCTCCCCTTCCCCTTCCCCTTCCCCTTCCCCTTCCCCTTCCCCTTCCCCTTCCCCTTCCCCTTCCCCTTCCCCTTCCCCTTCCCCTTCCCCTTCCCCTTTCCCTCTTTCCCTTTCCCTCTTTCCCTTCCCTCTTTCCCTTTCCCTCTTTCCCTCTCCCTCTTTCCCTCTTTCCCTTTCCCTCTTTCCCTTTCCCTCTTTCCCTTTCCCTTTCCCTTTCCCTTTCCCTTTCCCTTTCCCTTTCCCTTTCCCTTTCCCTTTTCCCTTTCCCTTTCCCTTTCCCTTTCCCTTTCCCTTTCCCTTCCCTTCCCTTCCCTTCCCTTCCCTTCCTTCCCTTCCCTTCCCTTCCTTCCCTCTCCTTCTTCTCTCTTCTCTTCCTTCTCTTCTCTTCTCTTCTCTTCTCTTCTCTTCTCTTCTCTCTCTTCTCTTCTCTTCTCTTCTCTTCTCTTCTCTTCTCTTCTCTTCTCTTCTCTCTCTTCTCTTCTCTTCTCCTTCTTCTCTCTCTTCTCTTCTCTCTTCTTCTCTTCTCTCTTCTCTTCTTTTCTTCTCTTCTCTCTTCTTCTCTTTTCTCTTCTTTTCTCTTCTTCTCTTTTCTCTTCTTTTCTCTTCTTTTCTTTTCTTTTCTCTTCTTTTCTTTTCTTTTCTTTTCTTTTCTTTTCTTTTCTTTTCTTTTCTTTTCTTTTCTTTTCTTTTCTTTTCTTTTCTTTTCTTTTCTTTTCTTTTCTTTTCTTTTCTTTTCTTTTCTTTCTTTCCTTTCCTTTCCTTTCCTTTCCTTTCCTTTCCTTTCCTTTCCTTTCCTTTCCTTTCCTTTCTTTCCTTTCCTTTCCTTTCCTTTCCTTCCTTTCCTTTCCTTTCTTTTCTTTTCTTTCTTTCTTTACTTTCTTTCTATTTAAATAATCCAATACAAAGTTTCAGAGAATCATAGAAGCATAGAATGGTTTGTGCTGGAAGAGACCTCAAGGATCATCAAGCTCCAACTCCCCTGCTGCATGCAGGGCCACCAACTACCATATCTAATACTAGACCAGGCTGTCCAGGGCCCCATCCAACCTTGCCTTGAACACCTCCAGGGATGGGGAGTTGACTCTCTGGGCAGCCTGTTCCTGCACCTCACCACTCTCTCTGTAAAGAAGATTTGATTTCCAACCTAAATCTTCCTTCCTTCAACTTAAAACCATTTATGCTTGTCCTGCCATTATCTACTCTTGTAAAGAGTCATTTCAGCAGAAAAAATCTGTGCTTAGTGACAAACTACAAGAAAATTCCACTTGACCAAGTTTTCTGGCTGTACTGACACCATGTGCCTATGCACACATTTTCTGAAAGAACATTATTTCTCTGAGGTCTTGAATTCTTTTTTCCTAAGCAGCAGAACACTTGGAGAACTCCAGCTAATAGAGAATGCAACAGCATATCTCAGCAGCACTGAAACCAGGAGTGTATTAAGCCTGTACTTTGCTCTTCACAATTGCTTCCCACAGAATATCAAATCAAATTGAAGGTCTCAGCACTTAACTTCACTGTTTAGATAACCAAGGCTGTATTCAGAGTGAAGAACATAGAGTACATCAGAGCTTTTGTGCCCTAGTCATACCCTGTCTTCACACAGGGGTAAGACTGAAGTATGTGGAAAGACTGACTTACCACTGCACCTGCATTTCCGTAGGAAAGAAATCTGCATGTATGAAGCAGGAAGCAGTTGCTTCAAATGAGAAGTGAAGAAAGGCAATGGGTGAAATATACATAGACACGGGACTGCAAATCTTTCTGATAGCTATCTTATTTTGGAACTAAAGACCACAGAAATAACACTCACACCACAAAAATGGCAGGCCGTTAAAAAAGACTCGATCTTTAAGAAAGCCATCTTTAACATGACTGCTGACAGAAATACATGCCTATTAAAGAGAAAAAAAAGGAAAAAAATAATTTTAAGAGAACAAAATTGCCTATTTAGAGCTTTTGATGAAAGAAAAAGTGATAAAAGATACAGCTGAGACTAGCTAGCTCTGTAGAATGTAGTGCTTATTATATCTCACACAGTTTCAAAGTGTTTTTCATTACGTAATATTTAACAGCTTTATATTTCTAATTGCAGACAAATTGTTCCTGGTGTACTGAATACTACTATATATTTTAATTAAGAGTACATAAAATCACTGGATAATGGAAATTAACAAGGACTTGTACTTTTGAGTTGTCGCATTTTTAACACCACAAAGTAGTAAACATAACACAGTTAAAATGCTTATTGGAAAACATTCTTTTAAGAAATGAAGTTTGGAAAATGTTTCCAATTCCTAAAGTGCATTTTAAATGAGCTGATGACATAATATCCACCTCTTGAGATTCTATATTATTCTTAATGCTATGAGAAGTGTCACTAAAATCAGCCCAAACTGCTTGTATGAATGAAAATACAAATATGCAGTTGGACTAAAGTTTATGTGTATTTTTACTTCTGGCAAAATATAAATAGCTCTTATTTTTAAATGTGGATGTTTTGTCTGCTGTGTTATATCAAAACTCAGTGACAGCAATTAAATCTGGACATATACAAATGAAAATGCAAATTGGAATCAGAACCAATATTTAGATTTTTGAAATCTACATTTTATTTATTTTTCCCCCCACTGGTGAGGCCACACTTCAAGTACTGTTTTCAGTTTTGGGCTCCTCACTACAAGAAAGACACTGAGGCCCTGGAACGTGTCCAGAGAAGGGCAATGAAACTTGTGAGGGGTCTCGAGCACAAGTCCTATGAGGAGTGGCTCAGGGAGCTGGGATTGTTTAGTCTGGAGTAGAGGAGGCTCAGGGAGACCTCATTGCACTCTACAACTTCCTGAAGGGAGGGTGTGATGAGGAGGGGCTTGGCCTCTTCTCCCAGGCAACAAACAGAACCCGAGGCCATAAGTTGTACCAGAAGAGGTTTAGATTAGACATAAGAAGGAAATTTTCTTTCAGAGAGTGGTCAAGCACTCGAACAGATGCCCAGGGAAGTGGTGGAGTCGCTGTCCATGGCAGTGTTCAAGAGTTGTCTGGATGAGGAGCTACCAGAGATTGTTTAGTGGTTTTCTGTAGCTATGGTAATAGGAGGACAGTTGGGCTACATGATCTTGTAGGTCCTTTCCAACCTTGTGATTCTGTGATTCTATGATTTATAATACTAATTACTTCAGATAAAAACTTCTGGAACCAGAATTGAGAATTCATCAACTAACTTCAAAATTGGACTAGAAATGCCTTTAGCAGATGAAGGCAACTGGAAAAAAGTACCAGTACATTAGGATGAACATCTGATTCTTATTTATTTTATTTTGTGTGTGTGTGTGTTTTAAAACAACAAAGTATTTTTAAACTTACTGAAGATCTTTTCAGATCTGGTAGCTTAGTGGTATGTGATCAGGCAATTCAAGTTGTAGAGACATAAATATTCTGGGAGACTAACAGTAAGTATTCAGTAACGCTATATAATTTTTCCATGCCATCATTGTTCTCTGGGGTTTGTTTCATTTCTGTAAACTTGCCATCTGAGAAATTAAATGTACAAAGTAGTCTGACTTTTTACACTGCGTGCCCCAAGCAAGAAGTCCATGAGAAGTCATTCAATTTCATAACTATTTGTATATCTGAACATGTTTTATGTTTCATTTTATAATAAGCTTTTGAGCAAACATATCATGCATTCTCACTTTTATAGTAGAAACTTTGCAGGCAGACTGTCTTCTTTCATCCATTACCTTAGGCTGCAATACATAAAGTTCATCACTGAATCTGAACATAAAGAAAACTACACAAACTCTCTACACTGTGAAGAGACAGCTGCCAAATTTTCTTTTTTTAATCTTCATGTAGGTCTTTAGACAGGTCAAAAAAATCTCAGAGGGTTTCTTAACAGGGAGTGTATTCCTCTCTCTCTGGGCAAATGCAGTCCCATTTTCAGGTGGTTTCACACCAGTAGGTAGTTCAGCATTACCACAGTCTGCTCTCAATCCCTCTCCTCAGGAGAAGATGGGGAGAAAATAGGAGAAAGAAAAATGCTAGTTTTTTGAGGCAAGAACATGGAGATCGGAGATCAGTCACCAGTTACCATCATAGGCAAACAGATTCAGCTTTGGGAAGATAGATTTAATTTATTGCCAATTGCTAATAGACCAGAGCAATGAGAAGCAAAAGCAAAGCACAAACACCTCTGCACATCCACTCTCTTCTACCTCCTCTCCACAAGCAGCACAGGAGAATAATGAAAGAGAGATGCCGTCAGTCCATAATGCTCTGTCTGTGTTGCTCCTCCATTATTACTTTCTGCCTCTGTTCCGTGTGAGGTCTCTCCCACAGGCTGTTATCCTTCCTGAACAGATCCTGCATGGGCTTCCCACAGGCTGCATCTTTCCCAGCACTGCCCTAACACAGCTCTGTACTGTGGGGCCCACCCTTCAGGCACTGCTTCAACATGGGTCTCCATGAGCAGCAGCTCCTCCAGCCCTCCTGCTCCATCCACTTCAAACTGCTCTCCACTGGCCACAGCTGTGGCCTGAACTGTTCCTGCAGGGGCTCTGCATGGGCTGTTCTTCCTCTGGGTATCACCCACTGCTGCCCCATGGGCTCCTCCATGACTGCACGTGAAGATCTGCTCCATGCGGTGCCCATGGGCTGCATGGAGATGGCCTGAGTTTCCATGAGCCTCTCCTGGGCTGCAGGGAGCTGCTGTTGTGTGCCTGGAGCACCTCCGGCCCCCACCTTGGTGTCTGCAGGGCTGTTTCAATATTCTTCACTTCTCTCTTCCAACTGCTGTTCATAGAATCATAAAATGGTTTGGGTTGGAAGGGACCTTCAGGCAGGCCTTTGCCTGTAAATAGAAAGGGTTCATTCACTTGGTGGTGGCTCTGAGGAGACAGATTATGAAGAAACATGAGATACTCCTTAAAATGTTCTGATTATGGAGTCCTTGGGCAAACAAATATTGTTGGGTCTGACCTGTTACCTGCAATTTAAAAAAAATTATTATTGTCAGCATTAAGCATTGTGCTCCAGTGGTAAACATAGTCTCTCTTTTCTGCCCTTGGAGAGTCGATAATTTAGGAACTTTTAATTAAATTCTGATTGTTGATACCCACCAAAGTACTTGACTTTGAGAATACTTTTCTTTTAGCTAACTTGCCAAAATGCTTCAAAGAGCCTACAACAAAACACAACAAAGAAGTGCAGCTGAGGAAGTGCATCGTCAAGAATACATTTGCTGCCAGTCACTCCAGTTTTCAATTAAAATACTGAAGTGAGTGTAAGTTAGAAATGAACGTTAACTCTGATATCAATAAAAGTCAGCAAAATTTTATAGTGTTTCACACTTTTTTGTCAATTAAAATGCAGGGAGGAGTTTTGTGAGCATATCATCTCCTTGACCAACATCTTTCAAATTGATGTTTACAGTCCTTAGAATTCTGTGTATCTTCTCTTTCATTGGCATGAAAACTACATTTTCCCTCTTGAGCAGAAGTTTAAACCTTCAAATCCTAATAAATCTTTTTCTATCTTTTTCTTAAGCCTGAGATTGCTGCAGTCATGTAAGATAGCTAATGCTGAAACAAAAGTCTCGAAAGGGGAAATGGCAGAAGTAGAATGTAATACCAGTTAACTTGGCCAGCTTGCTTCAGGTACAACCAAGATTAAAATATCAGTTTGCAGGTTATGATATTTTTTTTTATTTTTTTTTTCCCATGAAGAAATATACTTATTTTAGTCACACACACTCTTGGGTGAAAAGTAAAAAACATCACAGAGGGCAGAGGTGCTGTTAAGAGAGCAAAGGACAGCTTGGAAAAGCAATTAACATTTACAGTGAAAAAGATTTCCTAGAAGCTACTGAATAAAATGGCTTAATAACAAAATACATACATCTCTTAATGCACAAACCACTAGTGAATGGCTGATATAGCACAGCAAAAGTATAGTTATTATTTTGTTTTTGCTGGATTGTTTTCGGTCATATTTTAACAAGCAGTACAACTTAGAGTGTTTTCTAATAAACTGTCCATTTTAAAACGTAGAAAAGGAAGCCCTAACTTTTTTTAGAATATAGAGCTAAACACTTGTTGTTGTTTTTTTTCCTTTCCTTTTTTATTTTTAATGAAATTAAAGCATTTACAACAGCTTTAGAGACTTTAATATAGTGCCCCTAAAACAAGCTCTTAAAATATTTTAATTAAAACAATATTTTGAGTAACTGCTGTGCCTAAAAATACCCAGAAGCTTCTAAAATCGCAGGGTAGAGGAAGTAGATATATTTTTTAAATGAAACACTATGCTAAGAAGTTGAGAAGGATCCATTAAAGAAAAATATACATCCTGAAGTACTAATCACTTGCATCAAACAAACAAAAAAATCAAATCCATATGCAAGCTAATCCTTTGATTCTCATCTATGAGCTATTTGTTTGTAAAATACGTGAAACAAATAAAGCAGCACTTGGAAGGGCCTCACAAGTAACAACAAGTCTAACTCCTGACTTCACATAGGAATCTGTTCTATTGCCCAACTAACCTCTTGACATAGATCTTTGCCTAATACCTAACCTGACCCTCCATACTGTTCCCTTGAGTCCTGTCACTGTCACCAGAGAGCAGAGATCAGAACTGTCCCTCTGCTCCCCTTGTAGGAAG
Source organism: Coturnix japonica (assembly GCF_054131305.1). Lineage (NCBI taxonomy): Eukaryota > Metazoa > Chordata > Aves > Galliformes > Phasianidae > Coturnix > Coturnix japonica. The sequence continues at coordinate 104,408,796 of NC_140663.1, read as the reverse complement.
TTGTAGGCTGCCATGAGTCTTCCTCTTAGCTTCTTCTGCTCTAGACTGAACAAACTGAGGGACCTCAGCTGATTCTAAAATACCTTGACCTCTAAACCCTTCAGTGTCTTTGTTGCCATCCTTATGAATCTAAAAGTTTAATATAATTCTTGGATTCTAGTGCTCAAAAGTGCACATGGTGCAGAGCAAGACAATCACTTGAGCCCTTGATCAGCTAGTAGTGTTGTACTTGAGGTACCCCAGGATATGGTTCACCCTTTTACCACATTTTTTGGTGAAATGGTGGAAAACTGCTGGCTTGAGAAAACGAGCCAGTTCATCAGTTCTGATAGTATCAAGTCCCCGTCCCTGTAATATGATCACAGAATTTGGCCATGAGATCTCCACACCTTTTCTTACTCCATGTGTGTTTTTTTGTTGTGTGTTGGTTATTTGTTTGTTTGTTTGTTTGTTTTGTTTTTTGTTATTTGTTGTTGTTTTTTTTTCTTATAGTCATCATGTCCTTGCCAAGGCTCTGTATTAGCAAAGCATTTTTGTATGAAGGTGTAAGGTATCTCTGCACAGGCATAACCTCAAGAGTCATCACTATTCATGGAGAAATCCTGTTACACAATCTATTGCCATGCACAAAATCTCCAGGGACTCTTGGGTTACTTACTATTTTGGGAGTAATGGTAATTGACTTGTAGTCATAGGTTGTTTCATTTAGATGCATGCTCAGTTGACTCTCAGCTGTTGAACCAGGTGTCTGCTATCCATTCTTTCAGCCCCTCAGTTTGAGACAGATTTGTGGTTGTTGATCTGTTTTAGAGGCAGTGTAATCTTGCTCATTGTCTCCCTATGCAAAGTGTGTGCATGTGTGTGGAGAGGAGGCATGTGCAAGAATGTTGAAGAACAACAGATATTAGAGGAAGTAATAAAGAACATCAAGAAAAAAATCAGAAAACTAAGATAATATGTCAAGAGGTATAACTGAGATAATGTTATTCAGCAAGGGAAGGATCAAATTGGCTTTTTGATCTTGATAGAGCTTTGGGTGAACAACAGTTTGTACTTAGAGTTGTACACACAGCAGACTTGGAGCAGTTTCTGGACTGCCTCGGTAGTATAATGTGACACTCAAGAAAAACCCTTTGAGGCAAAAGTATCACTAGATGCCAGTTAACATTGAAGATCACAGGTCAGTGACCACCAGACAACTGACTACTAGTTTTCTATTCTCAGCTTAAAGGAAACACTTCACCCTTTTGTGACTTCTCCCTTATTTGCCTTAAGTGTAAGAAAAACATCTTTTAATTGTCACTATTTAAAATTTTACCTCTTTAAGTATACACAACATCATCCAGGTTGACAAATCTTAGCAAAATGCTCTATGCTTCTACTTTAAGAAAGAACCTTTCTAGAGATTAGAGGAAAACCATGCATCCCCGAAATAGAAAGAGCAGGTTATCTACTGCTCTAATGATTTGTAACTCCTTCAAAAAATAGCAGATTTTTTTTTTTTCTGCTATTTTACTGAAACTCTAAGCTGATAAGTAAGAGGTAGAAGGAAAATGACTGTGAGCTCTACTGAGCTGTCAGTTGTTTTATGGAATTAATATGGAAATTATGTTAAGGGGGATCTGAAAGCATTGGAGAAGCTGTTTGAAGACTTGCACAAATAAAGAAGAGGGCTTTGTTCTCCATAAACTGTTTTATTTCCCTGCAGTGTTTATGCCCTTAGCAGATGATGTTTGCTTCTTGAAGCTCCAGAGAGTCAAAGGTAAAAAATGCCACATAGAAGTAATATTTCAAGAGGATTTTTAGAAGGTCAATTTTCCTTTCACTTTTCTTTCACAGATGTTCCCTCATTTGTCTGAACTCACTGTGAGCTTTCAGTTTTTACCAGCACAATCCTGTAATAGCCTTAATGCTAATATGGAATTAGCTCTAAGAAAACAGACCTAAAAAGTATTAGGCCATTTCTATCAAGCACAGTATTAGATATGGAGTGTGTTTAAATTTGTCTTGAAACCTCTGAAAGTTATTTTCTTTCTGCTGCTTTGTCCTTAATTTCCATTGCCTCAATGCAAAACAGAAGTGCCATTCTCATTCTTCCTTTTCATTTCTATGTAAAACTTGTATGAAGGAAATGTGAGAATGCCTGTATTTCTTGTGAACTCTAAAACAGACAAAGACTATGGGTTATATGGAGTCATGCTATGAGTACAGTTGACTATTGGTAGTCTAAATAAGCACAAACCTTAAAAAGGAGAGAGGAACTGAAAAAAAAAAAAAAGATAAAGGTAGATTTTTCTAACGTATCTTTTAAAATTTCTTTAAAACAGAAGAACCTGTGTCTTCTTGCAACTTTCTTCAATCTTTTAGCATTGTCTATGTCAGTGTATTGCTTGCACTATGAATAAGTACACAATGCAATCATTACTCATTAATCTTCATGTTCAAAAAATTAACACTGAATTCTGTTTGTGCTTATGCAACAGGAGTATCCATAGTAAAAACTGTCCAAGTTTCCAATAGCAATTTCCTGAACATGGAGAACAGATCTATAAGGAGAAATAGGCTCACCAGTGGAGCTCAGAGGAATGGCTCATAGGTCAGCAATGTGTGAGTGTGAAGGGCTTTATTGAAAACAACATTCTTAGAAGTATCCAATGGTTTATCACAGCTTTCTGCATCAGTTTATTCATTATATTACTGCACTAATGTTAAAAAATTTAAGAAGGCATTCTCTTATATTAGTTGAACACAATCATAGCAGACCCTCAGTTGAACACAATATTCTGTCCACTGAAAAAAATGAAAAAAACATTTTTTTGGACTTCTTTGTTTCATTTTGCAGTTTCTATTCCATAGGAAATACAATTTTCTTAATGATAAAATGGAATTTTTAATAGGCTTTGAGAGAATAGTGTTACATGTGAAGATAGGGGTCTCTGTGCACAGCCCCAGGCAATGTTAGGGTAGATGGAGAAGTGCTGTACAAATATATCTGTAATGGTATGTTTATTCATTCACAGTAAGCGGGGCTAAAAGAGCATTTCTTACTTTTCTAAAGTCAAGAAACAAAAAATTATTTTAAGGTAATTATCATACTAGAAATTATTTTGACTTTCATGGTGAATTTGTTATTTTCATATCCCAAAGAATTCTTCTTCCTTGCAACTTTCTGCCTTTTCTTATGCCAGCATAGTATTGATATAACAGCTGTTTTTAAAAAGACAGAAACACTATAGTAGAAAAACATTTAACTCACACATTTTGAGAGATTTGACTATTTGTTTTTGAAAAAATACTGGATATTATGTTCATTTTCACACTTCAACCTGTCTGAACATTCTCTATGAACTGCTAAGTCTTGTGGGCCTGAGGCAGTCCAGGATCCAAGTGGGGAAAGTAATCTCCCACATAATAATCCCAGCCTTTTAAGTTCTACTCTCTGCTAAGGTCTTAAGAAGATTTATACAAAGCCTACAAGTTCCCAGTTTGGGTCCTTGGCAGCACACTTGAATTTTAAACCTGCTCTTTTTTTGGTTTATCAGCTGGGCCGGGAGGGGAAATAGTTACTCACTTTTTAAACTCCTGCTTCTGTATTCCTCTGCCAAAATTATACCCAGTTTTGCAGTTTAGATTCTTGAGAGTCATCAGCCTCACTTTTTCACAAAGTTTAGCCTTGTGTTCTCTCCAGCTAATCCTCTCTCTGTCTTCTTTCACATATCCCTAATGCTCTTAGGAATTCTTCACACAAATCTTACTAAGAGGCAGAAGTAGCCCATGATGAGGACCCTGTTTTCATATTCATCCTTCTTGCTGAAAGTGACAAACTGTCAAGCTAACATTGCACTTACAACTATTACGAGTTTTTGAATGGAATTTTCTCTAGCAAAATATTTATTAAAAAACAAAAACAAAAACAAAAACAGGATTTTAATATAAATGCAATTGAGAGCATTAAAACAAAACCTGGAAGAAATAGCCATCAAAGGTTAATGCTTTGAGCCACCACCTTGCTCTTTTCTGTGCCTCCAACATAAGATTTAGGTAGTTTATTACACCTGATTTATAATGGAAATGATATTTTTATCAGTCAATTTTTTTAAAGCGTATTTCCTCTCCTTCGCTTGCCTGTCTTTTTTATCCTTCTCAGCTTACAAAGTAACAACATATCAAACTTCCAACTGGAAGTCACATGCACCTAATAGGAACATTAATATGACCTCACATGGTAGCCTGTTTTCACATTATTTGTATATCAATTGATAGCAGAAGATGTTCTAGTTTTTTCAGACCTGTGGGCATTAATACCATCATCTCTGGATTCAAGAAACACCCTGGGTCAAAAAGCAGATCAACAAATTTCTTTTAAAGGAGTAACCTTTAAAAGGGGGTTCTTTCTCCTTAGTTTTACCTAATATATCTGTATCACATCTCAAGGCATAAAAATTCAGTGATGCCACTATTTCTCTACTGGATTTATTTTCACATAAAGTATATTTGAAATATCAAGAGCTGTATTTTGTTTACTGCTGTTTTAAACCTGGACCTTTTCTGTAATTGTTTCCAGAATGGCTCAAGAATCATAGAACTGTAAGAGTTGGAAGGGACCTTTGCAGATCACCTAGTCCAACACTCCTACTAAAGCAGCTTCCCTAGGGTTGGTTGCACAGGATTGTGTCCAGGTGGGTTCTGAATATCTCCACAGATGGAGACTCCACAACCTCTCTGGGCAGCCTGTTCTCATATTTATATGGAACTTCCTGTGTTCCAGTTTTGTGCCCATTGTCCTTTGTTCTGCTGCTGGGCACCACCAGGAAAAAACTGGCCCCATCCACTTGAAACTCACCCTTTAGATATCTGTAACCATTAACAAGATCCCATCTCATTCTTACGGCTCTTCAGGCAAGGATTCAAGACTTTTCATGTTGATATTTCTGATAGAGAAAGACCTCTTAAATGCTTTCACAAAAGCTTGAAACTGAATTGGTCTTGGACAGATACAGAAAACTTCATAATAAAGCACTATTTACCAAAATAAGTTATTAGCTAATGAATACTTCTATAGCTAGAGTCTATTATGTCAGAAGCCAAAGCCTTTTTGTTCTACTGGCCAGGTCCTCTTCACTGCAGGTTTTCAACATTCAGTCTCAGAAGCTACTGAATTCAGATGTAAAGTTAAGCTTTAATTGTAAGCTAACCATTACTGCAAAAAATCTCTCAGGTTTCTTTTTAAGAAGACTAAAAAATTCCTGGCCTTCCAGTTATCATCTAAAATATACACAATCCTAGATTTATTTTAGTATCCTCAGTGTTTGACATGTTGTCTCAGCATTGAGTTTCTTTCATCTTAAAGGAGTTGTGATCCAGACATTTGCCTTTTAGCTCAGTGTTTATTCTCCCATAACCTGTCACACTCTGCTCACTTACAGATATTTTTTCATGTATTATCCTTAGGTTAGGTGCACTTTTTTTTTTTTTTTTTTTTTTTTTTTTTTTTTTTTTAAAGAATATCAGTAGTTTGTCAGTTCTTGAAAAGTAATTGTTCCATTGTCTGTTAACTGAGAAGGATTTTCTAGCTGTCAACATACCAGAATTACTGGGATTGCATGTTGACAATATATTTTTGAAGTAATGCATGTTTTCAGTTCTGCATTTTCCCTTTCTCTGCAGGTTGACTTAAACTTCTTTGCACTCTACAAACTCTTTCCAAAGCTTAGTGCTGTCTGTCAAAGCATTTCTGTATTTGAAGAGGTCATGAAACTGAGATAACAGCAGATGTGACAGCCAGATACTGGGAAAATAACCAGGGTACTCACAAGCTAAAAGAAAAATTTCATTGTCTCTTACTAAAGTGTGAAGTTGCATATACAGGATAGTTGTGGAATCACATCCCTCATGAACTAGGCTCAGAAATGAGTAAGCAGCACTCAATTTAACAGTTTAAAAACTCATCCCACGTGTTATATAATCTATTGCTAGCTGGGCATATTGTATGAGTGTGCCACAAGACACCATGCAGTTTATCATCCTGTTGGTCTGCATGAGCAGACTCAGAACTTCCAAACTCCTACAGCTCTAAAAGTGCTCAGCAATTCAGGATAATTCTTATTTCTCTGTTTAATAAAATGTATACATATTTTTATGTGCACACATAAAATATTTCCATTTCCTCATTAAGAAAAAGGTAGCCATTTTCTTTCAAAGATTCTTTTGTTTACTACTTTTTCCTTCCACAAAAATCACATTTCTCTAATCTAAAATACTGCTACCCTGTATTTTTTGGACTTCTCATGAAAGGCTCATTTGATTTTCCTGTACTATGTCACGTACCTGAACACTCTCCTTAAATCCACACATAATACAACAGCATGCTTAAGATGAAGAAGCAGTGTTAGTAAGAATTCTTCTCAAGTTATTTGAACACAAACACTAATGCCCAACTATAGCTAGCTGTCTGAACAACAGATGAAAAAATTTATACCACTAAAAATCAAAAACTTATTCTAAAGTGTTAGAGGAATACTATCAAAGAAATATGCTTTCAGTACTCTGAGATGATGAAGAAAAAAACACTTTCTATTTTCTATTGATCTTTCCAAGTTTATCAGACCAAAACATTTTACCAGCATATGTACAATACACATCAAAACACAAATATTAAACCTACAGGACATTTAATGACATTCATAGGCCTACTGGGGTAGTCGACTCTCTCATTTGTATTTCACTTGTTTGGAAAAGGAAAGATACTGCATCAGCAACAAGCCTGACTGAGCAAGAATAGGCACCCTACACACATCATGTGGGACATGGGCAGCTATGTTGCACAAAGAGAAAAATGAAATAAAACAATGTCTTGAGGTGGTAGGAGTTTACAAATTTCAGATGTAAGATCCTTTTACATGCTACAAGGGAATTATACCATGCTTTGTTGTATAGTATGCCACAATTCTGTATCTAGGTTCATCTGCATTCCATATGCTTAATACATAGCTAAAGCAACTTTCAGTTTAATTCTAGCTTAAATAACCAACATAGACTCAGAGAACAGCCCCCAAAAAACTGAAAATTTGAGCTGTGGCACACTGGTGAATTGAGATCCACATATGTGATGGCAGACTGTGAGAGGTAAATTACAGAAACAGCAACTGCTGCCATCTCTGAAATTTCTATTTAGTCAACATCAGTGCAGCAGATGATCCATAACAACCTGTCTCTTATCAACAGGAACATCTTGTCTCCAGAAAAAGAATCATTTCTGCTTAGCATTACACAATCTAAGGCAAAAGTCTGCTTGTACCACTTTCAGCATGTCTGATAGCAGAAGCTTAGTCTGTCACATACCTGTTCATGTGGGAAACCTTGGAAAAACTCTGTACATTCCCTAGTGTTTTGCACCATAGCAAAGTGATAATTAATAGAAAATTATAGCAATAACAAATCTGATTGCAATAACTTATTACCTCCTCCATGCTACTACTGTGGGTTAGCCCTGCTTAGAAGTTAAGCCCTTCACACAGATGCTTTCTCACTAACCCCATCCAGATGAAATAGGGGAAAGTTAAAGAATAAATCCCCGGGCTAAGATAAAAATAGCAAAAGCTGTGTGCAAGCAAAACAAAACAAGGAATTCACTCAGTACTTCCCATTGATATGCGGGTGCTCAGCCCAGGAGAGTACTACAGGAGAGTAGGTTTTATCATGTGTTATAGGTTTTACTTGTGGAGGCCAGCTCTGAATGTTTCCCCTACCTTCTTAATTTTATTGCTGAGCACATCATGTGGTGTGGGATATCCCTTTGACCACTTCAGGTCAGCTGTCCTTTCTGTGTCCCTTCTCAGCTCACTGTTCCCCTCAGCTCCTTGCTGATAGCACAGTGTGACAGAGTAGTCCTCGACTGTGCAAGAACAGCTAAAATATTATTGTACTGTCACTGCTGCTTCTGTCAAAAATAAAAAAACATGGTATCATATAAACTACTATGAAGAAAACTAACTCTATCCTATGCCTCCATGGAAAGGATCTTACAGTCTGCCAGATGAGAAAGTATACATTAAATATCATAATTTTGATAGGCACATCCTCATCAAATTGGATCTCCCAATATGAATTGTTTTTTGGGGAAAGAAGGAGAGAAAGCATAAACCTCCAGACACAGAAAGCAAGAAGTCATTTCCCAGGAAGGAGTAGTATGGTTCAGTAGGAAACCTGACATGCCAATAACTTTCCCCATAATGGTTAAGAAATAAGGATGGAGAAAAGGAGTCTCTCTCTGCAGGGTTATCACTAAGTCATATCAACTCAGGGAAGAATTACTCATCTTTCTCTGTACAGAGAGGGAGACATTTGCCATAGGAGTATGCCTCCATAAACTCCCTGTGAAATAATGCAACTCCACTCGTTCCTACTTTGTGCATCATAAAAATAAAACAGTCTAGTCCTGAACAGAATACATTCCTTTTTTCTAAATGTTTGCATGGTCTTTCCAGTGGCTGGAACATTAGCCAGCCTGTGTCAATTTACAGACACAAGAGATTTCCAACTTACTTCAGAAATCTGCGGGGAATTTGATTTTGTGTCATCATTAAGTTATATTTTAAGCAAATTTTCTAACTGGACCTTCTATCTAGCTCTGTCTTTGTATAGACAAATACCTTATCTGCGCAATAGTTTCTTCTAAGCATCCATTTTTTCCTGAAGATAATAAGGAACATATTTTCCAACTGTGAATTTTATTTTAGCATGTGAACACTTTGCTGTTCTGTCTGCAGCCTGATGCATGTCTAAGTAGTGAGCACTGGTGGGAATGGCATTGCTGTTCATCTTGTTTTGGGAGAGAGCCATCACTCAAGTGCACTTACTAAGGTCCATTTGATGATGACCTGTCTGGTCAGACAGTTGGAGTGTCTGAGCAGGTACCACAATTTAGAGACCTAGAACTTAGCCACATTTAGGAGGGCAAAATGCACTTGTTAAAGTGCCAAGTGGTCATTTATAGGAAACCATTTCTAGAGAAACATTACAACTTGCCTCTTCTTTAGATGAAGAAAGGATGAACAAACATCTGTCTGGGCAAACATTTGTCATGCAGACAGTCTTGATATCTCACTACAAAATAAATAAATAAATAAATAAAATGTTGGGGGCAAGCATGCTTTGGTTTGAAAACAGTATTCTGAATACATAAAATTCATCACTATAGCTCTTGGACAGTAAGGCAGGTTTTGGATTTGTACTTGTTTCTTCAGTGCTTATGCTCATCCTCTATCATTAAACACTAAACTTTAGATCTTTGGTTTTTAAAGAAAGGTGTACTAATTGGAAAGAAAAAAAAAAAATCCACAATCAAGTCAGAAACTATCAGTAATTTACCTCTTTAGCCTTTTATGTTTTAAAAAGAAATTCACTCTTTCATCTTTGGAGGCAAAAATGAAAGTTAATTTCCTACCTGAATAAAATTTGGAGGTTTCATCTTTAATGGCATATCAAATCATGCTGTAAGCAAAGGTTTAGTGGCAAGCTTAACTAGCCTTTACAAAAGAAATTCTGCCTACAGAGCTACACTTAAAGCATGGGATTGACATTACAAGCTGTTAGTCAAAGGAGAAATACAGTCTTAGCTACCAGCTGCTGTGATAATAGCCTTCATTTGAAAGGCTAGTGGGACAAAGGGACAGGTTTTTCCTAGTAGGCATGACTTTTTAGTCTCTGGTTTTGGTTATTTCTGTCTATGTAAAGGAAGAGCTAGAGGCCCTCTTCATTGTCACTTTAATTATGGCTGTGCCAACAGAAATCTGCCATTTAGTTGGGATTCTTGAAGATGTCCTTAGTCTATGTAGTTGTTTCCCTTTAAAATTAAAAGAGAATAAAAAATATTTTGTAAAAAAATGTGAATGCAGATGGGGCAAGGGGTTACATACATGTCCCCTGAGATGAATAGGAGGACCTTTATCAATCTCTCTGCCTAGTGGAAACTGCAGAAGAGCTGAACTTTGGCTAACAGTTTGGGTCAGAAGAGGTAGAGCTAGATGTATTCAGAGTCTGTATACTTACTATAGCACAGAGACAGATGGCCAGAATACACTGTCCAGGGTAATGAGATGCTGTTTCCTCCCTGCTAATTAGTTGTGAAGAGAAAGCTTTGCATTCAGCAGCAAATTCATTACACAGCACCTTTTTTTTTGTTTGTTTGTTTTAGGACAAATTATAGAATGTGTGAATCTCTTGTGAAAGGAAAATTCTGAAGGAACAAATACAGTATCTGTCTTTCATCAGCACTGAACCAATAATTCTGGACACAAAGGTTTCTTGGCTTTCATGTCTCCAGCAATCTTTCAGCCTCAATTAATGCATATAGACTAGGAAGTGTGAGAAATAATGAATTTAAGGGCCTCTTGGGTTTGTAACTGGGCCAAGAAGAAAATGGAAGGAGTTTCACTTTGGAAATTTGGAGATTTCTATTGATGGCTGATCTTGAAGGTTGCTTGAGTACTAGCAAGGTTTCTCAGATAATGGAGATGGGTGAGACTGCTGCACTGAAGTGTAGTTGCTCTGGTTAAGAAGAACTGGCTGCTGAGAACAGCCTGCAGGAAGCTACTCTAAGTCACAGGAGTTTCACTTTTGATTCAAGCGGAGGCCTCCTTCCTTCATCCCACTTCTTCTCAGTTTTCCATTTTGGTTGTCTGAAGTTCCAATGAACATGAGGTTAATTGAAGCCTGGCAAAGGTTTTCCAACATTTCACCACCAAATGTTCCTTCAGCAGTTTGAAAATAATTTACCATTTGTCTGTAGATCAGATGATTTACAATACTGAACGAACACATGGAGTTTGCCCATATTATGCTTCAAGCTTAGTTCCTACACACAGCACATATACATTAAGTTAAGCAAACAATTCTATTAATTACCAGTACATTAAAACACTTTTCCCTCCATTGCCTTTGCTTATTTGTGAAATGAAATATGACACATCTTTGTTTTCCTTTCCTAGTGCCACCTTTGTGTGACAGGATGCTACTGGATGTGAAAACAAACAGCAATGAAAAGGAGTATAAGCTGCAGCTGATACACTTATTTCTCAATTAGTACACATTGGACATACATTGCTCAGCTCTCAATTAAATTATTCTCTTCACACTCTACATGACCTTTCTGGTTGCAATAAGCTTATTTGTTTTAAAATAAGTTCTACAATACTCTTTTTTTTCTGATAAAGCAGGTCAGGTATAACTTTTCTTAAAAAGGAATGTATATGTATACACCAACATACACTCAGTGATGTCATTTTATTACCAGAAACAATAATGCTATCACACAGCCTGGATTATGTACACGTGTACAGAACTATTCAAGCAAGGTAATATACATGTATGCTTGTAAATTATTTTGAGTTCTTTCTGTGCTTCTTTCTTGATTCTTTTTTAACTTGAAAATCAGGCTTGTTATCAGTGAAGCATTTCTGTAGTTTCATATAGCTTTTTGCACACAGCTTCATTCTTTTCAATAAATTTATTTATTTATTTATTGTAGAAAAGAGCCATTCATTTTCATTAGCAGCCTATGTTTTTCTTTACCATTGTTTAGTGTTCTCCAGATACTGCAGACAGTCAACCTCTGAAGCATGTTCATCTCACATGCTGTTGTTAACCAGCAAAATTCATTTCAAAGACATGACTTCTATGAGGTTATAAAGGAAACAAAATGAAAAATACATTCCACTCCATGCAGCAGCAAGGAAGGGTCAGGAGGAAAGGTTTGATCAGTCATTCCACAGGCAAGTGGAATATTTTGCTGAAAAATATTGCTTTATTCCTCAAAAATGCATGTATTTTTTACTTAGAAAACAAGAGATGATCAAGATGATTTAAAGACTCCACATGCATTTCAAAAACAGCTGCCCTTGATTGCTCTCCCTTGCATTTCTCTCTGGAGTTTTCAGTATAGCCAGCTGCGCTCCTGCATCCTGGGGAAACAGAAAACCTTCTGCTCTGACACTTAGAATGTTTACAGTTTGGGGGAATCGGACTTTTTTGGAGGAAATGGGAAGAATAACAACATACAAAAATAGAGAAATGTGTCTCCCTTTCATGAATTACAAGGATGTACCATGTATGAAAAGCAGAGGTATGAGGGTGATAGTAGTTGTGTTATATTATACAAAGTAGTTTATTTTTCTTTTTTTTTTTTTTTTCATATTTGTTTTTTGCTCCAGTAACAAGAGAATCTTCCAGACTGAAGTTTTCTGGAGAACACCTTCTCTGCTTTCGAAAGGATTATTTTTAGTTTGAGAGAAAATTCAGTGGCAAAGAAACCAAAACATACACAGAGTTTTAACTGATACCATGTGAAGGAAATTGAAAGAAAAGGTCATTTTGACTGAAATACTTTTATTGTGATTGCCTTTAAACACAAGCAAAACACACTTCAATAGTATTTGGAAGGATATTGAAGTAGTCATGGAAGAAAGGATTCACTGTGTTTATATTTTTGTCAGTTGAAGAACAAAAAATACATTATTAAGACATAAGGTTTTGTACATTTTTGTTGTTGTTATTCAGAAGTCTTTCTTCTTTTAATATAAACGTTATATTTACAATGAAAAAAAATCTATTTTAAATGGCAGATGATATTTTAGATGGTACCAGATATGTAACCCCAGCAGACACTGTTCGGTATCTTCTGTGAGACTGAAGGGTTAAGAATTGTAAGCTCCAGTCTAGCTTTTCTCTACATTAGTTTTTATTTATTGTCAAAGTCTGCTCATCTGTGACCATCCAGGTGTAATTCTACAAAAGCAAACTTTCCTTTAAAATTCACTCTTCACTATTGAACTTCTGTTGGCATCTCAGAGACAGTAACACATGTTGCACAATACTACTGAGGCAGAGGGTATCAGTTTGCATGTATAAAATTTCTGCCTAAGATTGAGTTCATGATAAATCTTTGTTGATGTAACAAATAAGACACAACTGAAGATTTTAAGCAGCTTTTTGTGTGCATTTAATGACAGAAATGTGACAACACTCTTTGTGTCTGATATCACAGTTTTTATTTGTATCGCATCAAGTTTTCTTCTCAAAAGCTGACATCTAATTTCAGCCTGAAAACATGAACACTATTGTGTTCATAGAACATCTGAATCAGTAGAGGCACAAGCTAGGAGAATGTTACTTTTAAATTGTTTTCCTTAAATATGCATCAAAAACCAATATGAAATATATTATATTAAAGTGTATATAACTTAATACTTCGGTTTATTATCTTTAAGAATATAATATTTACACTCAGGCTTACAGCCTCTCTGAGATTCAGCCTGCATGTCTGTATTTCCTCCTAATATGAAGAGTGGCTGATGGAACTAGGATTGCTCAGTCTGGAGAAGAGGATGCTCGGGGTGACCTTATCACTCTCTACGACCACCTAAAAGGAGGTTGTGGTGAGGTGGGGGTTGGCCTCTTCTTTGTGATACAACAAGAGGGAATGGCCTCAAGATTCACCAGGGGAGGTTCAGGTTGGGTATTAGGAAAAATTCATTTTCTGAAAGAATGTCCAGGCACTGGAATGGGCTGCCCGCGGAGGAGGTTGATTAAGTGTTCATGGAGAGTTCAAGGAACATTTAGATTTTGTACTTACAGAAATGATCTAGTGGGGAAATATTGGTGGTTTGGTTGCTGGCTTTGATCACCCTGGATCTTGTCCAACTCTGGTGATCCTATGATTCTATAACTTCATGTTTTCCACTAGTTTTTTTCATAATGTTCAGCTTTTCCCTTGCTTGTGAAGAGCATGCAGCTGGGGGACCAGCAGCCCTTAATGTTATGGATGTTTCTGCTCACTGGATCTAAGTATGTACATAGTTCTTCCTCACAGGAGAGTCTGACAATAGTTTCCCAGTCTACTGTTTACAAGGAGCATTGAAAAGATAAGTTGAGAAGAGGAAAAATACGATTATCTGCTGAACAACTCTGGAGCTGTCTGTAGGAAACAAAGGCAACAAACATGTATCAGCAGTATTACTAGGGAGGAATAGAGAAGATAAATTGAAACAGTTTGACAAAACTTAGGTTTTTCTCCTTTTCACCAGACCGTACCAACAAATGCGCTTCAATGATTAAGCTTGAATATTTTTCCTGGGTAAACTATTGCCTCTAGAATAGCTGGAAAAAGATATTTCCTGACAACAAGAAGCTCCATTGTAACAGCTGAAGCACAAAGCAGATAAGATCTCCTTTACAAGAAAATAAATAAATAAATAAATCTACATTCATTGATTAGAAATTCACTAAAACAAAACACATAGCAGAACATAGTTTGAAACATGAATGTTGGGCCTTGCTGACCATGTTAGTCATGGACTCCATAGCCTTCAGTCACACAGCAAACTGGAAAACACTTCCTACTTTTTCATTCTTCAGTTTTCTCAGTTCATGCTCTGTGTAATCTATGTGATTTGCATGGTTCTTCAGCAAGGAGTAGATATGTGCCACACATCCCAAAATGTGAAGACCGTAGACACTCTGTTTCCAAAGCAAAAGCTTATACTGTTCAATTATTGGGCATATTCTTCTAAAATAATGAAGGACAGTGCAGGACCACTTGCCTTGCAATCATTTCAATTTAATCTTGTCAACCTTGTTATTTGATTTACTGAATCCCCAAAATTTACCATTTTATTTGAGTGTGAAGCTTTATGGACTGACACAACTATTACATTTTCAGTATAACTGTGCCCAATTAGTCACTGAAAATTTATATATACAAATGTTTGAAGATGCCCCTTAATTTTATCAACCAAAAATGTTGACAGTTCCAACTGCTGCAGTACTGAGTCTTTGAAAAGATCTACTGCTTAAGTCTCTCTATATGTACCTATATACCACAGAGGAGTCTTCTGATCTTGTTATTATATAGCAACTCCAACAAGAGCTCTTCGGTCTTCAAATCATAGTCACTGACTGACTTGAAGCATAAGAAAACTGACTGGAAAAGCAAAATAGATGGAACCTACATTCTTGATTGATTAAATGCTTTTTAAGAGTTGATAGGAAAAGTGTTGAATTCTCGCACTTTTGTTGGTTTTGTTTTGTTTTGTTTTTTTTTGACCTTTATGAAACAGCTACACTATAGTGAAAGGCAGTCTTGTATCATCAGACCAACAATCCGATTAGCTGTATTTACCCGATAGACAGTATAGAATATTTGACAACAGCTGAACTAACACATGCAGAAAACTTTGGCAGATAAAGGGCAAATAATTCATTAACAAAGATGAACAGAAAATTTGTACTGCCTTTTTGCTGTTGTTTTGTTGCCAAACAATACCAGATGTTCATGACAAAACTGCTTGTGAAATTGGAGAGACTTTTTTACTAATTTCATTTTTGTGTGTGTAATTCTTTTAATGTGAAAGCTGGGGGGTTGAGTCAAAATAAAGAAAATTAAATTTCAAATGAATCCAAATGGCAGCTTACAAAAAAAACCAACCAAACAAACAAACAACAAAACAAAACAAACCAACCAACCAAACAAAAAGATATTTTGGCTCTGTCACAATAGTAGGATAAGTGATACAAATAAGAAAAAATCATTTAAATCCATGAAATGCAGCCAGTAAAAATAATGTTTTATTTCTTCTGTGATTTGCTGAATTATCAAAACTAAAAAGCATTCTTAATCTAGCAAAATCTATAAGTTTAACAGTATAACACTGCTTTATATCTATTCTTCAAATACTAACTACGACCATTTCGGTCATGTCTAAGTACATCTGGACATGCGATTTGGGCAGCTAGAAGGAAAGAAGGGAAAGTTTAACCAGCATCTGCAAGTATCAGATCTATGTTCTTCTTTTCTAGCTAAGGCCCTGAAAGCTGTCACAAGGAATACTGAAAATGCAGTGCTTCTCTTGAAGAATTAATCCATTACACATTAACTTTAGAGCTGAATGTAATTTTATCTGTATGAAAACTGTGATGGAAATTGGAGAAACACTAAACGAAATGGTAGGTTAATTTGAAGTTTCTTGAGGCGTTACTTATACTAACATGCTTGAGCTGCTGATGTTTAGTCTGGATTGGGCACATGTTGGAACATGCCTATTCCTGTCTAGGAAGCATGACTGTTACTTTTATTTTTGTTAGTTACCTTAATGTCATATCTACACTCATTCTTTGAAGACCTGTGATCTTTCCCTATTTGTGCATGTTGAATGACTTTAGTGAATTTACAGCATAACTTCAACCAACACTCATCTGCACAGGGGTCTGTGGTGAGGCAGATAAGAAGGTAGAAGGATTTCTGAGTTTGCTACTAAAAAAGCAATGCCACATAAGCCACTACAGCTCCTCACATATTCCTCCGTCCCAGTGTGCCATTATTGCTGATGCCAGCAGAAATTGTGAGAGCGTGTAAAAGTGTACCTTCTCCTGATAAGAAGAGATCAGACAGAAGGGAGGCAGAGCCATGACTATTGTTATCAGCAGCCCATTCAATTACAAAGCTTCCTCATCCCATAAGATTAACAGTTAAACTGACAGGGTCACCTTTTATTTTCCTGTGGTTTGACTACTCCTATATCTGTATTAAAAACCCACACTGTCACAAACACTTAACATTCTTCAGATTTATGCAGTATGCAGGTTGGATTTTAATTTTGTTTTTGTCTTGTTTGAGTTTGTTTTTCTCCTTGGAAATGAAAAAATGTATTAAAAATACTCCAAGTAGTCTACTTCCAACAGGCTGCATATGTCCCTTATGCATATTACCCCAAGCAGGTTTCTTAATTGGTCTAATTATTTTTGCAGCTTTTTAAAGATAATTTTCAGATAACACCTACAAATTTTGATGTTTAGGTGCTCTATCTGTAAAAGTTGTGTAAACACACCTACGAATGAATGAGAAAATGGTTGCAAGATTATATCCAGAGAGTAGTGGTCAATGGCTCAGTGTACAAATGCTAAGTGAAGAGTGGTGTCCCTCAGGGGTTTGTAGTGCAATTGATGCTCTTTAATACCTTCATCAATAACGTCAACAATGGGATGGAGTGCACACTCAGAAGGTTTGTGGATGACATCAAGCTGTGTGATGCAGTTGACATGCTCAAGAGAGGATGCCATTCAGAGAGACCTGGATAGTCTTGAGCAGTGGGCCAAGGTGAACCTCATGAAGTTCAACAAATCCAAGTTCAAGGTGTTACACCTGTCTTACAGCAACTCCCACTAACCATACAAGATGGCTGACAAAAGGATACAGAATAGCCCTACCAAAAAAGACTTGGGACTACTGATAGATGGCATGCTGGACATGAACCAGCAAAGCACTTTGCTGGCCCGTGAAAAAGCCAACCATGTCCTGGGCTGAATTAAAAGAAGTATGGCCAGCAGGGTGAGGTAGGTGGTCCTGTTCCTCTACTCATGGTGAGACTTCACTCGCAGTACTGTGTCCAGATTTGGAGTTCTCAGTGTCATGGAACTGTTGGATTGTGTCCAGAGGAGGATCACAAAAGTGATCCAAGGGATGGAACACCTCTCCTATGAGGACAGGCTGAGAGAGATGAGGCTGTTCATCCTGGAGAAGAGAAGGTTCCTGACAGTAGCCTTTCTTGTCTGTCAAGGACAAGTGTTACATGCGCAATGTTTTTCCATGGTAAAATGAGAACACCACCAGCTAAATATCTAAGGCATTCTTTAAAATATTGTAGGTGGATCCGAATCTTCTAGAAGGAATGCAAAAGAGCTGCAGATAATCTCAACATGAAGTCTACCTGTGATATTGCAATACATTCAGAACACATTTGTTGCCTTTTGAATGTGTTAACCTACATATTACATCCTTGACCATGAAATGAGTCTCTTATCTAGTTAGGCTTCCCAAATAAGATTCTCTAATAGATTTGAATGGTATTAGAGACAATGTTATAAGTAGCAGAGCTTGTTAAAATATAAAAGTTTATGCTTGAAAGGGAGCTCTGATGAAATATCCTTTCCTCTTTACATCAATAGTTTAAAATAAATAAATAAGGAAATAAATAAATAAATAAATGATTATAGTTTCCTAAGAACAGAATAATTAAAACAAATAATTTAAGCTATATTTAAGCGATATATTAGAATAACAGCTGTAAGAAATCAGAGTTCCCTATGCAGCTTTAGTAATTAACTTCTGTGACTATTTTGTAAGAATAGCATTCTGTCCTCAGGTACTATTTAGGTTTTGTTGAATTGACATTTTCTTCTGAAACTGTCAGCTGTTCTGAGTTTTCAGTTGGCTCTTGGAAATAGCTGTCAGAGCCTGTATGTGTTGGCTTAAAAAGCAACACGTGCAGAGCTGATCTATTGTCCTATTCTCTTTCCTGGGAAGAAACTGCTGCTGAATTTGTCCCTTTATAAATACTACTTATATCCATGCAAGAGGATCTAAAGAATTTGGTAGTGTTCCCTTTAGCATAACACTTCTGCCAGTCCTTTTTTAATGCACGTGTGTGTAACTTTTTGAAAAGCTTTAATGTCAATATAGGACAAGCCATGTCACTGTGGGAAGATATAATTGGAGCCTTGACACAAGGCACTTCACAGCACGTTGCTACAAATGCTTATGGTACCCAGTTGCCTCAGAGAGCAGGGGTGCTGCTTACATTCATCCTTACAGAGGATGAATCAAAGTTAGACACTAATGCAAGCAGTCGGAGTCACTTACTGTCCATCCTCATTGCATTAGGAGCCAAGAAGAGCTAACAGATGATTTTGAATGGCACACTGGGTACATAGAGTTAAATAGTGCTAGTGCTGTAATTCTGCTGTAACTGGAGTTCCATTTTAGTATCATCTAGAATCTGATACTAAGATTTTAGTTTCATCTAGAATGTTGAGTTTAGTATCACAGATATTATGACTGTGAGTTTGTTCAGGATCATTTTTAGGCTGCAAGAGTTGTTAACCAAGTTTATGTGATATTTCTTCCATGTTACAAACAAGCAATGTGAGCTTTGCCCTTTGTTATATTCAGAATATTTTCATTCTTCTTCTGAAAGTCTCTTCCATTTTGTCCTTCACTGTCCTGATGACCTCTCACTAAACAGAAACTTTTCTTCCTTGCTTCATATAAGTGTCTGCAGCATGTCTTACAACTAAGCTAAACACCATAGACATCTTGAGAATGCACATTGCTGTTTGTGAGGTTCAGCCCTTTGATTGCACAAACCCGACAGGGCAATAGTTTTTTTTCTGTTGAGTGGGTGCTCTAACAGCACTATTTCAATCAACAGCACATTTCCACCTTCCCAAAATACCCTTGCTCCAGCTACATATTTCTATCTCTGCTCTGAGATATGCTTTCCACGTAACTGCAAAGCCCTGTGTCAAATGCTGTATTTAGTATTTGCTATGCAAGTAAATTACCTTCAATGAATATTGTTCTTAATATTCTTCTTTCACTTTACTGATAAAAGATCTATTTTATGAACTGTTCGGGTTAAACCTCATTGTATATTAGACAATACATACAATGAATATTAATTTTGTGTAACATGCGTGAGAAACACAAGGCTGGCCCCTAGCTCTATAAAGAAGTTATTCCTTCTGGCATAAAAATCTGAAGATAAAAGAAGTCTTGAAGAGGACTCCAAGAAACCTGCTTGTTGGAATCAGGGGGAAGTGTTTCTCATCATTAGTTAACTTGCAGTGCTTACTAGATTTGAGAATTTAATGATTATAAAGTGTTAGGCTGAGATTTTCAAAGCCATGTTTGAGATTGACATGTTCTGTTTTATTGAGATGAAAGATGGAAGTAGTGAGCCTCTGCAGGATTACCACAGTAAAGAGGGTCAAAGAGGACTGTGACTGGGGAGGACACTGGAAAAGCAAAATAGAATATTGATGCCAATGCAGCAATGGCAATAGCAATGCTTATATAATTTTAATTTACCACAGGTGATTTGCTGGAACAACAGGTGTTAACATTTCATCCAGTGAGCACTATAGAATTGAGGATTGCTGAAGGAGAGGCAGGCTACTCATTCTTAATTGGATTTCCCACTGGCTTAATCATAAAAAAGACAATTTTCTAGGCAATTAGTTGAAGTTCAGAATTCAGCTTTATGTCAGGTTGCTAAAATATTTTAGACTGTTCTTATAGTGGTAGGGCCTGAAGTAGATTTGTGTGGAAACTGAGTTAGTAAGTATTACTACCTGTGCAGATCAGCACTGAGTACTTGTAACAAATAAATACAGTTTTTCATTGAATGAAAGCTGTTTTCATCAGGCTCAGCCATTATAAGAAGTCTATATATTTCTCAATTTATGTATAGATATGTTACAACGTAAGTTGAGCTGAACACACAGATGCTCTACTTTTCAAAGTACACAAGAGTAGGACCAAATCTTTCATGATAGGTTATTTATCGCCTTTAAGTGGGTTCTGATCTGGGATATGAGAGGTGACCCTAAAGCTCCCTGCTGTGCCATGCAGCTGCTTCTCGACACTGAGTTGAAAATGATCTGATACTTTGCCTTAACGCGTTTCTGTTGCTAAACCACAACTGAGCCACTGGATGGAGCTCTCAACACACAGTTGACATTCCCCACAAACTGCCGTGTTCATTTCATGGCCTCCCTATGTACGAACTACAACGCACAGTGTTTAGTAGAGGTAAGAGAATGAATGAAATCCAATTCTGAGAGCACGTAAAATAGTGCAGGAAAATAGCTGTTCACATTTTTAAAAAGGGTTCATTTATTTCTGCTTGTGTTTACTATACAGAAGTAGGTATTTACAGCATCAGAACAACCACGTTCTTAATCTTCTTCCTAGAATTTAAATAGATGGAGCCTTTTATCTTCAGCAGTAAGAGAAGACTTTCCTTTTGTCACTTCTGTTGCCCATCATTCATTTTCACTGTTCACTAAAAATTAATTACAATTCGAGTTCGACTGTTTAAAGGTGTGCACTGAATCAGTCCAAGCTGCAAGTTCTGTAGATATAGTCTTCAGAGCACTGTGCAGGTTTCAGCTTCTGAGAAATGGATGAACACACGAGGGAGCTGCGTGGCCTGTGATGGCTTCTAACATTTGCAGGAAGAAAAAGGGATGGAAGCAGAAACAATTCTATGCTGATACACATTTTATTTGTCACACGTCTGTTTCTCCTGCTTTTGCTCTCAACTAGTATAGAAGAGCTTATTATAATTATTTGCTGAAGGTTAGATATCTGTGATCTGTTTCCTCACTTCTAGCCCCTACATATAAATAAATATAAATTTTCTTTTTCTTCTGACTCAGACTCCGCTCATGTTTCTCCCATTTTCAGCCTTTCCCATTTTCTGATAAGGCGGGTTTAATGCAAGAAGATGCCACACACCTGTTCTCTTTTGTATTGCTAAAACTGCATTTCTATCAATTGTCATCCTTACATGTTTTTCCATTCCAAAGGCCCTGCCTTAAACTGCTGCCATTTTGAAGGGAAAAAAAAAAAAAAAAAAAAAGGTAAGAATTTCACAAACCTACAAATTAAAATTCTCACGTGAAAACTGTCTAATTAGAAACTGGTGTCAAAGGAAAGACAGCTGGATTTAAGCTTTTCCACAGCCGTCTCTATGGAAATAGTTTGACCTTGTGACTGCACAATGGATTTTAATTTTGCCATTCTAAATCCATAAAATGCACTGCCTCTTCACCATCCATGCTCTCTTTCCTTCTAAACTGCCTTATTACAGAGAAATGTCTTGTTTGAGACCTATATAAATACTATAGAATACTACAGCAAGCCTTTATTCTTAGGGGTTGCAAAGTAAAAATACATGAAGATCCATGTTCAGAACAGCTAGGAGCCTGAGGACAAACTATCAAAAAAGAGTTATTTCCAGATGAAAAATTAAAGGATCAGATATGATGACTTCTGTAGCAGAGCTGAGAAGCTCACTGGCAGAATGGAGTAGACAGACAATATTTATTTTACAGGGGAAGAAAAGTAACTAGAAGAAGCTTTGCCTTCCAAAATTGCTGCAGTAATTCAGCTTTGATAATCAGAACACATTTGCTTAGGGAAAACAAAGACTGTCCAAGAGCTGATGGCAGCCTTAGTATCCACGGACACAGAGCAGCAGAGCTGCTGGCACACAGTGTTTTGCTGGGACAAACACAGGGATGGAGTGTCCACAGCCAAGTAAAATTCTTGGTAGCTGGAATGAAGTTAGCCAACAGTGCTGACACGCAGTGTTTCCAACCACTCAGACACCCCAAATAATTGGCAATCATCAACAACAGACAGGCACTCCTCTGAATATTGTGGGAGTGACTGCTGTGGTCATAGGCCCTTTGTTTTGATAGCCATTTTGTCTTACCAGTACATCATCTTCCCCCCATTATTCTCAGAAGGATACAAGGTTTTGGGCCTGGTATTGTTTCTTTCCTTTTCATCGGTGGTAGAAAGTTGAAAAGCTCTTACAACAGGGTGTACTGGATCTCTAAACAATCAGTAGTGTTACCTAGCTATAGAAATGAATAAATAAATGCCCACACTATTCACTGGAAAACACTTTGCTCAAATGTCTCATTCAGTTACATCCAAGCTCTGCCATGGATTGTTCCAGGGGATCACGTACACTCCTTGGCAGAGCAGATTTTGACATCTGAAGGATGCATTTTTAGTGGCAGTGTTTGGAATGGCTCAATTACGAACAGTACTTTCCAAGCATACAGCCGCTCAGTGTAATGATTTCATCTGTTTCCTTGGGGGAATTATGTGATGAATCTACACAGAGCATCTGATTGCATTTACCACCTGCAGGAGGTTTTAAAGTTCTTTTTGGTTGTTTTGTTTTGTTTTGTATGTATTGTATGTTATGTTTTGTTTGTATTAGGGACTTTAGAGCTTCACTTGCCCAATGAGTCTGATGGTGAGTTTTAGAAAGGTAGTGAATTATGTCTTTTATGTGGGTATCACTATTGCAAAGTCTACTGTTGTGTATCACCTCTGAAAGGGGTATGATAGAAAGTCCCACAAGTGAGGGAAACACGTTTCTAGTGTGGATATTTTGTTATAAAAAAAAATGCTGAGTTTCTAAATCAGCCTAAACCTTTTACAGAGAGCTGGTGGAACAAGCAGTCTTCTGCAGAGTATTTTTGGCCTTCTAAGTATTGTGTGACATATTTTGAATGAGATTTATTTGCACTTGTTCATCATGCCTGCCCACATTAAAATGAAGCAATATATTTTCTTGATACTACAGCTTACATTTCCATCTGTTACTGTGCACTCAAACCATTATGTATTATGCAGTTGAGACGTAGAGCCACATTCCATCATTTTACTCTTCTATGTTAGGCCTCAGTCTTTGAGCACAAATATTCCCTCAGTTTAATGATTTGTGACTTAAATTTTTCTCTTAGAAGACCTATACTTAAACAAACAAGAAAGAATACATTAGTGTGACAGACTCTTCTGGCCCTGTTATTTTAATAATCACTAGGATGCCTTCTACACAAACAAACTTAAACTTAAGCACCTTAGAATTAATCTATTGATGAAATCTCTGACTTTTGTGCAGAATTCTGCAAAACTGTAGAAGTGTCTGAAGGGATTTTACCAATCAAAAATGTGCATGTTTGAACACTATATTCTTTTTATTTTCCCTTGTTTCATTTGATAGCTCTCCAATTTGGCAAACTGTGTACATGCCACCACTAAGATGCCCACAAGCAGCTAGATAGTCTGAACATTACAGCACCTCTATAGCTCATAACTATGGCAATATGCTTAAGAACCTCTAGGGAACTTCAAGCATTGTAATCCTTCAAAAGTAGATCAACAGAACTGGTCTCTCATAAAGCTGGGATCTTTTTAAAGCACTTTTAAAATAAACTTGAACATTAAGGGATACAGCAGGAAAAGTGTTATGATTAGCTGACTATATCCCTATAAGCTGTTTACTGTAAGAGACACTAAAATAACAGACTATGGTTTCCTCTGCTACTAAGCAATGAATGTTGATCTTGGTTTTTCAGATTCTGCAAATCTGAATTCTCAAATTATGAGCTAAGCCTTATTAAATTTCTCTAGAAAGAGCAATTTCACTTGAATAGTTCTAGCAATCAGTCTTTCAGAATGTCACATGTGAACATGTCATGGTTTGATGGTTTCTCATCGGTATTCCACATCATGATGTCACTCAGTACAATAGGAGCTAAAGAGTTAATGTTGCATTTACTTCCATGAATTATTGACATTTCCAGTCTCTTGGTTGGAGAAGAGAAGAATGAACTGTAATTTCCAGAAGACTTCATTTTTCTGTTTCTGTTTTCCATTCAGAGGGAAAAATAAAACTGTCTGGGAGTCAGTAGACTTTGCTCCCTGGCTGTCTCTCCTACAGCATTAGAGTAAGGACTTCAGTTTTGGAAACTCTCTCATTTTATTTGATTTATTATGATATAGGCATCCACCTGACTCTCACAAACATTCTAAACAGGTACATCTTTTCTCTCTAGTGCAGTCAGTCAGACTGGGTTTAACATAATCTATATAAGATTGGACAAGCCTATTCCCTCTGACACCAGGGAAGAAAAAAACAGGATGAAAGCTAAGTGGAACTGAAATAGGTTCCTGTATCTCCTAGCAAGGTTTCTCCATGTTTTATTTTTTAAATCACCTTTTCCCTCTTATGTCTGTGTTTCTTCTCAGCTGTGTGTCACAAAGGAGCACATGCAAGGTCACAGCTCTTGTGGATAGGAAAAAGAAAACTGGTACGAATACTCCTCAAGATCTTCCTTAATTCTAGTTAATCGTGTCAGCGTGTAAACTGAAAATATTTTGCATTAGCGAAAATAGTCAAAGAGGTTCCGCATGGAGATACAATACCTGCTTCATCAACAAGAAAGTTTCTTTAATTACTTATTGGCTTATCTGTGTCATCTTACATCTCCAAGGGACAAGAGTATCTAGTCATAGGAACTGCATTCCAGCTTCACTCTCTCTTATCTAGTGGTCTGTGAAGCTATGGGGATACCTCAGAGTCTTAAGGATCAGGTGCCTCAAGTTCCATGCCTTCAGTTGTAGGTACATACATGACACCTTGTAGCTCTCAGTTTCAAGAAACACATAGGCATGTTAGAAGCCTCTTAGGGCAAAGTATGAAATCTATTTATTTCCTTCAAAGTGCAGTTTGAAGTCTGGTCTTGACAGTGTGACACAGTTTGTAGAGAGATAAAAACATAATATAGATCATAGAATCATAGAAACATAGAATCACCAAGGTTGGAAAATAACTAAAAGATCATCCAGTCCAACTGTTCACATATTACAAATAGCTCCCACTAAACCATGTCCCTCAATACAACATCCAGTCATTCCTTGAACACCCCCAAAGATGTCTGCATCTGAAATTAACTATGAAAACAGTTTAGAGTGACAAAGATTTACAATATTCTATCAATGACATAGCTACTGTCTAAAAAAGGAGCTGAGGAAGACCGTTTCAGATGCACATAGAGCACTGTAGTTGTCTTAAGTTTGTGAAGAGTAATCCCCTTTCATTTTGTCTACTTTTATGAAAGCTGGGGGCTGAACAGAGGAAACATGCCCAAACTGGCTTTCCCGTGGAAATGAATGCAGTACCATGAGGTCAACAGTCATTGATCAGTGGGTTGAAAGCCTGGATACCAGATAAAGAGGAGAATTAGCACAGACCAAGGTTCATTACTGCTTCTGCTACATGATTTGTTTGAATGCATACTTGCAATGAGTAGATTCAGCATGAGTATTGTGCAGGTAAGCTCTTTTTTTTTTTTTTTTTTTTTTTAATTAAAGTCAAACTGGGAATATAATACATAATTACACTTCTCCCTTCAAATTATTTTCAGTAACACTCAGGTCTTTAATCATGATATTTAAGAACTATAGGACCATAAAATGCTTTCTACTTACTGAGCTGCATCAAGCTATGTTTATTGTATTTTTATATTTCCCAGGAGATGTGTAGTGGGTTATTATCTCCTATCTATATCAGTATCTGAATTGTCCACCGCTAATTCCAATTTCTGCATTCCAATAGCTATGACCACATAAGCTAAGCAGCTTCCGAATACAGTCAACTATTAAAATGCAGCTGATGTTATGTCATAAAAAAGTTATAAAGATAATAGTGCAGAATTCAATCTTGGTTCCTTTTTTTCCACACAATATATTCCATATTTCTAAAATCCTTATTTTTGCCCTGACCTAACATACTGCATGGAGCCAATCTATATATGAGCCATAAAACATATCAGTGCGTCTATAAAATCAGTAAGATACTCTTAAGCTTTCTTCCTCCTTGAGTAAAACAATCACATGAATCTAAATAAATATTCTCCAAGTAGTAGAGCCTGAATTGGAAGGTTTAATAACACTACATTAGGACAACATATTGCCATTAAGAGAATTAGTCTAGTGTTTCAAAGCTCTGCTTTGTATCCAAAACTCATCTTTCTTCTAAGGCCTTGTATCTTCTAAAGTAACAATATTTAGTCTTGGTTTCCTCCAGAACCAGAAGTCTCTTACACACAAGCTCCTGTTTCACTTGCTCATATAGACATGTGCACTCCTCCTAAGAGAGAGTTAATAAGCAGATGAAACCACTCTAAGACTTCAGCTGTATCCTAGAATTTAGTGAAGAATTATGCACACAACCATATAAGTCAAGTCAGCTCATGCAGAGTAATAAGGCCTCAAAACATTACATTTCTGGAAAGAACAAAGGCATTACTGATTAAAAAGGCTAATAAAAGAAGGGGTTTAAACTGTCAACCACAAAAGCTTTGCATTATACATGGTAACAGCACAAACAAGGCAATAAAATAAACAAAGGACAAAAGGTAATTGGAAGTCATTATACTTCTTTCTGTCTTCTTATGTTAGCACTACTCTGTGACAGGAAGTGGGAGTTGTAGAACTAGTGGATGCTAACCATCATGTAAAGGGTCCTTGATGGAAAACATCTACAAGCCCCTGCTACCCTTTAATATATTTCAGATGGAAATCCCTCCCAAAAAAAGCACACAATTCTTTCTTTAAGGTATCCATCACAGATAACTGGAGTGAGAAGTGTGCCTGCAATCACAACCCACCTTTTTCAGCAAGTGCCAGGGTTTAATAGCAAAGTAAGAATAACATGTATTCAACAAAACGTAAGGTAAAACATCTGGCTAAGGACTAGAAACAAGAAAGGAAGGGAAGATTTAGGTTGAATATCAGGGGGAAGTTCTTTGCCTAGAGAGTGGTGAGGTGCTGGAACAGGCTGCCCAGAGAGGTTGTAGATGCCCTGTCCCTGGAGGCGTTCAAAGCCAAGTTGAATGAGCCCCTGGCAGCCTGGTCTAGTATTAAATGGGGAGGCTGGTGGCCTTGCCTGCGGTGGGGGGGCTGAATCTCTATGATCCTTGAGGTCTCTTCCAACCCAAGCCATTCTTTGATTTTATGAAATACATAAAAGCATTCTTCACCTCAATTTAACAGTACTGTTTCCATAATCGTGGCTGTGAGAAGCCACTAGAGAAATAAAGACACAGGTACATTGCCTGTACTCTTTCCTTATGATGTCTTCAGCTTTACAGCTCTTCTCTTTGCCCTGATCACAGAGCAAAGAATAAATGTAGATGTCTCTACAGTTCTTTTCCAAATCAATTATGTTACAGATTAATATTCAATATCTGTCCTTCCTAATATACTTAATCTGTAGGATAAGAATAACATAAAGGCTGCTGTAAATGCTGTTAGTGATGCACATTTCTCCATAGTTTAAGCAAAATTCTACCCTGTTTGCCTGTAATGTTTCTTTTTGTTACCAACACATCCTTGGTAACATGAATCATGATTATGGTTACATGTATATTTTATGAAGCTTAGCATATTCAGTACATTTTTCAGTTTGCTGTTAAGGCTACTACTCAACCATATAGATACTGTTCATGACAAAGCATTTTGTCCAGCCTCCTTTCCAAGCAGACACTGTAAGTTTTAGGGTCTGTTTTCAGACATAGTGTACAGAATCATATATTCTGGGCTATCAGCTACTCATACCCATATGCTATTTTTCCCTATTTATTTTTCTGATTTGAAGAATTTTTCAGTCTCTTCCTGAATTGGCTGTCATGAAATTATTTTTCTCCAGATCATGTAAAACAAATAGAAGGTATGATGTATTGCAGTGTTCAAGGAAATAAATTCAATTTCATTCATCTCACTCCCTATTTCTCTTTGTCATCTCATCACAGCCAACCATAATAGTAAAATTTTATTTCATGGGGAATTAAGCATGAGCTATTTTGCACATCTAAACTGAAGAATTTGCATTACCTGAAGTCTGGAACTGGTGAGTCTCTTTAGTAGGTAAAAAAATTGTGGTCCAAAAATCCATTATGCAACTTCAGTTAGGAGGGTCCTGTTAAGGTGTGACTTCAATTAGGATTTTAGAGAAATTTAAAAAATAAAGCAGCTTTTTTGTTTGTTTGTTTTATGTTAACAGATTTTTGTAAATATCTTCTCAGCATTCAGTTATATTTCTTTATATCTAGATATGTACTGCAAGAGAGTAGGTAGTGGTATAGTATGTCACAACAAAAATGAATCACTAATTAAGAATGCCAGCGGAGACAAGTGAAGCTGATAAACAAGAATTAATTGCAATTTGTGCATTTATAAGCTTATGCATCCTAAGAAATCAGCTCATATATTTGATCATGAAAATTGACTTCCAGTATTACTGAATAAGATGGATCTGATATGATTGTAAAACAACAGCTCAGAAAGGAAAACAGTAAGTAGCACTTCTTGCTCAGATTTCTGCTTCAGACTTCATAGTTCTCCACAAAAACAAAACAAAACAACAACAAAAAAACCAACATATTTTAAACAACTTAAAAAAGCTAGAGTGTATTTAACAGCACTATTTATATAATAGTAAAATCTAGTGATCTCCTCAATATTTTTGATGGAGAAGAAACCTGATGAAGCCTACTGAAAAATGAGAAATATCATATCAACCCACCTTCCAACTGGTAATCATTTGGCTGATCAGCTCCTATTATTTTAACCAACTTTGAGAGGTGATGCCCACAAAAAAAGTCAACTTATAAACTCTTGAGTTGTAAAAATGATTTCATGGTATGCCAATGACACACAGTCTATGCATCTTTGTAGAATCTGATCTCACAGGTTTACAAAGATCAGTGGTACTTAAGGCAAGGCAGAGGGTGAGGGAAAGTAAAAATTCAGCAGAAGAGTTGAGTAATTTGAGTTGATTGTAAGATCATATATTTCATCATCATCTAATTTCATATCTTTTCCATCTTCATTGGGGACCTATGTAATTCACTGGATAAAAATAAAAATGCTAGGAGTAGCAACACTCTGAGCCTGGTTATTTCTCTGTCTTAGAGTGGTGATCTCCCACTGCAACACTTTCTAAAGTGTTAGTTTCTGTTGAGATTTCCCTCCTTTTTTATGATGCAGCCTCACAATATAAAATGTAGACTCTTTCTAAACTGTACAGTCAGATCAAACATACTGCAGACTTGTCAGAGCTTGAAATCTGAGTAAGAAAGGGAAGGGAAGACCAGAGACCAATAATGTAAATCTTGAACTCTGATTTCTTTTGGAAAATGAACAAAAGTATTTGTTCAGAAATAAGGGTGGTCAAAACCAAACTGACTAATTAAATAATGCCTAATATCAGGAAAATTATTATTCTGAAAGATCCTCCACTGTGCTGAGTCCACTCTGGGCACAAGCAGATTTCCTGGTGGATTTTTTTTTCTCTAGGATATTTTAATATTTTGAAAGAAAACAAAATGAACTAGGGATTTCCATTTCTTCCTGTTCTACACAGAGTTTAATCAACATTTAAAATAATTTAAAAAGAACCGCAAAGGCACGTGATCTGAAGATATACATACATGCAGTAGAATTCACATCCCTACTAGATGAGTTTTCTTGTACTTATAATCCTGATATAACACCACATGTTTTCTCCTGCATTTTTGGCTGTATTTTGACATCTTTTTATAAGGGATATCTACAGGAAAAAATCCACTGGATATTCTCTCATTTGTATGCTTTGGCAACTGCAGGCAGAAACTGAAGTCCAAAAATACAAGACAGTCTCCAGAGAATGTTGTTAATAACCTAACACATTTTTCACTGAAAATTGAAATAGATCTACCCAGTGTTCACTGGGTATTGGTGAACACACCAGCAGGTTGAGTCAGGTTTCAAAGATCTTGTTTTCTGACAGAGTTTTTGTAGAGACATATTCTGGGTTACAGAGAAAAAAGTATTTTTATTTACCTTAAATAGGCTTGTAGTAATAAAACATTAAATAACTACTAATCTAATAATCAAATTAATCCAATTATCTTAATAATCCAAACTAATTCCACAGCACTAAATTGACCATCTAAAATTTTCCATGTGCCTAACAGTAAATCACTACACTCGGAATTTAAACATATGACATCACAGTGATAAAACAAAAGTGTTCAAGTCCAGATCTGTGAATGTTAATCTATGATCTAATTTGATAGCGACATGTAATTTAATAGCCTGGGAAATATTAATAACAGACAGCTATGACCTACTTAATGTTAAATTTTAACAACTAGTTGCAACAGAGTTTTTTAGTATAGAAAAAAAGTAATTTAAAAATAAATTTTTAATGCAAAAAGTATCGGAATTTGTATGAGAGAAAGTATTTAACAATCAATATACCGTGTTCATTCACAGAAGAAACCAACATCCACAGTGTTTCACCTACGCTTCTTTTCTACATTTGGAAAGTTTTGCTCTTGCATTCACAGCAAAGAATCATTTCTGTGCCTCAGGAATCATGAGAAGGAGTCCATAGGTTCTAACTTTGAACTTAGTATTTAAGTTTCATAATTCTCACAATACAAATCTTGAACTCAGGCATATATTTAAGAGGATTTATTTTTTTTTTTCCTAACAGAAAAGCTGAAGTCTGACAGAGAAAGCATTTTCCTTTTTAAGAGGTTTAAAGAGAAAACATGAAAGAGATTTACTGAGATATTCTGGAACTACATGGAATAATAAAATGAGAGCCTGAACAATGAACATGCCTGGGGAGTCCGGATTTTTGTATCAGCCCTTGTAGCCATATTCAGAAGATCTAAATTCTTCATTAGTCTCTTTAGGAGACTGTTTCTACAGTATGTATTACTGCCTGACTGCAGGTCTTCAGGGATTCCTAGCCAAGAGCAGATGCCATGCCAAATTAACAGAACAATCTGAAGATGTCATAGGGCAACATGCAAGTTTATGTGCTGTGAAGAATTTCTTAAACAAATAAAAATTACTCTGGTCTAGGCTTCAGTAAGTTTTTAGTTATTTGTTCTTCAGGGATGTTAAGGCAAGGCTGACAACATGATGCAATATTTGCTTTTTTCTTCTAGATCTCACAGATGACCTGAAACAACAGTTCAGGCTGTTTGTGACCTTTCAGTTGGCTTTGTTGAGCCTCATTTGGTTCACGTGGGCCCACTTCTCAAGCCTGTCCAGGTCTATTAGAATGTCATAATTTCCTTCTTTTGTGTCATCTACACCATTCAGCTTGGTGTCATCAACAATTTTTTCTGTGTCTCTGATGTGAAGAGCACTGGTCTCAAGGCAGACCTCCGGGTGATACCACTCATGGTCTCCACCTGAACAACCTGTGTGACTATCCAATCAATTCTTCATCCACCAAACAGTCCAGTCTTCAAACCCACATCTCTCCAACTTGGAGATAAGGATGTGATGTGAGACCATGTCATAAGCCTTGCAGAAGTCCAGGTAGATGTCATCAGCTGTTTTTCCATTGTCCATCAATGTCTTCACTTCATCATAGAAGAACATCAGATAAGTGACACATGATCTGCCCTTCACATGCCTTAAGATCTCTTTCAGGAGGATCTGCTCCATGATCTTCCGAGGCACAGACGTGAGGCTCACCAGTCTGTAGTTCCCAGGTCTTTCTCCCTGTCTTAAAAATGGGAGTGATTTTTCCCTTTTTCAGTGTAGAGTCTCAGGCTTACAGTAAAAAAAAAAACACTTGACACCGTAGTACATCCTATAGTGTTTGAAATGAAAGTAAACTACCTGAACAAATGAAATTTAGGTGTGCACTAGAAAGGTTACATATGGTTTTAATGTCACAAAGCTGAACTGATAGTTCAACTGACTGACAAGCTCAGTCATTTTACATGAAAGATAAGGTGCTATGTTAGCAAGAACAGAAGAAGGCTAATAAACATCCCAAGTTACTTCAGAAAGGAACTTATGAAGGAGCAGCTAATTACTTTCCCTTCTATTTGTCTTTTTCCTTTCCCATGCAAACTTCACACACAAGATGAACCTGTGAAGTAGCAAACCTCTCACAAAGTAAAACTGTAGTGCATGTGCTTGTAACCCATCAGTATGCTGTTTTCTGCAAACAAAATCAAAACAGCTTTGGGTTTTAAAATACCTTATCTTGACTCAGAAACAAATAAGAAATCCCTACTCAATCTCATTTTGCAGACCAGTAAATGAGGTGAGATCAAGAGTTCATTTTTACGTTGCAGTGTGAACTACAACAGTAAGTACTATCAACCCTGTTTGAACAAAGAAACAGTGCTTTGGGGAGATGGACGGGAGCAGAATACAATTGGATTTCAGGAAGTTCCATCTTGGCTGAACCACTGCTGGTCTCACCTTCATTTCTGCAGACTACCTACAGTGTGCAAGGACATCATGTCCAGGAGTGCGGGAGACCAATGACAGCAGTCAAACCAATAGAGGTGAGCCTCAGTAAATATTTACATATAGTCTACTAGAAAGTTTCTGTGTGAAGAAAGTATGTCTACATTATTTCATTTTCTGTACTTCTTTGAAGCATGAACCCCTGCTTTTGCGAAACTGCTGAACTATGTAATAAATCTGCAATATCCACAAACAGGGGTAGGAATGAGATACCCCAGCTTATTTTCATTTGACGGGGCTTAAGTACTGAGTATTTAGAAATCAAAGGCTAATACCAACTCTCTTTATGACCTCTTTCCCTGCCATATGTGGGTCTGTTGTACTGAAACTGCCTTTTCATGATGAAAATAGGAACGTAAATAGGACAGACTTCAAAACAGGTGAAAACTGTGTTTGTAAAGAAACACTAACAACATAATTAAGTTTTCTGTTGCAGTCTCAGCTTATTGTCTGTGTTTCTAGCACTGACAACAGAAATGAACTGTGTAGAAAACTATTTTATCTGTCTCACAAAAGGAACACATATTAACTGGTATTAAAGTAAGATGTATACGTCACTTTAAAATAATTATTTTTTAAATCTCCATTTCTTTATAAGGTTATGGAAGACTACTTATCCTTTCAAAGAATGAACCAATTTAAGACACAGAATTCTGTGCAGACTGTTCCTTTTCTATGTTCTCCTTAACGTGCTTTTTTTGTGTGTTTAGTTTTTATGTAACAAAAGATCACTACATTAAAAAGCAAATAGCATCATTCCATTTGTACAAAACAAAACAAAATTATTAACCAGTTTTTACCTGGTACTTATTTGCATTTGGATAGAATGATAAATTACTTTGCTTTTGAATAAACAAAAGATGCTACTGTTTTAGTAGACCATAATTTTACCCGTAGGCTTACAAATTTTCCACCCTAAACAATTAAACAAAGGAATGTGATCCTGAGCCCAGCAGCTGGTGTTGACAGGAGCAGTCACAAGACAGTTCCCAAATGTGTTACCAAGTGTTCCTTGCAAGTTACATGACAAGAGGAAAAGACAGACCTCACCCATAAGCGCACATTGTGTTTTCATTTTGTTTTGCTTTTTTAGCTGTTGCAGTTTCACAGGTCATCTTTAGTTCCAATTAAAGATCAGTAATAGGAAATCTTGTGAAGTAAGTTAAAATGCATTTAAAAAGCAAATAAATCAAGAACATTGTAGGAAGTGGGGGGGAAAAACAGATTGTTTGGCTCTGGAATATCATTGTGTACTGATCAGATATATCAGCCTTCTGCTTTGTAAATTAGCTCATGTTGACAGTAATTTCAATGGAATTGTCTCTTTCAGTACGAAGGTGGGATAATTTTTGCTAAGCTGTCTCAAGCAATTTCAGTTCCACCTAAAAGAAAGGCTATAGTAATATTTTACTTTGTACTCTTCTGCATGTCTCACATTAGAAAAAATTCTCATTGCTGAGATAACTGCTGTGCATGGAAGAGGAAACAGCCAGAAGTGGGATCTGGAACACTGAAATCTACGTTCTGACTTTCTTTTATGAAGCCTTCTTAAAAATAGCTGTAGATTGTGGTATCACATTATCGTATCTGTGCAGACTGCTTTGGAATGAGGTTCAGTTTGTACAAACAGCTGAGAAGACTGAGAGAAGGCACTGTACAGATTCTGCTGGTTTTATCATGCTGACAGCTTGTTCCAGCTATTTTGCACTGGATTCTCTAAAAGAGAAGATTTTCTGCCTATCTGATAAACTGAAAGACATCACACAATCTGTAGTATGTAAACAATTGTTCTCAGGATACTTTTTTTTTTACTACCTAAATAGCATCCTACTACTCCAACTCTCTACTATAGGTTTATATTCAGCTAAATAATCATTTATTTCTGGGGACATTAGAGCTGGTCCCAGTAACAGTGCCTGACAGCATGTTGAAAGCTTCACGCATCTAGAAAGAATCTGACCGTAATCTCATGTAAATAAAACATATACATATGTAAAAATCATAGAATCACCTATGCTGGAAAAGACTTTCTAGATAATCTAGTCCAACCATCTACCTATCGCCAATAGTTGTAGTAAGGGTAAATGCAGTGGTATTGTCCAGCCTCAGCAGCAGCTAGAGAGGTGCAGTAAAAACACACCAGGGAAATTTTTAATGATTACTTGGTAAAGTGACAGAGTGCAGTGGTTTTGTCACGATTCTCCACAAACTCATGTATTTAGAGGGCTGTGTTAAGAGGATCAGCATTACACATCATAGATGCCTCAAAGAAGGTGCAATATTCGAATTTTCATGACTTTAGGTCTCTATTTTAGCCTCTTTCTCAAGTATCACTGAGGCCCTTTGCATAGAATTGTAGAATCATATTATCGTAGAACCATAGAATCCTTAGGGTTGGAAGGGACTTTTAAATGTCATCTAGTCCAGCTCCCCTGCAATGAATACTACAGCTAGATTAGGTGGACCAGGGCCTGATCCATACTCACCTTGAAAGTCTCCAGGGAAAGGGCATCAACCACATCTCCAGGCAACCTGTTCCAGTGCCTCACTACCCTCACTGTGCAAGTCTTTTTCCGTATATCCAACCTAAATATACTCTCTTTATGAAGCCATTTCCCCTCATTCTATCACCACAGACCCTGATGAAGAGTCTGTAGCTCCCCTCTAGATATTAAAAGGCTATCAGGTCACCCTGGAGACTTCTCCAGGCTGAAGAGTCCCAGCTCCCTTGGCCTGTCCTCATAGGAGAAGCGTTACATTCTATGGATCATTTTAGTGGTCCTTCTTTGGATGAAATCCATCAGGTCCATGTCTCTCTTGTACTGAGACATATCTGGCCATAGTACACTAGGTGAGGCCTCACCAGTGCAGAGCAGAGGGACAGGATCACCTCCACTGCCTTGCTAGCAATGCTTCTTTGGATACAGCCCAGGATATGACTGGCCTTGTGGGCTGTGAGGGCACATTGCTGGCTCATATCCAACTTCCCACCCAGCAGTACCCCAGCTCATTTTTGGCAGGGCTACACTCTTTCATATACTTTCATCCCCCAGTTTTTATTCATAATGGGGGTGGCCTCAACCCAGGTGCAAGATCTTGCATGAGGAACCTTATCAGATTCACCTGCACCCACTGCTCAAGCCTGTCTAGTGTCCCTCTGGATGGCATCCTGTCCTTCTGCTACAGTGATCTTATGCCTGTTTTATTGGTTTTGTTAATGAGTCTACTTATCAAGTATATGAACAGGAAGATGCAATTATAAATAATATAGGTTAATGGGATCTTAATTTTATCAAAATAACCTTTGCAGAAGTTTGACATCAACTCTCTCTTAAAAAATATGCAAAGTGACATAATTATTCAGTTAGGTCAAATAATTGAGTAATCCAGATACTGAATATCTTCAAAGGATTAATCTTTTTATTAATTTTAACTAAGACCAATACATAAGCTTGCAAATGTTGAGAAAATTAATTTCTTATATAGAGAATAAATGACAGCAGAACTGTGAACGATCTGCTGGGTTTCTTCATATATTTAAATGAAATTATGTTTAAATGAAAATTGTAATGAATTTTCAGTGAAAAACGAACGATTTTATAAGTATGTGCAGTCTAACTCCAAGCATATTAAAGAGAGAACTCACTACATTACATCTGATCACAGGTTGTTCTGTTTCATGACATTTTGCATCTTTTTCTTTTTTTTTCCTCCTTAATTTACCTACCTTCAACTTTCACATCTTACATTATGAACTTTGCCTAGCAGAGCAGTTCTATGCTTCTAAATAATTAGCAGTGAGAAAGGAGCAAAATGATCTTATTCTAAATGCTGTTCATCTACTTTTTCCATGGGTGTTAGTTCAGCATGGAGAAGTGAAAAAATATATGTATATATATTATTATATCAATATTATCTATACCTACATTTCTTGAGGAAGTGGAAATGTACTATCTAGTTGACTAACCTCGAGATGAAAAGCCGATACTGAACAACAACAGCAGATACGTGAGGGATGAGGTGAGGTATCAGTGAGAGCTGATAAGCCTGCAGAGATAAAGAAACTGTCAGTATAAGACCAAAAATAATCTGTAAATTGGTAATTAAGATGTAACTGTGCTCCGTGCTGTTCCCACAACCTAGAAACTACTGTACTGAGTCCTGTGCACAAAAGTGCTCATGGTACCCAGTTGATTGATTCAAGGCAGAGTCTTACTAGCAGGACTTCTTTCTAACAGAAAGTGTGAACAAAGACTTAGTAACTGAAATTGCTGCAGGGTACCCAGGACAGCCAAAATGATAGCACTTTATGAAAAATACACAGTGGGGGGGGGGGGGGGGGGGGGGAGGGGGGGAGGGGGGTGGGTATGAGAGAGAGAAAGAAAACTTGAAAACCTTTTCCTCCAATGTAATTGAAAACACATTCCACAGTTTTGCTAAACATGAGGGCTGCCTCTGTAACAAACCAACTTGGAAGTACACTAAGAATTCTAGTAAGGCACCTGTGTATATTGCCATAAATCTAAAAAAAAAAAAAATACTGTGAACTGTGAATTTGAACTTCAAATGTTGTGCTCGGTTTGGTGGTTCCTAAAAATATACCATCAGAATCAGTTATGTTTTTATCTGCAAACCTAAGTGTAGACAAATTCAGTACCAAGATTTTGACTCAGCAGCTTCCTGAATCTTGCTATTGAGACTTGCTATTTCATCCTGTAGTAAAGGGCTGGTAAAAGCATTTTATTTTTTTCTGCAATTTACATATATCTTGACTATTAAAACAACGGCATAGCAAAATTAACTATATCCACATTATTAGCTGACTATGATTGCTAATTTGCTTGGCTCAAATCAATACAGAGGTCAGGAAGCAAATGTTAGTTCTGATTTATATGCTTGTCTGAACCTCCTACTCTACTACTTATAGAGTGCTAAAACACTCCAGGAGATAATAAGACTATGCATTCCCCTGAAAGCAGTCTTGAGCTGACCCACTTAATTCTGGAATTAGAAAATTCAGTTCTCTTTTGTTGTAAGATTTTCTTAATCTGTATCAGCATCTTGAGACACAACAGCCAGCACTTCTTCTCTGCCTACATCTCTCAGGCTGCCTCTGCTTTTCAGACTATATTCTAGCACACAATAGAGGTATCTTCTCCTGGTTCTCAGCCAGGAATATTTTATTGGTTCCACCGAAGCATCCACTGATTTTTTGCTTGTTTTTTTAATATAGTATTTAGAGTTATTTATGAGAAAATCTGGATCCCATGCCATCTTGATTCTCATAGATTGCACTTTCAGTTCTTTTTCTGCCATGCTAGGGTTGGAGTTAAAAACTGTTAGCAGTTACTACCCAAGCAAGAACTATTAACAGGCAAAACCTGCTACAGCAGGTAATAAATTAATTAACAAACAAACAAAAACCTACAAAACAATACACACACACACAAAAGCAACTCCCGTGCAAAACACCTCCACTAATGGGCTATCTTGAAATGAACAAGAGACATTATCTGCCCTGACTAATTAGTAAATTCATTGTGTAACATTCAGGAAGAGAGGAATGTGCTAATTTCCCAGAAGGAGGATATATCTGAAGCCCTATTCCTTGACCCTTTAAGAAGTACATTAGGGAGAGAATCAGAGTTGCTGTATCTTGCAATTTAATTAGGCAAGTGTTTAAGAAAAACTAATTATTTGTTAGATCCTTCATCTGTAGTTCTTTCTCATACAAATGAATAACTGCAAGATGGGTTCCTAATTACATCTTATCAACTATTCAATCTATTCAGAGTCCAAAAGAGAGGAGTGTATATGCAGACACTTGAATGCTGTTAATCCACTATTCACTGTAATTTTTTTCTGTTACTAAGTTTTCTAGAGTAGAAGTGCTAAATAAAGTGAATTAGAATGGCAGACCTGTGTAGAATAGTTCATTTTCAATTTTAAATTTCTGTTCTTCTCTAGCCACTTCCTGTAACTCTGCATCCACCTTTGACACTGGTTCTTGTTATTTTGCTTAAATGGTCAAGGAGGGATACTGCTTCGCTGAGAAAAAAAAGTATTAATAAGTCTACCTCCGTAACAGTTTTACTGCTGGTCACTGGAAAACTGGCAGAATAATTGAACATGAGAGTGACAGGAAAATGATAATTTTTTACAGAGAAAAGTCAATACTAGAAACAGTAAGCAATCTTTTTCCAGGTTTTAGTTTTACACAGAGAGAAATATCCAAGACATTTTTTTCTAGCTAAAGTCTCCCAGAAATGAATCATAATATCTGTAATGTGCATATACATACTGTAATTTAACTGGTCTTTAGAACAATGAATCTCTAGTGTGAAATTTTCCTTGTTAGTGATCAGCATAAGCTATCGTTCTTAATGCAATTATGAATCTAAGACTTACAATCTATAGGCAACAGAGTAACAAGATGATATAATTAAACTTCTCATTTGGTTCACTGATACCTACAGGGAATAGGCAGCCATTAGTATAAGAAGCTCACTTTTTCTATCAGCAAAAAAGACTCTAGCATAGATTAAATTACATATCATAGGCTCTTTATTCCCTAAGCTATGCAAATAAATTGTTCCAGCATTCTTTTTATTTGGAATAACATTAAAGAAAAAAAGGCAGCGCAGATAAGGAAAGAAACTTTCAAGATGCCAAGATGCACCAAATCCACCAGACTCTTTGGGGAAATTTATCTCCTTGAAGGAAGATCCAGCGTACAAAGACTACCATCCAACAATGGACAGCTTCATAAACAGGAACCAAGACCTACACTAGTCCACTTACCTGGGAGCCAGAGCCATCCAATAAAATTTCCCAACAGAACTAGGATAGCTACCTCCCATAGCCTCCAAAAGTCTGTATATATTGTGGCATGCCTTCCTTCACCTCACTTTGGTCAGTAACCTGACTGGGAAGGCTTAACAGCTTTCACCTCAGTAGGAAAGCTGTGTTTAATCTGGGTGGCATTGGGTTGATAAGCCTAGAGCTTTCAGCCACTGCATCAATAGCATAAGCTATTGATTCTCAGCTAATGTCTCTTTCAATAGCACATGGTCTGTCAGCAAAGTAAATGGGCCCTCCTTAAAAGATTTCAGCGATCAATTCACTTACCACGCAAGCAGGCATTCTTAGTTGCCCCATAGTATTTTTCACACAGTCTTACAAGGCAGACAGTCCCAGAGCAGAAGTTTCTGTACATGTTAGTTATCATCACTGTGGCTGGTCTTTTTAGTATCATCAGTTCAGGAAGTCGTGGGCAGTGTGCTGGCACACCTAGCTGATTATCCTTGGTGAATAAGCACAGTTCTTTCTGTTACGTCTATCATGCATTACATATCCTTTTAAAAACAGGTAGATAAAAGAAACAAACAAACAAAACAAACAAAGAAAAAAAAAACCACAAAACCTTTTTTTCACTGGGTTTAGAATAAGATAATCTTTTTCAGTGGTAAAACAAAGTGGCCTACAAAGAGGACTTCTTCCTTCATCTCTTCTTAGAGGCACTCCAGAATATATAGCTTTTCTTCCCGTAACAAACACTGAATCAAACAAGTACTACAGTATCCTGGGGGTAAAAAAAATAACATAATGAGCTTTAGAATACAATAGATACAAAAATATAAGAATATTATATTTTAGGTAAAGTATAATAAGAAATGGAAAATTCAATCAGTGTGACAAGGTTCATGTAAGAAGTGAACTAAAAGAAAGAAGTAACAACAGCAACAAAACCTAGAACACACATTCTTCAATCAAACAATTAGGAAACCTGTTACTACTGTCCAGATAGTGAAAAGGAAAAAGCAAGAAGGTTTTCACAGAACTTATTAATCCATAGATACTTCTAGATATGGATATATCACTGGAAACAGTCAGTAGCATCCACCATTCATTATGACGCCACATAATACACTGAGGTTTTTAAACTCATACACCTATAACTAATGAAGAAAACCTTAGGAAAAACTAACAATTTACTACCTGCCTTTTTGCCTATCACCTACTATTAAAACTACTACTACCTACTATAGCTATTAAAACTATCTTAAAATCTACTATTTATAAGTTATAAAATTTGAAGAAAAAATATTTTCAATAAACTTGATCACAAAATGAACTTGAACACTGGGAACTAAAACAGAATATTTTTTTTCTGATTGCATGTTACAGGATGCTTGGTAGAAAATACTTCTTTCAACTTTTATTTCATTACTTCTGCCTGAATACAGAATTTCAATTCTAAACCACCTATAAAAAGCTAAATATTCTACCATGTCAAAACTTATAGAGAAAAAAACCATATTTTATTTTATTTATATTTCTGTTATTATCATCTTAAATTTGCTTTACTCAGGAGGACAACTGGCATGCTTAGTAACAGATATCTCACACATAAAGAAGGTTCTCTATATCCCCTATGATAAAGTTCATGTGAAATCGAGAATAACTTCCTTTAACAGAAAAAAAAAAAAAAAAAAAAAAAAGAAAAAAAAGAAAAAAAAAGGAGATTTTAAAGATGTTTTATGAGGATCTGCTTGAGAAACTGTGAACAGTAGGAGAACAGTAGGAGTCTTGGATAAACAGCTCTTTAACACAAACTGCCAAAAAAAAATGTTATTAAAGAGGAGCTAGTAACTGTGTGGATATATTCTCATATGTGAGCATATATTCACATACATGTCCCTAAACCCAAGATTTCCAAATCAACTCTGCTGAGTAAAATCAGAAAGATCTTTAAAATTCAGATATTTCTGATGGATAAATTGTTTAATAATTTCTTTAAAATCTCCAGTGATGTGGATGCCATTTCCTTTTCAGGAGGCAGTTAATTCAATTTATGCTCACCCTTACACTCAGCACGTTTTCCTCCACTATCCAACCCACATCTGCTTTGACATAAATTATTTGGTGCCTTATCCTTTGGAAGGAATACATTGCCTTTTAACTTGTAACATTCGCTGTATTTATAACTGACGACTGTTATTACAGCTTTTCTCTGTTCATTGTCCTCTACATTAAACAGCTTCAGTTCTATTTTTCTTCATAGATTTATTTTTTTTTTCTTTCCTTCTTTCTTTTTTTCCTTTCCTTCTCTTTTTTTTTTTTTTTTTTTTTTTCCTAGACCTCTGATCCATTCCTTTCTTTGTGCTCTGGATTTGTTAAAAGGTCACATGTAACCTGAACACAGTAATTCAGCTGTGGCCTTATTAAAATGGAAATACTCTGAGTTTTACACACTCTGTAGACAGCATAATCTATACATGTATATTTTTGAAGCAATGTGTAAATTTTGATTACTACTTGGTCCGTGATCTATCTTATTCTCTGTAACTCATGCATTTTGAGCATGTTCTTAATTAATTATTTTACTGTTTTCAGGAAGATTTTAAAACTTAATCCGTAAGATTAATTAAGAATGAGTTTAATCATGGATGAAAACTTAGGGAGGAAAGAATGCTGATAGATGAGAACATATCCATGCAGTTACTAGCCTCTCTTTACTAACATTTTTTGTTTTAGTAGTTTTGTGTTGAAGAGTTGCTAATTCAAATTCTCAGGATGGATCTAATGTAT
The DNA here is from genome assembly GCF_054131305.1 of Coturnix japonica. NCBI lineage: Eukaryota > Metazoa > Chordata > Aves > Galliformes > Phasianidae > Coturnix > Coturnix japonica. The sequence continues at coordinate 104,366,453 of NC_140663.1, read as the reverse complement.
TGAAAAATGCCAGATAAGTGCTTATGTAAACTGACTATCATGTGGCTGAGGAAATAAGTGTTTGCAAAGGGATCTGCTATAAACCTCGTGTAGTCATGCTTCAGTAATAGAATATTTCAATAAGAAGAATATTGTAATCTCTTGCTGACTTCTACCTACAGTCAGCTTTCCAAAACAGAAGGTAACAGTGCTGCGGTGAAGGAGTAGCTACATTTAGTGCAATACTGCATTTAGCCAAAGAGGGAATTCTGTAACCATTAATACTGTATATACAAGGGTTAAGTTTTCATATTCAAAATGTTCATTTGCCCTCCCATATATCAATTTACTTCAGACAAAATAGATTTTCCCACAGTTTGATGAGGATTAAGTTGTTATTAACAGCTGCAGATTCATATCTTGTTGCAGTGAGGGACAAATATGAGATGGGAAAAATACCAGCAATAATGGCATGGTAGTAAATATGTTAGTATTGTAGGCTGCAAGGTTTTGTTCATTGAAATACTTTAAAATGTCTCCTTAACCATAAGCTTTTTGATCTCATCTCCTCTTCAAAATCTCCCTAGGAAGGCCATACAACCCTTGCACAAAACAACACAACTCCTACAAGTTCCATGTCTCCTCAGCAGCTTTTTTTCTCTCTGGGGATATGGGGTACCTCGTGATTTCCTCTCAAAGGGCAGTGTGGCCAGAGAACCAGATATGACTCTTTGTGCCAGGGGTAAAATCACCTCATGGCTTACCCCTGATATTTGCTCCCTTCTGATTGAAATGTGACCTGGAGTTTACTGTGTTCTGCAATGCTTTGTAGAAGCTCCTGAGTACATGAAGGACCCCTGAGAGAATAAACAGGGTGAGTACACAATAATAACTTCTAGATTTATGCAACTAAAGAGTAAATCTTTTCATGTTTATGACACTGAATGACTGATGCTTCCAAGATCTGTTTTATATCCTCCTTAAAACATCTTTCCATTATTTAATCCTTTGGTTTATTTTACTTAAGCAGCTAGGTGCATTTAATCTGCTGCCTTTCGCTGGTATTTGATAAAATAAATGTACCTCTATTAAAATACGGTTCATTTAAAATAAATTGTGTGCTTCCATAAAGAATGATTTGCACTATGCTTGTACATAAAATGAGATGAGGTGGCTAAAAGCTAAAAGTATTGCATTCAGAAGCAAGAAGCATTCAGCCTGTGATGTGTTAAATAAAAATATTCTAATAGCTATGCTGAGTTCCTGTGGATAGGGTTTCACGCTATAGCAAGGCTCTGAAAATTTACAAAAAGATATCGGTATTAAAACACATTTGAATGCAAAGGGCACATGCAGTGTTAGAGAGTTTATACAATAAGGACAGTGTATATACCCTGGACTGGAGCCTCCGGAGTTTTGGCAATTGCTATGATAAATTTAATATTTTCAACAAACATTTATATCAGTAGGAACTGAGTATACAAAATATCCAACAGAATCAGACCACCACATAATACTTGTCCTAGAGCTGAGAAGTTATCCTAGGAATATTAATACATTATAGGGAGAGAAAAGGCTGCATGAACATCTTGGGAAATAGCTCTTAAATGGCTTACAAGTCCCTCTGGTAAAAAATGGGAAGCCTCCTAAAGCCAGAAAGGCCCTCCTGTATAACAACTCAGAGTAAACAATTTTAATATATATTTTGTCAATAGGAAGAACTATAATAAACATTTAGAGTTAAAATAAGCCATTTTATTGGTTTTGTTTGAACTGATTTAGGAGGAAGCAGGAGAATACTCAAGACAGAAAATAATTAATGTAAATAATGCATGGGAAGCTTTTACACTGATGCTTCCAATTGCAGAAATGTGATTAGCATTTCACTTATCAACTGGCAGTTTTAGGTCACTGGCCTAGTCTAGCATGAATAAAATTAGCGAATGAAAAATGGCAATCATGAAGCAAAATTAAAGAAAGGCGATTTGGAAAGGGAACTTTTGCTACATCAAGTAAAGCAGATTAAATTTAATACCTCATTTAATGTCACCATTAATCTGTCATTGCACTGGGTCAATATGTGTAGAGGCAAATGGAGACAAAGAGGAGACTCTGGGTAATGGGGCTTATGTGCATTTCCTTCACTTCGGAAGTTTGACTTGGTAAAGATTAAACAGACTGAAAATGATTAGTCCCGGCCTTTGCAGTGCCCTTGAGATCTGGGGCCCTCCCTAAATAGCTGAGTAATCACAGATGATGACATCAGGTTCAGAGGCACAACACCTGGAAAAGCAATGCTCCCGTTACAGGTAAACTCCATCACCAATGGTTTTCAGATTCTGCCAGAGCTGAGTATGCAGAGCTGCCCTCAAGGTGATATATTAAGTTCCACTCCAAATCAAACAGTATTTCAGAATCAGAGATGTGATGTACTCTTCACACTTACTGCTCTCATAGTCCATATTTTTAATCTATAGATAGATACACACATAGATATACACATATATGTGCATATATGCATGAATATGCATATACATAAAACATCTCAATTCATAAATAAATTAAAACCCATCTGCAAACTCAGGTTCAGGCATAGGTTTAAACTGCAATGAACTAAGTGTGAACATAAAAACAGCTTCCAGAACTGGGTCACAATACTTGATTCAGACAGTAGGTGCTGGTGAGTCATTTCCACTGCTATGTATAAAAAAGGAAACTCATCTACTCCTACATCTTTATAATAGTGTACTTTAAGGCCATTGGTTCTTGGAAGTGCAAGCATGAATCTTATTTTCCATTAATTTCCACATAGAATCACTGTTTAAAGTTTTTATTTGATATTTGATTACAGGTATAAATGACAGCCATAAGACCACAAGAAAATGTTGCAGCTGCATACAGAAATAAAATGTTTTTTCGTATTTCGCTGCAAGCAAAGGTGCATCAACCGTAGGGAAACTGATAGTTTGTGAGAGGGATATACTAGTAACTTTTAAAGACTTAAGAAAACAAAACTTTTTAGTGTTTGAATGTTGCCTTGGAGATACTGAAAAAATTCTTGCAGTCTGTAGAATTGGGCACAAGTTCTCCAATAAAACAGAAGCTACTGTTTCTAAAAGTATTAATCATTTTCACAAGAAAGAAAAGAATTTTCTGTTTACCGTTAAGGAATATTACATTATTCTGCAAGCATGAAAAGCATTAGATAAACAGCTAGACCCATGCAGTTCAGATAAGAGTATAAATGACATTTTTTGTCCTAAATTGGAGAAGTAACAGTGATACAGAAACACACACACCAACACAAAAATCCAAAGGAATCTTGGTCCCTCAGTGAAACCATATTCGTGGAACAAGTTAGAAAGATATGTTAACCTGACATTGTTAGAGAGTCTGACAAATTTAATTAGTATTACCCACTTATTATCTGAGAACCATCAGAAAAATGTTTAGAGTTGAATTCTCCTACCTCGTCTATTAGAAAGCTATAAAATTTTGTTGGAGAATCTGAAGAAAATAGATTAGATATGACCATATAAATTTTGTTCTATTTCTCAAAACAGAATACCTTCCTGAGCATGAAAACAGGCAACAAGAAATTACAAGAGTGAAGTAGACAGAATGTACTAGTAGCCAGTAGTCTCAGATAAGATCAAGTTTGAATAGGAAAAAATAGTTATTTTTCAGTAGGAAACCTGAAATAAAGGCAGTATATAAGTTACATTTGCTCTCTACAATATCACTAACATGCATGTAGAGTACAGGAAAGATGAAAACTAGGTGCACAAGTCTTAGCAATAATAAGCTTGGGTCTTTGGTGTTGTGGTATGTGACAGGTTTGTATGTGATTGCAAAATAACAAATTACAATTATAGATGATAACAGAAAATGTTTATTCTAGACTTTGAGGTTCTAGGGGCTTACACTCAACAAAACTTTCATCTTTTGTGCCAAAAGCATCAAATTCTGCTTCCTGTCAAAAGGTAATTTTTATTGTTATTTCTTAAGAATGGAAAAATGTTTCAACTATTGGAGTGTAAATTCATTTTCCGTTGTTGTTTGGTTTGGTTTTTAGTGCTACTTATTTTACCACAGGTAGCGTTAAGTAAGCTACGATGAAGGTGAAAAGTAGTGTCAGACTGACCTGTGCTGGTGCAGCCACAAAAGAAAGCAGAATTTTGCTCAGTCATAGCTGTATGGGAAACTGGAAATCACATCCTGAACCTCTGATTAATCAGCTGAGGCAAGTTTCAGGTCAGCTCTGGGAGCACAGGTGAGGGTAATTCAGCTGTGCTCCTGGAAGGGGTGGAGCCTGACTCCACCTCCTCTAGACCTCATTTAAGGGCTGACCACCCCTATAGCAGCATCTCTTTGAGACGTCTCCTTGGTGTAGATTGCTTCAGGTCCTCTATTGGGTGAGTCTTTCCTTTAAATAACCTTTTGGATACTTATCACCACCTCTCTTGTACCATCTTTGCTTTATTGTCATTATACATCACTGTACATATTGCAGAAGAGAATATATAGGAATGTGGTGAGAGTCAGGAAATTTGGACTGTCTCAGATGCTGGTGATACCTTGAATCCAGATGGTCAACTGCATCTGTGTGATGGAGAGTATGCTGATGGTCTAACAGAGCATGCTAGTCTACTGCTTTTCAATATTCCCAGGCAGATTTTAGATAAATGAAATAATACAGAACTCTTTTGAAACAGCAAGTTACTATCTCATGGAAATAGCATTAGGACTAGATCTTTGTTACTTCTGAAAATGTATGTAGTTAGGAAACTTGAATTATAAAAGGAATCTTTAAGAAGTGAAGATTAACTATTCTAAACATAACCTTGTGTGGTTATATTATGAATAGGATATGCAAATGTTTATATCTCTTAATTCAATTTTTGTGCAGATGCGTATTACTTATCAAATACAATTTTGCTGTGAAGTACTGATAGAATGAGATCTGATCTTTCTGACATTTTGCTTTGGGATGACCCCCCCCACAGGACTCAGTGTTTGCAATCCATTAGCGCCCCCCTCGAAAGTCTTTCTTGGGCTGTAAACTACTGAGAGCTAAACCTGTTGTAAGATTTTTTGAGACTGCTGAAATAGATAACTTGGCTTATGTGCTGAAATGTACCACAGCAGCTGACTGCAGACTTCAGGAAGAAACTACTAAATCCTCTTTTTAGTTGCTATCCTTTTGGCTCCCAGTAGCTGAAGATAATGATGTAAGTACTGAAGGTTTATGAATCAAAATACTTTAAGTATAGACTTGCTGAAGCTCCTGTTAGCTGTCTGCATTTACGAAGGCTGAAGACTATGAACCAGCATTACACAAACAGCTGGGGTGCAGTTCCTGTGTCTGCATGCGTGATCACAAATAGCAGAGAGAATATATCCAGGTTTGTTTCTGAATATGACACATAGAAAACAAGATATTCTTGTAAGAAAATACCTGTGTGGAGGTAACAATGCTTTAATTCAAAGCCTGCATCCGTCCTGATGCAATAACTCACAGGATACTTAACTAGAAGTCTGTAGGCAACAGGTGTTTGGCAAAGCACCATGTGACTCTCATTTAGCTGATTCTTTATTTTGCAAATGAACAGAAGAAAATGAATTATCCTAGGTAAATCTGTTAAGAAGCTCAAGCAAAGCTCTGGGACAAAAGAATACACTGATGAATTAGAAACAAAGATCAAAGAAGCAAACAGCCAGAGGTGCTCAGCTGCAAGGAGCTAGAGTATCTCATCCATTACCTGTGGGTGTTGAAACATGGGGAATTATTGATAGAGATGGGAAAAACAGTGAGGCTTAAATATTGAAAGTTAAGGTTCTAAATGTACTTAAGGTACTTCCACGATATGTCAGGCTAACCAAGGCTGTAAAGTCTTGATTTTGGAAATCTTTAAAACATGTAAATCATTAAATTTCATTTGTTATGCTTTTCTGTTATTGTTAAAAAAAGCCACAATTGTTTTCAAGTTGTCACTCTTGCAAGTTCTTAATTCTGTAATTTAAAGATTAAAACTGGAAAAAAAAAAAAAGCAGTAAATGTATTACATTACATTTGATGTCTGACTGAGATTCAGACAGATGTTAGGAGTTTAAGGATCTCTAAATTCCTTGAGACCTGGACTCCAAAACATCTGTGTCAGTACATCAAATCTGCTACTAAACAGACTGTCAAATATGCAAGACACTTTAAATATTTTAATGTTCAGATATAGAAATCCTTCATCTCCATTCCCTTAATTCTCTTAGACATAAGCTTTAAAATATGATTTTAATATTGGAAATACTAATACATCATAACATTTTCAAGAAACAGTCCTTTTCCTAGATTAAAGATGAAGCTGTATACCTAAGGTTTTCATTTTAAGGGTTCGAGATGAATAAGAGAGCATGAAGACATTTTTGTCTACTATACTTCTTTGGCTCATACTTCTCTCTCTGTACTGCAATTGAGTTTGTTTTTTTTTTAACTACTGTATCAATTATAATGAAGACCTCTGAATATTGAAGTATGTCTGTGAAATTCATAGGATTCATTTATTTTTTTAATAAATCACAGAATAATTGAGGTAGAAAGGGATCTCTGCACACAGTCTTATCAAACTCCATACTAAAGCAGGGACATGCAGAACTGAGTGCCTCAGTCCATGTCCACATGACATTTGAAGATCTCCAAGGAGACTCAGCAACATCTGAGTAACCTGTGCCAATGCTCCACCGCCAATATGGCGTAGAAGTGTTACCTGATTATTGTGGTAATCAAATCTGCACCACCCAGCTGTTTGCTCATTGTCTGTCCCCCAGAGAAAATGGTGAAAGAACTGGGGGAAAAAAAGAACACAGCAGAACTTGTGCATCAAGATAAAAACTTTTCACTAAACAAAAGAAAAAGAAGGCAAAAGGAAAATGATAGTAGTAATGATAATAATATATATTTACAAAATGATGCATGATGCAAAGGCTCACCACACACTGGCTGATGCTCAGCCAGTCCCCGGGCAGTAGCAACTTCCTACCAACTCTCCACCATTTTTTAAAGCTTTTTTTTTTTTTTCTTTTTTGCATGATGTTATAAGGTATAGAATGTCTCTTTGGCAAGTTTAGGCGAGCTGCCCGGATTCTCCCAGATTTCATTGCCACTTGTCCTGGCAATGAGCACTACTGAAAAGAGCCTGTCTTCATTGCACCCTCCTTTTTTGCACCATCCCTATCAAACTTTCTTTTTTCTTTGTTCCATATTTCTGTCTTTCCTCACAGGAGGGATACCCTGAGGTGCTCTCTCCAGTATGCTCATGTCCCTCTTGGGCTGGGAAGCCCAGAACTGGATGCATTACTATTGATTTGTATGTTCTTACCAATACTAAGTAGAGATCTGCACAGGCTTTGTTTTCATCTGTCCATGAAAAGCCAGCTGGAATCCAATGCAGTTCAGTTAATCCTATGAGCACATGACCCAGGCATATTGTACTACACAGGAAGGAACTTGGTTATATGAGAGAAATGATGCAGTCTTTTCTCAGATAACAGGTCTGAGGAAAGCTTGGGAAGCCCCTTGAGGTATTTATTTTATTCATATGCTCCATTATTTTGATAAGTTCTGGAGTATTACAGTGTGGATATGCTGTTTTTGTTGAGACCACAAAAAACTACATTCTTCAACTGTCTCCTGTTTGACAAGATGTTCTGTAACTACTATTTCTTGTATGTAAGTGGGAGAAATATTTTGTGTGTGCTTTTTTTCCTGATTCAAAACAAAACCAACTTAAGATCTATTCATCTCAGTTGTGGCTGTATCAAATGTCTATGAGAAGGGAAAGGAAGGAGGGGAGGAAAGGATTATTTTATGCATATGACCACCTGTTTCTGACTACAAGCTGTATGCTATAGTCTGTATGACTGAAAACTAACAAGGATTTAACTGTAGAACCAATGTAAGAATTTAAGAAATAAGAGTCTTGCTATCAAGTCAAGTAAAAACAATTGAAAACATTTTCATTTCACATATCCAGTCCATAGAAGTTCTCTGTGATTCAGATTTAGTCAGTAGGCATTTGTCTATTCATTGTCTACATTGCTGCCTTTTAGCAAGCACAGAAACACAGTAAATCAGCTAAACGTCTTTGCTGAATTCTCTGTGATTATCATGATGCGAAAATACAATAAATAAAATTTCACGTGCCATTTACTCTGGAGGCCAACATCAGAATTCTACAATTTTATTGCAATAAAATAGTATATTTAGAAAATTTAGCATAAGAGACAGAAGAAACTTTACTTGTCTTTTTGGCCAAATAATGCAGTTAGATTAATATTTCAGTTTTAAAATGTATTTTATATTTTCCTGTCTGCTGGCTCATCTCCTACAGACAGTTTGCCTTTTGAAATCATATGAAGAAAATCTCCAATTTATTTTCAGTCACACCCAATAAACATTGCTGAGATATACAGCCTCAAGACATGAAGTTCCATGGCATCACTCAGTGAGGTTCTCTTACTTCAGCTTGAATCTCTCCACAGCCAAAAAAGAGTTGTGAATTGGGCACAAAAAGATTTACAGAAGCCCATTTTTCTGCTTGGGGTCAACAGTACCTGTTTATTAGTATCTGTGGATACTCTTTCCACAGAGTTATCTCTTTAAGAGCCTTAAGCCACTGTGATGAAGCTTATTGGTCTTAGAGCAGCTCTTGAGCTCAGAGAAGCATTTCTTATTTAAGTGCACATAAGCAATTCCTCTGTGATCTTAGCTTCACTTGTGACATATTTGGGGAAAGTTAAATCTGACAAGTAATACTGTAGGCATGTTTTTCAGTCACTTGATTGTGATAAATACAAGTTAGATCAGAATCCTTGATATTTTAAAATATCTTGTGTTCCTATATGCTGTCCCTACTGATCCTTATGTTGAAAACCATCCTGTTTCTCAGTTCCTTTAGAGAGCTGGTCTGTCAATATTATAGTAGCTTTAACCCTTCTCCTCTCTTCTGCTCAAGTTTTCTTCTCAGGAACTTGACCTATAACCCGCATTCTTCTGTAAATGCTAAGTAATTTTAGGGCTTGCTTTAGTTAATATGTATGCAACTGACTCCCTATGTATTCATGGATATTTTTTTATCTTAATGATTTTTATTTTTTTTTCTTTACAACTATCATTTGCCCTGCAACTACTGTTGACATTATACATCCTGCCTTTACTAACACAGAAAGGAATGCCAACATCAGTTTATAGTCTCTCTTCAGTCTTAGCTGTTTTTGGTATCCCTTCTTAGAGGGAATGGTTTCAAGCTACGGCAGGGGGGGTCCAAGCTGGATGTTAGGAAGTATTACTTCTCAGAAAAGGTGGTCAGGCACTGGAATGGACTGCCCAGGGAGGTGGCAGAGTCGCTAAACCTGGGCGTATTCAAGGAACGACTGCATGTTGTGTTGAGTGACATGGTTTAGAGGGAACTATTGGTAATGGGTGAACGGTTGGACTGGATGATCTTTTAGGTCTTTTCCAACCTTGGTTGATTCTATGATTCTTCAGCCCATCTTCCTGATTTTTCAGAAAAAGTTTCAACGTTTCTTTTGGCTGCAGGAAACAGGGAAATCTACCTAAATTGAAGGAATCCAAGGAAATTGAAATTTAACCTTAAGTATTTTTATTAATATTACAGGTCCTTTGAACCTGATACTTCTTTATTTTGCCTAAGGCAGCACTTCTGCTGACATTCTTGCTGAATTAAAGTTGAGACAAATTACCACTTACACAAAATCATAGCCATAGTTTCCACAATTTCCGTCATCTACTGCTAGCCTATTTTTAATGTTCCTGTGCACTGCATTTGCAATGTAATTGCAACATGCTCTTGCTTTTTTTTTTTTTTTTTTCTGTGAGAATGGTAACTGTAATGTAAAATCCCATGTTCTGGAAACAGATTGTAAAAGAGATTTAGAAGTACTAATTAGTCTTTGATAAATAGTGAAAGAGCTATAGACAATTCACTTATTCACATTCTAGATTTATGCAGTAACAAATGATACTAAGGTTAGGGGGCACAAATACTGTGTATCTTGCAAATGCACTTTTACCTCCTCTGTACTACCTACCTGCTCCATGTTTCCTGGCCCACCAATACTTCTACATCCATTCCCTTCCCTCCTCCTGCCTCCACTTCAATGGCAATGCTGAGAGGCTATCTATTATGTGCTTTAAATCCTGCAATGACTGACTGAATCATAATGGAAGAAGGCCATGTAGAGGGAATAAATAAATGAATAAATAGATAAATATGTAATATTAAAAAAAAAGACCCTTGTTCTCCCCAAGAAATAATTAGAAAAGCGAGCATCATAAATCAATATAAAAACCAGACACATTTAATAAATGAGAAATGTGAAATAATTCCACAAATTTATCATTTGTTCTGATGGAATATGCTGCCGGTGTTTTTCCCTTTGCTGCTGTTTTGTTACGTCTTTTTCCAAAGCCAACTCTTACATAAGAGGAATATCTTTTAATGCGTTTATTAGGCCTTCTGAACTATTAGACACCTGTACTACCTAAGTAGTGTTTTTTCTCTGACTTGCCTGCTATTTATTCTGGGTTATGATGGCAAGCTAAGGGTTACACTGGCTTCTCTGCAATTTTTGAGCATCCTTAAATCAACAGATATATCACATGAGTTTTCAGTGTACAGTACCGGAGAGGAAAAAAAAAAAAAAAAAAAAAGGATACAATACTCAGAAATCTGGTTTCCTAGGTCTTGAGAAAGCTGGCTGTGGCATACAAATTAGAGTTTTGTTTCCTCTGAAAAAGCTGGTAAACCTTCCCACAGGAATATGGTTAAAATACTAGAACTAACCAATATAATATATCAAACAATACATGCAATAGCATGTATATTGTACATTCCTCAGTTTACTCCTTATTCTTTACAATTATTTCCTCTCCTCTAGTATATTTTTATGTTTTTCTGATTTTCTCAGATCCAAAATTTCCAAACAAAAAATAAAGCTATGTTTACACTGAAATAGTTTTCTTATAGAAGCAAAATCCCATTAAGTCCAACTCTTTTCTGCTCAGAGTAAAAATAAATAGGTGTACTTTTAGCAGTCTTCCATTCATTCCCACCTCTGTTACGTGGATGAAAAATTAAGACTTTTGCGCATTTCCATTTGTTTGCATCTTTCTGTACAGTCAAGTATTTTGCATACACACAACTGCACAATTTTCTTTGCCCTGATGGGCATAGCCCTGATTAAAAGATGTAAATGCAAAGGCCAAATCCATCAAGCTTGACTTTGACTTCCTAACATGCTGTAGAAGGCCATAGATCACTTCACTGAACAGGATTTAAGAGATTAATTTGTGCCAGCAGTCAATGACAGGCATGCTAGGAGAAAATAGTAATGATGCTAACCCTTCAAAAAGCTGGTTGTTATCTACACTGATTACCGACTCCTCATTAAAGATCACTATTACCGTCTTCTATGGTATTTTCTCTGCAACCTGAGTGGTTAGTAAGTTTTCAGGACTTCCACAGTTTTTCCCATAAAGAAGAGACATCTATGTGATGACAAATATTACTTTCCTTGAATGCATCTTATTTCAAATAATGCAAATAATCTGCTGCTTCTCTCAGCACAAAAAGAATCAAAAAGTCAGGAAGCAGTTCATCGACTCACCATTTTTTACAGAAGTCACTGACTTTTAGCTTGCTCTCTCTCCTAAAGCAAATTACCTTCAACTGATACATTGACCTTTTTTTAAAAGCACACACAATAGTATGCTAAACTCAACACGGACCCATACAACAAATCCTTTATGCTTTTTTAGAGTGACTAATTCTACTGCATGAGACACACTCAATCTTGACATTAATCCAACTAGTAGTAAAATTTAGTTACTCACTTTTGAGTCAAATATACCTACTCTCCCACTCATATACTCAATATACCTACTCACAGATCAAGTGTGCCTCTTTATCAATTTGATGGACTGGAAGAAAGGAACATGAGGGCAAAGTAGATTATTCTGAATGGCCATTTTTTGCTTTCTTAATGGGACTTTTATTCTAAGTAGGCACCTGTCCTGGGAGAGCCAGACCGAATACATGTGTATGCAGAGGGCATGCTCTCCTCTCCTCTTGCATTACTATAGTGACATCACTTCCCTGAGACATGTCCTAGAGCTCAGACTTGGCAAAAATGGCTAGCTATCAGATACAACCAGAAACAAAGAAAGCAAAGCTCTTAGATTAGTGTGCTTGTAGGGAAAATTGAATGAATTTGAGAGGAAAGCCATTCTGCACGGACTGAGTCAGAAAAATGGACAAGTGTTAAATACTTCAATTAACTTCATGCCAATCAGATGTCAGTAACCTTTACACTAGTCTAGTATTAAAAATCTTTGTTTTCCTTTCTCAAAGAAAAAGAATCTCTTCCCAGAGCCTTGAACTCTGCATTTGTATTTCAGCCACTCAGTCCACTTTCCTGAGGAGGATCTGATCTTAACCTTACTTTAAAATCATCTTTGTCCAGGTCAGGAAGAATAAAGCCTTGGCTGACTGGATATTGAGACAAAGACTCAGTAACAGGTAGGCAACAACTGAGGTGCTTTCCAGCTGGAGATCTGTACTCTAAATTCTAAAACAGCTGCATAGAAAGCCAATAATACAAGATTAATGATTACTCATATGTTAACCTAGAATCTTTAGTGTTAACCACTGCTTTTTACCCACTCTTCTGCCAGTTTCTCTTTCAGGCTGATCTGGTCTCATAATCAGTTTCTTTGCTGAGGACTGCATTGAAGGTAAAGCAAAGCCTCCATTTCTCAGAGGTCTCTTTGCATCTAGAGATACACATCCCTATAACATTTTATGCCCTGGCTTACAATTCACACTTTTTCTCACTTCCCTCTCTACAAGCATCCATTTCTGAGGCAAGAACTGAGGAGAGTAAAAAGTTACTTGGGAAGATATTGAAGTTGACATGAGATCAGAATAAGCATTTTTTTCTCTTCAAGAGAGATTCAACGCTTCTCTAAAAAGACAGAAAGGGAGAACAACAAACTTGGACAAAGCAGCGAGTCCCTGCATTGGTTAGGGCTGGTTAGGCTTGTCTGCTGCAAAAATACTTCACTGAAATGAAGTGCAATACTGAAATGAATAAAACTTACAGGTTCCTTGCAGCTCAGGATATTCTATGATTCTATGCCCTTAACAGCACTGTTTTGTCAAGACTTCTGAAGGCAACCATGATTCAATTGGCCTAGAGTCTGATATGCAGTGACATTAGCAAATGGATAGAAAAATATCTCCGTCTGAGTTCAGAACCAAACCAGTCTTCTCCCACTGTTGCTTTCAAAACAGTTGCTAGCCCAAGTATCCCTTTTGGAAGAAGCACTATTACCCCTGTGCCTCCCTCCACAGCAGAAGGAAGTCAGCATGGGTGAAACAGGTTGCAAGGATGAAGGAATATCTGTGCTGGAGGTCAGAGCAGCAGTGGAATCAGAAATTTGTCAGGCACTGTAGTTGGATGATAAATATAAGCTCCTTGCCCTGTCCATCCCAGAGGATCAAATATATTGAATCAGGATCACAGGTTGCTTTCAGCTATTGGTTTCTAATAAGTATTCACAGAAATGGTGGAAGATGCAGCATTAAGGACTACTCACTCATCCGTGGAGTATCGGCATATTGTCTTGATAAGTAGTTAGCAGGTATTGTTCCACAGAGGCTCTGAGGTTTATCTTTGACAAGCACTCACTGCTGGGAAGAGAGGTGATTTTCACCAGCTGTTGGCACCCTGTTTTCAGATGCCATCTATGTCTAGTCAGATGGGGTCACTATGGATCTCCCTCCTCTTTAGTCAACCATTCTGTGCACAGAAAAGCTGACACAGCAGATAATGCTCACTCTATAAGCCCCATGCACATGCAGTCGCATCTGTACGAATCCTTGTGGACAGTCTTCCTTTCCAATTATATCAATGAACCAAGCTGTAGCTCCAATTTATAACTGTCACTGAGTTTAAAGAGAATTAAAAATGACAATCTACCATTTAGGAGTGTTGGAGCCTGAGAGCAGGGAAGAGGAAAAGGTCGGCCTGTGGACAGATGTTAGACAGAAAGCACTGACTGAGGTCTGTTTCCAAGGATCACCCCTCTGTTCCACAAAGTGTAGGATCAGTGAGTTTGAAGCAGAGAATTGTATACTTTCAGAACACTAAGGCAGCTAAGCTGAAGAACAGCACAAGCAGCTAAATAAAGTAAGTTCAGCAGTATAGCATGAAAGCAACAGCATTCCAATGGGACAAGTTTGTGAAGAGAACATAAAGCAAAAGGTGCAAGTGTCTTTTAAAGGCACATTTTAAAATCTAATGTTAAAGCTGTGAAAATTTGTAAATCTGCATCTCTGAAAACAGAAGTTGTGGCTGTGGAAATGAACTCAAAGTGAGACTCAAGCTATTGTATCAGAAAGATTTTGTTGTCATTGCTGTTTCATTATTGCAATAAATAAATAAGGGCTAAATACGTGTAGTATTACATCAGTTTCAAAAGTAATTTTTTTCTGTTTCATAAAAATGATTGCTGTTTGAAATGGAAATCAAGTTCAGTAGCTATTGCAACAAATATTTTTTTGGAGAATTCAATGAAATTTTAGAGCCAGCCTCTCACTGCAGGACTGTGCAGAGCAGCTGTACACTTCCCCTGCTGTAACGGCGATGCAGTAGTGGCTGTCACTGAGATGAGCTTTCCCTGAGTCCCAGCTCAAGGACAAAGGAGCCACTGACCTCCTTCTCTTGTGGCTCCCTCCTCTTTAGACTGTTTCATTCTCCATCTCCATTTCTTGGGTGGGCTCCTGTGTTACCAACTCTCTTAACAGGACCAATACCAAAAGAGTTCTATAACTTTTCCCTTCCATAACAAGTTTTGAGAAAAAGCTGTTTGTTGACTTGACTTTTTTTAATGGAAGACTTTTCTCCCCGTACTTTCAAGCCTAGTAAAGCAGGAGAATAAAAATTAAATCCAAAAGCATAAAATCCCCTTCCCCCAAAGCTCACAAATTTGTTTCTTTATTTTTTTTTAATGAAAAATTGTTTTTTTTGTTTGTTTGTTTTCTCTTGTAGAACTTACTCTTTATAATTTCTGAGGGATTTCACTACAATGCCTCTACCCACAAAGCTTTCAGAAGTGTGTATTGAATTTACACTTATTTACTTCACTGCTGCTTCACGTTCTGTGAATCTGCACTTTACTTTCAGGAATGTTTTTCAATGTAAAAGATACTATATGAATATTCAAGAGTACTTGTGAGAAATATATTAGATTCCTGTTCAAGCATTCATATCGAAAACATGGCACTAGGAATTAAGCTCATTCAACCAAGAAGCCAAGACCACAGCGTGAGATCTGAGTGCAACTGAAAAACTCCCCTCAGATTATTAATATTTACAGGGAATAGCTGGGGAACAAACTGCCACTCAGAACTGTTTGAATAGAAAAATCCATTTGAGAAAACTCAGTATTGTTTTGCAGAACATTCACATAGAGAAAAATAAACATAATATAGTAAATATACTGCCAGTTCCAAAATATGTTCTCAGACTTAGAATCTATTCTGTCTAAAATAGTGCCCATAGACAGCTATTCCACATGAGTAGCATAAATATTCTGGAGACCTCATGGGGTTGTGGAATATTTTTCAGTATATATGCAGGTACAAATACAGAAGTTCACAGCCTTAGAAATAATGGAACAATGGCGTGAACTTCATTATTACTGCAATTTCTTAATTTCTTTTTTCTCTTTCTCAATTCTAGTTGCAGTTCTGTTCTCTTTGCTATGGCATCCAAGTGCCTGGGAGAGTAATAATAACACTACTCCATTCGGAAGTATTTCACTGTGATTGTTGAACTGTCTTTCCCACCACTGTCTTGCTCCACTGTATCCTTATATCAGCAGAAACAGATATCAATCTTTTATGTGCCAGCTGAACCCTTTTTTTTCCTGAATAGAATCATTTGAGATATTCTTCTTGCATTAATTAAATTTCTGCATCTTTCCAGCTCAGCAGATTGTGAGGATGAAGCCAAAACAAGTTTTGTTGATGTTCAGCACTTTATTTCTAAATTTATTTGATAATATTACAGAATATTATAGAATATATATATATATATATATATATATATATATATATAATATAAATAAATTAATTTATTATATTATATATGGATATATAATTTATATATTTAAAATATAAATATAATATATTCTATATAATAATATTATATATATTTAAATATATATATATTGTGTATATATATATAAAAATATAATATATTTTATAAAATATATTATAATATATAAGAGATATATATATAATATAATATATTTTAGCTGGATATTAATGCATTGCATCTTTAATATCTTCCATATGTAAATCCAAATTTCTTACCAGAAATTATTTGGACAGTAGCCAGGCCATCTCTGTTGGGATAGTGAATGTACATAATCATGTAATTATAAGTCATAAGAACTATATTAATGGCATGACTCACTGCTCTTGTTTCAGCTGGGATAGAGCCTATTTTCTCCTAGCAGGTTGTACGGTGCTGTGTTTTGCATTTAGGACAACACAGCAATGTTTTAGTTGTAGCTGAGCCACGCTTATACCAAGTTTTGGACTTTTTTCTCAAGTTTTTTCTCAGTTTCTGGCACTGGATGTGCACAAGGATAGAAACAGAACAGGTAGATCAAACTGGCAAATGGTGTGACCCGTATCCTGCTGAACAATAAAAACTGGGGTGCTGGCAGGTGGGTGGGCATTAGTCAGTGGGTGGTAAGCAATCATATTGTGTGTACACATATTGTGTATTCTTTTATCACTACCATTACTACTATTTTCCTTTCCCATCCTACCAAAATGTCTTTATCTCAACACACAAACTTTACCTTTTTCCTGATTCTCCCATCCCGCTGTGTTTAGGGATCCAGCAAATGGCTGTTTGTAATGTAAATGTGCTGAGCTTCCCACTGGGCTAAACCCCAACACTTGCTTAACCCCACACTTAAGTCTCTATCTTCTGTTTATCAGTTCTAAGTAAAGTCTCCATATATTTGTCTTTTTTTTTTTTTTCCCCCTCCATTTCTAAAACATAAAAAGTGGAAGATTTTTACAATTTTCACTTGTTATTTTCATTAAGTACTACTTACAGGGATAGACATGAATAACTCTCTGACAGCAGCTTTCTTTAGCATGATTTCATTCTAACTGAGAGGACAACTTTCTTTCCTTTGAACAGCACTGCAAATTACTTTCACTAAGCCTTCACAAACTGTTGTTTACAGCCATGCCTCCTTCTGCCTCTTTGGTTTCAGAAGTAAAATTCCCTGTTGGAAAGTAAATTTTTAATGCTTTCTTTTTTTCCTTGTCCTTTTTCTTCTTCAGAAGAACTGTTAAAAGAGAAAAATTGAATGGGAGATTGCAGTAAACTTCTAAGGTTATTACTGACCCTACTGATTCAAGTACAGTCTTTGTCAGAAAAAGAAAAGGATGGTCTAGCTCTGTGTGAAGGATACTGGTAATAGACTGTTACAAGCTGATTAAAACCCCCCGTGGAATAGATGAAATGACAAAACGTGGAATAAAAATCAACTTCAAAAAAGAACTGTCTGTTTAGCTACTGAATGAAGATATACCAATAAAATGTGGGTTCTTCGAGAGTGGATACATTTACGGAAGTCAATGCAATCACTGTTGGTTTTCTAAAATTTTCTAAGCTTTTATTTTACTCAGATATGGAAGATGACAGCGTCTTTATTCAGTGCTGTTTGATGTCAATACTCCAAGGCTCTGAATTGTTTTCAAATATGCCATAATGCAACTGCTCTATGTATTTTGCAGAGAAGCAGTGGTCCATTGCATGCAGTTTAAACAATAATTTTTGTTAGGCTGACATTTTTCCGAGAACTGTATGTCTGACCTCTCTAACTGGTTGATCTGAATAGCATCTCATGAATGTCTACAGTGCTGTAAAGAATAAATAAGATCAACAAGAAGATATAGCAACGAAGTAAACCAAAATAAGGAAAGCAGCTCATTTTCTGCGTTGCTTTCCCAGAAGCTAAATTCACTATGTGCCCTTTTGTTATCTTCAGATCTTATAGCTACAATAGGTAACTTTCCTGATACTGAGAAGGCCTGCAGAAATCAGAGAACACAGCAAGCATAAAGATTTTTTTTTTTTTTTTTCTGAGTAAAATCAATCTCACAAGAGAAAATGACTTGCATAGTGGAAATTTATATAGATTTGCTAGAAGCTATCATATTGACCTTAAGATACCTCTCTTTTCTTCCCATCTCTACCATCATTATGTAATAATCAGATTTCTAACTAATTATGGCACTTCTTAAAGCAATTGCATTGATTATAGCAAGAATGTTCTTCTGGAAGCTTAGCAAATGAAGCATTGGGTAATTGTATGAAGATGTTTACACCACTGGATCATTATTAACATGATCTGGTCAAACACATAATAACAGAAAAATGCTGCCATCTAATTAATGGTGCATAGTGACCTATACATAATGAGCTAGTTTAAGTCCAGATCCTGTTCACAACATAAGAAGCAATCAATTTAATTGGGGATTAATTGGCACCTGGCTTTTCAGTTAGGATAATCCTTAAGGCATAGTCTACATTTTTACTGTAAATGCCTTTGGGGAGGCATCGTTTATTATTCTGCATCATCATCTCTGTGTTATTTTTATCACAAATCCTAAACAACTTATTGTTCTGTCCTTGTAACTGAAAAAAAACAGATGAGCTCATTTGAAGAACAATCAACCTACTGCCTTTGAAGAAGCATACAAAAAATGAACGTTATCCTTGGATCAGTCAAAATCCAAACTAATGGCAGAAGTTCATTTTTCAATTTGGAGATTCCTGAGCTGGTTCCAAAACCAGTTTCTCCATCTTATCATGTAGAAAAATCTATTTGAAACAAACAAGTCTCTCTCTATCAGAGTATAAAGGAAGAAGAAAAAGTCCCTGTCTCTAATCTAGGGGAGATAATGAAAAACTTTGATCAGAATTTTTCTCAGTATATCCTAATAGCACTACAAGGAGCCAACCATGAATACATCTGTAGGGCAAATAACCCCCAATTCTCAATGAGTAATGCTTGTAAGTATTAGCCACAAAATATACGTGACCAAGTAATTAATTCAAACTGACTAAAATAAATAGATGCTATAAACTAGAGAAACTGAAAGAAATTACTTTCCACATGCATGGAAATTTCCTCAGAAAACATTTGTCTTCATCTCTACAAAATTAACTACATCATCTCAGATATACTTAGTTTCACTGGGCACGAGAGAGAATAATAAACCTAAATATGCTAAGCCTTGTTGGATCTATGCAAAGAGATTTTTCTCTCTTCAGAGGATCTGATGAGGTAAAACCACACTGGACAATCATGAACACATAGGTTTGCTTTTATACTTCTAAAGAAGGGGGGGGTGGGGGGGGAAGGAAAGAGTGATTGAATGCAAATAAGTTGGGGGAAAGAAACAACTATTTCCACAAAGTCAATATATCACTTCAGGAATCTTCATTTTTGGAGAGTTAGTAGCAACTAACTGAAGAAAGTCAAAGTTATAGTAAGATAAGGAGGGCAAACACTGAGTGATCAGGGCCAGTAGCAAG
Source organism: Coturnix japonica (assembly GCF_054131305.1). NCBI lineage: Eukaryota > Metazoa > Chordata > Aves > Galliformes > Phasianidae > Coturnix > Coturnix japonica. The sequence continues at coordinate 104,346,764 of NC_140663.1, read as the reverse complement.
AGTGATAAGCTCTGCTATCAGCCAGGACTGCAGGATACTCCAAACTCTTTTTATATCAGTCTTCTGCTTCCAGTAATTAAGGTCACCACATTGGGGCATTAACCGTTTGCCCTTAAGAAAACCATTCTGAGTTTGACAAATAGCATTTTGTGTTTACCTTAATGTTTCACCAAACAAGACCTCAGCTGCAGGAGCAATTCTGCTCACCTGTCTGAAAACTCAGCAGAGTAGATATTATCACAAATTTTCAACATTTCTATGCCTAAAAATATCAGGAGAAACTTTTACCAAAGTCATTATTTAAGTACCACAGATCTACCTTTGGAGAGAAGAAAGTCTGAATATCACAGTGGATATGACTGCAAATGGTCCTTACACATGCTCCTTATATGCTTATTAATTTAAACACATGATTTGGAGTTGGCTTGTTACTCCCCAGAGTAAAATATGAGTAAAGAAAACTGTGTACATGACCTTGTTTCTAATACAGCTGTCTTTCTTTTGGCTACATTACTGTTCTCACTTCAAACAAGCACAAGAAAGATGGCATCAGATGATAAATGGAATTCTATTTGTGAGAAGTAACATACACCAGTTCCAATTTCTCTTAGAATAAGTGAGATCCTTAGGAAACAAAGATAAATCATTTTTTAGGATAGAAGGCTCTAAAGGGCAGCAAGAGTAGCACCTTCAACATATGTGCAAGATTCTGGCATTTTGTGAGGGAGATTCCCTTATTTTCTTTCAAATTATCTTTTCTCCTGACACCTCCATCAGCAGAGAGCTTGTTCACAGCTAAGCAGCTTCATGTGAAGTACTATTGGCTTCTCAAAATCCTGCGGGGAACAGAGGTCACCCTGGACAGTTCAGACAGAAATATCTTTTGAAAAGAAAATTGCATCAAATGGCAAGTTAATGGCAGTATTCAAACCAAAAGCACTGGAACATGGATAGCCTTAAAATAAGTCTTGCACCAACCTACAGATTCAACTAGATCCATAGTCACCACTTTAGATTCAGTTGGAGATTTTGCTAAGCACACGGAGAATCTCTAAAAGACATCTTTCAACATGACACAAAGACAACATTATTTTTTTAAATTGTTTTTACAAAGGAAAACTCAGCTGCTAAGGAGGAAAAGATTTCCCAACCACAGAAGTACTTCCCGAATCATTAATGAAAAATAACTGAAGACTGTAGAGCAGCAGTCATTATGTTAAATACAGCTTTTAAAAATATTTTTTTTTCCACAAGTAGCAAATGTAATGAAGCATGGTAGATGCACCCTGTCTCCCTGGCAATCCCTCTAGCTGAAAGGAACTGCAGTCAGTTCTGTTTCCTTGGGCACTTTGTTGTCGCACAGTACGGGTCTTATTTTCCTGCCAGCATGATGGGAAACGACTCAGCTTCCCTCACTGTAAGTACTAGCTCATATCACTGTTTTCTACTAGCTTTCTTGATAGTTGCAACCTTTTAATTATCCTTGAGATTTCTTTCCTTCCATTCGATTTTATCCCAACGAAATTAAAATTTCAGCAAATTAAAAGGGTCTTGAGGTTGATGGTCAGATAGCGGCTGTAGTGAACTTATCTCAGCCTGATTTCTTGAGGGAAGTAAAAATTGTAGCAGAAATAATTGCTACAATAAGGATAGGGGCCTAATATTAAGTCTTGATTTGAGATCTTCTTGAATAAATGTTATGTTTATTACTCAAGCTCACTATATCAAATTGTATTACTCAGATGGACGTTCTGCTATTGTTCTGTTGAGGGATTTATGGACTCCTATCAACAACATGAAAAACAGATATCAGTAAGAATCAGTGCCAGGTTAAGGAATAGTCAATCTTTTTAAAATAACTGATCTAATTTTATTTTTTTCTGAAAATATTCATCAAGAAAGACAGTAAATTATCCAAAATAATAAAATATCAAAAAAAAAAATTATATATAGGTATCCTGATGTAATGGAAATAAAGATTTTCTTTCTGAAATTCTTGTGCATTCATAGAGGCTGAGAAATAGTAATACGTATCTGCCTTGCTAGGACAAAAACGTTGGCCAAGTTTCACATGTTAAGTTTTTAGAAGAAACTAACTCATCTCTCTGGAAAGTGGGAACTTCACCATGAACAGAAGTTGAATGCCAAAGGCAGATCTCTTCAAGGCCAAGCTCTGATTTTATAATCTTTAATATAAAACCTGTCTTTTCAAGAACATACAGATGCATGCACTTAATTTGGCATCTTGTTTATAGGCATTGAAGTTAAGGTCTAATATGATAAGACTTACACATTGAATGCATTAGGTTTCTTTGACAGTGTCTGAATGACATGGAGTCTAATGGAATTCTTCAGGTCCATAACCTGGATCCTTGGTTACTAGGCACTGATGACAGATTATCAGCTAAACTGGTGTCTGTATACAGCCAGAATGAACGAAGTGCTCTGGTCTAAGAAAGCTCAAACTTAGTAGTCTGAAACCTTTCATAAAAAGGACTGTTGTGAGGACAATGAGGTGAAAATTTGTCTACTAGCATTTGTTACTGAAAATGGAATATTCATCATGTCCATCATCTCATTTAGATTAGCTTAAGCATTAGTCTTAAATTCTGCCTTGAGGAAATTGAAAGATGGAGGGATAAATGAATTTCCATTATAATACTCAGAACCACCTGCAAATGATATCTTCAAACAGGATGGAGCCCACAGACTGTGGGCTGATAAGTCAGTGCCCTCATCTCTACTGGTTGTTGTTCTCATTTTCCCTTTTAAAAATAATTCTGCCATGGTTCCCTCAGATCTGATTTCTAAGTTTGCAGACTGTGGCTCTTTGCTCTGGGCAGAGCTCTGCTGGCTGAGGTTCTGACACTGTTCATTGTCCTGTTCTGTAGGTGCTGGTTGTTGTGCCATCCACACAGCAAGAGACTCTCTGCTCTTTCCGAGTTTGTTAGGAAGCAACATATAGAGAGACTTATTGAGCTCTACTTCTTGTCTATGATTTCTATCAACTTCCCACTGTCCATTCTTCCTTCCACTTATTTTTGCTGGGGAATTTTTGATGACAAAGAGAACTTAGAATGTACCACAAAGTACTGGCTGTGCTCGCAGCAGACAAAAGGTTGGAGAGCCCGTATAATAAAATTTCTTCCAGTAACAATCATTTCTGCAATTTTGCTCTACCTGCACACCCTTTAATACCCCATTAGAGTCTGTGGGAGGTATATGACAAGCAGTGATGTTCAGACAGCTATTTCCTCCTCTCCTTTCTGTTCCTCTGAAGGTGGCTTAAATAGATTTCTCAGCACAGCACTGGTCTCGGGCACCCACTCAACATTTATCTTCCCAAGCCATTAATCACAATCATGAACAATTTAGAGCGGTTCCTGGTCTTTTTCCCTAAAATGAAAGAGTTGCTCTTGTCATGAATATTATTGCTCATGAATCATGGTGATTTCCAGCCATGTCATCAATTACAAACATAGCTAATTGGAGTGCCAACAGGGCTGCCTCTACTTGCAGAGGCTCCTGCCATGGATATTGCTGACCATAAATCACTGTATTTTCTGACAAGAGACTACACTCATCTCCACTGACCTGAATCCAAAGCACCGGTATTGGCTTCTAGAAGTTATCAGGCAATGCAGTGTCACAAACCCACATCTGATCAGTCCACAACAGAAGACACTGTATTTCCTCGTGCCCATATTACTTGCAGTTCTCTCTCACATCTGCCATATCTTTACTTTTGCCTGGCATCATCAGGGAAATTGGCCTGTGGTCTGACAAGTCTCATGCTAAGTCAATAAACCCTACACTTTTTCCACCAGAGACACAGAGACATTAATATCTAAATATATATATATATTCTTCTTTCTCTCCTCACATAGACAACAAGTGTCACGTGTCTGCCAGGACTTTGGTATTGTTTCTCAGTGATAGTAATCATGGAAAATGGATCTTGTGCGGAACTGCGAGCAAGGAGGAGGCTGGAAATTTGAATTGTTCCTAGCAAAAGAACAAGAAGATTGATTAACTTCTGACTTTTAACTTCAGGCACAAAGCAGCATGAGAGTACAGAATTCAGTATATCTTCTGGATATCATGCAAAAGAAAAATCCCTCCCCCACCCCCGCCCCCCCCCCCCCCAAAAAAAAAAATAAATAAATAAATAAAGGAAGCCTGAATCAAAACTGAGTCCTCCTCAGCTGAAAAAAGAAAAATCAGTCTACAACAAATGGAGGAAATGGACGCTAATATGAACAATTTTGTCACCTCCCACAACACTTGGTTCTCACCCACTACAACACAACAAATTGTACTTTCACAAATTGCATTGATGCCATGCTCACTATTAATTACCAAAACAAAACCTTCACTCATTACCTCTTATTTTCACTGATCAAGAACTTTCCCTCATAGCTTCCTGACTTTACTACTGTTTCCTTCAGCTGCTACAAGTAACTGAATAATTTCTTCAGCAGCTTGGGGATCTGTATGTGGACCTCAGACATCTATGGTATCTAGTACTCACAAATTTCAACAGAATCACAAGAAACTTGTGATAAGTGTCTCCTTCAGCAGATCCTCCAGAGCACTGTGAGAGAGCACTGCAGCTATGCTTCCTAGTATCTCATTCTTCTTAGAGGATGCTGAAAAGAAGACTTGACAGAAATATATTCTGACTTGTTTTGTTAGTTGAATGGAAGTAACTGACTTACATGCGCTCAAAAGATGTTTAGGCAAGAACTGCAAAGTTAACTACACAGGCACATGAGAAATGTCCTGTCCTATCAGGAACAAAAAAATGCCCGTATCTCCAGCAAACCAAACATCAGTGAGCTTAGCAGAGTGAAGACTGACCATTCTAACAAAAAACTTCTATCTGGTCAGCTAAAACCTTTTAACAACTCTGTGTATCTTAAAAGGTCACATGAGCTACTGCAACTAAATCAGAACATAGATTCAGAAATGACAACTTAGAAATACCACAGATGATAATTTCTTCTTTTTAACTAGTGAAAAAATAACCATCAGTTTAAACATAACGTAGATGATCACAGGCCACTGTCTGTTTCCAAATGCCCTTAAGCAATGAGCTTATTGGAAAGAAAAAAAAAAAAAAAAAAGAAAAAAAAAAAGTTCTGAACATTTTGTTATAAGAAAAAATCATTATTAGTCTAGAGATAATCTAAGTCCCATGCTTGAAATAGTATGCATTCTGCTAAAGAATGAATTTTTGACTCAGAGTCAATGAAGGGTGAATGACCTTATACTTTATTTCAGATAGATACAGCCTGTCATGATCAGAATAAAATCATTGAATGCCTCCCTTCTTTTTCCTTGAATCAGTATAGTACGTTCTGTGACACAAAATCAATGATGCCTTAAAAATGCAAAATGAAGAGTTCAAGAAAATATAAGAGGGAGAAATTATGGATTCATCACATAAAACTTGCTGTACATGCAACTGAGTTGTAAGATAGAACATGGCTTAGTGCAGAGGCTGTATCTAGGCAGAAACCAGTGGACTACATTCCTCCAGTGGGGAAAGGAGGGAAATATTGAATGGTGACAATTTAATTGGGATCCTGGGAACGAGAAACAATGTCTTCTCCTGACAATGATGCTGCTGTTTCTATCGCACACAGTACTGTATCCTTAAGTTTTATACAGAGCAATCCTGAAAGGTCAGTCTATTAGTCTCTATCCTTCTACAATTTTTTTTTAATAAATTAATTAGAAACAGGAGCTATTCTTACCACTTGGGTTAAGAATACCTCATCCAATCCACTTACATCAATACAGATAACTATTAATAGCTATTTATAATAAATACAAGATTATGTAAATTATAACAATCCTTGATAATCTCCTCTGCAATAAGTGCAATGAAAAGGTTATGCTGTTTTGAATGTGGCTTGATAAAGCCTTATGTTCTGCACCTGTCCAAGTTAAAGTTCACCTACTTCTTTGTTCAGCAGATGCACAATTTCTTTTTAATGGATGCAGATAATTGCCGCTGCTACATTTAGGTACCATGGGCAGTGTAATGCTATAATGTGATGGAAAGAGCAGCAATAATAGCAGAGCGGCACAACTGTAGGCTGCAGCAAATGAGATCAAGCCCAAATACACCAGACGTAGGCACAGGAAAAAGAAAGAAAAACAGCTTATCTTTAGAAGGCCTCACATACATAGGGATCTTTAGTGTTATACCCTCACCTTCATTGCAAACCCTTAAGTGAGGTCTGGGAAGAAGTGTATCCTGACTCCACCCCTTCCAGTCACTCAGGTGTGTTGCATGCAGATGAGCTTCTCTGGCTTGGCCCTGCCTTCCCACCAGGTGCTCCATCACTAGTTCAAGCAGTAACTTAGTATTTCTGTTACAGGCAGAAATTGCTTCTGTGTTGCTCTCCTTTTTCTGCTCATTGTAAGCTTAGGAATTTTGTTTACTTCATTCACAAAACAAACAAACAAACAAAAACAAACAAACAAAAAAAAAAACAAAAAAAAAAAACCTACGCGCGCAGATGAACAGTATTTTTAAATACCTTTTTTTTAATGGCCTGGGTAGAATTCAGTTTGATCAGTTCTCAGTTGATGTGCCATAACAAAAAATCTTCCTTCCCCATAACTCGAGCTGTTCCCTGGGTTTCTGATGCTGCCAAAGTACAGTTAAGACTTGTTAGTATTTCTTTTTCACTTGTTAATACTTTATCCTCTTCCCTTTGGCTCACTTCCTTTACACAGCAAATCCTGTCCCATCAAAGACATTTCCATCACTAACAATAACCAAGGTGGTCTCATTATTTAGTCATAAGCTTTTCCAGGATCAGAGCCTTTGACAGCACATTTAAATCAGAAGGCCTTTTGTAGGTAGAGTAGCCAGCAGAACAGAGCCATGGTTTTAGCCTACTGCTCCTTGGAAACAACAGGAGGTAATTAAATAACATAGCAGAAGAGAGAGCTTCTAATTTAAAAAACAAACCTAAACAAAGAAAGAATGCACAGAGGACTGCATTTGTCACTGATGATTTGAATGAATTAACAGCTTGCTTTCCTTACAGTGGGAAATGGCATGTAACAGATAAGCAGCTGTACAGAAATAACAAACCTCACTTACTATATGCACCACTGGAGCTTACTGCAGATGTGCGTTTTTAGAAAATTATATCCTACACACTCTTATTTTTTCCAGTGTTTGTATAATGAGTATTGTGTTCTAATTTATTTTTAATGTGCACTTTGCCCCCTACTGCCAGCCATTCTTTAAATGAAATGTTGCTTCTTTGTGAGTACTTCTACATAAATATTTTATAACTGAACTAAATAAAAAAGTCACATTTTAACTGCTTGGGGATAAATGGCTGAAGAACTGTGAGCAATTCCATTTTGCTTTCTCATTTATTACTGGTATTTCAAAGAAATCTCACTGAGGCAAACTTACAATTTTATTCAGTTTACACTAAAGACAAGACATTAAGATCATTTTCAACATGAATAGGAACCACACACAAATGTGTTTCTGATGCAGAGCACCTCTGCTATAATGAAAATCATAGAATAATGGCTGCAGACCTGTTAGAACCTGGTATAAAATCTACAGCTTACTACACCATACAAACTGTGCAGCTTCATTGTCACTTTGCAGTCAGGAGATGCTATAAAAACAAATAAAATTAAAATGAAAGAAATTACAATGTGAGAGAAATTAACAGCATATAAAAACTAAAGTGAATCCACGGTTGATAGTTCTCTTCTTCTGAGCACTGTTAGAAATGACTTGAACGAAATATTTTCACCTTTTCTGGTCAAACTGAATGCTACATCAACACACTGAGTCAGCTTCATTTTGATAGTGCCTGCAATCAGTTTAAAATAAACTTTTAAAGTGTGTGTCACTTAGCATCCATGTAAGTGATGTATCGACACAGAAGAAGAAAAAGTTATGAAATTAAAAGACAGATCCACAAACTTTTGGGGATAAGCATGTGAAGGCTGAATTTCACATTTATTTATGTTTGAGAAGGTCTGAATAAAATGATTCACAGAAAACTAAGAAGAGACTAGGAACTCGGAAAAATTTTCATTATGAGATGAAAACAAGCTTTTAGAAGCATAAGCGTGCCAACTGTAATCAATATGAAAGCATAAAAGAAGAAAAGATGACTGCTTCAAATCACAACTAACCCCAGTCAGAATAGTTTGTTGCTGCTCCTGAATGGGATTCCTTTTCTTTATTTATCACCTCAGTCAAAACAATGAATGTATTTAATGTGTTGCCACAATTAGTGAATGTCTCAAAACTATATGTAGTATTCTTTTGCAGGGCAAAGATTTACCAGAAGTCTGATTAAATGGAACTAGAATATAGTTGCTTTGCTGCAAACTACACAGGATGAGACCACCATCCCCTTCCAAAGCCAGGAGAGAAATTAGGCTGGGACTCAGCAGCTGTGGCAAGGGAGACTGCATTTAGTATTAAAAAGCTGTCAGAAACTTTGGCAAAAACAAGCAAAAGCACGTATACATTTAATGTAAGCAATCTACTTTTAAGCAGAAATCAGTAAAGATTGTCGTCAGTTTCCTGCTTTGAAGATGACAAATATCACTAATTGGAGCAGGAAGCCTGAATGGCATGATCTAAGCTTGCAGTATGGTTTACAGTGATACTGAAGATTATGTGGACACACAAATGCTGAAATGAAACAATTTTACTTTGTTTTGCTTTGCTGGCTGCCTCATTAATCAGCCCATCTTAAGTAATAATGGGAAACTCTGCCAGGCCTTGTCTGAAGTTAGTCCAGCTTCGACGTGTCTTATCTAGGAAGATAGAAAATACCATCCCATCTTTTTAAAGCGTGTAACTGTGTAGTCAGTCTGGCAACGCATAATGCTGCAGCATGTCCAGCTAATAAGAATCACGGGCTTATCCAGACAGGAGTTTTTCTCCTTAGAGAGAAAAATCTCCAACAGGAAAACTCACATCCTCCTTCCCCAAGTTGAGCAGATAAGAATTAATCCCCTTTTCTTGTTGCAGGGAAATGTACTCACTGTGCATTAGCCCAAAAACATTCTATCCTGCGGCAATGCTGCCTATCTGCTATTACCAGATTGGGCTTCTAGGCCTCATTGGACCTAAACTGGTCTTGAGTTCTTAAACTGAAACTGTCTTCTCAGCTTATTCTTTCCAATAGCTTCCTTCCTTCCTAGCTGCCCTCATCCCAGCTGTGAGCACTTGTTTCTAATGCTAAGCCCTTTCCACTAGTGATTTCTACTAACTGCTTCTTTCCTCTGTTCATTCACATTACCTGCCTGCTGCTCTTGCACTGTGTGACTATAAAGCTTCCCAGGGCAAGAAGAGTAATATGCAGATGCCTTTGCCAGCTTAACATTCTGTCTTTATCTTCACACATGATGTCAGTAAGCATTAGATTAGCTCCCTGCCTAACCCAGATATAGTTGTGTTGCTCCAGTAAGAGTATTTCCCAAGGAAAATGCAAATGAAACCTATTTAGGTTAGCCACTGTGTTGATTCTCTTTATACTTCTTTACTCCTAACTAGATATCCCTTGCCATCTGGATTGACACCTTGTGAGACTTTTCTAGAGCTCATTTTAATGCTGATTTAAAAACATATGTGTACAACTTCACTTTAAACTGTGGCCTTATATATAGCAGCACTGGTAAAGGAAAACAGAAGGTAACAGAAAGTAAAGTAGCTGGCATGTGTGGCTGTTTGTGCTCATATAGCAACTTTTCTGGAAAAAGTTAATAATATTGCTTGAAACAGCACAATTTTTCCATATTTATATGTTTCCAAAATAATCCCAGGCTGATGAAAGAATAGTGCTCTAGAAAATCTGCCCTCCAAAGTAATTTTTGGGCTGGAATAGCATGTAATGCTGCTGGAAATAGAATTATTCATATTTGAAGGCACCTGTTCTGTGTATATGTTCAAACTGCATCTCTCTGCTTCAGGTCCAGGTACTGTTTTCTGGCCAGCCACATCACCTAAATACTGGTGTGTGTGCTCTGACTCCATTTTGGCATGTCAGTTGTCCTTTTGGGTGATGATTTGAGTCCAGTTCCAGGTGCAATACTGGTGTATTTATATTAAGCCAATATTGAGCTTGCTGACTAGCTGAGCAAATCTCTAAGCCTTCCATAGGATTCATACCTTCCCTCAGAACTAAAATATTCAACTTTGTGTTACCATTGCTATCCTAGAACAGACTGCAAAGAAACTTTTTCATTTCATCAATCACTCACAATACCATATGTTTAGAGAAGAATTAATGGAATATGGGTTAGAGTCAAGTAAATCTTTGCAAAGAGCATGTCTAGGTTCATAATTTTACTACTAAATAAATTTCTTGACAAGTATGAAATTAATTTGTGAGGGATGACTGTGTTCACAGCTCCAATCCACACAGGAAAAGAGAAAACATATAAAAAATAAACACATTTAAGATGTTGGAAGACACACCGTACCCAACTCATCTATTCTGCTGTTACTACATTAATGAATGAAGATGCTTGACATGGAAATCACAACTGATCCTCCTGTTGTCAGCTCAAGGGCTCATTCAGAGGCTAATCTTAAAATCCATAGTCTGATTTTACTGTCCATAGGGACTGAATTAGGTTGTCCAGGGTCAGTGTTCCAAACTATCTTCAGCTACTGTGCTGCTACCTTTATTAAAACATCTGATGAATCTGTTGATTCTTACATTTGGATTACTATAAGACTGAGTACAAATGAAGATTCTAGAAGACTTGAAAAGTGGGACTAGGAATGCACCAGTTTTATTTAGGAAACATCTGTTGTTTGACACTATGCTCTACTTGGATATTTGTTCATGCAGATGTACTACAGCTGTATAGAGAAAAACCTTCTGGAACTGACTTGCATTACAACTTTGCATAGTCTTTCTCAGGAGAAACCTGGGACTAATCAGATATGAGCACTATACATCTTTCAGGAATTAGCAGTGGTCTAGCACAGCAGATAAATTTAAAACTAATGTTAAAACAGCTCATAGCATAGGCTACTTCTGGGTGTATATAGCAAATCTGCCCAATCCATAAACTCCTCTTTTGTACAGCCATGTTGCCTCTCACCTAGCAGGAAGAGCAGCTTCTCCTCACTCTATGGAACTCACAAAAGTTCATTCTCTTCTATGTTAGTGTATTCTTTGTACTGGTCACAAGGGTGTATTTCAGAGCAATGCAGTTTCTCTCAGACTCTTAAATAACCAGAAAGGGCTCATATGCCATCTGTTTTCCAAACAATACTTCCAGAACTTGTTCTGCAAAACAAGGTTTCCAATCATTTTCTATTTTAGCCTACCTAAGCCATGCATTGAAAAGGACCTAAGGGAAGGATTATTCACTCTGATGTGGTCATCACATCTGCCTAAGTATGAATATAAAAAAAGAGGTGAGAAAGCTTTTGGGACACAAGATCCCAGTCTCTCTTCCACCCCAGTTAATGATCCTGATTCTGGACTTTTTTCAGTTTTCTTGTTGCAGTAGCCTGGGTACCCTGCATACAAGTAATTGTGGAAGCTGCAAATGTGACTGGCATAGGCAGTAGGTAATGCCCCTGGATACAGAGGCAAATGGGATGTGCACGAGCAAGTTGACACAGAGGAGTCAAGCTGATAATGGATATGGCATCTCATCATAGAGGAAAGAAAAGTATGACCAAAATAGTAATTCTACCTGGGACTGTCACTCCTGAAGCGTGTGCTGCCTGACTGACAAACCTCACATTCAGGTTGGTTTTAAGAAGCGTAGTGACTTGCTTTACAGTCTTTTACAATACCAATACTAAAGGGCATTTTAAAAGGTATTCATAAGCAGAGCATTACAAGGTGAAAAGTATTTGGATAATGCTGTTCTGAAGTTTAATGTGAATCTTCACAGCTTTTTTCTATTTACTTTGTGTTTTGGCTTCTTAATCTTCAGAATTTTATCAAACTGCCAAGTAAAGTGTACTTAAATAGTGCTAGGAAATTACCACAGAAAATTGGTGCTTGTTAAAGCAGATCCAAATGAAGTATAATGTGATATTTTTAAAGTAAAAAAAAAATACTAGGTCCTCACCAGAGTCATGTTATTTTATCCTCTGTGTCTTCCCATCCTCTTCAGTTGTAGTTGTGTTGCTGAGTACAGCAAGAATAAAAGCCACTCCACTTTGTTAATCGCAATGGGCTTCAATGCAAGAGGCACAAAAATTCTACTCCTTGGCATTGCCTCACTTTCTCATCACCAGCTGGTGGTTTTCACTCTATGTACATTATCAAATAGTTATCCAAGAGGCAACTCTTGCTAAAATTGAGATATTTTGAAGATTGAAAAGGGAGGGTTACCCATAATCCAGAGGAACCTCTCCCAATACTGCCAGCACTTCAGCCTGCGTTAAAGTGCAGAGAAGATTTGCTTGGTCATAGGCTTTCAACAACAGTCCAAATTGTTGTTATAGTTATTGCTTTTAAGGTGAAAACTCTCTTAGTGCTTGGATTGACACTATATTTAGGTAAGGATGAAAGAACCTATCTTGTCCCATTTTATACTCCCCCTCAAGAGCATTCCCTGCTTCATTACCATCCACTTTGCAATGCTCCTTCTGACAGCAGGAGCTCCCGTCAGGGAGTCCAGAACTTACTGCCTGGTTCCACAGACACAATTTTCCTGGCACTGCTTCTTCATAAATCGTCCAACCAGGAATGCACTTACGAAGGAACGAGCAGCACGTTTTGCATAATTAAGCTAGTTTTCTTTTCTTGGTTAAATGTCTCCAGATTGAATGATGTCTCAACCTTAGAAAAGTGTGTGATTTAGGTGATAAATTTTTACCATTTTAGCTACAAATTGATTCCGGAAATATATGTATATATATATATACAACACCTCTGGGCTCCAGACAGCACCATGCAAAGACCAAACCCTGTGTCTCAGTCTTGTCCAGATGCTCTCTGAACTCTGGCACTGGGGGCCGTGCCCACAGCCCTGTGCATCCCGTTCCATGCCCACCGCCCTGTGATGCAGCCCCTTTCCCTGACCCCCAGCTGCCCCTCCCCTGGCACAGCTCCATGCCGTTCCCTCGGGCCCTGTCGCTGTCACACAGAGCAGAGCTCAGCGTTGCCCTTCTGCTCCCTGTGAGGAGCTGCAGCCGCCATGAGGCCTCCCCTCAGCTCCTCTGCTCTGTGTTGAGCACACCCAGGGACCTCGGCTGCTCTTGACACGTCTTCCCCTTCAGACCCTTCCCCATTTCTGTAGCCGTCCTTTGGATGCTCTCCAGTATCTTTATGTTCTCATATTATGGCACTCAAATCTGCACATGGTGCTCAAGCTGAGGCTGCACAGCACAGGGCAGAGTAGGACAATCCCTTCCTTCGTCCAGCTGGCAGTGCTGGGCATAATGAGCATGAGTGGTCATCAGTAAAGACTCGATTTCTAAGTAGTGGCTAAGTGAAACTCTCAAGTTGAATCACCAGTTTGATACTGACAGTTTTTTTAAAGCAAAGAAACTAAAGAAGTGTCTTTTTCATGTGTTTTTTACTGTCGGAACTTTATAAGAGGGTTATTTACCTTAAAAACTACTACATCTTACATCTACAAATATCCAGCCCTGAAAAATACTTGCATACATATTTAATATAATGTTGTGAAGACAATCGGGCTGTTTGTATTACTACTGCTGAGTATGTATCTTAGCATTTTCAGCATACAAGCAATCATCAGAGAAAAATGATTTCTTATGAATTTTACAGTTCTTCTTTCATTATTGTTTGAGAAAGGTGTTATGCTGCTCATTTGAGGATACTCTTTCTCTTAATTGTGGCTCCAGAACTGCAGCAAATAGAAGCACCAGCAAGACATGAATTTTGAAAGGTCATTTAGCTAAGAAGAAAGCTAAATAATCCTGTATGCTTTTAGTAGCTTGTTATCCAGTTGTACCTAGATGAAAAAAACAAAAAACACACTGTTTATTCTTTCTCATCCTAATACAGGCTTCACAATCCTCATAAGGTTTGAAGACATGCTAACCACTTGAATTTCCAGCTTAATGTTACTAGTTACGGTAGTCAAATTTCTCTTCTACTTCCTCCGGTATTCTGGGGAGACAACAGAAACAGAGAATACTTTTATTCAGGTTAATCATATGAGAAGTTTGAGGCAGACTGACTATTAGCTGACTGCTAGCTATACAAATGAAGAAGAATTTGGCCCTAGAATATTTGCAAGTTTTTCAGTTCTGTTTTGAAATAAACTTTAAAGTTTGACATTAAGTTTAGCATTAGCTAAAGTTTTGCCGTTTTGCCTTGCTTTTTTGCCTGAAGTTTCAGTTGTCAAAGATTCTCATTACCATTTTGGATTAACTTAAAATGTTGGCAGCAGAACAGCATTTGTGTTCTAGAAGAAAATGAAAGTGCTTGCAATATTCTGAGAAGTTCTTCACTGCTTTTGAAATCACTACATAATCTTACATAGAACAAAACTGAAGTTAATGAGGCGTCTTCCAAAAACAGATCATTACCTAGCCATTATATCTGTCTGAGAGCAATGCATTTCTTCACTAGGAAGCAAATATAAGTTAACTGGATCAAACACATCTTTTGAAATAGTGTAACTTGAGTGTATGAAGTAAAATACAATACATAATATCCCATTTATCTTGCATATATACATCATGAAAGATCTTGAAATATTAGTTTCTATCTGTCCGTTTGTTTTTACCTTAGAGTAGAATGTAATACATAAATTTTTAACATGCTAAACAAAAAGTACAGATTGGCTGTTTCTCCTTGACTGTACTTAGAGTTTCTTTTGAAGAAAATCCAAGTACTGAAATTGCTCAAATGGCTCCATTAGATTACATTATTTGGAAATGCTTGGGCAGAACACAGAAAATTGCAGAAATAGAGTTAATAGGTGTTAATAAATGTTAATCAGTCAGCAAGAGTACAATGTAAGACATCCATGAAGATGATCAGAGAGCTGAAGCACCTCCCCTACAGGGGCAAGCTGAGAGAACTGGCGCTGTTCAGCCTGGAGAAGAGAAGGCTCTGAGAAGACCTTATAGCAGTCTACCAGTAACTGAAGGGGGCCTAAAGCAAAGCTGGGGGAGGGTTTTCTATAAGGTTAGTTAGTGACAGGACAAGGGGAAATGGTTTTAAACTAGAAGAAGGTAGATTTAGACCGGATATTGAGAAGAAATTATTTCCTGTGAGGATGATGAGACACTGAAACAGGTTGCCCCCTCCCTGGAAGCACTCAAGGCCAGGCAGGATGGGGCTCTGAGTCACCTGGTCTAGTGAGACCTAGTGCCTATAGCAAGGGGTGGGAACTAGATGATCTTAAAGGTCCATGATCTTAAAGGTCCCTTCCAACCAAAACCATTCTATGATTCTATGATTTTTAATTTTAATTTTCAGTGAACTTTTTTAGTAGTGAAATTAGTTGATAACAAAAAAAAAAAAAAAAAAAAAAAAAAACCAAAAAAACAAAAAACAAAAAAAAACCACCACATATGAATTGGTCAAATAAATCGCACTAAGTTTTTTATGCAAAGAAAATGGGAATCTAGGAAGACTGGACAACTTTTTGATATATCCAAAAAGATGAGAAGGTACGTTACAGCACAGAAATTCTCTTTTAAACAATTGAAATAGACTGTTTAGTTTTCCCTTACAAAAAGAGTCAGCTTTCACTCACGTAATTTGAAATAAAAGTTTAAATTGTCCTTTTTGCAAGCCTAATATGCTGCAGTTCCAAGAAGAAAATTGAATAAAAATGAAGACACATTTAAAATCCAGCACTACCTAGAAGATATTAAATTACATGGAGTCAGAAGTGCTCCCACACTTTTTCAGAATGCTATTATCTCAAGACAATTTAAGGAAAAATTTCCATACAAACTCAGTGCAACAATTCAAAAGTTTGTGTTTCTTAATTTTCAAATCTTGAACAAACTGAGGGGTGCAGATTGTTGTTTGTTGTTTTTTCTTTTTCTTTTCTTTTCTAAGCTTCACAATCTCAAGATGATAATTTGAGTAACTTTTCAGATGCTACAAAACTCCAGAGGATTTCTGCTGAGATTCACCCCTTTAAGAAGATTTCGTCATTGACCTTGTAGCTACAGAAAATAAACAGCTCTTCAATTAGAATTCATGTTAAACTCCTCTTTCTCAGGTTATTATGAAAAATGGTAATACTCACTCTAAAAGGTCATCTCCTTTGTTGTACTCTAACATTTAAAACAAAATATGAAATTTTGGCTCAAGTGAAATCAATGAACTAATGATTTTAAATCAGAGCTTTTTTTTTTTTTAATGAATAAGGAAATACATATTATTTTTTTTCTTTGTTGTTAACCTACACTTCTGTTATCATAATCCTTAAAATCCACTTTGGCTTGATCTTGTACACAATATTTCAGAAAATGTTTACATACTACGTACTATTCCGACCATAGTTTTTGTTGTGTCATGATTTTTGTTCCTTCCATTTATTTTTGAACCCATGACCATAAAATACTATCTTTCATCTCTCCTATTGACCTACAAAAAAAAAAAAAATTGTAACCGTGATTAAAGTTATTTTTATAAAGCCTAGCTTCTTTTCTCAGTATATAATTTAGAAAATCTTGCATGAAAACTGCATTCTCAATTTATGCAAAACTGTTTTTCCTATTGTTTTCTGCAGTATTTTCTTATTTATATTACTTTGATGCATGGTATGAAGGTGATACAAACCTCATAAGTTATCATCGAATTATTTAGTCTTAAATAATGGTAAGACTGTGAAGAGGTGTAAAATTATGGTACACTGTTTTCCATGTGAACAGCATTTGCCTATATTCACCCCTGAGCTAAAAGTAAATCCTTTTACTGTTCTGTGAATTTAACAGGAAAAATCCTTTTTAAAAATCTGTGCAATTTTCCTCGCCAACTGTGCAAATTTCACTATTATTATTATTAGTATTTCCCCTAGCAAGTATCAGGTGCTTTTCTTGAGCTTTCTGAATTTTTTTTCATGGAAGAACCTTGTGTTCACTTGACGTGGAATGTAACACATTTCTACGCATACATCCTTGAAAGGCCTTCTAGAAAAATTATTTATCATTCTTAAAAGTCCACATATTAAATCATAAATGTGAATATAACTGAGAGAACTGAAGGTACTGTGAAATCTCTATCCATGTCAATATTTATATATTCATGCAATTCTAACTAAGAAAGTGGAAAAATTCTTATAATGTGAGTTGGTTTTACATGAAGGCTGGTAGATATGATTCTATGAGTCTATGATATTTTCCTGTCATTGCTGAGCATCTGCCATAAGATAGAAAAAGGGGACAAGTAAAAGTGCTAGTGGAGAGGAGAATGAAGAATTTTAACAATCATATATATGTATATATTTAGATCCAGGTGATGTTCAGCAGAATGTCTTTTTTTTTTTTTTTTTTTTTTTTTTGAGGGGAATGAGGAGATAGGGGGAGAAATAATGGGCACTAATTGCAGTTATAGAGCAGTAAGAAAAATTACAGGTCACATAATTTCAGTTTCAATGCATTAGCTTCTGCTGTGAAAGCATTTGATGTTGCCTTATCAATGTATTTAAATTTGAGATTTGCTCAACTTTCTTATACTTCTTTTGTTATCAAGGTTAGAATTGGCTGCTTTTCTTTTATTATACTAGGTATTTCTACATTACAATAATAAAAGAACAAGGTGAATTCAGAATTTTCTGTGCAAAACAGTACTTTGAGGATTGAGAAGGATCCGGTTATGCTGAAGATGTAATAATACCATGAATGGAAAACCAAGACATTTTCCTTAAGAGAGAGTCTGTGGGTGGAAATTCCCAGTACTGCCTACTGTTCCTAATGGAAAAAAGAATACCAAAGCAAGATTACTTGTAAATTGTGCATATATCATGACTGATTTAAGTACTGACAATGATGTGTTTATGCTATATTATCATATTTCGCTGATGTTCAAAGCTATGAATAAGTCTTTGAGTGCTCAAGAAAAAAATAAAAATAATAATAAGGACCAAAGAACCTTTCAATGCCTTTCACTTCCATGGATATTCTTTGAACAAGTTTCACCAAGAGCTTCAGAACTGAGTCCCTATGGTTTATTCTCTTTTTCCAGGAGACACGTGGCAGATTTCCACAGTGAAGCCAGAGCAAATAACAGGGGCTTCTCTTGCATTTGTGAACATATATATATATATATAAAATTATTTTTTTAACATTCTAAAAGAAGAAAAAAGCAAGGAAATGACTTTATGGAACTGGCCAAGACGTATAAAGTAGGCAGAGCTCTCCTAACTATATTGATACAGTACATGTATATATAAATTCAAGTTGACCGTTTTGTAACTCTATATGCTGTTCAATATTGCACTCATATATATACTGTAATCTTGACTATCAGAATTCTCATACACTGATTCTTCAGCTTCCATTAATAAAAGATGGGCAGACAGTTTTAGGGAGCTATGTAAGCTCCTATTGGGCAGGATACCTCTTCTGTTAGACATATAAACAGACATAAAAATAATTTCACTCAGCTCCCAGTCGAGGTTACAGAGAGGACTCTGTTTTTCTCTTTATGCTCATAGGTACCCCAAAAGAGAAAGGAATAACACTGCTCAAGAGTCTGTGTTTGATATGCAGCATTATGTGTTAACAAACAGTATGTATTTATGACAGTGGAAAAGGGGAAGTTTCACTTGAAACACACATTAACATCTTGCATATTATGAAACTGTATGTAAATAAGATTGTATATGCCATGATGGTATACTGCAGGTAGATATTTTTATTAAGACCTACCTACAAGCTATTGCATCAGTTAAATTGAATCAAGGTATTGGAAGTGAAATTTGGAAAGCCTTTCCATTTAATACAGAGGATTAGACAAATTTCATCACACTTTTTCTACAGTTAAATAATCTGCCCTTTTTAGGTCAAATGAACAAGTTAACACACTTTTCATAGCCCAGCCATTTTAAAGGCATGCTAAAAATGTGGACAAGCCTTTCTGTAATCCAAGAGTATGCAAGGTACCACGTGATCAGGCATGGTAATATTGCTAAGATTTGGAAAAAGCTATATGAATAACAAGGAAGGAAAGCTATTTGCAGATCAGAGACATCTGCATAAGTCCTGAGGGAACTGGAGAGACTGAAGCTGTGGGAGTTACTTCATTTTTTGAAGTGCCTATTGCTGCTGGAGCCAGCAGGGATCCCCACAATGGTGCAAAAATAGAGTGGGATGAACATGCGGGAGAGGAGGCCGACAGCAGGAATAACCACAATTAGGTTCAGCCTGCAATTAGACTGGTTTAGTGCAAAATGAAACTGCAGAACTATATGACTCTCATTAGAGCACTGTCTCAAACCTTCGAGTGCTTGAAGCGCAAATGTTCTTGGAGCTCCCATGAAGTAGGGAGGAGTTATCTCTGCTTCATCAGAGAAGAACTGTGCCACAGAGCAGTACCTTCTCCTCAGCATCAGCAAAGCTCATAAGAACCCACTAAAATACAGCATAGCCAAGTATCTGCAAGCACTACTATTGCTAATGCAGCTTTTACTGATAAAGATCTTATTAGCTTCTCAAATAAAAAAAAACACCTATCAGCTGAATTTACAGTTTCTGGCCTAGATAAGGACTTCAACTGACATTAAAATGGTAGTTGAAGAGATATTTAAATCCTAACCAATGTTAAAGTGTGGTTTCATAGCTACCTGGTGGTGGTTTAAGGGTCTGCCTCACCTGTGTATCACACTCCCACCCTTCCCCTTATGCTCTGTGTACACATTACCAGTGACATCTATTGTGCCTCACCAAGTAATTCCAGACCAGGCCATAAGTTAAACAACTCTATAGAATTAGTCATTTCATTCATCCTTGGGGTTATCTTTCCCCTAAACTGTTTTGTTTCAGTAAGAAGACAACAACAGGGGAGAGTATTCAGAGATGCTGTGAAGGTAGAATGTGTTTTTCTGAAGCAGCACAAGATTAGGTAATCTTAAAACCATTGTATGACAGCACTTATATTTTACCAGTGCAAAATGTTTGGATCAGGCAGCCCTCAATCTTCTGAATATAGCAATTGACACATATAATCAATACACTTCGACTTCTCCTCCAGAGAAATAAAATACCTTGTGCAAGGTCCCACAGATGCCTGTGAAAGAGCTGCAAGTGGAGCAGAAATCT
The DNA here is from genome assembly GCF_054131305.1 of Coturnix japonica. Lineage (NCBI taxonomy): Eukaryota > Metazoa > Chordata > Aves > Galliformes > Phasianidae > Coturnix > Coturnix japonica. The sequence goes on along the minus strand of NC_140663.1, from coordinate 104,326,519 downwards.
TCTGAGCTTTAATTCTTGCAATATATATCCTGCAGAAGGCTTACATTTCTCCTGTTATAAAACATTTATCACCCCTTATTTCGGTATCTGAGGACTTCTTTGTCATCTTTTTAGAATGTTCAACTCTGGGCAAAGATATTTGTAAGAAATACTACAGATGGGGAAATCCAGTGGTGCATCAGACAGCTTACTGAAAGTGCTCTGGTAATAATTCAGGGATTTATTGGTACTCTCTTCTAATTTTGATGCAGAACAATTTTAATTATTTTTAAATTTATTGTTAGAAAGTTGAATGGCAAACGAGAAGCTCATTCAGCTACTGTGCGATGTGGGATGCATTCCTCACACATTATAATGAATCACTTGGGGGAAGAACAGCTGCATATGACTCTCATAGCATAATAAACCGAAGGTTCATCAATTCCAGGTGCAACAATTTGCAGTGTTAATATGCAATAGAACAGAGAGTTGATTTTGATTTTACAGCATTCTCTGAATAGCCTAGAAAAAGAGTAAGTGGCAATAGAATTTCAAGTTTATTTTTGAAACCAGCTGACCAAGGAAGCCCAGATTGCTGTGTAAATTACATGACTTCCCAGACAGAAAAGAAGCACTGTGTATGTAATCACTTACTTCACTAAAAATGTACCATGGCCTTTCTTTTAATCTCATGCTCAATGAGTATGGAGCTAAAATGTTTTCCATCTGCTCTTATTTTCTTCAGATAATGTCACTGAAGTTTCACAGATGGAGATGCAGACATCAGGAAAAATTATAAAACCAACCATTCACAAACAAGTTGGAGGAGAAAACAGTGATACAACGACCATGAACACTGTTTTACAGCTCCTTTTTGCAGGTGTTAGCAGTCACCGTAAGATATTTTTATATTTGTTTTTCATCAATACATTCTACAGAGTGAATTTTTCTCCCTAGATACTGGACTCCTTCAATAGTAACTTCTAATACTAAGAATCCGTAGTAAATACACTTCACTGGGTAGAAGACGCTTGACTGCCTGTGAGAAGACTAGTAGTATTCATGCGCTCATGTGAAGAATTTACTTTCAATATTCATACAACAGGAATTACTGAAAGAAGTAAAAATTGAAATACTGCTGACAGTAATTGTCAGAGTTTCAGTTCAGTCAACCAGTTTCCAAGTATCTCAGGATGAACCAAATATAGATTTTAAAATAAAACAACATTTAAAACAATGCTGAGAGATTATTAATTGACTCATCTGATGTTCACCTCCACGCTTGCTACATTTTTTTTTAATTCTCTCATAATTCTACTAACCCTTCATAGACTTTTCCATTTGCTGTGTCTTGACATCTACAAGAAGACATTATGAAGACAGAAACCAGCACATTTAGCTGATAGGTGTTGAAATGTGGATTTGAATAGCCTCAGAAACAGCTCCTACCAAGTGCCCCTGCACCAGGATTTGGGCAAGGAGAGCTGACTGGCATCACTTCCTTTTCTGATGTGTGCTGTAAAAGGAGAAACCCTTTTAAAACTCCAGAAGTTCAGCATAACTGGTTCTTGTTTCTGCTGCTATTCTTGGCTCCTATCGGTGCAGTAAGGAGCCTTGGATATCTTTCAGATTCAGACTCAAGACTACAGTTTTTCAGAACAAAAATAGATGAAGTATTTTAATACTCCACAGTGTAATTCCACATCATAAATGCTCTTGCCGGAAGCTTATGGCTCTGGAAAAATTGAGAAGCAATCTACTCAGTACGAGGTGGCCACAACTTTACGACTTCCAAATGATAACACCACCTGCTAATTTGAATAGATGGCTGTGAATGTGATGGATCATATGCAGTAACAGATGGCATTTTGTACTAGGCAGCACCTAGATAATACAGAAGGTAGGAGGAACAGCTTGATATGCTGGCAGCTGCAGAGCAGAGGGAGCAGCTCTGGTTGTGAAGCTGCAGGTTGCTGTCCTCACTGGATCACCCTGCAAAGCTGGAAAAGTCTGGTGTAGCCATCATCTCCCTGTGAGGAAATTCTCACTCCAAAAGCCTTTTTCCTCTTTATTTTTTCTCCTCCCCCCTCAGGCAGGACAATAGAATTGTCTCCACGCTGAATCCCAAAATGCATGTGAGGAGCACAGGCTGCCTTACTCATCAGCAGAGCCCCCCACTCATCTACAATGGACAGCAGGGGCTTTGAGGTCTTCTGCATGGGGCCATCCCCTCTCAGATCTCCCCTCATGCAGGGTCACCAGATCCCAGGCTCCTGAGAAGGGAGCTGGGTTGCAATAAGCAGCCAGGTCTGACTTATAAGGGGCCTGTCTAGAGGGATGAAGACCCTTGGGATCACTTGTATCCTCAGAGGGTACCTTTTCAAAACTAAGAAACCAACCAACCAAACAAACAAAAAAACAACAAACCAAGAAAACAAACAAATTGTGTAGTAATAGTTTTCTGGCCTGAATATTGTCACTTCTCCCTGCTTCCACTGGTAAAGTTTTCCCCAAGGTACAATAGAACAAATGCAAACGAGCATTGTGCAGCTGTGCTCTTCTGGCCCTCCATGCTTCTCATGCCTGCTTTGGTGTGACTGATTGGTAAAGAAGTTGGGTAAACAAGCTACACGCCAGCTGAAATTTCCCCTTCATCAAAGATATTCCCAGCTGGACAGATGCTGCCAGAAGCTGACTATTTTATGCTGCCTAGGCAAAGTAATGGAACTAATTCAGTAGAAGGGATATTGGCCTACGTATTTACTATTTAAATAGCTTTCAAATTTAAAGGGATGAATGAATAAAAGGTAAGAAATGTAAAATAATTTTGTGTTACTAGGAGACCTCAGTGAGTGGAAGAGATTTGAGGATATTGTATATTCAATTGACAAAAAAATTCAAAGACTAAATGAATAGCAAAATGCGGTGTTTGTAATTCCCAGACTTCATTCTAAAAAACTCTGTTTTGATAAATCACAATACTCTTTAGATAAAATATTGACTATTTTAAGTTCGATGTATAGTAACTATAGAAGTTGTTACTGATTGAGACTTAAATTCTTAGTTGTTTTTGCTGAAAATGGACACAGAACAAGACTGGATATAATGGCAGACCATTATGGGAACTATTAGACTGAAGATATAATTATGGTTACCTTTTTACATATATTTAATGTCCTATTTCTAAATACTTTAAGAAAAAACAAAACAAACAAAACATGTTGGATGCTAGATGATATCACTGTCAAATCCATAGCTATCTCTTCCTTTTTACTATTTTATTACATACTCACACAACTAATTGTTCAGCAAGCTTGCAATAACTGAGGCTCACCTGAAAAAAAACAACCTTCTAAAGCATAAAATACTACCATTCTTGGTACCTCATGAACACTTTTTATTACTACTACTTCTGTCAAGGTGCTGGTAATTCACATTCAACCTTCACAGTTGTTTTGGTTTGGTTTGGTTTTGCAAATGCATCAATGCAAAAATGTGAACTTAACCAGCATGTCTTAAATGTAGTAAACATCTATTGTAAAGCAATTTGAGCACTGCTATAATTTTCAGCACTGAGAAGAATTCAACCCAAGAGGGACTGCTTGAGATTTTTGCAGATAAACAAAGGACAGTCATGCCTGAGTTCAAGAGCATTTAGAAAAACAAACAAACAAAAAAGTTGAAAAGGAAAAAAATGGAACTGTAACTTAAATAGATTAAAAATGAAATATCGATTCAAACATCTGACTCATTTTCCTCTTAAAGTCTATCTACAAGGGAAGGGGTGCTACAAGGAAGAGAGACATGACCAAGATACTCACATGTTGGAGAAAAGGGTGAGTACTGGGATATTAAAATTGTGTAAATAAAAGGAAATCTCCAGTACATTTTTGGCAGGGGCATCTTCAATTGCTACTAGACTCCATTTTTGGCAGTTCCCTGTAATAAAGATTATTGACTGCTAAATAAAAGGTGAGAGAAGATACTAATATGATTATAACATTACCATAGACAGCTCATGTGCTGAGGCCTTAACAAAGCTTTTTAGATAAAATATCCCAGGTTACCTTACCACTTTTTGCTGGAGGTGACTTTTTAGCTGGAGGACCAGCTGGCAGTACATTGGACACATCACCACTGCTCCTCAGAGTTTCCAGAGGACTTTCATTCATGCTCCTTCCCACTGAGGTCAATGCCAGGAACTCTGGCCTGCACATACTGCCCTCTGGCAGTGAGGAAGATGGGTGCACAAGGCAGATCAGTTGAAATTAGCCCCAGCCCACCAAGGTAACAGGGCAGTCAGACATGGAGGCAATGTGCCATCGCACCTCACATCCCCACTCTGCTTCCAGCCAAGCCAGCCTTGTGTCAAAAGCAACATCGTGTGTTTTCACAGATAATTTAATAATAATAACAATAATAATTTAATAATAATAATAAAAGAAAAAGACAAGAAAAAAAAAAAAGACAAGTACCACCAGATAAAAACAGGAAGTAAAGGAAGGGTAAAAGATTCAAAAGATTCATACTTTTCATGGTTCACATTGCGTAGGTCCTTTCTATCCACAGGCAGATCAACACTTACTTCCCACCAGTTTGGTGTCACTTGCAAACTTACTGAGGGTGCACTAAAACCACTTGTCCAGGTTCTCAATAAATATATTGTACAGGACAGGCCCTGTACCAACCCCTGATTTAACTCCATTCACCAGCACTCTCTGGGCCTGGATGTCCAGCTAGTTCTTCACCCAGCAAACAGTGCACCAATCCAAGCCATGGGCTGACAGCTTCCCCAGGAGAGTACTGTGGGAGCCATTATCAAAGGCTTTAATGAAGTATAGGTAGACTACATCAACAACCTTTCCATCATCCACCAGGCAGATCTCTCAAATAGAAAGAGATCAGGTTGGTCAAGCAGGTCCTGCCTTTCATGAACCCATGCTGGCTAGGTCTGATCAACCACTTATCCTGCAAATGCCATGTGATCTCACTCAAGATGATCTGTTCCATAACCTAACCTGGCCCTGAGGTCAAGCTGACAGATGTGAAGTTCCCTGGATCCTCCTTATAATTCTTCTTGTAGATTGCAGTCACACTGGCAAGCCTCTAATCTGCATATTTCAGATTCTTCCTTTAGCTCTTTCACATCTCAAGTTCATTTTAGTTCAATTTACTTATTATCTCATTGCCTCTTTAGAAAACTTGTCTTTGCAGACTTTTCACTATGCTCCAAGGCATAAAAAGTTGTTTATAGAATCATAGCATATCCTTAGCTGGAAGGCATCCACAATGATCACTGTGTCCAACTCCTGGCTTCACACAGAATCACAGAATGGCTCAGCTTGGAAGGGACCTCAAGGGTCATGAAGCTCCAACCCCCCTGCCTGGCAGGGCCACCAGGACCACCCAGAAGATCAAGCAGTATTTCTAAGAGCATTGTCCAAATGTTTCTCGAACATTCCATGACCACTGCTCTGGGGAGCCTGTTCCAGTGTCTGATCATGCTTTCAGTGAGGAACCTTTTCTTAAGATCACTGCTATCAAGAATGACTACCACTAGTAGTCAAGACAACTATCCTGAAAAGGTGTGCATACTTATCCTTTAAGGTATTGAATTAAAGTAGAAGTTTTAACATTGAGAAAATATAGGATGTGCCAGGTGCCAGTACTAGGCAAAGGGAGTCAAGCTGGGGTCCAACCAGCAGGGTAGTATTGAAGTAGATCTTATCTTACACTGCCACTGTGTAGCAAGATGGAATGGTTATGCCCTGATTAAGTGAATCCTGCTGGTGTACAGTTCTAGCCCACAAAACAGAAAAAGAGATTAGTTCTTCGAACAAACAGTCACAGTGTAAACCAATGCCTGTATTATTTTAATCCTTTTCACATTCTGGGGGCTCCAAAGTAAGGGCCTTCAGCTACAACTATGTTTTGTGGATCTGTAGAGCAGATGCTTCTCAGGAAATTTTTTTAGGAAAGTGTTAAACCATCTTGTCTTTGCATTATTGAAGCATAAAGAGCATCATTTAAAAGAGTGGATGTGTGAAATATGTACTGCAAATAAAATAATTCAGTCACTACATTACCCGTCTTAAAAAATTCTCTACCTCTTCCAAATCATAGCAGGACCCAAAAAGAAACAAATTTCAGACTCTGTAAAATACAGTTCATGGTCTGATTCATGACAGGGAACAGAAAGAAAAAGATTTATGCTTTAAGTCATCATCTAGAAAGAATAATGAATCTACAGCAAGACGTGCTGCCCTCAGAAATAGTACAGTTCTTAGTCGTCCTAAAAACTGGCAGGGTGTCATCTCATTTTTCCATTCTCGTAGAAGCAGACAGAGGATTAAAATGAACAGAAGAAAAATCTTAAGTAGAACAGATGTGACTCAGGGCTCAAACCAGAGACAGATCAGTTATCTTGTGACACGCTGGAAAGGCTGGTAAATAGAGGTATGTTAAACCACCATCTAGTGCACGAACTTGTAAAAAATTGACATTCTCCAGAACTATCTACCTCAGCCCAGTATCCTCCTCGGAACATCATTTATGCTGTGCTTATCTTTGCCAGGCTTATGAAATCCAATAAATATCTCAAAAGAAAATTTATACGGCATCAAAGTAATAAGTATCCTTCATCACCAGTTGTACATAAAGACCTTTCATCTCAGCTAGGAAGGCTAAACTCTTCTCAGCTAGACAAATGGCTTGCAAGCACTGATGTCCTGTTTACTGTTGAAATCAGTTCAAGCACAAAGCTGAATTTTAGGATGAAACCTGTCCATTACAGAGGTTTCTGTAGCAACAGCTGTGTTTTAATACTGAAATGTTAGTTTTCTCTTTCATTTTCTGATCATATCCAGTAACTATTTCATTGGGTTGAATGTTTGGGATATGTCCAGTAGCTGATTTAATTTCAGTTATTTACATAGCAGCTAACCTAGTGACCCTAAGCTCTGTTTTTTATTGAAAACACTGATAATGTGTACATATCTGTACCTGACCTGTACATATCAACCTCATATGTGTGGTGTATTTTCATTAAATGTTTTATGCAGAATCAAAAAATTTAAACTTTGCTTGTTTTATAGATCTCAAGCATAAAATCAAGTATGAAGAAGAAACAGACAGCTCCAAGTTCATTTTTCTTCTTACTGAATTGTCCTGGCCAGTTCAGATGCCTCTTAGAAAAACAGGTAGATTCACTACTGATCAAATTTCAGACTTTGTCATTTATCTCTGCATCACATTTCAGCACTTTTGTTGCATAAAAAATCTCTTTGTGTTATTAACGCACCATTAACAATTCTCTCTTCTCTCCCACACCACTGAAACACAAAGGTTCCAGATGCAGCTTCAACAAGTTTGTCTAGGCTGTCTAACTGAGAAGTGTAACATTCAAGAGAATTTAAAACTAGCAAAACCACATTGATGCAAACTGCAGGAACACTCCCAGACATTCCCAGATAAAGTCAGCACAGGCAGTCCTTATTGTGCCAACCAGATTTGGTTTAAAGCAGTCTTGAATACACTTATCTGCTTCCATTCCCTCTCATCCTCCTCCCTTTCATCTCCCCTCCCTCTCCTACAGACATGCTCCAAGTTCCATGGCTGGCCTGCTGTTGGAAAGGTGCAGCCAGCACAGGCAGGTAGGCCCCTGCCCTGGTGGCCTGGTCTGTCGCAGGCAGTGCAGCTATTGGCAGCACTCAAGGCTCACAAGCTGTTGCAAAGGTCTGTCACCCATGTAACATCAGTGAAGCAGTACTACCAGCATCCCAGATCTCGCTGTAAGCTCCTCAGAAACCTGTGCTTGTGTGCCTGCTGCCAACATTCATGTTCCTACCACTTGGGAAGAAGGAAGGTCAGAAGCGTTCCTTGCTGCATCCTTTGGAGCAACATCAACCTCATTATTTATTTTTCAATGAGAAGAACATCTAGAAGAATGATACCACCCAGCCTTATTAATTTATCAGTCTTTGTATTTAATTGTAAATTATGTTATTTCTAAGTGCTTTTCATTTCAGATTAAATGTTATTTTTAAAATACTCACATTTTGGTGATAATATTTTACAGTATGCTTCTTCAAGATGACTGGTTACAGCAGATCTAATAATAACTTCTTAATGAAGTGAGAGTTTCTTAATATGTCTTAATCTGAGCTGTGCTAAAATTTCAGTGTGAGAGTAATTCATTTAAGAATCAGATATGGTTCTCATTTAAATAAGATTAAGTGAGTGATCCGAGATTCGTGCATCTGCACAGATTTCTACTTTAGAAGGAATTTTACAATATGAGATATAACAATAGTAGATTTCTTGCCTATTGTTTATTTACCTTGAAGAAACAGAAGCTGTCAGTTAAAAGGTTATATTCTTATTTTCTTTCTGTCAGGAACATGTTCACAATGTTCTCACTCTTCCGTTTCTTTCCCCTGAACAATGCTCTAGACATTGCTGATACGCAGCTATGGCATTCACAGGCATATTAAAGTTATTTACAAAATTGTTGGAGGCAGTTACAGTCTGGAGTACACATCCCAGAATATATTGCCTTTAGAAACACAAGTTACAAAGTCATTTCCTCTAGTTTAATCAGAGCCCTGAGATGTTTCGAATGGCATTGTATAAACAAAACGAAATATTAAACAACATCCTCCTTGTTTCCCTCTGCGAATGAATAACTCCGTGTTTCCCAAGGGAGAAAAGCTCCATAAGACCTGAAAGAAAATGAAGTTAAAGGATTACAGCATGACCTTGGAAGAAAAACTGCAATCAGGGTATTGCCACATTTCATTTCATCTTCAATTAAAAACACCTTGAAAACTGGTGCTTTCTGGCTCACAGAGGAGTGCTTGATATTTAAAAATAAAGCTGCATCCCATTTTGATCTGTTCAATGGAAATATTATCACCACAGTCTATTAATTTATATATCTGATCTGTATTGTGAGAAGAAAACCAGTTTCCTTCTTCCTTGTAAGATGATTTTATCAGATGATAGAAAAAAATATATATCAAGGGAAGAAAAGAAAGCTCTACAGATAAATTGAAGGAGCCTTCCAAGAAAGCTCATGTGTAAAAATAGTTTCTGGAAACAGCAAACACCACAGGTTTCAGCTCGTTTCACTAGATCCAGCCTGATGTGCACTCTCACATCAGTGCAAACAAAAGAGGAAAAAAAGAGGAATAAAAATCTGTAGCTCAGGTGTGTGATCCATCAGTTTATTCTGTATGCAATCAGCATGTTTCCCAAGGCATTTTTCTCATTAAGAAAATCCCGAATGGGTTTTTTCATATTCTTAAGAATATTCTTCATGTTGTAAGTTAAAGGGAAGGGACCACATGGTGCACCATCGTTTCTGTTTTTTGAGTAAGAGAAAATCTGCCAAAGCACTACAAAAAAAATGGTAAGGAAAATTTTCCTTTGCTAAAATTTATTACTTATAGTGGCTCCAAATGAACTTACAACAGACTGGGGGAAGGGAGCTGGGGGTGTGGGGAGAAAGCAGAATAGAAACATACAATTCCTTGCTGCTGTTGGGATTCCCTGCATTTCTTCTTCAGGGTAGAGATAAATTTATATTTTGTATGTTAGAAGAAGTTAACATATACTGCTATAGAAAGATAAACAAGTCAGTGTTAATAATTAAAAACCTTGGCTTCAAGACCACTGATCTGTCAACTTCTGTTCTCATCAAAAGTCAGAGGTGAAGTTGCAGTACACACAAAAGATAAACAAGCTAAGATGCAATACCACAGCTCTCTGATCACACAAATCTTCACTCACAGTTGATTTTGCAATTAATGACAATTATCATTCCTGTTTATGTCCTTGAAGGTGAGCTGTACATTTATTGATACTCCCACCTAAGGATATCTAAGTGCAGTGCAACTCTCTGTATCTGTATCTATATCTATCTATCTATCTATCTACCTATATATATATATATCTTATTTTATTAAAATATGTTTTCCATGTAGGAGAATAGTGGATGATCAAGTTTTGTAGTTCTCCTTGAAAACACTATTTAAACTAGGACCAGTAAACTTTTCCCTTTAGGAAAATCTGCCAGGTCCCTAATCCCAGGTGATTTATGAAGAACTATAATGCTAGAATCACAGAAAAACAGAATGGCTTGTGTTGGAAAGGACCTCAGTGATTATCAAGTTCCAGTCCCCCTGTGACAGGCAGGGCCAACAACCTCCAGATCTGGTACTAGACCAGGTTGCCCGGGGCTTTATCCAACCTGGTCTTGAATGATTTGTACCATGTCACATCATATGCAGCTTGGTAGGATTGCTAGTTACCACCTTCCCTACAGCCAGCTGGAAGTCCTTAGCAGAGATCTTCTCTAATGATTCATGTGTGGCTTTATGACATTCCAAAAGAGAAAAAGTAGGTATGTGAACTAAATCTACCACCACTTTTTCAAACTGAGCAGCCCCCAGTAACTTCCTCTGTACATGAGCATGCACTCAAGAAACAGAGTAATCTGTTCTGCAGATTCCTGATTCAAGAGCTCAAACATGCTTGAGAAGTTAAGTAAATGTTCACTCATCTATATTTAAAAAAAAAAAAAAAAAAAGCAATTCTACAGAGAAAAGCTCATCTCCTCCACCCATCTGTCTATTCACATCTATATAGGCACCAATGAGTCATACAGTAATTCTCTAAATTATGCAGCATACCTCACAAAATTGTTTAGTCCAATTGCACGTGAAATGTTTTCCTTCCTGCCCCAGACAGCAAATAACTTACTGTAACACATTTGCACACATACGAGGCCTTTTCTGTGTGTTGAGCACAAATCTTTCAAAAGCCTTCTGCCCAGTGACTGTAACATATTAATGTTGTAGAGTAGCTTCATTTTCATTCAAAACAGATGGCAGAGAGCATCACTAAGTCGTACTTCTAAACACAAACATTTTTTTCTAGGTTTCAAGGAAAAAAAAAAAGCAAACCTTATCGTGTGCACATGAAAGATTTCTGTGCACTTACAGCTGTTTTCTGGGCTTGGAGCAGAAACTTTTTGGACAGAAGTAAGCAGGGCTATTACATTTGTCATTAAAGAGCTGCCTTAGAAGTTATACAGTGATGGGTGACTCACTGCACTTAAATGTCATAGGTAGGTTACAGCAGATTAAATGTAGTTCTGTGCAGTTGACCTTTTAGGTCATCAAGTAAATGACTAAAATACTTGAGAGCAAATGGTCCCCTGTAGTGACATTTCTTTCCTCTGACCAGAAAGAAAACTTTGTAAACATCTAAAAAAAATGGGATGAATCTTGACTGATTGCATAAAGATATTTTTACTTTTTGAATTTCCTTTCATAACCTTTTATCACCTACACTTGTCTTTTACCTGATGTTGACTTGAGTGTGCTGCCTAGCTACTTCTGGATACCTCTGAGTACTGGAGACAGAGTACCTTCACTGGCCTTGTTCTCCTCCAGCAATAATTATCCCAGGTGGTTCAAAAGCAAAAGTACAAATGTAGCCTCTAGCAAGTGCAGCGTCTCTTTTAGAAACTCTTGGGCAAACAAGAATTTCAGAAATGTTGTCCTGGAGCCATTTTAAATCTTCCCAGTTACTGTCAAAATAGTATATTCAACTTTAATATAGTTACTTGAAATGAGTGGACAGAAGAAATAATTGCTTTTAGCCAAATGTCAAAATATTGGCAAATTTCTATTAACATCTAGTGTGAACATTATGACAGTGGTAAAAGGCTCTTCTGTATGTCTCTGATGATAAAAAAGCGCCACAGTAATTGCAGAGTACTTGAGGTATTCTCTTCATGATGTCTTGATAGACATTTGTGAATTACAAGTTTTTTTGCAGCTTCAGTACCTGTCCTCAATAATATTATGGAAGGAATACTATTTCTAACCCCTCTGGTGTCATGGTGACTCAGGACTTGGAAAGAATCAGAGTGAGTTTTGGGTAGTCCTTCAAATACTAATATAAGGGTTAAGTTGAAGCACAATGCAGTTTGAGAAACTATTGGTATACAATAGAAGTCATCTTTCTCATCAGAAGTGGGCGAGTATTACTGAATAACAGAACTGTAGGTGCAGGAAGGGACCTCTAGAGATCATCATTTGAAGTTGGAATTTTCAAAATACTTTTTTTACGAGGAGGTTTTTCACACAGAGGGTGGTGATGCACTGGAACAGGTTGCCCAAGGAGGTTGTGGATGCCCCATCCATGGAGGCATTCAAAGCCCGGCTGAATATGGCTCTGTGCAGCCTGGTCTGTTGGTTGGCAACCCTGCACATAGCAGGGGTGTTTAAACTGGATGATCACTGTGGTCCTTTTCAACCCAGGTCATCCTGTGATTCTATGATTCTACAATTTCCTGCAAAATAGTTCTACGGTCTTTTTCTTTTAGTTTCTGTGCATAGTTCCTATCACTAATAGAACAGATCTTTGGTTAATTCTTTTGGACCAAGTCTTTTCTTAATCAGTGTTTTGTTAAATTAAACATAGGTGCTTTAAGGTAACCATTTCCTCTGAAGGTAAGCTGCTCTGAAAATAATGCCTCCTACTCTATTGTGTTGGTCTACAATGTCAGAGGTGGATGTTGGTGGGATGGCAAGCAGTGGAGGTAGAATCTTCCCACCAGTATCCCTTTACATGTTGTTGCTGTGTGACAAATGGTAGTAAAGGGGTACTGACATGGCAGTGTGTATGAAGCAAAAGTATGTCACTGAGTTCCTTCATGCAGGAAAAATATCACCTACTGACAACAGTGGGTCACCTTCACCTCCAGTGCAAACTTTTATGAGTACAAACGCTGGTGAAAGCTCATGGAGGTGACTGTGTTGAAAAATAGTGCTTTGTATCTGAAAATTTGCACTTTGAAACTGTTATTGTGCTCTTTGTATGTATTGTAGTTTCCATGGAAATAAATAAGAGGCCTTACTTTCAGAGCAACCTATTTATTTCTAATTTTATATTCTCAAAAGAACTCACAGCAGTTTTAAGTTCTTATTTGAAAAGAAATAGTCATGTGAATTTGATACCTTAAGGCATACACTTAACCAGGTGAATATATGTCCAGCACATACCACCTCAGATAACCTCTGATTTCTGAGTTAAGAAGGATTTTATGTAGATTGTTGAAAAATATGTAATTATGGACTCACTGGCCACAAAGTGAAATTCTTTTAGAATCAAATTATAGCCAAATGTGATATTATTATAATTTTGCATGAGATGTGGGGACATGGGAAAGAATAAAAATAGCCACAGAAAACAAGAAAACTTTCAGTAATGTACCGAGGAGCTAAAAGAGTCTAGTTGTATAGAGCCAAAGTTATTATTTCTACATTGATTTGAAGAAGTTTTTACATCAGAATAGAGATTCCTAAATCATTTGAAGAATGAGAAGTTAAAAAATTGCAAAGCCTAAGACAGCCTAAAGCAAACACTAAAATTGATGGAGCAATTAAAGATTTCTGCCTATGCCAAATTATAGGCCAAGTTGTGAGGATATGATTTTGTTTGTATTATGGGAAAATGGGCATCCTGCAGCAAAGACAATAGATTTCAGTCAGTTAATTAAGCAAATAATCCCATATAGCATTTTATGTTTACCGAAATATCATTATAAAAAGATTCTGGAGCTAAAAATCTTCACACAATGTATCAAATTCACTTTTAATAGGTATGGGAGGAGAATGGACCACCTGAGAAACATTCACCCCATATTTGCATTAAGCCCAGGAGAACCTTTCTTCATTAAAAGCTGAATTAATTTGGTAATGTATGACTTCTGCTCAGCTACTCCCATTGGAATGAATAAATTTCATACTAATTCCTTACATCTTTCTCAATGTAGTGGTTGATTTTTCAAATAAATGGGTATTTTCAATAAATGAGAAAAAAAAATCCTGGTAAGCACTATCAGGAGAACATATCTGGGGAGAAAAATAGTTAATCAATAGTTATCAAAGTAAATTTTCTTTCTTCAACATGAACTCCATATGTATTCCTTGTGACAAAAAGACAGATGATTTCTACCAGAGCCTTAAGACTTTGAAATAAACATCTTTTGAAGGTGCTGCTGCCTTCTCTACCTAAGGCCTGATGATTTCCTGATGAAAAAGACTGGACCATGCTGATTCCCCTCAAAACTTTGTTAGCACTGGGGCTATAATAAATATCAAACAAATTTTGTATAGAAGCAGAGGTGCTCACATCCTTCCTCCTCCACAAATACATAACTTTCTGGGCTTGTCATAGAAGAAAGAGCAAAGTATCACATCCAAAGAAGCAGGTAAGTAACAGATACAGTGAGAGAAAAACAAAGAAGTATAGTTTGTTTTTTCCTCCTTTTTTTCTTTTTCTTTTTTTTTTCTTCTTCTTTTTTTTTTTTTTTTCTTTTTTTCCCCCCTATATGCATGCGGGAATCACCTTTTTAGTATTCTCTTGAAGGAAAAAAACAAACTATGAGTGCTAAGTCAGATTCCGTGCCATATTTAGAGCATGCATATTACAGAACCAAAGTTGCCAGGGTTGTAAGTAGCTGGTATTTGGTTCAACAGAAAGATGGACAAAAGAATATCTGCTGTCTAGGAACTGACAGACATGCAAGGACATGCAAGTGATAAGGCAAAGGGGGAAAGATTACAGAGGGAATTGCTTTATTGATTTTGCACATTTTAGGATGAGAAACACCAACAAAAACAGATGCATTTTTCCCCAGTTGGATAAAGTTACCCCAAAATGTCCATACTCCCACAGGAAACAGGTCATCTGCCAGAAAGGAAGGATATGAAGTGCAACAGGTTTAACTTTTTGCCTGTGTATAACGTCAAGCAAGATAATCTGTGGATAAACAACAGCAAATGAGAGAGGGAAATGCCAGGGAAATGAACAGCAGGTCCAGGTTTCAGCATTTCACAACAATGGTTGCTGATTTTCTTGGAGATGCTGGCTGTCTCAGGCCAACCATGCAATGTCATCATCTGGTTCTTTCATTTCTCTTTGCAGTATTTAATCATACTACGTCCAGTCAACATTATTGCTGTTGTTACCTGGGCATGGCTGGAATGAGCACGTGTATTTTGCAGAGGAGAAACAAGTTTTGTTCTGAGTGCAACTCAGATACAAAGCCCATTAAACAGGCTCCTTGCTTCAAAGTAATCTCAGAAATTTGTGGCTAATACATGTTCATATCAGTATCTAAATTGTGATAGCTGGAATTCCAAAATTAACTACTGATTTTTGGTTACCTTCCGAATATCTTTACCGACAATAGATAAGAGCAATTGTTTATAAAACAGATGTAGTTGTTTCGGTAGGGTAAAACTGAAATGTTCCTTTATGTTAGGTAACTTAACACAGTATTATATGAGCAAGTCAGTGCTATGACAGAGCTAAAACATAAAAAAGAAGTTGTTTCTTCTATTTTCCTTCATATCCAGTAATTTGGATTGCCGGATTTCATCTTGTTTTGTGCCCTGTGTGACCTAAGAAGGGCAGATGAACAACAGAGCGAAACATATGTAGCAGTTAAAAGCTGGCTTGTAGCATGGTTTCAGGCCTAACTGAATTATTTCCCAGTGATGCAGCATGCCTCTACTATGAGAAAGAATATTAAAGAAATTATAATGGCTACTGGCCTATTTTTGTACCCAGGAAAAAAATACCCAATTGAGATAAATAAGCAAGAAAAACTTACTGCTTGCCTCTTAAAGTCATAAATAATGCCTGCAAATGAAAATCACCTTGAAGATATTTTTAGATATCTTATCCTATATCATTTAATCTGAAATATGTTATACTGCAGCCAACAATATTAAAGGGTTAGTAGTATTAGTTTCTCTTAAGTTTCCTGGTATCTTATTTGTATTTCCCAGTAAGAGTGGGACAGGATAGCAATACCCATGTAAATGCGCTGTATGCCGCAAGAATAACATAAGTAATAGCAAAACATTAATGCAAATTTTGCTTTTTTTTCCTCGTAACACTGGTGTTGTTTGAACAACACACAGCATAGAGAGCTATAGATATTCCAATCCAAGTCATTCCTTTCCTATGCTAAAATTGAAAGTAAGTCTTACTGTTAAGAATTATGGAGGCCTTTAACCACAGATCCTACATGCTTTTATTTTCTATGACCACATTAAATTGTTCCCCAAGTGCTTGGTCTTCCAGGCATAGAACTGATGGGATGTTTTCTTAAAAGTTAGCAAAACTTCTCATTTTGTCTAAGAGCTGAGAAAGGAACCTTAGGGTCTTGCTTTTTCATTTTTAAATCATGTGGCACAAGTACAGTACAGAATGCTTAAATGAATACTAAATAGGGTTTTTTGTTACAGGATAATAGGTAAAGAATTTGCTTAGTTTCACACTAGCTTGAACTATGGTAGTCTTGTCCTGCAGTACTCAAGCAACAGTTATCTGGTTAAGTATGTAAGCCCATGCTTTTTTATATCAGGAGGTTTCATTTATGATGAATTTAAAACAAAACAAAACAAGCTGCGAGGAGCAAGAAACTTCCACCATTGCTTCTCATAACTCACTTTGATCTCAGCCCACCATGACAGCTTGATCAGGACAGACAGACAGACAATTCACCTAGAGAAGTCTAATGATGGTCGATGCTCTGAATAACACTCAGGTATTCCATATTTCCACTCAACTTCTCAAACCAGCTGCAGACATGTAAAACAAGCTCCTGTTCACATGGAAGAAAATGGCAAAGAGAAAAATGTAGCATAGGGAGGTCTCACATTCTCTGTCACCATTTGAGAAGAGCTCTTTCTTGTGACATATTACACAAACATTTGGGAAAACAACACATCTTTTTCCTGAAAAGCTTTTCACCTAGAAAGCTAAGATAAGACAGGGAGAATAAAAAATGCAGAGAGAAGTGAAGTGATGTGCACAAGGAAGTAGCAACAGTTTTGTTCCCTATACACTTTAGACTTGCTATTTCTGTTTTAGACTGGAGAGTTGTATGTGCATAACTTCAAGTAAGGTTAGGTGGGAATAGAAAATATTTTTTTGCTTACAAGCACCATATCCACAGCTTCCCACGTGAATCAAGTGCCTATTAAGACCCTGGAGAGATATTACCAGGGAATGAAGTTATTCTGGGACTTGGAACTTTTTTGGAAAACAAACCTAACCTTCCAAGATATTCTGAGTGTAGGGGCAGGGGTCATTTACAGGTCTTAATATACAAACTGCAGTGAATTATAAACCTAGAACTGCCCAAAGTAAATGGGAGTATGCTATGGACAGAAGAGAAAGCAGAGTTCAGCTCACTTGTGAAAAGCAAACACATTGATAGCACATGCTAAAAGTAATGATTACATCTACTTCCAGGCTGGGTTTTATTTTATTAACATGTGATATGGCACTCCTGCAGCTACTGTAGTGACAGAGATTGTGTAGGCATGCTTTAAATGAGAAAGTCTGGGCACTCACAGGCATTGTAACCAGTAGTATAGAACTCAACATAAGTTAATCTCCTTAGTATTTACTCAGACTCTCATGTGGGTTTTAGAGTAAAATATGCTCCTTGATCTCCCAGAATAGAGCCACCAGCATCTGAAAACCTAGTTTAAAGCTAGCTTACCTATATCTACTTGTACTGCTGTCATTGCTTCAGAGAGGTAATTTGAGGCAAGCTTGACTGCAGAAGGTGTTCAGTAAAGTGCTGTGAAAACTGGAGGCCTTTCAGAGGCTCTAAATCATATCACAAAAATCTGGAGTGTTGAAAAAGACCAGGTAGTGTCCTGATAAACAGGATACAGCAGCATACAGGAAACTTTATAGTGAGATTATGAGGGATGTTTCAAGCAAAAGTATATCAAACCCCTAAATTACAGTGTAACTTTGAACCATCCAGACAGAAAGTATGATGTGCAACAGTAGATCAAAGTATCACCAGACTAAAGAATCATAGAATCACAGAATGGCTTGAGTTGGAAGGAACATTAAGACCACCCCACCAGCTCAGGCTGCTCAGAGCCCCATCCAATCTGGTCTTGAGTGCCTTCAGGGATGGAGCACCACAGCTTCTCTCCAGCGCCTCGACACCTCCTAGATAAGGAAATTCTGCCTAACATCCAACCTAAATCTCCCTTTACACATCTTGAAGAAGAATGAGAACTATGGAGGGAAATCACACATTTAAGTAGTACTTTGGTTAAAGTTGGCAAGGAACACAAGATGAACAGATATCCATGACTTCTGTTGCAAGATGCATGCTGAGAGGTAGTTATAACAACAGGTTCTTATGATTCATTGGCTTCTGTCCACTGAGTTCCTCTGTCTTTTTTTTTTTTTTTCTTTCTTTTTTTTTTTTTTAACATGACTCATCAAGAAATTTCTTCAGTTAGTTACCATCAGTAATTAATAATGCTCTGGAACAGGCTGCCCCCAGAGGTTGTGGAGTCTCCTTCTCTGGAGATGTTCAAGATCCACCCAAATGCCTACCTGTGTAGCCTGTTATAAGGAGACTCCTTTGGCAGGGGGGTTGGACTCAATGATCTCTAGAAGTCCCTTCAAAGCCCTAGAGTTCTGTGATTCTGTGATTCTATAATTGAGCAGTTTGCTAATTAAGACCCAATTGAGCTTTGCTAGGTGAAATACAAGGTTACTAATTTAACACGGTGAATTTTGCAAGAATTGCTGGATAAAATCAAATTAAGGCAATCAATGGTGACCAAGATCTCCAGAGTAAATAGCAGGTTTTTTTTTCTGTTTTTCTTTTTCTTTTTGTTTTGTTTTGTTTTGTTTTGTTTTGTTTTGTTGACACGCATATCAGTAAAAAGAAAATATTGCCTATTTGGTGGTCATGATAATAATCACAGACTTGAAGGACAAGATTGTGTCTATATTCTGTATACTACCTTTTGTTTTATGAGACACAAAGTGCTTTAGGAGCTACAGTGAGCTAGGATTGATCTGTTTAATGACTACAACAGAGCAGGAAAAAAAGAATGAGTCAACAAATGGAGGACCATACAACCAGAATTTCAATTTACAATATGTTTTGTACCTATAGATTACTCAAACTTGCAGACAATGCCAGTTTTAGGTTTCAATTGATTTTTTACCTACTAAAATGCCATTTAGCTACCAGAGGCACCAGACTGCATTGTACCAGACATATTTCCATATGTGAGATTTTAAAGGCTCCCATTTAAATGGAATTTATTTTGTAACAAAATATCTGAGAAGATATCACAGCACTCATAAACCAGAAAACCTGAATAGTAAAAAACATATATAGCCTTTTTGAGTTTCAAATAGTCTTTTTGAGACAGTAATTTATAACAAATCATAACCAGCATAATTAAGGAACAAGCATTCAATAGGAACAAGTAACTTTATCTGGCAAGCTACAAAAAGCCTAACCCATCATTTTGGACTGCATTTCCACATTCTCTCTTAAAACTTGTCAAGTAAGTTATGCACAGGTATTGCAGGATGACAGTGAGTTTAAAAAATAAAAAATCAAGCCTGCAGAGAACAAGAAAATGCAAAAAATTTAAATTTGAAATAATAATAATAATAATAAAAGACAGATAGATGGGAGCTACTCTTTTAAAAAGAACACTGAAACAGAAAGGAATCTGGACTAGCTCACTAGTTCACTGTTCACAAGTTCACTGTATTGCGTACCACAGCTACTAGCTGAAGCATTTCTACATTATCTCCTCTGTTCTAAGATTAAAACGAGTGAAACATAAGCAAGCACATTTCTTTCAGGCAAGTGATGATTGTTCAGCATGTGGACAGAAAGACTGCAGCAAAGAGAATCCAATTTCTGAAAATCGTTGTTTAAGAAAGACATTTTATTCCTACAAGCCTGTATCTAAGGGAAAACAGCCAGCCACTGCAAGAGAAAAGTGTTCACTTAGAGAAGCTCTGCCTATGGATCTTGTTTGAGACAAGGGAAATTTTATCACTTACTTTAAGGAAACCAGAAGCAGGCCTGCCTTGTGACATAAAATCAGGACTCTGGGAACACTCTGAGTGCCTTGGAAGATCACATTCATGTTTTCTGTGACTGAGTTGCTACAGAGCTTACTTGAAGGATTGTAAGGATTACAGTGGAGGGAAGCACAGGCAGGGTATGTGAGAGAGAAAAGTATGTATGGTCACGGTGAAAATTTACATTAACTAGCAAACTTTGCTCTACACATATGCTACTACATTAATTTTAAAACAAAAACAGAATTAAAAGAGCTGTATTATTTAAACAAATTTACATAAAGTACTTCATCAAATTGTCTTATGAGCAGTTACACTTCCAGTTTTAATCTGATTGTTCAGACAGCCCACATTCATCTAGCAAAACTTATATTACATATGTAGTAGAATGGTCTGGATTGGAAAAAAACTTTTAAGATCACTTAATTAAATATATGCGAGCATAGTTCTGATGTTTCAGGAATGTGTCAGACTTCAGTGCTGGCTCGTGGCCAATCTACCTGGTGGTTTTCTGGCCATAACCTCTCTTGCCTTTACCTGCTTTAACCCCTCCTTGAAGGGCAAGCTGCTGGAGATCCTGGGGGGATTCTGGCCCTGGAGCAGTTGAGGTAAGGGTGGGAGCCTCTGGGGTTACAAGGCAGGATGGTGGTCCCCATTTTGGGTAGCTCCCAAAGGCCTGGAGGGGAGAGGGGGTGGGGAGTCACTTCTACAGGAGAGATGGCTGGGCTGTTGTGCCCAGCAAAGTTGAGATTCTGGACAGGCAAAAAGGCCCTGGTGCTCCTGTCCCCTGGCAGGGAAGAGAAGGGAGACATGGTGCTCCTTCCATTCAGAGCAGGACGTGGTTCACTGCTTCTGGGGAGGAGGCAGGCACTGCTAGAACTAAAGACAGAGCTCAGCAGCATGGGCTGGGGGTGTTGGCTTTGTAGCTGTACATTAGGAGAAACTCAGATGTCATCTGAACCAGCCTGGACAACACTGGTAAAGGCCCTTTCTGCTTTCTCTTCCTTTTTTCCTCCTGTCAACAAGCCAAAGCACTCTTTAGGAAGCAAGGACATGCATGACATATTGGTTCTGTGCAGCAAGAACATTGTGACATGCCCTTCGGCAGAGATGATGCTGAAGATCAGGAAGTCACAGCAAGCAGCTCAGTACCTGCAGGTAACCTGCCATGACTTTCCCAGACACCTCTCAGTCAGAGCCCTTCCTCAGTACACACAACCCATGCTCTGGCAGCAGCTGTGATGCCACCTCTCAGTCTTCTCTTCTGCTTTCAGCTTCTGCAAACATTGCTGAAAGCTCTGGTCTGGCTCATGATGGTCCTGCTTGAGACAGAAACCACCTGTGGTTTCTTCCAGCTGTGCATGCGTGGAGAAGGCACAGGCAGGAGAAGCTAGGGAGAGCTGGGGCTGCCTACAGCTTTTCTCCTGCCTCTTGGTTCTGCAGAGAGGAGATGCCCGCAAGCACTTTGGCTCCTTGGTAGGATTGCTGGCCCTTCTGATGTGTGACCCCATGCTCACATACCGCCAGTTTGCTGTCACCTGTCTGAACTCCCTTCTCTGAATCCAAGGTGAGTAGAGTGGCTGCGTCAGTTCTCTGCTCTCCTCCACAGCACTACCAGAGCCCCACGGGCTGGGCCCACTTTACAGGAGGGAGAGGCACCATGTGCAGCTGCCTTCTCCCCACTCTGTCCTCTGTCTGTCCCCCCATGAAAAGTGATTCTGTTTCCAGAAGCATGACTTACCTTTTCTCCCTGTGCTCTTTCCAGACAAGGCAACCAACAAAGTCATCAAAACAGCAGACATCAGGAGCCTGTGTGAGGGGCTGAATGACTGCAGAACTGTCTCTCAGACAGCCAGAGTGTTTTGATGGCCCCCTGAATGACCGGGAAGCCACTGAACTAAGAAGACTGCTGTATGTTTTGAAGAGCTGCTGCAGAGCAGTGATGGGATCTCTCCTGCTTCTCATTTCTCTGCAGATTGTGTGCACAAACTTCCCCTTGGAAGACACCATACATTTCATGATGGCCATCAAGGACACCTTCCAGAAGGCCAAAGGAATGTGTGTGCATGCTGCTGGGAAAGGGAAAAAAGGGGAAGGGGAAGTCGAAGGGGAGGGGGAGGAGAGGAGAGGTCAGTGTTCAGCTATTTGAGCTTCAAGGTGGGTTTTTTGGTTTTTTTATCATTGCTGACTGGGGTCTAGGATAGCTGGGTGACCTAGAATAGAATGACTCTGCTTTATATTAACAAACTTCTGAAAGACAGACACCATATGCCTGCATTTCCTTTCATTTAGAGGTAATTCCTTACTGTGAGCATCTGCATTCACAGTGGCACTTTTCTGTGGTAACAGAGGTTACACAGAAGATTAAAGATTTTCTGTCTGTATATGTTTAGGGAGGAAGTCACTGAGTAAAAGTAAAAACACATCAGGAAAAAAAAAAAAAGAAAAAAGATTTTTTATTTTTTTTTTTAAAGTTACTTTCCAGCAATGATAGCAAGCAATTTCTCTTTAACTTCATGAGCTTTTGTTATGAAGAAGCAGTGAGTCTGCTCATTTCTATTTGCTAGGCAACAATTACATAAACAGAAACAAATCCTTCTGAATTCTTGGGAAATAGCCTTAAAAAATAGTTTGAGCACAAGTGAAATCATTAGGATAAGTGATGCAGGAGTAAAACTGGAGGGTGAAAACTGAAGGAATTAATAAGGTTTTCTTAGAACTTGATAAGGTGAAGCTGACAGCAGCCTGTACCACCTTAGCAAGTTAAAGGAAAAAGGTTTTTTTTTCTTCAGCTCAGACTCTTTCAAATATACATGCTGCAGAAAATGGGACTTGTTAACCTTATAACACTGACATTTTAAAAGTAGAGATAATTATAAACAAGGTGAACAAAACTTACCAAGCAAATGGGTTCAAGTGGAATACTTTTATGGTCTTCTTCTTCTTCTTCTTCTTTTTTTTTTTTTTTTTTTAAGAGCTAAATATGTGCTAGACAATTTTAATGAGGCAGTGCAAACAGGAATTATCTCAAAAGACATTCACATAGAGATAATACTATCCAATTTCTGTTTGGTTCAGAATTTCACTCACAGTAGCAAGCACTTATCCTATTTAATTAAAAGAAACATTCATACAAGGAACAGGAGGTTCCTGAATATGAATTTAAATATAGCATCCTAGGAAAGCAGTTAAGAGTAAGAATGGATTGAAGTTCTAGACGAAATTATTTGCAACCTCTACACTTCAAAAGGCTCAATAGCTACACAGACATAATAAATAGTAAAATTTGAACTCAGGATATCAGATCTCAGCTAAGGAAACAGTTTAGATGAGTTGATAGGCTGACAATACCTGCAAATAACAATTTTGAACTTATTATTACTGGTGTTGTTGCCAAAGCCTTCAGCAGCATCTTTAGTGTGTGATTGTTTCCACTATAACATAGCATGCAGAACCTTTTTTTAAAACACCAGCAGAGTATGTATCAATAATGCTGAAGCAAGGTATGGTTCTCCTCTATAATAGTTTAGTAGATTTGCTCCACTGGTATTCAGTGACATTGGGTCACTTCAGTACTAGTTTCTCAGAGGTATTTAGGTGATGTCAACTGAAGTTAAGCTGTAGAGTTTCCATTTATTATTAATTTCCGAGAACATCAAGATCAAGAAGATGGTTGGGAACAACCAGATGGAGTTATCAAGAGAAAATAATTTCTGAGCAACCTCACTGCCTTTCACCAGACATCTACTAATTGTAGTATGTGTAGTATATGACAGGTAGCATGAATGAGGGGAAAGCTGTTGGTGTTTTTTCTTGTCTTTTGCAAGGTCTTTGATGTGTTTTCTTATACCAGTCTTATGGCCAACTTAGAGAGATACAAACTGTAAAAGCTGTAGTGTTGATAACTGGCTGGACATCCTGGCTCTAAGTTAGTTGCACAAAGTGCAGCTAGTGGCTACTAACTAGTGCCATTCCTCAGGGAGCAACACTAGGACCGATACTATTTAGTGTTTTTATCAATGCCCTGCATGACGGGATAGAAAGCACTCTCAGCAAGTCTGAAAATTACATCAAACTGGAAGGAAGAGTAAAATACACAGGGCTGAGATACTAAGGCACCTCAGTAGGCTGCAGAAATTGTCTGAATGAAACCTAATAAAGTTCAACAAAAATGCAGAGCCCTGCATTGAGAATGGGGTAGCTCACTGCAAGGGCTTACCACATAGAGAATGACTGGCTAGGGAGCAGCTCTACTAAAAAAGATCTTTAGATAAGCTTCAGATCCAAAGAAGGGCAACAGGGCTTGTGAGGGCCTGGAGAATATGCCCTACGAGGAGAGACTGAAGGAACTGGGGCTGTTTAGTCTGGAGTAAAGGAGGCTGAGGATAGACCTTGGTGCTCTCTTCCAATATCTGAAATGTGATTGTAGTGAAAGTGGGGTTGGCCTCTTCTCACTGGTGACAGGACAAAGGGAAGTGGCCTCAAGTTGCACCAGGGTAAGTTTAGGTTAGATATTAGGAAAAGCTTCTTACAGAAAGGGTTGTTAAGCACTGGAATAGGCTCATCATGGAGGTGGTTTAGTCACCATCCCTAGATATGTTTAAAAACAGTTTGATGTGGTGCTCAGGAATATGATTTAGCAGAGGGTTGTCAGAGTTAGGGTAGTATGGTTAGGTTGTGGTTGGACTCAATGATCTTTAAGGTATTTTCCAGCTTGAGTGATTCTATGATTCTATGATTCAACATGAGCTAACAGTGTGCCCTTGAAGGCCAAGAGCATTCAGAAATTTGTTAGGATAAATGTAAATGGGAGAGTGAGCCTTTGTCTTTGGCACTTCCCTATGTATCTGGGTATCTCCACCTAAACCATCTACAGAACTGATTTATAAAACATTTTTCAACTTTAAACTTAGGAATTTACTTTGGAATTATTATCAGATCTTCTTCAGCATACTACTTGATTATGTGGTGTTTGCCTTCTCATTACTGTTTCCTCACAGCATTAAGTATGAAGGTACCAGAATATCAACAAATTGTAAGAGGGAATCTAATGAGAAAAGATTTAGAGGTGCTCTCAGGAGACCACAAGAACTTTGTAGGAGACCTGAGAATTCCACATATTGTCCTGGAACCTTTTTTCCTTTTGGTACTGTAGGAAGTGGACATAATTTTACAAAGGTAAAGCAAATGTAAAGACGCCGGGATGCAATTCTAGTATGTACTTCTGAAAAAGCCACAACACTCTCAAATTACCCAGAAGTAATTTGGTGGCAGATGGTTGTAAGTGACAGTGTGTAACAAGTCCTGTGGTAGAGTGTTAGACAGTGGAGAGAGGGAATACAAGTAATGCATAAGGAAAGCGTAAGAAGTGTCATATGATACTGCAAATGCGGATTTTCTGCCTATCACACTTTTATAGTCTATTTCCACAGTTGAGCCCCAATTTAAACATCATATGCTGATTCAACATACCAATCAAACGTGACAGGTACCGAGTGTAACTACTTTAAAACAAAACTTGTGTTTTTTGATTCTACCTTTCAAAAAGCTAAGGTGGACCAAACCAGAGAAACATTTAGCACCAATTTAGGCTAGTTCCATTCCAGTACACAAGATAATGCAAAATACTCTTTAAAATTTAATACAATAACCTTTCAGCTATTAACTAGCAATGATAAATTTTTTGAGTGCATTACTTGGAATATGTCGCCCCCAAACTCTGATTCCCACAATAAATTAAACACTGCATCTGTTTAAATTATATGTGTGTAGGGAGAAAGCTCTAAATCAGCAAGGCGTGACTGCATTGCAAAGTTAAATGGGTAGGTACTTCTCATCTAAAAGTTTTATGGGCTTGTGAAAATTAGGTAATATGTCAGAACAGTTAGGAGGGGATGGGGAATCCTATTTGCAGTTCTCCTTCAACAGGCTTAATTCTCAGGCTGACCTGTTAATAAAGGCAACCTGTAGACCATGGAGTGAATTACTGAAGCAGAGCAAGGTGTAATGACCTGATGCAGCATTAATATCAATGCTGAATTACATTTTATTTAGGCCAAGAAGTAATATAGAAAAGGATATATTCAGTGGTGATGAAATGGGAAGGAGTGGGCCTGGGAGCGCTGTTTGATGCTTGGTTAAACATGAGCCAGCAGTGTGCCCAGGTGGCCAAGAAGGCCAATGGCATCCTGGCTTGTATCAGAAATAGTGTTGCCAAAAGGGGCAGGGAAGTGATCATCCCTCTGTACTCAGCCCTAGTGAGGCCACAACTCGAGTACTGTGTTCAGTCTTGGGCCCCTCACTACAGTATTTGGGGCCATGGAGCATGTCCATAGACGGGCAACAAAGCTGTGAGGGGTCTGGAGCACAAGTCTTATGGGGAGCAGCACTGAGATTGCCTAGTCTAGAGAAAAGGATGCTCAGGAATGACCTTATCACTCTCTAAAATTACCTGAAGGGAAGTTGTGGGGAGGTGGCAGTTGGCTTTTTCTCCCATGTAACTAACAGTAGGACTAGAGGAAACGGCCTCAGATTGTGCTGGGAAAGATTCTGTTTGGATGTCAGGAAATAATTCTCCAAAGAGTGGTGAGGTGCTAGAATGGGCTGACCAGGGATGTGGTGAAGTCACTGATCCTGGAGATGTTCAAGGAATGTTTAGATGTTGTACTGAGAGACATGGTTTAGTGGGAAATACTGGTGATAGGTGGACAGTTGTACTGGATGATCTTAGAGGTATACATTTAAGACTTGTCTAAGACTTTGTTTTTTGTACTATTCAGCATTAAACTTATATAAGATTCTGCCCATGTACAAATAGGAATTTGCTCCAGACTTCTGTAAAAATATTTTCAGCTCTAAGCAAGCAAGATAGCAGAAGAGCTATGGGATGAAGATATGAAACTGTGCACAAAGCAGCAAAAGCTATAAAATCCTAGTTAATATACATGAGAAAATAATTAGTATGCATTGAAGCCTTGGGAAGTAAGCAGATGCACAAGCAATTTACTGTAGATAAATGCACTGTGGCTGCTGCTGAATGTAAAATGCGGAAGACAACTTTTTTCTTATTCTTCGTCATACTTGATGATCTTGCAGTGGTTTGCGACAGAAATGAAGTAGCGAATTCCTGGAAATTAATGTTATACCTGGTCTATTTAATCCCATTTCTAGCATGTGAATGTATGGATTGCACTCAAGTGTCCCCGTTGTCTGAGAGATGTGACTGCCATATGCTGAGAAAAAACTCCCCACACAAGTTTTGTGGTTTTGTTCTAAGGACCAAGTAGCCACTCTAGCAGTCATTTTGGTATTTGATTTTACTATAGATACTCACCGTACCTGGTAACAAATACAATCCTTCCCGCTTCTCAAGTGTAACTATTGGACCTATAACCAAAAAGTAGCTAAGCCATAGTAGATTACTTCTACTCTGGAATTTAAAATAAAGAATATCTCAAACAGAAATAAGATTTGGCTTGTTTCAACATTTGAAACCCAATTATCTGTTGTGTGCTGTACCATGGGAAATTTCAAAAGTAGGTACACTTGCAAAAATGAGATCTACGACATAATGAAATACTCAAAAACTATTTATGGATGACTTTTCCGATACTTAATGTAAAAGGATCTCTACTCTTTGACACTGGTGAGGGACAGTAATGAAAAAGTAAATTTAGGGTCAGACTGTAGTTGTTGCAATTGTGATTGTTTTTATACTGTTTGCAAGTACTTATATTTGAACCTGAAGGCATTGTCCAGCATTTTAAACACCAATAGCTCAGCTTTCCATCTGCACGACTGATGGCAGTATGCTGGAAGAAAGGTACAAGCTAACAGAGCTAGAGGGTTTCTGTTTAGAAGGAAATTAATAAAATGTACTCCTCTGTATAAATCTAATTTCTTATTTCTTGGAAGTCCTGTCAAGAGAAACAGTAACAATACTGGAACAGAGAATATTGTCCTTTGAAAAGCTTTACCAGAACCACCCACAGTCCCTCTCAAAACTAGTCCTGAAATGTAATTACTTGACTTGCCAAAAGCATCCTTTTCTCCACAGTACTCCAAACCTTCAGTCTTTCCATGACATTAAGCAAACATTACAATTCCATTCAACATTTTCTGTTTTTCCCAGAAACACATTTCTGGCTCCTCCTGAGCTAGACAGGACAAGATAGCTTTAATTAACCTATTCTACTGTTTCTTTCTGAGTAACTAAAGGCAAATTGCAGCTGTCAAAATCAGAGAACAAAAAGTCTTTGTGAAATATTGATAGTTTGTGACTTGTCACTAGCACACAACATATTATATCTATCATATCTTTCTGAAATTCCAAACCAAACTGTGCTATACAGGACCTGAGCTCCAGTGCCATTTTTTCTATTCCTCCATGTATCAGGAGAAATCAGTCCCACTACTCTAGCATACCAATCTATGGTATCTTGAAATGAAGAGAAGAAAGGAGAAAGAGGAAAAGAGCTGTCTCATGGTACTTGTGTACATATTGCAAAGAAGAATTTACAATTTTGATTAGAGATAGTGCCAGTTAGAATCAGAGGTACCTAGAAGGAAAGTTCAGTAGCCCTCCAAATGTTATCTACTTTTCTCTTTTAAAGAAGAAACAAAACTACTTTAAATTGTCAATGGAGACAAAAGTGGTACAGCACAAGTACTATAAATGCTTATCTTAAGTGTCCGCATCCATTCACCATTGTGTATACCTTGAAATGGATGGAGTCTATTCTCCATCATTTTTTTATTTTTTTTATTTTTTTATTTTTTTCCAGTTTTAGAATTATAATTGGATTCTTCAAACACATCATGAGACTGAGAAGATGAAAATATTACTTCATGGAGATGCTCAACTAGGCTTGGTGGTAAGGACAAAGGATATCCCTTCTGATGTTCCATATCTCCTTCTTAGCATCTGGTGCTTGGTCTCCTGAGGAGGATGGCTGGGTTGTTTGTTTTCTTTTGTTGTTGTTTTTTCAAGTGAACTCTACTACTTCAAAGCACAATGCATTGGGTTCAATTCAGATTAGCATTTTTGCTTACAGTAGTTTGAGGGTTGCTTGTCCTACAGATGTCAGGGATGGAGAATGCATGCAAGAATGTAGACCTTTTTCTCTCAGATGATTTGTTGAAGACAGTTTTCTTCCCTGCAACTATGTTCACAAACTAAAATGCTAAGAAGTAGCTACAGATCATCTGGAGCAGGCAAATAGTATTCTTTCCTCTGGCCCAGAATTGTAATCAATTTACATTGATCACATAACCTATGCTTCAAAAATGGAAGCTGCTCTAAAACCCCTAAAGTCAAAAGAAATCTTCCCACTGACTTTAGTGGCTTTCAATCCAGTTCGTACTCTCAGAACAACCTGTATTTCCCCTTCAGATCAATAAGACACCAAAGAATATATTCACTATGTAGTGTAATCTGTCCTGCTCCAACTCTGTAGCAGGCAAATGTGATGCCCTTTATCAAACCTTGCAATGAATAAATGAGACTTACTGCAAGTTTTATATGTACATCAATGTTCATTACTTCTCAATTGATTTTCTAAGGTCTGAAATATTCTTCTACCTGTCTTTACTACATGCCCTTACTTCAGTTTCTTTGACTGCCATTCCTGGCTTTGATTCCAGGTTGAAAATTCCTTGTATTTTTATGACTCCAAGATGAAATAGTGCTATTTGCAGCCTTCAATAAAGAAGGGTGAGGAAGGGTATCTGAAGGTGAATGCCTTAAAACTCATCAGCAGTTTATAGGCCAATGAATGATTTTACTGAATTGAATATCTGTAGCAATGAGAATTTTCAAATGAACATTACATAATATGTACAGAAAACATAGCTTGAATTCAATCTTAGTTCTTTGTTTCAGAAATCTCTTTTTATGAATTATGTGCATTGAATGAAAGAATGAAAATGTCAGTACTACAAGACCCACATAGATTCTTTAAATTGTATTTAAATTTCAAAAGTAAACATTCAGAATGGCCATCTGACACTTCACAGACCAACATTTAGTCACAAGAATTATTTAGTTTGAAAGACAAACTAGTTCTCACATATTCATTCTCTCTCCAGTTTGTGGATATTAGTAAAGAAAACTGTAGTTTTCCATATGAAAACTTGAAAGTTTGAAACTTTCACAAGGTGTGCCGTAGCCTGTAGACTGATTAGTTAAGACAGTCATGACCAAACGTGTGGTCCACACATCCATTCCTACCTCAAGCTGAATTTTTTAATAGACATCTTACAAACTCTCCACTTTTCCTTCCTCAAAGTAATGAGAGCTCTCTTGAAGGAACCACATGTGAAACACCAGACTCCTTACTCAGCTGGTGCTCTGTGCTTCCACTTGAATGTGACTAAGCTCAAATCAGTGCAATGTGGAGGATCTGGTTTCATGATGACTTGATGCCTTAATGTGTAGGAACCCTGCTGAAATCTGTTGGCTGTTGGTTTTGTGCTCTCTGAAATTAGTGTTGCTGTGACATCTCAAATCCACAGTGGCATGGGTGCTAAAATCATAGCATTGTAGAATCATAGAATCATAAGCATTGGAAAAGACCTTTAAGACCATCCAGTCCAGCCACCAGCACATCCCCACCATGCCCACTGCCCATGTCCATCAGTGCCACATCCACATGGCTCTTGAACACCTCCAGGGATGGTGACTGAACCACCTCCCTGGGCAGACTTTGCCACTGCCTCACTGCTCTTCCTGAGGAGAAATGTTTCCTAATACCCAACCTCCACTGGCACAACACGAGTCCATTACCTCTCACCCCACTGCTAGTTACACAGGAGAAGATGCCCACCTCGCTACAAACTCCTTCCAGGTAGTTGTAGAGAGCAATAAAGCCTCGCCTGAACATACGATCACTGCTAGGTGGGAACTGATGTTTTGGAAGCAAATGAGGATTTAAGCTGATCATGACATTATCTACTGGGGAAGGGAAAAAAAAAAAAAAAAAAAAAAAAAAAAAAAAGGACAAACAAGAAAGAAAGGTTGATCCAAAGCCGCTGGAAGCACCTGCAGAGACAGGAGATGCTACTTAAACAGAATTTAAGCAATTGCTGCAGAAAATATCGGGAAAGATTCCTGGACCAGTTAAGAGGTCAAACTATATCAGAATAACTCATTCTTGCTTCAGGCTGCCTGGTTTGTGCCTTTTGACATTTTCCAAGACTGATCTTAAGGGTATGTATTATTTGGGAGTGGCAGCAGCTGCAAAGTGCTCTCTTCAGTAAGTGCTTGCAATACAGATACAGGTTGTGATGACACGATGCACTGACTGCAGCACCAGATGGTACAAGTTCTCCTCTGCCTACTTGTTGGTGTTTTTTCCAGCTGCCTCATTGCTGAAATGACCTACTCTGAAAAAGAACACTCCCATAGTCATATTTTGTCATGGGTCATGTCAGAGGCTCAAATTATCACACAGTCCATGATACAAAACATTGTTATTAGAATAATGAAGTTGTGGACTCAGCTATGGTGACTAGAAACAAGAAGCCAGAGGGAAGTAAAAGGAAGAAGCAAATCACATCCCTGGAAGAAAACCTATCTAAAAAAAATTGAGGAACACAAGATGCCCATTTTATTTATGGATATATTTTCTCCTTTAGTCTGCAAGCAGCTTTTCTCTCTGGATTCTAACTAATTAATACCATGTAAATGTCTATACAAGTCGCTAAAGTACTCTTTGGAGCATCAATCCAGACACAAATCATCCTTTCTTCTCCATCCAACACTGTTCTACTTAGAGAGCAAATCTCACTGCAGTATTGATTACAAAGCCCTTACTGGAAACTACATTCTACAGAGAGAATGGAAATGGTTTTGCTGATGGCTCAGTGCTAACATACCGGACTCCTGAACTGGACTGGAATTCTCAGCTATGATGAACACGTAAGTAACTACAATATTATTATCATCAATAACTACAGTGCCCTACTTCTGATAGTTCTCAGTCCAAGAATACAAGACCCAAAGATTTCAGGAGAAAATTGAATCTTTTTAAACAGTGCTGAATTGAGAATAGTCTTACATGGATACTAAAATACTTTCAGCTCTGGATTGCGGCATAGTTCTCAACAGTCTCTAACAGTGTTCTGTGAATCATGTTAGCCAGACTGCCGACTGCTAAAAGCCAGAGCAAATTCATTTTAATTTCACAGCATTTGCTTGTTAAGATTTTTCACTGTAAGTGCGCTTTTCTTTTTTTGTTTGTTTGTTTGCTTTTGCGTTCTTTGTGGTTTTTTTTGGTGTTATTTCTAAAGCACTTGCTGTTGCAGGCTTTTCTGGCAAATACTGCTGAACTCATTCGGTCTGTTTGCCAGAGTTAAGGTCACTGCAGCTTTAGTTTTACAAAGAACACTGTTTTTCTATTTCTCTGTTAATCTTGGCCTGAAAAGACCACACATAACCCTTCCCAACTGAACAGTTTAGGCTTTGTTCCTTTGTTTGTGTTATACTATTAATCTGCTAGGTCGATAGCAAAAATGTGTGAGCTGCTAGTGTGCCAGATGATTGACAGGCAATTAGCAGCTTCGAGAGAACAGTGCTTTGAATTCCACAGATCCATGACTACATAGGGAAGCAGAGGCTGCTGATCTGACTTTTTTGTAAACTTTTGCTGCAATAATAAAAATGGGACCTTTAAAAGAATTAATGCAACTATTCTCAGGAGCTTCATCTGCTAGAAACTGGCAAAATTGAAACAGAAGTTTGAAGAACTCCATTGTATGCAAGTAATTAACCTGTAGCTATTCAGGTCTCTCAGAAAATAAGGCTTGCAAAGCAGCACAAGTGTTTAATTTTTCATGATGAACAAGGAAACGTCCTCATGAAAAGCAAAATTTGGGAAACATTACATTACATCTGTACACATTACAGATGTGTACCCTATGAACAAATAATTTTTCATGCTTGATTTTTATTTTTACCTTCATTTTTGAAGGTTCTATTTTTTTTCCTCTGTATTCTGAATTCCTTTCTAAGACTGTCATCTGGTTTCTCTGCTGTTAGCTCCTGAATGACCTCCCCGCACTTTTGACTGATACACATTCACACACACATGCACACCAAAGCGCTGCCCACTCACCAATTCCAACATTTTTGTAAAGAGGCTGGAACTTGCTCAGCTGCCACCAAGATGGTTGGTTACACCTTACCCTCTCACATTTCACACACATAAATCTGGATAGAGTCACCATGGGGAAAAAATGAGAAATTCATTACTTTCTAGCTGTTTTGACAGCGTGAGAACAGTTGGACTAAGTCCTATGATAGCAGCAGTGGTGAATTAAACACCTCTCTGACTTGGAGAGCCCACAGACAAACACATATTTGAGTGTAACTGCGTGTAGAGAGGGAGAATTCTGTCCAGCCACTTTTCCCACATCTGCTGAAAAGCCATCTTTTGTACAGCCACAGAGCAGTCAATGTCTTGAAGGGGTTAGCTTTTGTCAATAGAATCAAGAATTGCAAGCTGCAAATAGCACCAAACCCAATTAATAGGGGGCACTTTTCCAAGAGAATGACTTGAGCTGAGGGCAGTCTGAACTTGCACCTATGGTTCCCAAGAGAACAGGCCATTTTTAAACCTGAGGTCTAAGCCACCATGTTGTCATACTGGTGGCTTTAAAAGCAGGAATAAAAAGAAGCGTGTGAAAATTACAAGGTGTTTGGTAGAGGTATAATGGCACAGCACTTCAGTCAGGTAAAAGTTGTTTTCAAACAAATGGAGCACAATCTGTTCACACTTAAGCGTCTCAGAACAGCTTTGCCAGCTCCTCCAATAAGTTGCTGCAGAACAGTCTGCATGATGTTTTATGTAAAAACGCGTTTAAAAAATCAGAATTATTAAGTAGTTTTTCTTTTAATTCAACAGCTGCAAAGCTTCTCAAATGTTTCACAGTGAAAATAATTTTCTCCAGATAGGGCTTAATTCATTACATGAATCCCCTTTAGCTTCCCCTCAAGCAAATTTTACTGATGCAATCCTGTTAGTTGCTTCCAATTAGGGCCTTGGAAATGAGGGATTCCGAATATTTCCATTAGAAATTCTTGATATTAGTCTAACTAGTTGTTAAACATCTTTACTGCAGGCTTATTTCTTATTTCTAAAGATGGTAACCAACAGATCCTGGAATAAATGGTTCTTTTCTTGTAGATTAAAGAAAATAAATGGGAATGGAGAATAAAAAAACAGCCCTAGTAGGAAAGAACATATTTTTCAGTTGCTATTCATTTCAATTTTTCTCAGACATTTTCATTCCTGAGCTATCTGCTGAAAAATATCACCCCCAGTCCTATTATTCCAAGCTAAGCGTAATGTTCATCATTGCTTTCCTATTTTCTTACCTTCCAAGTGGCTTAGAAGAAATTATTCAAAAAAGTTAAAGCTTTACAACCTGAATACATTTAAGTACTTTAAATGTTGCTAATATTGTAAAAATCCTAGTAAAAAGCCAAACATTACTTGTTCTCAATTAAAAGAATTAAGATAATGGCTGGTTTCATCTCCTGAGATAGCTCTTATAACAGAAATTTGCAGCTGAAAGCGAGTATTTAGACCCACAGAAACTCTGAGTCGCTCAGAAAATCTTCTCATTTAGGAAACTATTTATGAATCCACTCATTGCTGTTATATACTTCTCTGCCACCACAGAAATTCTTTTGTACTCCACTGCATTGTTATGATTTATTTAGTTACAGAGTTTCATATTCACCAAGAGATGAAGCCACCTTGGCATCTAATACTGAACTGTAGCATTACTGAGGATCATCCCAAATCCCAGTATGCCCGACCCAGATTAATTTTCATTTCACTCCCTACAAGACAGGGTTTTAGTTACCATAGGACTGTAAAGCTTGGAAAAGTCCACTAAGATCACCTAGTCCAATCACCCACGATACCCACTGACCATGCTCCTCAGTGCCATAGCACAGCACAGAGGTGCTCAGAAGATACAACGGTGGCCAAAAGCACCTCCAAAAATGCTATGTAGGCTGGCATCTCTCGGGGAGCCAGAAGTAATTGAACTGATCTTTTGGGAGCCTTGACACATTTTTCACCCTTGAAACTTGGCTGTGGGTCTGTTTCTTCTGTAGACAGGAATGGCATTTCCTTCTCCACGGTTTCTCTCATCATGAAGTGGGATAGCAGGCTCCCTCTCTCCTTTTTGTGCAGAAAAAGATTAACTCTCATTCAGAGTACAACACAAACTTGGGTGCTGCCCTGTTAAACAGCCTGTTCAGCGCAACGTAACACATATGGTAGGTACCACTACAGTAACCATGCTCACATACACAAAACAGTTCTTCTGTCTGTCCTGATATTCATACGTGATGTGTTTCAGCCATATCACTCTTCAGCATCTTCAACTGAAAGGTGCTGAACGCTTATGATCTGTCTTGGGCAGGCTGCAGGGCAGTCATGCAGTGTCTGCATGAGCAGTACAGTCAGGAATCAAACCCACTCTTGAAATGCAAAATCATCCTTCATCTGTCCCAGGATATGCTGCTTCCACCAAGGTAAATCTGTCATGATGAAAGCATTAACTGTACAATAGAAAATCGTGAAACTTAGCTCTCCTGTAGGATGTAATGCTTGTCATATCAGATTCCATACACACACCAGGCTTTTTTTGGATACTTGAATGATTCAAAGGCTTCTTTGAAGCTACTGTGTTTGAAAAGCTAGAGTACTTTTCATCAAGAGCGCCAGGAAGTCATTAAGACAGTAGAACAATCTTTTATATCTCCAAAATCCCATCACTCCCACACAAACATCTCCTTGGGAAATACTCCTTAAAGGCAGAGAAATAAATAAGGCATACAACCCATAGGAAAACACCCAAACCAGTGACTTAAAATAAGATTTTTGCAGCATTCTGAA
This sequence comes from Coturnix japonica, assembly GCF_054131305.1. Taxonomy (NCBI): domain Eukaryota; kingdom Metazoa; phylum Chordata; class Aves; order Galliformes; family Phasianidae; genus Coturnix; species Coturnix japonica. The sequence goes on along the minus strand of NC_140663.1, from coordinate 104,290,667 downwards.
GAGTTTTACATTAATTTAAAACCATAAATTAAGAACACATTATTTGAGTAAAGCAACATCCACTAAGCAACACTCATTGGGCATTTTCATTACTTCTGCTGATTTTGCCTCAGTTTCTACACTAGAGTTTTCAGCATCACTTACTCATGTTCAAGGTGAATGTTGGGAGGAGCAAACTTGGGCTTGTACACTGTTCTCCACTAATTTTCTTTTGTGTGTTGCATGCCATACATCCAGCCACACTTCATCTGGTTCAGTGGCACAGTGCAGGTCTACTTTTATGGCAGATACCAAACATATGTTGAGATGCAGGTCAAGACTGTCAAGACAGCTGGGACAACTTTAGTAGACCAAGAGCACACCAGTTCAGTGACCCTATCATTAAGGGCATTTGGAGAGGCAGGGCTAGCATCAGGTACCGTCACCTTGTACTTTATTTCTTACCCTAGTAAACCAGTGTGCCTCACTGATCTTTCACCAACACGTAGGCATGTAGATGACCTTGAATTTGGGCTCCAAGCACCAGTTAAACTACTGAAAAAAACAAAAAAACATTCCCTTAAAGCCACACTCACTATAATGATCATCATTTAACGCAGATTTTAAGAAATACACCTTCATCTCTGGTCTGCTCTCAGTCTCCAGCAGCTGCACGCTCCTGTTCCCTGACAACTTCCTCCCTTATTGTACTTGCATTTCAGAAGGAAACAAGCCTTCAAACAACCCCATCCTCCACCCCTTGTCACCCATCCCACTCCCTCCCTGCTCTGAATTCCTTTGCCATTACTTGATTTCCACTTTGTGCTCCCCACCCTCCTGCAGGTACTCCATCACTACCGAAGTCACAGACTTTTGTCTCCAGTTTTCCTATTGCTTTCTGCTGACTGCTCCTTCTTTCTACTGCTGCCCACTTAAGATGATCAGAATACAGCAATGCAAGGTCGACAGTTTTTTTCTGAACAGCAGAAATAACACCACGGCATTCCTTTTGTATATAAACCACACTTTTTCCATCTTTGCAATGGTTCAAAAACCAGCATCTATTTTTTCAGAGTGAAAAGTAGCCCAACTTCTGGAATCAAAACAGAAAAATACTATAATCGTTATTGGAAATGTGAAAAGGAAACCTGTGCATAACATTTAAAACAATGTTTTTTCTGTTTTTCCTAATGTTAGAATAATTACATTTGTAGAGGCATAATTGTGCTCTGAGACACACAGATGCCTTCCCTGGGCTCTTCTATAGCCTGTGAAGGTAGCAGGGTGACGTAAGCAAGATCTGACATCTCCTTCCCTGCAGATTTTGACAAAATCCTTTAGTAGAACCAACTGTGAAAGGGTAGATAACAGCAGGATAAGAGGAAATATTTTTAAGTTGAGGGAAGGAAGATTTAGGTTGGATGTCACAGGAAAGTTCTTTACTATGACAGCAGTGAGGTGCTGGCACAGCTGCCCAGAGAAGTTGTGGGTGCACCATCCCTGTAGGTGTTCAAGGCCAGGTTGGATGGGGCCCTGGGCAGCCTGGTCTAGTATTAAATGGGGAGGTTTGTGCCTGGCAGGGTGGTTAGAGCTTCATGATCCTTGATGTCCCTTCTAAGCTAGGCCATTCTGTGAGCCCAACAGGAAATCCAGCTGAGCTTCAGCTGCACAAGTATTGCACTTAGAATGAAATAGGCACATTCAATTAGTGTAATTTCTTTTTATTTCATTTACTTCTTCACATATAGCTTCATATAAGCTACAAAAAGTGTGAAATGCAGAAATGATATTAAAACTGCAAACTTAAAAGCTTTGATAACTAAAATAAATGTGTCTTTCCCTGTTAACAATAACCATTTAAAATGAACCATATTTTGATGGATTCATTTAATAAACATACCATACACTTCCAAAAATAAATAAAGAACAATATCAGAAAAAAAAAAAAGAAAAAAAAAGAAATCAATACCATCAACAACATGAAGCATTTAGTTGTCCTTCTTTTTTTTTCCCTTAAAGACAAATTAAATTTCTAGGCACAGTTTTAGGCATTATAGAGGACACAGAGGCAATAGGTTAGTGTGCACTGCTCTGTACAAAAATACAGTCTGAATAAATTACATTGCTAGCCATAAGATTAGACTTCACTTACCAGTCAGTTCATCGCATGTTTAATAATATACAGGTACATGCTAATCCATATATATCATTTATATTTCAAACACATAGGTCTCTCCATATTTGTTTTTAAAATATACAAAAACTAACCGAAGTTGTGCAAGAAGTCCAGAAGAGGTGCTAGGTACTTGTCAGCACCGGACGGTATACTTTAAGCCTAAAAAATACAAATAACTAGCCCTGCTTGCAAGTCTGCTATATATATATATATATATATATATTTATATATATCTTCATTCATATATATTTGGATGATAAACCATGGATTTGCAAGGGGGGTGGAGGGGAGGAAACAAACATCCTGGCAATGAGACAAAGCCAAACAACTGAAATAATGATAGCATGACACAAGCATAACATTCAAAAGGAATAATTTGTTGTACAGACACACAAAGATATGTGGTGGTGTGCTTATTTTGTGGCTAGAACAAAAAAATAGGGTAGCGTTGTAGTCACTTCTCACTCAGTCCTGAAAAGCAGCATTTACTGAAAAGAATAAGAAACTGAAGTAGCGACACAAGCTAACAAGAGGTTTCCAAGCTGATAAAGGTAGGTGCCTAAATCCGAATGCTGGATGCCCAAATGCTAACGGACCTGAGGAGTTTGAGAGGTGGGCCCTTACAGCTAACATTATGCTCTGGAGGAAAATCAGGTGCTGAGACTGAAAAATTGCTTCTCCAACTCACATATGAATGAAGAACTTTGTTATTAGGCATCCATTTTTTTTTTTGCCTGAACATCATTCAAATTAAGAGCTGCGTGACTGTAGGAGTGCTGGCGATTAACCTGTGTGTGCCTTAAGGCTGATGTTTGATTTCACTCAAATTCCACATTAAAAGAAATTATCTGATAAATTAGAAGATGCCACACAGGTTCAGCTCAATAACTTCTGGCCAGCATAGGCACAGCACCGTGCTAGGCTGGCACCAAAACGCTGTTCCCCTGGAAAGGTACAGCAATCTTCTCACAGTGGGCTTCTTTGTGTCAGCCTAACTCCCACGCCAAACTACAATATTCTCTGTGCTGCTAAGTAACAGCAGAACTACACAGCTGTTCGGAAAGATATAGAGTTTACTGTATACCAATTATCTGCCTTAAGTCAGTCTCAAGAAGACCAGAGTTACGAATGCTCTCTGGTGCCTGCAAAACAAGTGGAACATATTTTTTCCCCTCCCATCCTTTTTTCTCCTTAGGCATTGCCATACAATCCCTCCTAAGTGCAGCTATCATTTTGCTCTGACTAATCTAATTAATCACCACTGGTTCACAAAGGAGTGCTGATATGCAATATTCTGCTGTGATAGTAAAGACTTAACTCCTGAGAGGCACTGCGTCTTAAAAATCACCTCCACACAGCAGCAGCACTTTGAGAACAGCTTCCAAGAGGCAGACCTGGGATAGCACGGTCCCTACAGATCCTCTGGGAACTGTGGCACAAACATTAACACTGCAAATGCATTCTTAACATTGAGGCATTCAGCAGCCTTTTCCCTGGAGCCTGCAAAACCATTTGTGCAGAGGTGGACAAGCAACAGCAGCATATAGGCTTGTGCAGAGGCCCACATAGAATATACTTCAAATTTCTCCATTAAAAAATAGTCATTTCTAAAGATCAGAATTGTATAAAAATATGTTCATAATTAATTGAAAATACCAAAAGAAGGAAATTGTAAACAAAAATAAAAGCGATGCAGATTAAATTCACATAGAAGTTCTCTCTATTTTAACTTGGGTTCCATTTTGTGGGTACAGCCTCTGGATGTTTAAGTGGGAAGCATACCAAGCAAGGAGTAATTAGACACACATAATCATCAGTCAGTCCATTAGAAACCTGGCCTTTAAAAACATGAGATTAGCTCCTGCAGCGCTAATATTTTAATATGGACTTGATTGGGCCTTGGCTATATCCTTGATTATCAGAAACACTTGCAATCTAACTAGATTTCTTTTTTAATGGTAGCTTTCCTTCCTTGTAACACCTTTATTGTTTAAAATACAATTTTTATTAAGTACAGAATTACAGATGGAATAGAAAGTAGTTATTTCATCCACTTCTACCTTAGAACGATGTGAACTTTTATGCATTTCCCACAACACAGAGTCTGTACAAGGGCATATACAGAAGACAAATCATTTTAGGCTCATTGTGTAACACCAATTGTGACTGTGGGTACTAGTCTAAAACCCCCAAGAATGTGTACAAAGTTAGTATTTTAACCACTGCACCACAGCTCCTATTACAATTTAAAGATAATTCTCTTTCTTCCTCTGCATTTATATATGTATTATATATACTCACTTATACTAATACCTTCCAAAAATATAATCAAACTTGTCCCGTATGCATTTTTTCATAATGCTTTTCAGAAGTTAAATGAGTACTTAGGAAAACTGCAATTCATTCATACATTTCATTTGCCTTTAGGGACATATATGGTCTTTGTGTTCTCCCCCTTGTCTCCTCCCCCCAACAAAATACTCAGGGTTGAGACAACTTCCAACTACACAGTCAGAAACACATGTCTCTGGGTTTGGACTTCCTTCAACAATCTGCTACTGCTGGCATGGTGCTGCCGATTCATGAAATCCTCTGTCTGTGTAGTTGTTTTCCTTCTCCCAGAAGACTGCTGAATGCAGATATTAGACAAGCCATTAACCAGTTACATTCACTGCCCCCGACACAGTCACTCGCAACTAATTCCTTAAGAGCTTTTCTGAGCAAGTAACAAGAGGCCAACAGAGCCTATTGTACGAGACGCCATCGCCTGCTTATCAGACATTTGAATCCTCTATGATACAGGGAAACTTCTAAATGGAGCCTACACCAGCTGCACCCCTGAAGGCAATAGCAGACGCTGGCCTTGCATTCGCATTCCAACTAAATTTCTCACAATGATTGCTGTCATGTAGATCCTTTGCTTGTTGTCAGGAAAAACAAAGCTTATGTATCAGCAGCTTGCAGCATCTGCCTACGTAAAATCAGCAATCCTAGTGTTTGCAGTTCTTCTAAATGGTTGTAAAAGCTGGTAACTGTGTTCACACCCAAAAGGCAAAGGCTATTTTATCAACAGAGCTGGTGCTCCACAAGTGTTCTAAAAAAAATGGTGAGTTAGAAAAGATGGGGGTAATCCTTCTGGTATTTTTCTTTTTCATTAAATGATTCTAGTAATAGTCTTCGTAGTTCTTAGGGTTCAGACAATAAAGAATGGCACCCCCAAATGAAAATATAGTTGCACCCCAAGCCAGGCCATAGCCCCAGTTGAACTCATGGTATATTTTCAAGCTGACTGTTTCGATGAACTTGATTGGGTAGAGGACTAAGCTGCAGACCTGAAGAACAACTGAAAGAGAAACAAACCAGATGTCAGAAGAGGCCTTCTACATTTCCACAAAACCAAAATTTGCATTTCCAAATGCTCCTGTTGCAATTTTGTCTAGTAAGTACCGCCCTTTTTGAGTTATATATATGCATACACACATATGCTTATACATAAATATTCATATACATAATATATACAACCTTTACTTCAACCAAAGGACAGAGCAGTTCTTGCATATTCCTCTGATGATGAAAAATGTTATTGTTATGGTATAGAAACAATCCATCAGGTGTCTGGTAAATAAATAGTGAATGCAATTCTGGTCTGGAGACATTATTCCTTCTGTAGCAACAAACCTAAGATCACTTGTTCCATGCCTATTAAAACCAAGTCAAAACAATGAGAAGCAAGAATAAATGAATATTAAGAAATAAAGCTTGGATTCAAATCATTTACTTAGCCTAACAGTAATTAATTGCAGTAGGTGATCCATATTTATGTTCAGTGGAGGCTCACCAAATTACCTATTTCACATGCATTACTGTGCGGCGTAATCAGAATTAATGATATTACTGCACAGAATACCAAGGAATCCATAAAGTTTGATCAATCACTAAACTTCCCACTGGCAAAACATTTCCTTGAATTATGAATTTAGAGGGAGGGTCAGAGATGTTTCATGCTGAAAAAAGCTAACAAAACATAAAATCTAAGGCATGTTTCAAAGCTTAAAACCATTAGTTTCTACAGCACTGTCTCTGAAAGTGCCAGATCTCATGCAGTCAGATCCACATGACTGCAGAGAAATTCAGCACACCTGGCTATTGCATTACATCAAAATAGCACAAAGTAACCTGAAAAGGAAAACGCAGATGAAGAACTCTGATTTTCATGCAAGTAATTCAGTTTCATCAATGTCCATTCTCTTTTAAAGTCAGGCATACTGCTGACAGCATAATTGGAACAGCAGTCTCCAGAGTAAGCAGCTGAAAATTATACTTAGTTTGAAGTATAAGAACAAGATGCACGATTTAGCGATTCTCCAAGCTTCTAATTCACCCATCTACAAATGCCTGACCATCATGGGAACACATAAAAACTCAACCTTCAAGTACAAGATACGGCTTCCTTCCAGCATTTAGCACAACCAAATTATAAAGACTTGAGCGCAAGACTTCCCCTACAGACCGCCATCCCTCTGATGTACTCGGTGAGCACACCCACAAAGCAGAGCACACGCTTAAGTATTCGCAGGTCTGAGATATATTCTAATGAAAGTTCAATAGCATGTAATGTAATGCCAGAATGACGACATTAACATCGATTGGGTATATATACATTCAATGTATTTTAAAAAGAACAAACACTTTATTGAATTTGTATAAAGCCAGTGAAAAAAACAAATAATAAGACCTCTTGGGCCTACAAAAGTCCTTTTGAAATTAAACAGAGAAAATGCAGGAAAATAAGGTTAATTACATTCTCCTAGTTGAACATTTTGCACACCTGAAAACCATCATTCTTCTTTTAATTCCCACATGCCCTATTTAGTGCTGTCAAACTGTCACCACCCGTTAGGCACCTGGAGACTAATGCTCTCCTATCTTCAGGATGCGGACTGCAAGGGGGGAGGACTTTTAGTACTCATTACATACACTGATAACACTGTATAGAATACCCACTGGAAATTCATCCCTGCCTATCAGCCAGTTAGCTTACAGACTAGTCTTTGAACTCTTCCTTGGGACTGACAAACAGAATGGTCTTTGGATAGAAGATTTTCTGATATGGGTACCAAAAAAATCTACAGGATTATTTTAAGTGTTACTTTGTGGTATTTCATTTTAATATAATTTTTGCCTGCCAGCTCACAAAATATTGTGCAACACTGGAGAACATTTGACAGTGCATACAAGAGAAAGCTCCTGCTCTTACAAAAAGATTACATATTCTAATTGTGTATAATGAAAGCATCATCACACCCAAAAACACCTCAACATATGTTCACTTTTAGACAAAACTTTAAGACCACTCAAAGTCAAAGAGGATTTCCTGAGATGAATAAGTTCATCAGTGACTCCTTGAACTGAGGCTGCAGCATCTCTGCTAGGTCAATATAGAAAATGTCCTCAGCATGAATGTGTCTCTCTGTATCAAGTTTCAATCACGGAAGCTCTCCACTTTTCCTCAATCTAATACAGGAAGCATATGGAATTTTATTCTATGGACTGGACTCATCAAAACAAAGCAAAGGAGTGGTTCCACTGAAACAATAACATGTGACTTAAGTAGCAACAGCTACGACAGGTAGTTTTGACATTTTTGGTGAGGTTTCCTGCTTTTGCTACTATTAGTTCAGACACACTCCTGAAAAAAATTTAAAGAAGGGCTGGTAACAACAGGTATAAACCCTGCTGTCGATTTGCACTAATTTAGTATCCTATCACTAATGCTCCCTATAAAGTGGAAAAAGACCACAACAAGCTAATGAAGACATGAAAAATGGTCAGTATGATCCCAAAAGATGTTAAATTCAATGTTTGCAACTACTGATCTACTTTCAGTGAATTTAAATGGACTCTGTGCTATGTTGACCTGTTTCCTATGGAAAGTATAGGTATTACGCACTTCTTGAGAAATACTGTTTTTTTCCTGTAGAAAAGAGACTGCGAAAGAAATCCATAAAGTCCACTTTAAAACTCTAGCTTAAGAAGACTGTTCTTTTTTTAAACAGACTATTCAAGCTTAGACCCATTTTCACGGCCAGAGTAATACTCACTAGAGAATTGCACAGGAACAAGAATAATAGTTTTACTCTGTTTACATGAAGTATACACACACATTATATTAAACATGTTCAAAAAATCACAACAAATCATTTAAAACGAGGAAAGTATGATTTTGGTCATCTTTTTCTTTTCCTTTTTTAAAACTCCAACAGATTTGCTTATAATGTGGCTTTTCAATTAGTTTCTTTTTACAAAAATTGTGGTATTGGTAAGAAACTTTGGCATTTCTCCACTACTCTCAATCATTCTTTCATTCACATATGCTTTATTGAAAAACCCAATGGGTGCTACAGACATGAAACTGCTGTATAGGAAGTTTTTGTACTTAATACAATCCTGTGCAATTAATTGGGAAGGAGCATGAAGAGAAAGGGTGGGGGGTGATTCATGCTGATCTTTAAAATAGTGATAGCTTAGAACAGGCCACCCTACTACACAGGAAGATGAGGAATTTCAGCAGGAGTCCCAGCTGACCAAGCAGGGAGCTTTTCAATGAACATATAAGAAAGCAGCATACAAGAGCAGGAAACAAAGATTGACAATGAGTGGGAAATATAAAAGCACTATTTTGATGCAAAGATACAAAACCAGGAAGGTTGAAGCCCAGCTGGAGCTCAACATAAAGCTGGGAAGTGGCAAAAAAAAGACAATTTCCACAGGTGCATTAATTTCAAAATGAAGTATAGAACACATTGGTCCAATAATGAGAAGAAAAGCCACTCTAATGGCAGAAAGTAAAAACATGAAACCTTATCCAAGATATCCAAAGGTCTTGGAAGACTTGGGAAGAATTAAGACACTCAGTAGTTCCCTCTCTATGTCTATGGGAATGGATGGGACAAATGCAAATGTGATGAAAGAGGTGGTCAATGCAATTGTGAAGCTTCTCTCATCTATAAAAAAATTCAACATCAATTGGGAGATATTCCCAATGACTGGGGAAAAAAAAAAAAAAAAGGCTACAGTTGTGCCTGCATTTCAAAATGATTAAAAGTTAAAAGGAAAAAACAAAAAACCAAACCAAAAAACCACCAAATTAGAGGCTGGTCAGGCTCACCTCAGTCCTTGGAAACATGGAGTGTACCTCCAAGCACCAGCAGAACAAAGAGGCAATCTGTAGTCAGCACAAATTCACCAGCAAAGGACAAAGGTTCAGAAACCTGCCAAAATGATTGAAGCCTACAGCAAATCATCCTTAAGAGGGGGATGAGGGTGCTAGCTTTATTTAGATACACAAAGAGGAGGCAACTGAACAATTTCACAGCAACCTACACCTACACCTTGAAATGCATCTGCAAAGATGTAGGAACAAAAGGGTTTTGTAGTGCCAGGAAACCCAAGATATTGGCAAAGGACACAGAACTCAGTTTCAGACATTCAGGATGGATATCAGAAAAAATAAAATAAAAACCAAAATGGAGACAAGCGTGACTTTAGGACAGCCTACTTTAATGGGTTACACAATGTTATTCTTTGAGTTTTTCAGAACTGGTCAAGATAAAGCAAAGTTAACAGATCAAACGTTAGCAATTGTTCTGCTTCAATAGTGAGGTTGGGCCAGATGACCTAGAGTATCCTGCCAACTAATTTACTTGATGTTGTCATCAAGTACATTGTCATTCTTTCTGCCTTCTTGTAGCAACTTACACTACTTCCTTCATCTTAACTGTTCGGAGCACTCTGTTTCTTCACAACCAAACTCTGCCCTCCTACATATCTGCAGTTTTTGTAGCTTCAGAGTAAGCTTGGCAGGTATACTTTTATTCAGTGTTTCATAGTAATATAAATAACAGCACAGAACTCAAGAGTTAATCGAGCAGAATTGTGCTCTCATTTCCTGTCAGAATGAAAAGCTGCATTCTTTAAGCATCCAAATATTATCTGCTTGTCATTCTTTTACTCCCTCATCCACACTTTCACCTATCCACCATTTCTCCAGCTTACATGTAAGAACACCCTGTGAAATGTGTTAAAAGCTTACTGACCCCAAAGGTTCTTCTTCTAAGACCTAATCATAAAAGGTAATGAAATTGTTTTGACACAAATCACCCGTATGAAATTTCATTACCTCACAGTCAGTCAAAGTTGGGTCATACTGGGCTGAGAAGGAAGGAAATTCTTAAGACAGAGAACACAAGCTCTGAAGCTTCTCAAGAAGCACCATTAAAATATAGCCCATGAACACAAACACCTTTTAAATTTCCTTTTTTAGTTGCTCTTAAGGACTCATAACAATCATGTTTTCTTTCTATTCCTAGACTTTGACTCTGTTAGCATTAATTTGGTGACCATATCATGAGACTCCCTACACTGACATGTTTAAGAAATTGGACACAAGTGCTCGGAGAATGTAGTTTTCAGGGACAGTTTGAATCAGGAGCACTTTGGTAACCTAGCAAGTATGTAATCTATTGGCCCCAGCTAAACAAAAATGTAGAGAGAAGAGCTATATGAGGACATGCAGCCTACCAAGCTCAATTAAGACTGATTTTTGTTCTTCACACAACACACTGACATCAGTCAACGTGATAATAACAGCTAGCACTGAGATAATGTCTACAAAGCCCACTGGACCCAAGGTAGCTCCATGCGTAAGTGTCCTGCAACTCTGCCTCTGTGTGCTCCATATTTTTCCATTACTTGAGGTACTTCTGTTCCTCTCCCAGTTATAGAGAGCTGATAGTTTTATCACACACTTCTGTTGATTATTTGCTGACTTTTACCCAGTATCTTGGCTTTATCACCTCTTCCAGTCCTGGTAACTCATTCATCTTCCTCCCCTACAAAGTCACTAACTAAAACCTGAAATCAAGATAGAAACAAAACTTTAAAAAGATACACTAAAACAAGAAAAACGTCTAGAGTGAACTGCTTGGGTTCTTAAGGGACTGGAGGCCACTTTTGTTCTTTCCCACAAATGCCATTAATACCTCCAGACAGTGTCCTCCTAGCAGGCACCAGCTGAAGTATGCAAGGAGATGATTTCCTAATCAGGCATACCAAAATATTTTGTGTTGTCGTTAAGTTCACAGAACATAGTTTCCTAGCTTCTCAGATGTTCTGTAAAAAACTTGGTACGGGTTTGAACCTACAGTAGTTGTGCATAAGACAACTACTGTGCTGCAACCTTGACTTTCCCCTTAACTTTAGCAGTGGACTATCCTCCTGATTCCACGCCAGTCCACATTCATCTCTACAAGTATCTGAAAACAAAGACAAAAATCCATAGAAAATGAACAGCAACAATTCCAGCACCAAACTGCCAATTAATTCTCCTTAGATTTGCCAAATAATGAAGAAGAATGAGACAGGCTATATTAACCTCATCATCTCTCCTCCTCTAACAGACTTTGGGACATAGCAGTTTAAAATGCATGCACACATGTACATATACAAAAGGCAAAGAAAGAAGTGAACACAACTCGTGAGCTACAGCATTATACATTTTCTTTTCTAATGCAAGCAAGCACTAAATCTGATTACCCTGATGACCAGAGGTTGGAGCTGTATCGGGGAGGGTCAGATTGGAGATTAGGAAAAGGTTCTTTACCAGATCATCAGGCCCTGCAACAGGCTACCAGGGCAGTGATCACAGCCCCAAATGTTGGAGTTCAAGGACCATCCAAACAACACTCTAAACACAGGGTTTGGATTTTGGGTGGTCCTTTACAGTACCAGGAGTTGCACTTAATGGTCCTAGTGGGTTCCTTCTAACATGGAATATTCTAGGACTCTAAATCTCTGCCTCTTCCATAACTTTAATAGACCAGAAATATTTTATGCACAGGACGAAAAATTAAGCTATAAGCCAAATAGTAAGATTTTTTTCTTTGCTCTTACCCCTCAGCACCTCCCTCCCCAGTACCAAGTACTCACTAACTGAGCCATATGGCAAGATCAGTGTATACCTGAACCACTACTAAATTACTATACAATGCTAAGATAAATTTAAAAAAAAACCAACACCTACATAAATTCAACAATCCAATTTCCTTGAATGTTAAACAACCAACATGCTTTTATAATGTCAAAATTAATGTGTTTTTTTTTTTATAGCAACAGCACTAGTGCCTTTATTTATTCAATCAGCTCAGCAATGCAACAAACAGAACAAAAAAAAAAAAACACCACAATTTCTGTTTAGAGAATCTGATCCTAGTTTGTGATCTTTTTCTCCAAGTGAATAAAATATAACCTACTTACACTCCTTGAGCAAACAGAAGTGCATCTTAAAATGCTGTGGTTCCATCAAAGTAAGAAAAACAGCAGGGGGCAGCAGGGGCCTTCCCTAGAGCTTCCTTTCATTCCTGAATGCCCTTCATATGCCAAGTTTTTATTTTTTCATATCTTTGTAAGTGGCCTTTTCAAATAGGTCCTGAAAACTAGGTTTCGTCAATCCCTTCATTATGAACTATCAAAAGGAGCTTAAGCTGCTAGCTCCAATGCGGATATGAGCAACAGGAGCAACAGGATGAAGACACCTTTCCTGGTGAATCTCGGGAGAAATAGAAACATCCATGCTGCCTAAGCCCTAGAAGACCAGAATCTATGAACAGAGATGATTTGATATTGTAATTATACCTCACTGGATCAGTGCCACAGACAATTCCGATGTTTAAGTCTCCCTGGAGATTTTGCAACGGTCTAGATAAACTGTTCCATCCTGAGGTTCTTAAAAGCCAAACAGGGAACATAGGGTGACAGTTTGTAAAGTTAACAACTAAGGAAACAAAATGGCACAATGAAAAAAATTCCTCTAGTGGTACAGGGGCATTTATAAACACCTTGCAACATATTTATTTTCACATATAGGGATTCAAGGGTTCACACCCAAGCATACGTTTTTCCACTTTAAAATTGTAAAAGGAAGAATGCTAAAATACCAGAAAAGGCTTTGCATGAAGAATAAGACTGGGGCCATCCAGCTGCACAAAGTCATAGATTAAAAATGGTATTTAAATGGGTTTATTCTCTGTAGTTTCCCCCACTGCTTGTACTTCACCATACATAAAATATAAAGCCAATAAATGTTTCTGAACTATGTGATAGTCCAGTTACACAACTGATTAATACCTTGCAGAACTGGTATCCTCAAAAACCCCACAGGATTTTAATAAGTAAACTAGGTGCCTCTGAATCAGTATGCAGAACCAGAAGCATCATCTTTTGCAAAAGTAAACGGCCATCATGAAATTTTCATCATAGAGCTGGTAAACTGCTTACCTGCAGCAAAGAGCATGACTGCAACTGGTCTGTAGAATCGTCTCCGAGACCCCACACAGATAGAGATCAGGCCAACCAGGAAAGCTATGAGAATGATGGCAGCACCACCCAACAGCAGAGCGAGAGTAGCTATCTGCCAGTCTGTGTGGAAAAGAGAGAAAGAAAAACATAGATCAGTTGCAGCAAAACAAGCCCACGGGCTTGAGATAAACATCAGAATACAAAGAACACAGAGCCTGCACCAATACTTGGGGAAATACATAGCTACACTTTAGGTTTCTTTCTTCCTAATTAGCAAAACACCTTCATACAACAGATGTGATTCAAGAGCAAAGTGCCACAACCCCCCTACATTTTCAAGGCTTAGTTGGCCTCACTGGGATTTTAGCTCAAGGAAGACTGAATAATTTGGTAGCTTGGTTTTGCCCAATTTAGAATGAGAAATTGAAGCTGGGCCAGGATCAGTTAGCATGTGTTAGCTGACCCCAGCTAAGTGCTGTAACTTTCTCAGAGAATAAAGTCAAACCCCTGCTTGAGCATATTGGGGTGGCAAAGGAAGGGACGTACAGAGGTGAATCATGGACACATGACACCACAGAGGTAGTAAGGTTGAGCAACAGGAGTAACAAAACTAAAGGAACAAGATGCTAAAAGGAAGGGAAAATAAATCATTTTCAATACTCATAAAAATGGATGTTAAGCCATATAAAGGCAGTAATGTTCATTAGACGCACCAAGTCAAATCTGAAATCCATTCTGAAGCGTTAGATATCCTTAAGTGTCAGCTTTACTTTTCTTCCCCCAAAAGCAGCTTCTTGATCTGACCACGTGTATTTGCTAGCTATTTTCATGCATTATGGATGCAGTTATAAACAACGTCCTTGAAGTCTCAGATAATATGAAAACAAAATCAATTTGTAAGCAGATGGCCACCAAGGATCTACAGAACATCAAGATAAAAAGCTTCTGTAAGGCCTTAAAGAAGCACACGCTTTGTGCTGCCTCCCTTTGCAGCTCTCTCAAGACCCTGTTTCCCTGAAATCGTAGGCTTTGAGAAAAGGAATCCAATTTCTATTTACCATTACAACTTTTAACATTAAGGAAGAAGATTCATAATCAGCTTATGAGAAAAGAACCTATGGATTCAATACATCTCATTACTTTGAATGTACTAGCATGCATACAGTGTTCAAAATGAAACAGCTAAACACGTTACACAGTTCAAAGAAAGTAACAAGATTAATTATTCCCAGAATAAATGAAGAGATTTTAAGGTTACCAAGAACAGCAGCAATAAAAATCCACGTTCTTTTTTTTTTTTTTTTTTTGAGAAGATCAAAATTCTGTGTTTAAAAATAAAAACAACTAAAAAACCCCCACAATCAATAAAGAATACAGCTGGTTTCAACAGGGATCTAATCTGCTGAAGATACCTACAGTGCAGCTGTGGGCTTTGGGAATGGAAGATTTGCAGCTATAATCACAAAAAGCCACTGCACGCTATATGAAAAAGGATAAAAGAGAAAAATGAAGAAACTGAATTAAAGAGATAGAAAAGCATTTCTAAAAGAGACAGTATTTTAAATGCATTTAAGTACACACTTACTTTCTTTTTCCTTATCTATTTTTTCTAGACATGTTGTTGATTAATACTATTATTACTAAGTATTCAGGCCTGGGAAGGACCTTAAAGCCCTTCTAGTCCCAACCCACCAACTCAGACTGTTTAGGGCCCAATCCAACCTGACTTTGTGCACCTCCAAGGTGGAAGTAGCCACAGCTTCTCGGGGTAGCCTGTGCCAGGGTCTCACCACCCTCTGGGTTAGGAATTTCTTCTTTGCATCTAATCTAAATCTCTCCTCTTTTACTTTAAAAACATGTCCTGCTGCTTTATTCTTGGTGGATGGAAATATAATTTTAGTTACAGATTGGAATGCTATGCAAAGTGGTTTCTAACATTGATGTGATACTTCAAAAACACTAAGCAGTTCAGCGATGATTTAGACTGTATTCCTCCAATATCCAAGCGTATTATGGACAGAAAATACAGAAATAAACAGAACAGACCATTTTGGAACACCATGAAATAAATCCTTGCACTCAAGAACTGCACAGATATAAAGACTAGACAAATCCATCTCGTCCCAAAGTTAAAAGCCATTGAAAAGTGATAAGTCAAAGTGCCAGACAGGAAAACTAGAAGTCCAATATTTTTGAAAGCCACAACAAATAATAACATGTTAAATGTTATCCTCACATTGACCACATGCCAAGTCTAATGCAAATAAAATGTGTGCAAGATGAGAGCAGTAAATAAATGGGAAAACCTTTGAGCTTGCTACTGCTTCCCAAAGCAAAACCGCCTAACAAGTAAAAATAACTAAAACAAAGATGGTGGAAGCAAGAGATTAGAATATAATTTAGTTCCCAAAACAGACCTATTAATGGATTTCAGAAAGGTTAAAAAATAAGCTACCTTACTATAGTTCTGATGTGGGAGGTAAAAGCACAAACTAGTGTCAAAAACACCCACGTGCTCAACTAAAAGAGAAATGACTTAGTCAAACAAAATTAGTTTCTAGAATAAGAGAACCTCATCATCGATGTTGGCAGGAGGACCAATATGAGGTTATGTTCCACTCTACTGAGAATTAGGTATTTAACATTGTGTTCTGGGCCAAAACGTCTGGAATTGGCTACTTCTTTTTTTCCCTGTAGTTCCAACTTCCATTCATGGGAGCATACAGTGCTGCCAGCCTTCATGTACAGCTGTAACAGAGGGATTCTGTTTAAAGAACACCATGGAAGTTATTCTAGTCAAACCTTACTGCATAAATAATACTGGACTGAGTTTTCCTATATTGCCTACCATGAAACTGTATGTTTCAATCTCCTTGTTGTCTCAGAAACACATTAACTTTCAATTCTGAAAGCCATCAGAGCTGGTGAAAAAAAAAAACTCATGTTGTATTAAGTAACACCTTCTTTCTGCAAGGACTTCCTACTTAACAGCATTTATTTTTCTTTTCTCTTGCATTAAAAAAAGAAAAACATTCAAAGATAACTGAATCAGTACCTCTGAAGGAAAAACACTCTAAGATATCTATAACAAAACAAAAACAGCAATCACACTTTCCTACAATAAATATCAGTAGTTTCCTTAGTCTGCCCACCATCAAAAATGAGAACAGCAGATTTCTTCTTTACATGGTGTTACCAGTACATGTAACACAACCATCATCAGCCTACTTTAGAGGCATCCAAAATATGCTT
This sequence comes from Coturnix japonica, assembly GCF_054131305.1. Taxonomy (NCBI): domain Eukaryota; kingdom Metazoa; phylum Chordata; class Aves; order Galliformes; family Phasianidae; genus Coturnix; species Coturnix japonica. The sequence continues at coordinate 104,273,905 of NC_140663.1, read as the reverse complement.
GCACCATTTCCGAGCAAGAAAAAACCTTGCAAACTTACTGTACTCCTGAAGACTCAGCAGTTCATTTCATGCAGAAATTAAAGATGCGTGACAGTGAGCAAAATGGGACTTTAGAGATGACCATTATCAGTCTTCTGTATTCAAAGCACACAATATTTTAACACTTCAAGAACTATAAACATTTTCCACTGTGTGTGTTACAGTAACCAGTAAAATTTCACTGCTACAAGTGTTTACAAAAAACTTTTAGATGTTAAAAGATGCAGACATTCCAAAATTAAATTGCCTTGTTATTTTACACCTGCAAAGACAATAGAATAGGTCTAAATTGAATTATTATGATCTGCAGGATTTAAGTAATCTGAACAGCCAGAATGTTGTTGGTTTTCTGTTTTGTTTTTTTTTTTTTTAACATCTTTTAAGATGTAAAAGGATTCAAGATAAATTTCTTAAGAAAGGCCTTATTTAATTTAAAGACTCATAGAATGTTTTAGGTTGGAAGGGACACCTCCCACAAACCAGGTTGCTCAAAGTAAGTCCCATCCACCTGGCCTTGAATGCTTCCAGAGAGGGGGTTATCCACCTCACTGGGCAACCTGTTCTACTGTCTGACCACCCTCACAGTAAAAGAAAAAAATAAAATAAATAAAAAAAAAAATCTAGTCTAAATCCATCCTCTGTCAATTTAAAACCTTTTCCCCTTTTTCTGTTGCTACATACCCTTGTAAAAAGTCATTCCCCAGCTTTTCCATAGGCTCAGGTACTGGAAGGCCACTACAAGGTCCCCCCCACAGCCTTCTCTTCTCCAGGCTGAAGAGCCCCAGCTCCCTCAAGTTGTCCTCACAAAGGAGGTGCTCCAGCCCTCTGATCATATTTGTGGCCCTTTTCTGGACCTGCTCCAACTCTTCCATGTCTTTCTTGTACTGGGGGACCCAGAACTGGATGCAGTACTTCAAAGTGGGTTCTCACAAGAGCAGAGTAGAGGAGCAGAATCACCTTGATATGTAACAATTGCTTTGCACTGCACAAAGCATTACAATGTGAATACCACAATACCATAGGAAATATATACTTCAGTTCTGATGGTGATGATAACATCTGCATAATTGTTATTATAATAGACTGCCTGTTAGTTTAAGGATATGAATCTCTGTATTCACACACATATGTAAATTTGAACCCAGGTACTTCATACATCTAAACACATACAGTATAAAATTCATAAAAACTACTACCTTGAGTAAAAAATATTCTTATATATCATTACATTTCAGTTAATTGTTCAAACATAACTAAGCACCATTTTATAAAGACAGACTGCTTACACTTCTCTTTGGAAACTCTTCCTGTTCTTCAGTAATATGGAAACCACACTAATCTTCACACTGAAGGACGGGACCTTTCCTCTCTTTGTCCCTCCAAATGAAATGACCTAAATCTCTGATGGTATATTCACTTTTAATTAGAAGCAGTTCTATACGTTCTATTTTTTGGGCAAAATATTAATTTGGTACCACATTAAAATCAGAAAAAGTTATAAAAGGATAGAAAAAAAACCCTCTGAATTCTAGATTGTTTATTAAAATAAAAAAATAAAGAAAAAATAAAAAATAGACCATTTGTTAACATGAGAAAGAGCAGGGCAAATAGTCACAGTTATCATGCTTATTGGTGAATTCTCAAGAAGTTAAATATTCCCTGTATATGGTATCCCATGGTAAGAGGTTGTAGAAGTAAAAACGTTGCTGGAACATGAGATGTATTTTGTACTTATGGTTCTTCCAGGAAATACAAGTTATAGGAATGCATCTCTTAAAAAGCAATTAAGTACACCATTCTTTCAAGAGAGGTTCTCCACAGTCCTCTCTTCCCAGGGGCTGAAGAAAGAAAGTATACACATTTGTTACATATTGGAAGTAATGGAAGACCTTCTTATAACACTAAACTAAACCTTTGTGAGAAAACAAAACAAACAACATAAAACCATAAAACACACTCTAAAGTCAGTTTTCTGACTCATTGCAAAGTCCCCACTTAGGGAAGCTTTACTGACTCTTAACACTTATTGACTCTTGGTTAATACACATTCCCATAAACTGTATTACAGCACCCAAGTTAAAAGTATGTGTCCTGTAAATCAGAAGTTGAGGTATCCATGCATACCCATATCTTCCTGACACATGGGATACTAATGAAAGAACAGCAAGTGTCTCCTTAATTGCAATCCTTAGAGTTGGAAGGGAACTCTGAATATCATCCAAGACCAACTCCCCTGCAATGAATAAGGACATTACAGATGGATCAGGCTGCCCAGGGCCTGATCCATCCTCACCTTTAAAGTCTTCAGGGATGTGGCATCAACCACACGCTAGGAGCTAGAGGAATTCTCAGAAACAACAAACCTTCCCCTCATCTCCAGACTTGAATTTCTGTTCCCGCTTCTCAGAATTCTTTAATTACTACATTTGGCTGAAACCACTCTCTTCTTCCATCTTCTAGAACCAAGCTAGAAAACTGTAAACCAGATCTACAAGATGTGTAAGCAAACAGATGCGAGGGAAGGTGAATTTATGCCTTGCTTTGAAGTCAATCTTACATTAACTGCTCTGTCCTGACCTTACCGCAAGGAAGCCCAGATTCTCCCTGCTTTGAGAGGAAAATCCTCAACAATCACCAATCACTTGAGTGAGATGGACATAATGCTGTTTCTCATTCTACTCTTTGCCAGAGCAAGGTAACTGATCAGAGGGAGAGGCTGGCTCTGGTCCAGGTTAGGAAGCATTCCTGTTGGAATGACCCTTCCAAGAGGGAGGAACGGTGCTTCAGTATCTAGCTTCCTCAGCCTGTGAAGCACTTGCTAGATCAGGGTCATGAACCTGATCCATTGTGCAGATACATAACATGCTACGGAAGCATTTTAAACTACACTACTTCCCACGTAGATATGTTGGGGAATGATGGTGGCAGACCAGGTAACTCTCCATCTACATTCCCATGCCCAGCAGAACTCCATGTCTTCTACCTCAGGATGCTGCTGAGTGGGCAGGGGACATTTGGGTTCCCAGGGAAGTCAGCAGCACACAAAGCAGATATAGCTGCAGTTTCTCAGGATGGTCTCTACAGAAGACTTGTATGAGATATACATAGCATTCATCTGATGGTTCTGTTCAGCTGCTGTGTTACACAGTCTGTGTGTGGTCCTGAGACTACTGGACTCAAACTTTGCAAGCTTTGACACCACTGCAAGCTTTATCCTTAGGCCCTGCATGAGAGCAAACCGAACAACAAAAGCAATAAAAATATGGTAACCATCTCTGCTGCTGTGCAAAGGAGACAGATTTTCAATACAAGATGGCCTAAAGCCTGAGGGGTTACAGATGTATGAGAGACTTAAAACATAGCAGGTGCTTGCTCTTCTGCTCACTGACAGACATATCTCCTGAAGATTAAGGATTACTTTGCTTATTTATACAAAATACACACTTCGGGAGGTTTTAGGAATAGCTCCTCTCTTTCTGAGTCACAGCCTGCCTGCAATTCTAAAATCACCAAGTAAAACTCTTTAAATGAAGTATGTCTTCAAATAGAGTTAAGTGTTGCCATTATATAGATCTTAATTTTATTATTTAAAGGCAACACATATTGTGCATCACTTTTGCCAGCAGATGACTCCGGACTAGTGCAGCATTACAGAAAACCATACTCTATAATTCATACACTGAATAACACAACATGTACTTGGGTATTCCTTCCCTTGGATACATAGCATTTCACTGAAATCAGCTTGCTACTATGTCATTTGAATTACTGGATATTCATCCATTCAAGGAGGGAAAAAATAACACAAAACACACACACACCCACAACTCCAAGAACAACACAAAACCTTGGAAGTCTTAGAACGGTGTCATTAGGAGAGATGTGTGGGAGACGCGTTATACAAGCTTTTGAAGTAAAGCTCACCTTTTCTGACCTTATCCATATACACTACTACATTTTAGTAATCTGAGGAAAGAAGAATTACACTCTGTGTTGGAACAGAACCATAACTATCTCCCACAGTCACCAATGTTCCTCAAACCAACTAGCAATCTGTTGCAATTTTCAAAACTCATTCCACTGTTCCTTATGAAAACCAAAAACAATTAGCATTTAAAACAGTTCAGAGTACATCCCATCAAAATGACAGTCTCTGCACTGTAGAACTGGAACAAGTCAAAACACACAAAGCAAGGCAGCTGGAGAGACTTTACCCATTACAGCTTGCTACCTCGAATCTTATGCAGTCATTTCTGTCCAGAAATCAGTAACAGAAGGTTGCTCTACACTCGACTCTAAATATAAAGTCTCCTCAAATATTTACACCAATTGTAATCTCCCTAATATAAGAAACATCTCTTAACGTACTGGTGCAAGAGTTTTTAATAAAGACAACTTACAGCTACAGAATTCATTAGCAATTTTGAAATTGTGATGAGCAACATCAGTGACAATAACACACTAAGATGAGAAGTCTTCCTTAATTTTTTCTAAGGAGTCATCAGGAGTGTGGTACTCTCTATGCAATCAGATAAACTTGCACAGACTTCAGTCAGTGAACATGAAGATGTTATTATCACGTTTCCTCACTGGCTGGAGCAGGGCACCTGAAGTGGCAGATGCTGGCATACTTACACAGTTGGAAGATGTACAGTTGGAAGAGAAGCACGGTTAGGAATGGTGATTTACAGGTGTTAGGAAAGATTATCATGGTGGAAAAGAAACAATTAAGGAAGATATGCTTACGAGTATCTGACAATCTAGGCTCACGGTGTAAAACTCCAAAAAAGGTTTGGAGGGATCTCCAAAAAGAGACCCTTCCCCAGTGGTAGTCAGCCCTTAAATGGGGTCTAAGAGGTGGAGCCTGGCTGGAATTGCCTTCATCTGTGCTGCCACCATTGACCCAGTCCTTGCCTCAGGTGATCAATCAGTGGTTCAGGCCATGACTCAGTAGATCCCAAACACATACTGAAAGGTCTGGACTACTGTAAGGAAGTCTTAGATCTCTTACTCGCACACAGCGTGGCCTTGGGTGGTTTGAGATTACCCAAGTTTTGGGTAGTCTAAAATAAGCAGTCCATTTATGGAAGAGGAAGCATACTTTAAAGTACTCTATTTGGGCTAATCAAGAAGTAACTAACAAACTCAAGGTGTTCTGAACACATTTAAACAGTCAGATAAACACGAGGCATAAACAAAGTTATCAGTCATCGCAGAGTCACAGAATGAATTAGGTTAGAAAGGACCTCTGTAGGTCGCCTAATCCATCTCCCCATGGAAAGCATAGCCAAACTCCATGCCAGACTCAACTTCAAAGCCAGATCAGCTTGCTCAGGGTCTTAAGTGAAGAGCTGGAGGTATTATGGGTTTTGATTTTATACCTACCATCAGATAAAGTGTTGGGGATGATTAATAAGAGTAACATAGAAAAATGACTGATCACAGTTTTCAAAACTAAAATGAATATTTTATTAATTCCTCTTTATATTGTATGAGCTGCTCTCTTCAGACTTAGTAAAATTACATCTGTTCTTCTTATGTTATTTTATAGCAAACTATCAGACTTGCTAAGATTTTTACAAATATGTGTCAACATGAACTCTAAGCAATGATCCGTATCTTCTAACGAGGAATCTGCTTTTAAGCTAGCAGTTTCCCCTTGGAACAACTGCTTAGATTCAAAACAAGAAGATACCATCTAGGACCATTGAGCCATGTTAATTCCAATATCTGCATCTAAGGTATAATTAAGATTAAACCTCTTCAAGTGCTACCAAAGGAGCAGCCTCTGACTTTTGTATATGTTTAAGAACAAATTAGAACAGAATTACAAGCACAAAGCTTGACTTGTCTTACAGCTCTACGCTGTAAGTTAAGCTTACATGTACAGCCCATGCATTACACCGGGAAGGTCAAATATGCACAGGGACCTGACTACACTTATTTCCTTGAGAGTGTTTTGATTTTCAAATAGCCATGGATGGGTAGTTTTTTAAATAATGTAATACTCTTAAAGAAAACTAAGTGCTACATAAACCAAAACATAGATTCTTAACTAACAAAGTCATAGGTCCCCCATAAATCACGAGGGGTTTCATACTGGCTACTGGCATTCAGTCAAACATATTTTATATGTGCTCTTTCCACAATAAACTGAAATGCTTCATAAGGAGCCGTTCTTTTTTATGAATATCAATGTAATTCAGCCAAAATACACAACATTTACCTGACAGATCAGACTCTATGGAATCTACATCATGCTGATAAATCTTAGATTTAGAAAATTATAATAGATTTGATTCACTGTACCCATTATTTTGCAAGTATAGGGCAACTGCACAGGCATAGATTTGCCAAGCAGTTAAGCAATGATGTATTTAATTTTAAACAAATGCCAATATAGACATGAACTTTCCTACATAACTCTTAGCTCCTGATAAATCTGTAAATGAACCATTGCAAATCAGGCTTAATACACTTCAAATTAGGTCTAAAGCAAATTTCGTTTAATGACACTGTAAGTTTTCCAGTTTAGCATGTGGGTTTAAAACACAGCAGGATTAAAGGCAACTTCTGCATGAGCCAATTTAAGCGTTAATCAGAGAAAATAATTTTATGCCCAGAGACAGCTGGCAAAACTGCAAAGCAGCAACACTGGATCTCTAGATTTTATCACAAAGCCCTCCACACCAGCAACTCTGTCAAACCTTCAGCTCCTGAAACTGCTATTAAGGAGTATTTTAGAATTTCATAATGGAGAGAGGCATATGCATGAACACCTTTCCAGTCATTGTAATTACAAGAAAGAAAGAAAGAAAGAAACAATAAGTGTTTGGTATTTCACATAGACTTGAAGAAGGCAAATGAGGATGAGCTCTTTTATAATTTTAAGATCTTAAAAATTAATCTGACTCACCATGTCACACACTTGAACCAGCAACCCTGAACAGCACCCACACAGCTTTATAAGCTGTATGAGAGCAAAGGATTGCTTGTAAGCTACAGAAAAAAAAGGCCTGAAAACGGTGAATGAGTGAATGCAAGAAAATACTCCAAGCACCAGCACTGCTCAAGGAAAACTGAGAATTAACACTTCCTGCTAGCTATAACAGCCAATGTAATCACATTGTGCCTTCCCTTCTGCTCAGTGCTACCAGGCTGCCCTTTTGATAGCAGTCAGGGGTCCTACATCTAATTACAAAGATTTTTAATTAAACCTTGAATGTGCTTTAACAGCTTCTAGCATGAGCTCGCCCTTGATGGTGCCACTTGAGGTGCTCTCCTTCAAGGGATGATGAAGTAAATCTCTGAGAACCATGGGGAAAAGATGCCTTTTGCCTGTGTACGCTACTGCTTTTCACAGCTAGCGAGCTACAAAGCTGCTTGCGTTAGTATCAAGCTAAAAGAGCTTTCCCAGCGGGAGCTCTCCACTCTCTCCAAAATATACCACTCGCTATATTTTTGATGTAGGAGGAAAGTGCACTTAAAATATTAAGTGAGGACACAAAATGGTCTCAAACGCGAGCCCAAGCCAACTCAGTGAACTTACTGGGAGCCTTTTCATTGACTCTAATGGGAATTACAACACACCAGCAGAAAGCAAAGGCATACAGTGTGGTTTCTCATATTTCAGGTCTCCTTAGAGCATAGAACTGTGTGCCAAATGTGAAAAAAAAAAAAAAAAAAAAAAAAAAAGAAGGCATTATTCCAGGCACCTCAAATAAAACAATCCCTCACTTCTTCCCCGGCAGCTTGTGAAAGCTGTCTCCACTACACTGGAAAGTATCTAAGCAAAATAAGCACAACTCAATAAGGCAGGAATTTTTGCACAGGGTAGAAGAAAGTACTAGGAGGCAGCAAATGTTCACCACACTGCGTCCTACAAAACTACCTTTTATTTCCATCTGTCTGCACCGATTCATCTTCCACCTTTCCCTAAGCACACAGGCAACTAACAAAGCAACCAGAGAGATCAACTGCCGTATACGCTGTGCCATAAGCTGCCCTGCTTTTCTTCATGTCCCACTTTGTGTCTGTGTGTACGCACGAGCGGTGGGGGATGGACTGGGCGGGGGGGGCCCGACAAAGGGAATGTGTGCAGGGGGGTCAGAGTGGAAGCAGGTTCTCATTCACACCATCTGAAAAGTCCTTCTGCAATCAAGGGGATACTATTTCAGGAGACAGAAAGAAGGGGTAAAGGATTCACGTTGCTAAGGAGACGTGCAGAAGCCGACATTCCTACATAAATTTCCATTTATGTTGGAGAAGAAAAGAAAGCTCTCCAAAGTTTGTGAAGAAGCCCGGGTAACTGATTGAAACAGACGTTTCTTTACAATTCGTTTTGGTATTACGTGATATAAAACAAAAAACCCAATCAACAATCATTACTCTACACAATGGCAGAAAAAAAATAAGAGCAGGAGCGAATGAACCCATACTATTCCTACCATGGTAGAGAACTGCAATTCCACAACAGGATTTCAGAGAAGTCAGGGTAAAAGCAGCCTGCTGCCCCTTCTCAAAGTAAGCATCTCGTCCCTGGGCAACGTACCAGAAGTTGCAGAGCTCAGTGACGCAAAGGGATGATTTAGAGATGTGAGTGTGTGTGTAGGGAGGATGGGGTGGGGAGAGGCTGACTGCCTTTGTGGGTGCTTCTATTGGGACTCCAGAAGTTGCCATCGGCATAAAGTAGATTAAAAAAGGCATGAAAATGGAAACAATTATCAAACTACAAAAGAATTCACTGAAAGATATTCAACAGGCAGCTTGTTTATATCACACACTAATTTCTTCTTGTGTTTCTTTTTTCCAAGTACCTCATGTAACAGTAAAATGGCATATATATACATACATACATACATATATATATATATATATATATATATATATGACCAGACACAAAAAAAAGCCCAACATCAAGAAGTAAGAGAATGTGGTTAGAGGAAAAAGGAGTACAGAAGATGATGGGAACAACATCAAGTAATATATGTTAGTAAAGGACTTGAGCACATCAAGAGGGCAGGAGGGAGAGCCAGAACCCAGATGTCTTCACTCGGGACAAAATAACAGCGATTTTTTGTTTTAGATTTGGGAAAGCCCCAGCTAGCCAAGACCAGTGACTCTGGGAGATGGGGAGAGAATGGTAAGGACCCCTGATCCCCCGGAGCTTCTCAGAACAACGGGCACACAGAAAAATAACCCAAACTGGCTCAAACTCGGGACCTTTTGTGCAAGCCACCGAGAGCAAACAGAGAATCGGTCACCTCTGCCACTCACAGAGTGAACCTCACACCTCCGCTGACCCCCAGACCATCACGCAGGGAAGAGAAACAGCAGAGCATGGACTCTCGGAGCCCTCACCAGCGTATATTACATCCAAAGCCCGTTTCCACTGCCCTCACCTTCACTCGCAGGACAGAGAAACGGGCTGGAGCCGGGCGGGGGAGGGCGGTAGGGACCGGAGAGGAGGACAGAGGGACAAAAGGCGGCGGCCGGAGAAGAGAGGCAACAAAGGCGAGCGGCCGAGAACGGAGCGCCAGGGGGTGCCGCGGGGGACACAAGCGGGGCACCCGGGCTCGGACGAGGTCCCCACGGCCGGGGTGGGGCCGGAGCACCGGGAGGCGGCCGGGGACATCCGCGAGTCTCTCTCACACTTACCGCTGTGCAGCGTGGACTCGCAGAGCCAGCTCTCCAAGTTGCCGGGCTTGCGGCAGGACTCCCACAGGGACAGGTAATACTGATGGTCCGCTGTCACCCAAGCTGGGCTCAGCACGGCGCCCAGGTCCAGGCACAGCGCCAAGAAGATGCACACCAGTCCCACCAGCTTCAGCGGGGTCAGCACCGAGACGCGCACCTCTTCCATACCGCTACCGGACGAAGCCATGGGGCCAGGGGGGAAGGAGGGAGGAGGAGCGGGAGGACGCGCTGCCGCCGGCCCCGAGGGGAACAAGAGCCACAGCCCCGGCAGCCGGCAAGAGAAGCGGGAGGAGCGCTGACTAACGGCGGGGAGCGGCTTTGGCAGGCGGTAGCCGGCGCCACTCCCTCCCTCTTCGCTGAGTTCCCGCCCCGGTGTATCAGGTGCAGCAGCTCCCCCTAGGCGGCCCCAGCTCCACGCTGCCCGGCCCGGCTCGATTCCACCGGGCCGAGCCCTCCTGCCTCGCTCCGCCCCTTGCCCGCCCCCTACGGTGGGATGGCACCATGCCCGGCCCGCTACGGGTCAGGCCTCGGGGTGGAGAACTTTTTGCCCTCTCTGCCGGCTGTGGGCGAGAGGACCGAGTGAGGACTGAAGAGTCGGGGGACGCCGGTAACGCAGACTATGCAATAATTTCTCCTTTTTGTTTAGATAACTCCTCTATTAAAAACAGCCGCCAAATCTCAGTGCCTTGATTCCAGAGTAGGTGCACTGGGGTGCATGGACAAGCAGCAGTTTGGTGTGTGTCTGAGGCTCTACGCCATAAGTATTTGTGAAGCAGCTATTCCATCACTAATCCTGAAGGAGAAATGCTTTTCCCTGACCTGCTACTGCTAAGATTTGAAAGGAAATGAAAACGGTGTTTTTATTTTCTGAAATAGGTTGAGTAAATACATAGCAGACAGTAACATGTTAGCCAGTTAGTTTAAGTCATGTTTCTATTACCTCTCAATTACAGAATGTTAAGTATTTGGAGAACTTAGCAAATATAATTAAAATAAAGGGTTTAAAAATGATAAAAAGGAGAGTTGTGCCAAACTAAGCACACCATCTCAAAGCCATCTGAAATGTAGAATCATGGTTCAGTCCTGGTGCTTCATTTAAAAAAAAAAAAAAAGAAAAAAAAAAAAAAAAAAGAAAATACCAACAGCTGAAATATGGAAACAGAAATAGCACTGGTATCTATAGTTAATGTTCCCAGCACTTTCTGTACAAGACTCAATTTGTTTTTACTTAATTAAACCCTTGCTGCTAGGGCTGGAGTTGCCTCTGCAAGATATCTGCCTCAGGTTGATTTTGTTTTCAAGTTCTAGATGAACTTCAGGCATAGGGAGGCTGACAAATATATGTACTCACTATGTATGAAGAAGAATAAATAATAATAATTATTAAAATAAAAGACTTCAATAAATGTCTGACTGAGAAGAAGAAAGCTAACATACCACCCTGAAACACAACACTAACCACAACCCACATGCCATGTACACTGCAGTTTGCCACACTCCAGAGAGACATGTTTGCAGAAAATCTTCCAAAGATTTAATCTGTAGTGAGCAGGCTGCCTCTGATGAAAGCGGCTGTGTCTGAATGAACCATGCATGTATCAGCAATTGAATGCTGTGGCGTGCTCCAGCCTGGGCCTTCAAAGTTGTGAAGGGTCTGGAGCACAAGTCTTATGGAGAGCAGCTGAAGGAGCCGGGATTGTTCAGTCTGGACAAGAGGAGGCTCGGGGAGACCTTATTGCTCCCTACAACCACCTGAAAGGAGGATGTGGTAAGGTGGGGTTTTGCTGCTTCTTCCAGGTAGCAGCAAAAAGATGAGAGTAAAAGGCTTCAAACTGTGCCAGGAGAGGTTCAGGTTGGATATTAGGAACAATTTCTTCTCAGAAGAGCAGTGAGGCAGTGGCACAGGTTGCCACTGGTGGTCATCATCCCTGGAGATGTTCAAGAGCCGTGTGGATGTGGCACTGAGGAACATGGGCAGTGGGAATGGTGGGGATGGACTGCTGGTTGGGCTAGGTGGTCTTAGAGGTCTTTCCCAATCTTAATGATTCTTTGATTGTATTCTATGATTCTGGCCACCTGTTTGTCCTGGAAAGACCCAGGAGAGCCCACTTGGAATATGAGAAAGAGCAGGGAGATGTCCTCACCTTGTAGATGTTCTGCTTGAGGAGCATAGGAGATACAGCCCAAATGGTTGGACTGCTTGGTCTTAAGGCACAATCTGTTATCGAGGCCCCGTTGGTGAGAGGGCAGCCAGGGCTTCACAGAAGGCTGGAAAGAAGGAGGCAGAGGTAGCCTGAGACTGTGGGCAAAGATTAAGAGAAAAGAGGCAAAATAGGAAAAGGCAGCATGGAGAAACTGAAATAGCACAGTTAGTAACAAAATAACAAGCACCATTGCCTCAGAAATTTGTCTTTGAATTTCCGAGTACTGTGACTATCTTTTTTCCTTTGGTTAATGTGTATGAAATCAACTAGAAAATCTCTGCCCTGCCTCCCTGGGTGGTTGGCCTACAGAAGAAGCAACCACTGAAACTATTATTTCAAGTGACAAAGGTCTCTTGTGTATCACTATGATGGCCTAACCTTTGCTGAAGGCTAAGTTCTGGGTCAGTGTAATTTCACACAGCGTGCACTGCAGAAATTACCCATTTCTGAAGCATCAGAATGATGTACCTGGATTGAGACCTGAAGCTCCTACCGATAAATGAAATAGGTTACAAGCATGTTTTAAACATGTACAATATAATGAACTTATTGACTATTACCAGATATGAATTTCATAGCATCCAAGTTTCTCTTACCACCAGTGAACCATTCAGATAATACTCAATTGTTCTGTACATGGAATTCCTCATATAAATCCATCTCAAAATCTTTTGGAGATGTTTATTATAGTTTATGAGGAGAACTTGTGTGCTCTTCTTACAAAGACCATAGTAGCAGAATTAATAGTGCTTTATCAGCAAAAAAAAAAGTTAGTACGGAGCTAAATGCAATAAAAAACTCACAAAGTTTCTAATAGGTATTGACTAACTGCTTTACTGCTTTGGAGAGGCAAGGATCCTCTATAAACACAGTGCATGCTATATACTAATTTAGTATGTCAACATTAACCTTTATGCAGTACCTATCTAGAAACAGATGAATTAAAGCCAGCTAAACTTTGTCATTTCTAAAAGATATACTTTGGAACATATGTATTTTTGATACAGTATGCTGTTATATTTGTAATTTTTTATTTGTAATTGAAAATAGAATAATTCCAATTAATAGCATTTCCAACGTACTATTTCTTTAAGATACTTTAAAATGTCATAAAAGTAAACACTGTAGCAGCTTAGTTTTAGATTATATCTTGTTTTTCTCTCTTGTTTTTGTTTTTGTTTTCCCCCCTCCAGTTTGTCCTTTGACTATTTTCTCTTATTTTCTTTCCTACTTCCTATTTTTCTTTGGGTGCTTTTTTTTTTTTTTTTTTTTTTTTTTTTTTTTTTAATCTCTTGCAGACTCAATAATGTAGGCTGGAACCAGACCTTCAGAGGTCATCCAGCCCAACCTCAGTACAGGTGTGATCAGATCAATCTGCCTAGGGCCAAGTCCTGTTGAGGTATAAGCATCTCCAAGGATGGAGATGCCACAACCTCCCCAAGACATAGTGCAGTGATGTTTCAACACCCTACTAGTAAAAAGCTTTTACAAGTATCTAATCATAATTTCCCATGTTAAATCCTTTTGCTTTTGATTTTTGTCCTATCACCATGCTTCTCTTCTTCACAGTGAAGAGTCTGGGACCACCATTTTGTGTCAGGAAGCAATAAGTTCTCCAAAACCCTCTTTTCTCTGAGCTGAACAAGCCCAGCTCTCAGGTTCTTCTTGTGCACCAAGTGCACTGACCTGTGCAGGACTAACACCAGTATGTCAATATCTTTCTCGTACTGGAGAGACAAAATTCTGGGCAGATCATTCCAGATACAGCCTCACCAGTCACACAGAGTCATACAGAATGGCTGAGGTAGGAAGGGATCTCTAGAGATCACCTAATTTATCTCTCCTCAGGAAAGGATACCCAGAGCAGGTTCCATAGGAAAGCATCCAGGCAGGTTTTGAATATCTCCATAGAAGGAGACTCTAAAACCTCTCTGGGCAACCCGTTCTAGTACTCTGTCACTTCACAGTAAAGTTTTTTCTCAAATTCAGAGAGAACTACCTGTGTTTCAGTTTGTGCACATTACTTTTTATCCCTTTTCTGGGAACTACTGAGAAGAGCCTGGCTGTGTCCTCTTGACACACTCCTTTAACGTATTTGCACACACTGATAAGATTCCCCGCTCGCTCTTCTCCAGCCTGAACAGTCCCAGGTCTTGGTCTTTCCTCAAATGGCAGGTGCTTCAGACCCCTAAAGGTGGCCTTTCTCTGGACTCTCTCCAGCAGTTCCCTCTCTTTCTTGAACTGAGGAGCCCAGAACTGGACACAGCTCTTCAGATGTGTCATCATCAGGGCAGAGAAGAGGAGGAGAATCACCTCCCCTTACCATACTCTTTTTAATGTTCCCCAAGATACCACTAACTTTCATGGCAGCAAGGGCACACTGCTGGCTCACGATTAGCTTGCTGTCTACCAGAACTTCAAGGTCCTTCACCACTGAGATGGTTTTGCACAGAGATGGTCCAGCCCCCAGCTTGTCCTTGTGCATGGGGTTATCTTCATTTGCATTCTTGACTTTTATGAGGTTCTAATCAGACCCTAGACTCCATACTGCCCAGGTCCTTCCTGAACCCTAGCCCTGCCTTACAGTGCATTGGCTAGTCCATGTCTCAAGAACTGAGCCACCTTTTACCTCTACTCTCAATAATTTGCAGAGGAAGAGCAATGTGGTGAAGGGCACCCGAGTAGGTTCTAGCCTTGCTACCACTAAGAAAATCATCTGTGAAATAAGATGCTGATGTCTGTGGGGCTTCTTCCATTGCACAGTGTCTTAGGACTAGACCCTGTGATAATGGCAGTAGTACTGAGGCAGCAGTTCAGTTTTCTTTCCCTGAATGGGGTTAGGGTCTGAATTATGCATGGGCTGAGATCACTGCTGCCAGCATGTTTGGTTTTAAGTTAGATTCTAAAGCTAAATTTTGCCAAAAATGGGAAGTACATTACCATGCAAGAGCTACTTCATATTCTGTCACCCCAGTTAACCTGGCACTATGCAACAGAAGAAAGCCTTTAGTTTCTTGGTAGTGGTTTAGTACTGGCTGTGCCACAAAGAGCACAGAGTTGGTGAGAAAACAAACAAACAAAAACAGAGGGAAACTTTAAAAATACAGAAACAATATCTTTGTAGGAGTGGAGAACATTATTTTCATACAGGAAAACAAAATGTTGTTTGAAGATTGTGGCATGACATGCCAAACACAAAAGAGAAGTAACTCTTCGCAACAAATAGTAGATTTACCAAGGGAAAATGGATGAGTAAGGTAGTAACACACAGAAAATTCAGTGCTTATGATTTACTCAAATGTAAGCAGATGGGCAAAGTCACTTCAAATTTTAATATCCTTTTTGTTTCTGCAGAGGCTGGGATTGTAAAAATGTTTATCTCTTGATATATCATCACCTCATCTGGTCAAATGAGTTACTGTGAAACCTCCCAGACATCATCTCTGAGAAAGTGCATTTGTTCTGCCTGTTGATGCCCATTGGAATTTCTTTCACAATGTTTTGAATCTTTCCCCTAATCGTTGTCATTTGTACTCCTGACTGAGTGCATTTCCTCATTCATATATTTTAACACATCTCATATGCCTTCAAGCATCAACAGAAATGCATTTTTCACTGGCTGGATTGATGTTGCTGTTTCTTCATTGCATTTCTAACGTGACATGCTTTTAGGATTTTAACTTTTTTATTTTTTCATACTCTTCTCAAAATGGCAAGGTATTTAGAGAGAGCAAGCTGGTTCATTTTATTCTGCTGTCTTAAGATATTGTCTCTAACTGCAGTGTTACAGAGAATGTTAGGTCATTCTGGAAGTAATGCTTCATATTTGTTCCCATGAAAATTACAACAGAGATAAAGAGCACAATAACACTATTTGATAGAGAAAATTCTCAGCTACAAAGCACTATTTTTCAACATAGATGCCACCATTAGCTATGCTTTTTTGCCAGGATTGGACAAGAGCCTGTATGCCACTCATAAATTCTGCACAATTGCTGTCACCACGGCTGAAATGCACCACTCACTGCTTCACTGTGCTTACATTCACTGTTTAGTCTCCATCAACGTTCAGCAAGCATCAGTGAATGTCAGTGGGTGCCATTTCTTCCACATGGAGGAACTCAACGACACAACTTTGTTACTTCTCCTGCAAGGACAGGCAGAAAGAGATGGGGCTGTTCAGCCCAGAGAAGAGAAGTCTATGGGAAGACAGTGATAGATTACAGTATCTAGAAGGGGGCTGTGAGAAAGAAGGGGAGAGACTCTTCAGTAGCATCTTTTATGACAGGATAAGGGAGAACTGCTTCAAACTAAAGAGAGGGAGATTTAGATTGAATATAAAGAAGAATTTTTTTACAATAAGGTTAGTGAGGGACCGGCACAGGTTTCCCAGGGAGCTGGTGGTTGTTCTGCCCCTGAAGATATTCAAGGTCAGGCTGGTCAGGGCTCTGAGCAACCTAATCTAGTTGTAGGTGTCCGTGTTCATAGCAGAGGAGTTGGACTAGATGACTTCCAACTCAAACAGTTCTATGATTCCCTGATTCATATGCACTTCTGTGTCAGATGCCATTGTGTCAGACTGCCCTTCTGCTGCTATCTGTTGCACAGCAACAAAATTTAATGGAGTATTGGTGGGAAGGTTCAACCTTTACTGCCATACCACTCAAATTCCATCTACGATGTCACGGGCCAACATCATAAAACAGGAGGCATCACTTTCTTAGCAGCTCTCAAAATTAACTGCAGAACTCTGCATTTAAAAATGGGATACGTGGGAATTTACAGAACACATCAAGAAGTCAAGATCTGAGCTACATCTGCACACATAGAATATTTTGTTTAGCTCAAAGGCCAACTAGAAGGCCTTAGCCACACAGCATCTCTACTATGGATGCTCACAAGTTCCCCTACCGCTTTCATGTAAACTGTTCAGATCTTGCTCTTAAATAAAGAAACAGTTTTCCGTTGTCATTATTTATTTATACTTTATATTCTTATTTATGTCTTTTTTTATTTATTCTTGATACTTTGAGTAACCTCAGTAACTGTTTTAGCCTCTTCCTATTCTTGTAATCTTCACTTCTATCAGATCAACTTCATGCAAGCTTAACATTTGGAAAAAAAAAATAAGCTTGAGGCCTAGCAGCTCCCTTTCCTCCCACTCCCTCCTCCACAGTGTACACTCACCACTTGTTTTTAGCCAAGAAGTGGTGCTATGTTGTTCAGATTAGGACTGCCAGCAAAAGATTTTCATCTGGCTTCTCTGTCATACAAGAAGCTGTAAAAATAAAAGTAAATGGAAACTTGTAGTCAGAAATACAGCCAGGAAAGGCTTGCAATGAGCAATCTTAAAAACTCAAAATAGATTCTAAAGAGAATCAAATTGGATATGTTTCTGGAAGACTGAGAAAATCATGTATGCTAATTAGGGCTTATGTTTAGGAGTTTCGTTCATCAAGGTCCTTCATTTTCATAAAGTAACAATATAAACAAAACCAAGTTTCCAAACAACTTTGAGACTAGAATATTGAGCTTAGGTGAGAAGAAAATTCTCATAGGAGGTGACACTTTCTTTCAATATGTGGATCACTCCACTGGATGATTAGGTACATTGCTCAAACTGCTACTCCACTTTATCTGAGCAATGAAAATCCACTGGTAACATTGCTGGGAAAAAAAACAGTGATTAACCATTTTCTTGTATGTTTACCACAGTCTTGTGTTTTTCCTTCACTGTCTGCCTCCACACTGAGAAATGTGGACAGTGAAGGAGGCTGTCATGGCTTATTGAGAGGTATGATGGTACTTGTTCATTTGAAAGAAAACATTAGTTATGGATTCATAGAACAAAGAGCTGATTAAGAATGCAAAATTAGCAGAAACAGTAGTATAATAAAGATTACAAAAATAAATATGTCATTCAGAAGACAAAAGTAGCTCACACTGATGTCTCGTGGGTTAAATCCACCTTCACTGGAGCACAAAGCGTGTACCAGTCAATTATCGATTGAGAGAAAAGCCATATGTCAAATACAGTACATGATAGATTGAAGAAAAATCACTCTGACTAGCATGAAAATTAAACCCAGCCCCAGATTCTTTACATATCCCAAACTCTTATTGATTTGAGTTGATGAATATGTTAGGAATGCAGACTAGGTACAGAGCAAGCCCTGATAATAAATAGCCCATAACTTTCTGCAGTAATTCTTTCATTTCCCATCTGCTTCAACCATTTGTGGTTGATATTGCTTTTTTAAAAACAAACAAACAAACAAATGAAAATCAAGTTCCTTTTCAATTTTCAGTACACTGAGATCTTCCCTTTTACTTTACCACTTACAGAAACAGTATGTATAATCCCCACAGTTTAATATTTTTCTGGTGTGACAGGGGGATGACAGCCAACTGCTGGCACCAGTGCTGCTGGTTGTGCTCTGCTGCTGAATCTTGGCTGTAGGCAGTGCATCCAGAGGCACGATGACAACAGATGTCTGCGATGTGATGCTCATTTTGAGATGAACCATTACAGATCTCTTGCATTGCACATCCTTCCACCTCCAAAATGTGGCTTAGGAACTGTCTTTCTGATTTCAGTAAGATTCAGCTGTTAAAAGTGCCTCATCAGTGTGAAATATGAAAGAACTGTTTCATAAATGAATACAACTTAATTTAAGTGTACAAGGAGCATGAGAAAGCTAGGGAGCCATATGCTGGGGCCTTTGCGTGAACACAGGTTGACAGAACAAGTCTGGGGTCTGAGGAGAACAGACACCTCACTCGAGATGAGTCTGTTATTCACTCGAGATTGTCCTGGTAGTGTGTAAGTATATAAAGGTATCCTAATACAATAGAAGATCATGTCAGCCTCTTTTGTGCTTAATAGCACCAACTCCCACCCTGCAAGAAGCACTCACATACTTTAGATGAGACATGACTTCAGTGCCCTGGCAGAGAGCAGGGCTGGAACCAGTTTCACTGGCTGCCACAAGAAAGATAGGAAAAAGCAGAAAATTTACGAGACTGCAAAATTTAGTTTGACAGTCATCAGGTAAAATAAACATAAATTGTAGAATCATAGAAACATAAAATTGCTCAAGTTGGAAAAGACCTTAAAAGATCATGGAGTCCAACCACAACCTAACCATACTACCCTAACTAACAGCCCTCCACTAAATCATGTCCCTGAGCACCACATCCAAATGGTTTTTAAACACATCCAGGGACGGTGACTTCCTTTTGAAGCATTTACCCATAATTCTCCACTCCTCACCATTTTAAGTAAGTTATTAAATAGTGTTATCTGCAACCACCCAAAGTTTTAAATGCATGTACTTTATTTTTTTAAAGTTTCGTTTTCACGAATATTGTGTAAGTGACAAACTTAAGGGTTGGGATCAAATCCAAGTTGGCTCAACCATATTTATTTTCAACCCTTGTTGCATTATGTGACAACTTTAGCTGAATGCCAGTATTTCTGTTCAACACATAAGCATCAGATGGTGCTGTGTGTGAGCAAGCATACGTGGACATAATAAACTAACATCTCCATATTGATTTGGAATGATTCGATATCCCTATCTTTACAACTAGGCAAATTAAGGTTTGTGATACTGAATTTGTCTCTTTTCCCACTCCAAACAAGAAGTAAGAATGTGAATTTCAAAACGTAGTGGCAAAGAAGTGGTGTTTTCTTTCTCAAATTGATTTCTTAATTAAAATTAATGAACTCCATGGGAAGAATAGTGTTTCCCATTGCAGGAACTACACAAAAGATTGTTGTGAGTATTAGAAATAGCTACGCAATTTGAAGACTGCAATTCAGCAATTTCTGTCAAATATTTGATGTTCCTTTCTCAAAGCATTTGAAAATTATGATTCTGACTTCCACTCTGTACATCAGTTTTATATGAATGAGCCTTATGCTTTTGTTATTTCTTTTGGTGGCAGTTATATTTGCGTTTCGAAATTTTAAAATACAATATAATACATAGCAGGAATTCAGTGAGTTTTTAGACAACTCCTGGACTGGGCTGACCTTTCTCACCTGGAAATTTGGGAGCTTTGCCTTTCCTTCCTTCAGAGTTGTGTGACTTTTCTCAGAAAGAGAATACAGAGAAATTTAAGGAGGGGAAAAAAAAAGAAAAAAAAAAAAAGAGAGAGAGAGAAAAATATGCAGATATGCAGCAACTCCTCAAATTCTTTTATACTGTCGTCTACAAGGAAATCTCATGAAAAGTAGGGGAAGTAATAGGAGGAAATGCAGTGGAAAATGAAGAGTGCTGGAGTGGAAGCTGAAGAAGGCTGGGGACTCAATTTTGAGGATCCTGAACAGGAACAGTAAAAGTAATAACGAAAATAGAACACTAAGATCTACAAGATTATGAAAAGAATGATTATGTACAAGTGGGTATTCAGAATGCACGAGAAACAGCAGAAAGGTTGAATTATTACTGATACTGCTGCATGTCAATGAAATACAGTGGAAACTGTAGTCTGTATGACAGTGTTAAGTGTAATCAGTTATA
Source organism: Coturnix japonica (assembly GCF_054131305.1). Lineage (NCBI taxonomy): Eukaryota > Metazoa > Chordata > Aves > Galliformes > Phasianidae > Coturnix > Coturnix japonica. Next base: position 104,253,438 of record NC_140663.1, on the reverse strand, counting down.
GAAACTCGGATACATCAGTGCATCTGAGTTTCTGAATTCAAAGATCTGGATATTTGATATCCAGTTCTATCTATGACTGACACGGAAAAGACAGATTACACCTAAGTACACAAAAGTTTGATACTCATTTTGTGGGCACATCATATTAAAGAAGTGATATTTAAGGGGAAATGGAAAGAGCAAAAAGACACACTTGGAATTTATTTCTGATGCACTTCATAATCTGACCAAATTTTGTGACTTTAGTGCTTTGTGAAGACTGTAGTCGGGGATACAGATGTAAGGCAACTTAACAAGTAAAAGCGAAGTGATACTTCGAAAATACAGTGAAATCTATAACATAATCCAAGGCATAAAAACAAAACAAAACAAAACAAAACCCAAACAATGACAAAGTAGCCCCAGAGTATTGTGCTATCCTCAGAGGAGGGAATACCAATGCAATTGCACCAATATTATAAATATGAGTACTTTTGTCCTAAGGGTTTAAGCTCTTACCATAAGAACTTTGAAGAGCCAGTAACTGGGAGGGCAAAGAACATTGGTAGGAAGAAAAAAGTATTCAAAAAGATATGGGAAACACCAATCTGCAGTTTACAAAAAATACATGTCAAGAAAAGAGGCAGAATGAAGGTGATGAAATGTCATGCAATAACACACTCAGGTCACCTAGAAATCCACTGAATGATCGTCAGTAAAATGCTGAGCAGTTATTCCATGTTGGAAACTGGAAGTTATGGAATGGGCAATAAAAGGTGGATGAAGAAGTTGAATTTGCATTTAGGGAAATGTGATTAAATCCAATTTTAAATGCAAAATTGGAATGAGAACAGTGGTTATGACTATTAAAAATATCAGCACACCAAGAATAAAATATGGAGAAATTGAGACTTGACTGACAGCTTGATTTTTCACTCGCCCATTAAGATATTACTTCATCTTATAAATAAAGCTCTGAGAATACTAGGCAATGGGGTGGTATTGCCTATAGGATTACCAGCCTTATAAATTCTTCATAAATCTACCAAAGAATCTAAAAGACAAAATTAAGCAAGACATCTAGGTAATATACTTGAAAGGCCATGAATATATTTCAAGAATATATTTCAAGGATATGAAATAAGAAGCACAAAACAGAAGTGATGCTACCAACACTGTACTTGCTTTAAACTTCTTTGGTGCTTAGAATAAAGGTGCTTAGAATAACACTTTAGTACTGAGATATTAAATATCTTTAAAAGGACTATGATTCTAAATTGAAAAATGTGCTCTTAATGCATTTGCATACATAAGCTAATAATAATAATAAAAATAAAGAGGTAAAATTCTATGTGGGATTAAACTGAATACAATTCAAAGGTCTTCAAGTCTTTGGAAGATAATTCAGTGTTGATAGACATCTATAAAGGGAGGCACAGGAAGGAACCCACTCCGAAAAGAAGTTTCTTTCTCAGATGAACAACAGCTACAGTCTATTTCCAGTAACTACTCATCTTAAGAGAAAGAGGGCAAGAGATAAGGACTAACCTCTTACCAGAAGAGTCACCTCACTGAAGCAGCCAAAGAAGACAAAATGGGAACACAGTATTTTAAATTAAGGAATATCAGTATTAGCATTCTGTATGCTTCACACACTGAATTTCTCTGAGGCACATTTAGGCTTTTTTACTGTATGCTGTAGACCACAGTAAATAGTTGATTAAGATCTTTTTGGAGGGGCTATAAGAACCAAATAACATTTCTTCCCTTCTTAGATCTCAGGCTCATTCAGTTTCTGACCACAGCAACTGTACAGAAGTTGATAAATTGACAGATGCCAAAATAATGTAACTGAACGAATATACATTTTATACAGGAAAAGAAGAGAATAATGCAGCAGAAAATTTTAGTTATAATAATAAACTTTTAATTTATATTAGATTAACAGTTTAGATGATTAATTATGAGTTTTTATATTTCACAAAATCATACTGTTATGGTATCCATATTCAGCTATGTTTTCTTCTATCACTGTCACAAAAATACAGCCAAGATATCTAGTGCTGATTTGTTTGTTGGCCCAAAGCATTTCTAAAGCAGATCATGATGCACTGTTCCTAGGAGCTGCGTGTTAACTCTGCCCTGAAAGGAAATTTTGCAAAAATCCTCAGTAATTAGATATTTATTTTACTGACTATGCTCTAAGAAGTTCATGTTTGTTATTTACTGCTACCTGCATATTGAATAATTACACTCAATAAATTGCTTCCTGCTATGCCTTTCTCAGATATTGGGATAAGATTAGTCACAGTAGAAACTACCTTCATCCTTTTAAAAAGGCAATCTATTTTTCCAGAAACACAGGTATTCATTTAGATGAGGTCACTGACTGATAATCTATTTTGAATTGCAGTGTTCTTTATTCACTTTTTCATGTTGGTTGTGGAAAACAATGTGAATGATAGGAAATTTTTGTGATTTTACTTTATGCATGCATATAACTTTGAAGATAAATACACTATGTTTAAATAAAATCTGATTAGTAATACATATCTCTACACATGTACTTCAAATGTATGTCAGAGACATACATTCCTCTACCATGGTGTGTTTAATAGAGTCCCGGATGTATATTAATGTTAGAGATAATATTAGTATAATTGATCCCCACTGTTTCCTCCAATTACTCTCCCACTTACCAGAGGAATATTTCATTCTTTTTTTCTCTAAAATTTATGTTGCCTTCAGACCTTTTGTAAGGCCACAGTTGGACAACGCATTCTCAGTGTTGTTCAGGGTTTTTTGTCTGATTAGTTTTGATAGATTGGTTGGTGTCTTGGTTTCAGCTGGGAAAGAGTTAACTTTCTTTGTAGTGTCTGGTACAGTGCTATGTCTTAGCCTTAGGAGGAAACAATTTTGATAACACATTGATCTTTTAGTTGTTGCTGAGCAATGCTGTACAGAGCCAAGGACACTTCAGCATCTCAGGATGCCCTGCCAGCAAGGTGCTGGCAGGTGCAACAAGATGGGAGGGGACAGAACCAGGACACTAACCTAGACTGGCCAAAAGGGCATTCCATACTGTATGGTTTCATGTGGAAGTATAAACTCAGGGAGTACATCCGGGTGGGCCACCACTACTTAGACCATCTGGATGTTGGTCCACACACAGAGGATGCTCTGAAAGTAATATTTCTTACTTCTTACTTACTTACTTACATATTTCTATGGGAAATATGTACAGCAGTTACAAAGAACTGGCTAACTCTATTTGATAGAACAAATTCTTAGCTACAAAACACTATTTTCAGCACACTCACCACCATTAGCCAATTTGCATGGATGAGATGATCGAGATGCATTACATTTCATGGAGTGACAAGTCTGCATGGCCATCCGAAACGTGGATTATCTTTTACATCACTCTTGCCACTGCTGAAACATAACAGTCATCACCTCACTGTGCTCACATCCAATGTTTTGTCTCCATAAATGTTCAACAAGCATTGATAAATGTCAATGGGTGCCATTTTTTTCCACATGGAGGAATTCAGTGATACACCTTTGCTTCATACACACTTCCAGCTATGACACCATTGTCAGACTGCTCCTCTGCTGCTGTCTGTCATACAGCAACAAAATATAATGGAATATTGGTGAGAAGACTCAGCCTCTACTGCCCTATCACCAATATTCACCTCTGATGTTGTAGGCCAACATAATAAAATAGGAGGTACTACTTTTAGAGTTGCAAGTGTGTGTGTGTGTATGTATAGATATATGTGTGCATATAAATACACACATACCTATTTATATACATTTATACACACACACACACATATTTATACATATTAAATCATTGCTATTATTTCTTTTTTCCTTTTCTGTCTTAAGAAATGGTTTATATTTTATATGAGTCAACTGACTCATATAGGTAAAGAGGCCTATGATTCTATGCAATAGTACTTATCTAAATCATTTCATGTAGATACATACAATTTGACTCTTGGAAGCTGGAGGCCTAAGTGCTCAAGCTGAATTTAATGGCAAAAGTCCTATTAGCATCACTGAAAAGAATACCAAGTCCTGGTGGCTTTTTTGATGTCTGTGCATACACACAGACTTCATTCAACACTGGCACTAAGTTGTCACTCTCTAGAACTGGCATAATCTCCAGGAAAATACCATTTTATTGCAAACTTTTCAGAACAATGCCCAGACTTCTTGCTGGATTTCAGGTTGCTGTTTTACTTCTTGTGTTATAATATCCCTAAGTGTGTATCTTCCAATTTGAGAGATACAGCATTCTCTGGAAAAATAAAATAAAATTAAATTAATCTGTTCTGCTAATGAATACTATTTCCTTTCAATGGATGAAAATAAATACGAATCACATAATCATGTCTGATTATATGAATCCTAAAGCTTGCAGAATAGCATTCTATTTGGTTCCTTGTAAAATAAGGATAAATATGATCAAAGAATTTCCTCTGAGTATCCTCTGAATGTTGGGTTTCCCTGTAAAACATGGAAAGTACAGTTCTCTGCCATCCCTCTGGGAAGCTTTAAAATTATGGTTTGTTTTGAAAAGAAAGCAGAAAAATGTCCTGAAGATATTGCTAGGTGGAGACATCTCCATCTAGCTGTACAAACGTCTGTTATTTATAAGAGGGAGAGTCAATGCTGGTTATCCAAGCTGGTGGTTATGGTCACAGCCTCTGGTGAAGCTCAGGATACCACCATATAAGGATGCATAATCTACTTTATTCTTTCTGAAAAAAAAAAAAAAAAAAAAAAGGACAATGCAGAATGTCCTGGAAGAGCAGGGTGCAGAGAAGAGCCTCTCATGTAGAAACACTATTGCAGTGCTCTTACCCAAGTATAGGCGCCAGCTCTGGAGAAGGAGTTCTCAGGGAAGTGCCCCCCATCCCAAGAGTTGCACAGTGAAACCCCACCAGGTTTCTACAGAAGTAGGTAGGACTTCCTCTCTTTAGAAAGGAAGATCTGTTCTAAAATTCAAAATAAGCTCATGTTTCTCTATATTCACTTGTGCCTTGCCTCAATTTTCATGCTGAAACTTTCACTGATTATTATTATTATTTTTAATTTGAATCTTGCTGTGTTATAATTATCCTTCATCTGGAAATTAGAAAGGAGCTTTTAAGCTCTTGACCTCAGCTTCTCTGCTGGCTTAGGTATTATCACTTGCTGCTGGGATGTGTATTTCAAATGTTTCTGTTCTTTTTTTAAACTTTACTTCTTTGCAACCAAAGAAGACACTCTGGAATTCATTTTTTCCTCCACCAAAACAAGAGCAATACGTTTAAAATTAACTACATGTGAAGTCAGGCAAAACAGCATTCCCGTGATTTTGGGCACCGGATGATCTACAGGAAAATGTTGTGACTTACTGTCACGTTTTAGTCCCAGCTATATAACAAGCTTAGAAAAAAACAGTGTGGTCTAAGTTTAAGATTTAGGAGCTGAGAAAAGAATGAGCAACCACAGTGGCTGTTGAAATCAGACAGTGTTCATAACTTCTCCCCAAGAAGAGAATTTGAAATATTCTCAATTTTCTGTCTATCATTTAAAAGGTTTCTTGCAAAAGGTTGAACATGCATCACAATGAAAACAAGTCAGAAAAGATACTTATTATTTCCTGATTTGATGTCTCATTTGATTTGCTATTTATAATACAAAATTCAAAGATAAGGCTTGGGATTTGAGTTAAAGGTTAGTTATGTATTTTCTAGTTCTTGCTTTTGTGAAATATAATAGTTTTAGGCAGCATTCAGCTGTATTTGGGGCTTTTCATAGGATTTTGTGCTAGCAAATCTAATTCAGCAGTATGCTCTTTAGTGCATATGTATACATGTGTTTCCAACATGTTGTATGAAAGACTGTCAAGATGTTTTGAAAGTACCCACCCAGACCTAACAAAAGCTCAATGTGTACCTCATTTCAATAGGAAATACATTATTTATTAAAAACATGTTAGGTTTCTGTCTGTTATCTTAGATTTGTCTACTCAGTAGATCATTAATTACCTACCTTTTAAAAACCAAATACCTGAGTTACGTTTATTTTTTTTTCAGTCCTATTTAAAATATCGACACAGCAAAGGTGATTATCATAAATTGCACAGTACTTAATTGGTATTACTTAACTGTCTTTGAAGCTATTTACCAGTTGCTTACCTCTGAAGAGAAAGCTAAAGGAATTACTTGCTTTCTATTTTGAAATCAAATCAGAATTAATGGCTTAAATTTAAAAGGAAACATTTCTTAGCAGACAAGCAATTAGATAATGGAAAAATGCTTTCTACTGATGAACCTGAGTCACCTTCATTAATGACGTTCAAAAATAGGTTAGATACATTTCTTGTTGGCTTACTGTACAAGAACACCACGCTCCACACAAGAGGTCTTACTGCATGAGCTGAGAGTGCTTCTCCAGCTGATCAATCAAAGGTTTTAGAAGAAACAGAAATCACTGCAGATGAGTGAGCTTGCTTTATTATTTTTCACAAATTAATTATTGCCACAAATACTAATTTTTAAAAAATTCAGCATCTTGTTTAGCTCCTTAAAAGCTTTTATAGTACTGTATGAACTCACAGAGATTCCTAACATACATTAAGAGGTCCCAGACTGTGGTGTGTGCATATTACCAATGGTACAGTCTCAATTCAAAAATGGAAAATGGCTGTCATTTGGGTATAGAGCCACAAAGCTGCTGAGAGGCCTGGAACATCTCCTGGGCAAGGGAAAGATGAAAGCCCAGGAGTTCAGCCTTGAGAAGAGAAGGCTGATAGGGGATCTGACCAACGTTTGTAAATGCTTAAAGGGTGGGAGTCAAAAGTATGGGCCAGACTCTCTTAAGCAGTGCCCAGAGACAAGACAAGAGACAGCAGGCACAAACTGGAACGAAGCAAGTACCATATAGACACTAGGAAGAATTTATTTACTGTAAGGGTGACTGAGCATTGGAACAGGATGCACAGAGAGGAGATGAAGTCTTCTCTGGAGATATTCATGACCCACCAGGACTCTTTCCTACTCAACTCTTCCTGTAGGGAGCCTGCTTTTAGCAGAGGGTTGGACTCTATGATCTCCAGAGCTCCCTTCCAACCCCTACAGTTCTGTGATTCTGCAATATTTTGCATTAATAAATGAATCTAAATGAATCTATGCTTTTAAGAAAGAAAAAAAGAAAAAGAAAAAAAAAAGAAAGAAAGAAAAAAAAAGAATTGCAGGCTCCTACTCTTTTTCTTAGCTTAGTTTCTATATCAAAGACTTATAATCTGTTTGTTCAAATAAATATGAAAAATACACACTATTTCTTTGTGACAATATTGTTATCGCATTTTTGTGTGTGTATTGTGATGGTGTAACAGAGTTACATTTCTAAAATGTTATATATCTGCTATTTTTAACTCAGGCATTTTTGTCTATATATTTTACTGATTGGTACCAGGCCTAGAGAAATGAATTATGTTTAATAGACTTGTTACTCCCTCTTTTCAGCTATTCCATAACTCCGTAAGCAAGAACTCAAAGCTGGACTTCTATGTGAGCATAGAGTTTGTGTCTTCAGGTCAGGGGTATTTTCCTGGGAGTATGTGTTTATGTAAGAGATAGTATAGCAGTTACATGGCTTTACATGATAACATCATTTTCTCTTCTATATGGTGAATTAAAACACCATTAGCTCTTACTGTAGATAAAGTATGAGCATACAAAAAAATAAGAGAAATGAACACACCGTATATATATTTTAACTCATAAAAATTCAGAAGCTTCTCTCAGTTTTAATTTTTAAGTGCAAAATAGCCTTACTGTTTTTATCTAACTTTGTGACTGGGAGAAGAGTAGGAGATGCAAGAGAATATACTCTTCTACATATCTCCCATGTTCCACTGTGGACTGGGTTCTGTCAAGTGGGGAAAACTTGTCCCATTTGAAGTCTAAGTTCAATGAAACTGCTGTGGGAACTGATTTCTTCTTCAAACAGTGAATGCCTTGGTGAAGTGTTCCTCCTGTATCACCGCATAAAGAAGTTTTAGGGCTAGCATGCCGTATCCGTCATTGGAACTGAGAAGCTCACTTAGCCCTGAAAGGAAGGTCAAGGCAAAGTTGAATAGTAGCTTTACATAGCTGCAAAATCAAGAAACCATGTCAACTCAACCACACAAGGATACTGGTAGCTTTCTCATGCTGTCTGTTAGCCCAGATGGAAGACAGGGACCAGACCTACTCCAACCAACAGCTGAACTCTCTCAAGTACCCTGTGCAGGCTTCAAACCCACCTTTCTCTTTGCAGCACGACTTCTATGTAGTGAAGGGAGAACACTGCTTCAGCCCATGGGATGGAAACTCCCTTCCTTTTTCCTAAATATACCTAGAATTGCAACCATTTAAACTGCTCTGCTGAATTTGTTCTTAAACACGATTGCTTCTGCTTTCTTTTCAATGTGAGGAGGACTACAGAAGAGGAATTACATGTGATTTCTTTGGCTGGGGTAGCAGATCACTTAAGGTCAGCCCTAGAGAACAAACAGCGCAGCCTACAATGCCCAAAGCTTAAAGCGGAATAACTCACAAAACATGCATTTCAGATTAAAAATAAAATAAAAAATCTGAACACAATTCTTCCCTTAAAATCTATTAATCTAGTCGTACTTCTAAGGACAATTGAATTATTTTCTGCTAAGCATATCTAAGGATTTTTTAAAATTTCTTTTACCCAGATTGTGCTGGAGCAGGATGATAAAGATCAAACAATACCATTATTCACTTACTTACATGGAATATTAATCTGAGAATCCAAATTTTAAGCTCCACATTTAGAATACTATCAACATTTCCAGATTTTCTTCATATTCATATATACAAACACACACAAACGCATGTGTGCACATGCACAGGCACATCATTAGTAACTATAAATATTTAAGAATTTCTATATTTAGATATGGATTTGCCATGTATCAACACTTTGCAAGCCCTGTTTGTGGTATTACATCTACAATGCAACCTGCAGAAGGACTGTTAATCAAGTGGGAAAAGAAACCATCTGATATTTGGTGATGAAAATTGCTTTAGAGTGACTGATTGTGCTAATCAATCTTCCCACAAGTAAATCACCACTAAAAGATAGTCGATAATTATAGTATCTTTCCCTGTAACTGAGTAAGAAGAGGAATAAAAATAAACTCTCAGTGCAAAGCTGTCCTCTTCAGTAAACAAAGCAGTTTGCTTTGCTTCCAACATGTTGGAAAGAAATTTGGATAATGTGCCCAAGTTGTCTTAGCTTTCAGCTTTTTTCTTGTGCTGATTGAACCAAAGCTGGCAAAATTGGCCATTAAAACTGATGTATTCAACAGTCTTCACAGGACATCTAAAAACAGGTTGTGGTCTTAATAATTTCTTCATGATTCACAGAATTTTGACAGCTTTTATAAAAATGTGGCCACTAATGGTATTTTACAGTTTCTAAGAAAGGATTTTTCCTCTCTCAGTTGTTCATGAAATTCTCTGATAAAAGTAGTTGGTGAAGGTCAGTTCCAGTAGGAAACACATCTTCTGATAAAAATGTTATTATGAAAATTATTGTGAATATACACATAAATCACTGTAAGCCCAGCAAAGCAAATTCAGAGGCTTCAGCCATAACACTGCCATCCCTCCAAGAAGAACTGATCAGATTATCACTAAGGGTATAGTGTAGTGTTCCAAAGCAGTTTAAAAACCTATACAAACCATAGCAGTCCTTCACATGGGCAAGACAGGTGTACCAAGAGTCGCAACAGGCTAGTAGTATGAAGGAGCAGCTCCCATGCTTTGTGAATGGTGCTTGTGCTTTGTGAATGTTGTTTGTGCATTGTCCTATTAGAATTAGGCTTTCACTTAGCATAGACACAAGTCTTTAAGCTGAAAGTGTCTTGGAAGGCCTCACAGATCCCATCCCAGTCAACGTGCCTGTGACACAAAGCCCAAGCTGTGTTGTGGTACTTACTGTATCTGGGGTAGAAGTGGAAGTTCATACATGGTATGTCAACAATCCAGGCTGCTGCTCTGCCTTGACTTCTATATTAGTTTCTTGCACACTTTCAATGCTGACACAAGGTTTTCTTTCAACACCTTGAGCAAGTTAGGGTCCAACTAACCAACTCTTTGTTTATTATTTATCAAGATAGTTGCAATCATGTTAAGCTAAGGAGTCTACATCAAAGTATGAACATGCAGGAATCATTTCAGACAAAATATTTTGCTGAAAAATGAACTTCCATACTAATGATGATATTCAGGGTGCACTGCTGGAGCCTCTGTGAGAGAAGCTTCCTCACTATCATAAAATTAATGGGGGATAGAAAAGAGTGAAAATGCCTATGTTTACCCAAAGGAAAACATCTTCAGCTAGGAAGCAGGCTCCCAGTAAGGAACCTGCCATGCATATCTAATTAGCCAGAGGATACTTAGATACTGCCGTGACAAGTGCCACAAAATCTCTAGAAAACAAAAAGCTCAGAAAAACCTTCAGGCTGTAGTTGCCCAACCCTGTGCAAGTATCACTGCCAGTTATTGCTATAGCTGAGACTCTATTGTTTAGTCATCCATTACAATGAAGTAGTAAAATTTCAAAAACTTGTTCTTAAAATCATCTTCAAAGGCTGTTATCACCCATAACATTAAATACAGATAACTTGTTTTTATTTTTTCTCTTCAGGGTTAATAGCTTGCAGAGCACCTTTGTGCTGTTCCATTATAGTTCACTTGTCTTTCATTCCTCAAGACGGTAGAAAGGTCGTATATCCTGTTCCCATATTTGGAACAACAGCTTCTCTGGCATCTTTGGACCTTTTCAGTCTCCTCTGGTAATTTTTAGCTTCTTAGTTCCACTGTGAAAGATAACACATAGCTGTGAGAGAGGAAATTTCAGGTAGTCGTGAGAGCTGCTTTCCACAAGTGAACTGACCCTTTTATAATCTTGAAGAAGATAGTTCCCTTCAGACATTTGAACACTGAGGCATTTTGAACATTAAAACATAGCATATATCTGCTTCTTTTAAACTACAATACTAATAGATCGGTGCAAAAAATTGTGTCAGCTTAGATTCTAAGAGAACTACCTCTCTGCTCTTTTAAGCATTAATTTGCAAAGGTGAGTAAATTAAGTAGTTATTCCTTTATTTGTACCGGAGCCTTAAGCCTCTACTCTCCCTTCAAAAGCTAGCAGAATTTGCTGTACAGCTTGGGATAGAAGGTGCCTGTTTCCCTTTTGTCCTTGTGTAACAATCCAGACATCATGTCTAAAAGGAACACAAGTGTTTATGACACTTCTTTTTTTCCCCTATACTGCATTCTCAATTGCCAGCAAACACAAGAACCTGGTTACTGCTTTTGGATAACAGCCTTGACACTTTCTTGGAGAAACCTGTTCTGCTCTTGAGCTTCTGCTACTTCTCACTGTCCTTTGTCAGAGCTGCTGCTGAAAACTGGGTCTGGAGAAAAGATATGATGTCAGCAATTTATAGCTACCTTAAAGCTCAGATTTCATTCTTCTCAGTGCACCCTTATTTTCATCCTTCAGGTTAGTCTTCATCAGTGTCTTAAACATCAGATTATATCCTTCAAAGACAAAACAACTTACATTTTTAGAGATCAAAGCCTCCAGTCTCTGAGGGAACTTCTCCCAGTATAGCCATTTCTACCTGCAGTGACAAACTACAAGCTCCTGTTGATTACAAAGCTTATCCCATTTATATTGGCAATTAAGTGAAAAAGACCACTAAGCCAGACATAGTTGGATACATTGAGATTAAAACTGTTAATGTCCAACAGATGGTTGATATTGACTTCTTGTTATTATTTACCCACAGAGAAAAATAATTCACTTGAAAGTGTTACATGAATCTGCTTGATGAAAGAGGAAAGAAACATGCAGCTAAGCCAGGGCCTTTAAAATGTGAGCATAACTTCACATAATTTACAAATTTTAATGTGTTTGGGCTGCTCCAAATGTAATGCCTCCTATTTTATGATGTTGGCCTGTGAGATCATGACATAAGAGGTAGCTGTTGGTGTGATGGCAGTAGGGTTTGAACCTTCTTGCCAATGTTCCATTACATTTTGTTGTAGCATGACAGATGGCAGCAGAGGCACAGTCTGACACAATGGCGTCTGACATAGAAATGTGTGTATAAAGCAAAAGTTGAATCGAAATTGAATTCCTCCATGCAGTTTGAGCATGCAAGTAAACTAAAACACATATTCTTCAGTAACTTGTACCAGTGCCCGGTTAGGAGCACTTCAGGTACACTTCAGATTGTAATTTGACCAGAAGCATCCTGGCTTTCTTACTTTGCGTTTTGTCACACATGCTACCCTGAGTTAATTGTGAAAAGACCCACTGTGGAGTTATAAATCCAATATCACTCAGATCTCAGGTCAAATGGGAAGAGGACAGATTTTCAGTCTAGCAGTACTGATGATCCTTACTTGGCAATTCAGCCTCACAAATCAGCACAGTGCGCAGCTGATGCATGAGGCTGTAAAGTGCCATTCCTTAACTACCATTCACTAATGAACAGAGTGATTTACAGAGTACCTCTGCCAATTTTGAACTTCTCTACCTACTGCTGCCATGTATAGCTCAGAGCATCAAAGGCCACAGCACTGTCACTGATATTGGCCTTGGGAGAAGGTGAAAATGAAATCTGGCCATGCCATGTTTGCACTTAAAGTGGAAAAAGTGAGTCCTTCAGTTCCCCATAATTTCTATGATATGGTCAGGACCACTTTTTCTACCAATAAACTAAATGGAAACAAAAAGTTTTAGAGACTACTAAAACTTTTCAACACTAAGACTTCCATTTTAAAGTGCAGAAAGAAGAACTTTATTTTCATAACAAGTAAACCTGATATACAAGTATGCAGATATTAAATGTTAGAACCCTTATGGAGAATATAAACATAAAACTCAGCCCAAGGCAAAACCCACTGAAATCAAGACATGTATGAAGTTCTGCTAGCGTAAATGGATGAAGAATATGCACTTGCTTATCGCTGTACCAGGATTAGATCTCAAACAAAGGTTTTACTCAGTCTTTTATTTTTAAGTACAATTTATATCAGGCATATCCAACCCTCAGCCCATGGGCTGCACGCAGCCTGGCACAGCTCATGCTGTGGCCACCCTCTGCCCTGTGTTATTGTGGCCCATGGCAGCCCAACCTCTCAGCACCAGCTGAACATCGGTGCACTATGAAATCCATTGGGGTTGAAAGCCAGACACAAGGAGGGTACAGTGAGGTGCTAAGTCAAGTTATGGCAGATCTGTTTATGCATTTGGATACACTGCCTAAACATATTCCTTTGAACAGTGAAAAATATGCAGAAATATGCAGCCGTGCTTTCTGTTTTGATACAGGAACTGAAGAATAAATTCCAAAATTGAAAAAAAAAAAAAAAAGTTATCACCTATTTGGAATACTGGCAACTACATTTTCAGTTGACATAAATACATTTCTTGTGAATTTTCAAATGGAATGTATACAGCTGCAATCAAAAGTCTGATCATGTCTCTGCAAGACTTTTATCAGACCTCTCTTACCAGAGAGAAATGCCCTCACTTCGTAGTCACACCTTCCTCATGTCACCACTTTTTGACAGTGGGTGTATTCATGAAAAATTATTGTCATGCATGAAGCCCAGAAAAGTAACATTTCATCAAAAATCCCTGACGAATCCCCAGAGAGCAGACTGAGAGTGGCAGCCACTGCCATGGAACCAGACTGACATATCAGTTTCACAGACACAGCATCACATATCCCACTAGATTTATGGCTTTGTTTCTTTCTTTTTCACTAAATTCCTCATTGCAGAAAAAGTGGCACCCACTTACATTCATCAATGCTTGCTGAACGTTTTCATGGAGACCAGTATGTGGATGTGAGCACAGTGAGGCAGTAGGTGGTGTGTTTTAGTAGTGACCAAAGCAACACAAAAGAGAAGCCACATTCCATATGACCGTGCACAACACTCACACTACAAAATGAAAAGTGTCTCAGTCAGCTCATGTGTAAACTAGATAATGGTGGTGAAAATATTAAAAACAAATATTTTGTAGCTGGGAATTTCCTCTATCAAATAATGTTATGCTCTTTGTATCTGCTGTAGTTTCCATGGAAATAAATAGGAGGCATTACTTTTGGAGCAATATACATACATCTCTGTTCAGTGTGTTTTCACTTGTTATACAAAAACAGTTTTTCCTCCCTAGCTTAAAAACTCAGAATTCAATGTATTTCTCAATCACTGACATTCACTGTGGTCTTCAGGGACACTGCTAAAAGGTTTAACATAAGGCAGTTTATTTTTAAATTCAACTAAATCATGGCATTGGAAGATCTTTTAAAACCCATTCTGAAAAGAAAAAAAAAAATCAACCCTAAAAACCACTTAGATTGATACACAAATAAAATAGGTTTTACATGGCTTGCAAAGGATAGTGCATAGATATCTATTCATTAAGGAGTGTGATTTTTATATGAACTTTGAGTTCAAGGACTTTTCAGTTACATGGGACATAGAAGTATCCAAAAGCACATTTGGAGTACAACTGTACACCTTATCCACTTGTCTGAGCAAATTACTTTGAGTAGCAGAAATTGTCTATGACCTCTTAGAGCTCTGACATTTTACCATGAATTACTCCTTGTGTCTTCAGTGATGGAATCTCTAAAGCTGTCTGGCAACAGCACCCAGTCCAATTGATTAATTGCTGTTCAACCCTTCATATGGCTTCATAGCTGGTTCTGCTCCAGTGACAGCAGCAGCTCGATGTCCAGGTGAGTCCACCTGCAGGTGGCAGGTAAGAGTGGTGATGCCCTCAATCCATGAAGACTTTTACAAGTGCTGCACTCAGGCTTTTGGTTGTCACAGTGAAAATGCATAACTAAGGGTGGTGACTGCATTGAAAAACAGTGTTCTGTAGCAGAGAATTTTTCTCTACTAAATAGGGTTATTGCGCTCTTTGTATCAATTGTTGTTTTCAGGGAAATAAATAAGAGGCATTACTTTCATAGCAGCCTACGTATGTGTAGCCCAATACAATTCTGCTTCACTCAGTGCAGTCCAGGTAAGTCAAAAGGTTGGACAACCATTATTTATGTAGAAGCTGTTTTTATGTTTATGAAGAAAATGATAGATTTTAAAAAATATATTCAATATGGAAAATATACTATTGTGGAAACAAAACCTAATGTGATATTGATCTAACTAAAGCTTATTTTTATTCCCTTAGCTATCTCAATATGTATATAAATTTCAGTAAATCTCCAATTTTGCAGGTCTTCAGTGAATCTGTTCTTTGGAGGTCACTGAAACACTGGACAGTGATGTAAGCTCTTTTTCCTTTAAACCTTTTAAGTACTTAGGCAGCTTAATATCTTATTTTCATTTTTAATTCCAAAGCTTAAACAAATGGTTTTAATAGTAGTAAATATAGAAAGTAATTAATATCTCCACTAAGTTCACCCAAACACAGCCTCTGAGATGTCATAATAAGCTATGTACTCTACAACCAGTACCAAAACTAGAAGACAACAATTTACAAATGTCAAAATAACCAACTCGACAGTCAGAGCCTAACAGCTGGCAGTCCCTTTGCTTTCATTGCTCTTTTGGCAGTAGATTCTAAAAAGACTGTGAGTCTCATACATAGTATGCATTCAGGTAGAAACAAATTCCCAGAGAAACAATACTTGCCCTAAACCCCACATGATATATTTCAGTTTTTCAAACGCTGAGGATTGCATGGCTGCTGTTCACAGTTTCTGGCTGGAGTTCTAAGAAGTAGAATACTCCTTTCTATAAATAATGTCTTATTTAAGCCTATGTGAAGGCTGAAGTACAGAAATCAAACATCTGAAAATGAATTTATCATTGTAATTTGTATCTGTATATCAGAATATTTCCCAGCCTGGAGGTTTTCACACTGTAAATAGCCCTCAAATTGAGCATATTTTAAACAAAGTAGGAAAGAAAGGGTTTTTTCATTGTTTTTTCTTTTTCTTTTTCTTTTTTTTCTTTCTTTTTTAATATTGACTGATTATATTTTCTTTCATCTTTTAACCATAGCACTTATACAGTAAAATAAAACAACCATCTGGGAGATCAACAAAAAGTATTATTCTGTGGGAATGGATTAGAGCGCAATACAAGAAATGACACCACAACATTATTAGTGGTTGCAGCATTATAAAACACCGACTTTCACTCTGTAACAAAGTGAATAATAATACATTTGTTATAACCATCAATAACTAACACAACCATTTCACTTAACTTATATACTAAATGTGTGGAAAAGCAATATTCTTATTAAAAAGAAGGAGGGAGGGGAAGTGGGACCGAGTCAGCAAATAGCATTGGATGGAGAATATCAGTGCATAAGAGGATGAGAGAATCTGCAGTGAAATACATTTAAAATATAATTTTCGTTTGATATTTTTTTGTACTACGTCATTTTAACATTCATATTTCCTTCAGTAAGGTAGAAATTACTCTTTTTGATCCTCCTAGTAACATCAGAATTTAATACATTCTCACATGACTCCTCACATCTACAGTGTATAATCAGTTGGCCGGTATCCTATTACTAATATGAAGATCGCGTTCCACTTTTTAGGAAAGTTAGGATACATTCAAATAATCTTGCCATCTCCTACTTAAGAACCAAAGCTCTTTTATATGTACCAATTCAGCCAAAGTCTTTGAATGTGTGTTTAATTTTCAGTGCAAATAATTCCAGTAGGGAATAAAAGCATGCTTATCTGAGTTGATGAATTGCATCCTGTATATGATCCAGTTGCAGAACTACTGGCCTTTAAGTAAATAAAAAGAAAAGGATGACTGATTATTCACATACTTCCCCTACTCCCAAAGCACATAAAAATGTGTAAGTAACGTTGACTTTAAGTTCACTCATTACAAATAACAAAAGCAACAAATCAACAAAAATTAATACCACCACCCGCACCACTCTCCTTTCAACGTGGTTTCTCAGTTAACTATCATAGGCAAAAGCTTGCATTTCCATAAAGTAGGTGCTGTCCCATGTAATGGCGGCCTTCATGCAGGCTATTGCTAACATAGACCATGTCCAACTCTTTATCTTTAGAATAATTGCAGAAGATTATAATAGCAGAGACAGATATTTGATATGTGAAACATTTTTTCCATGACAGAAATTTAACCAAAGCAAACACAGGTGAAGAAAAATGTTTGCAGCAATCTAAAGGTTAATCAGAATTCCACATTGTTAATTCAACATTTAAGAAGAGTGCAGAGATGGGTGAATTACTAATTATCCAGAGGTTTGCAGGATTAGCATTTTCTTTCCTTATACTGTGTCAGTAACGTGCTATTCATTTTGCTTCTAAGTTGGTTTAAAGTGTAGTCTAAAAGCTATTGCATCTCCTGCCTTCCTTGTTAAAAGATTTATAAGAATTATATTTCACAATCTATCAGTGTGCCCTTTCATCCTGCCAGATATCAGGAAGCTCAGTATGTGGGAACTTGTCTGTTTCTTCCCTTGGTCTTTTTAACCACTAGGAAAGCACAGAATAGGTTGTAAGGGACATGGTTAAATCTTGATACTTCTAAAAATGTTAAGCCTTCAGTTAACAGCTAAAGGTATTTCATTTTACTGGTTCACAAAAGGGTGAATACCATAGTAACAAGGGGCAGTGATAGCTCAGTACAACACAAGGTAGCCTTACTGGGGCTATTATCTATGGCTCCTCTTAACACAGGTCATCTTGGAGCTGTCAGTTATGGAAAAGCAGACTGGAAATATATATGGTAATGATGGTTTCAGTGTGACAAAACTAGCCATGTTTTGTCAGAAGACATTGAATCTCTCATTTTTTAAAAGAAAATAATGCTATTCCTTTGTTGTCACTAGATGAGTAACCAGGAGGTATTCATGATTAGATGAAATTAGAAACATTTTTCTCTTCCAGTTATCTATTAAATTAGGGATGTCATTGCATATATAACTGCCTTCAAATGATAAATAGAACTAACTAATTATAAAAAGGAATATATTTCATACCCAAATAGTACAGTAAGCTGATCAATAACTATATCTCTGTTTTGATATATAGTGAATGTCATAAATGTATATGAAAATAAGCATCCAGCCTTGTATAGTTCACTTGTCTTTCATGCACAGCTTTTTATTTCTACATCTGCTAAAAATTGACAGTAAAATCAGCGTGATTCAGCTCAAATTTCAACCTGTCTTAAACACCACAATCTCTCAAGCATGCTCACTTGCTCATTTGAGAAGATTCACGCTGGAGCTTGTTGCTGTGAGTGATCAAAGAGGCAGGAATCTAAACATGTAATGGCAAAAATATTTTGTGAGTTGCTGAAGTATCTCACTCTGAGTCAGAGACTGGATTATTTTTGTACATCACTATCATAAATAGATGAGGCATTGATACCAAACACAGAAGGAGAGGGGAGAATCCAATATCAGTTGCTTTGGGTGTCAAGAATTCAGTGGCACTGAGCTGAATTTATGGCTAAATGGGGAACTTCGTGGCCAGCGAGATCCTAGAAATTATCTGGGGACCAGGAATATTACTTTTCATCCTATACAATTTCACAGCATTGCATTCACCAATCTGTTGAACAAAAGCAGGAAGAATCATAGAATCATTAAGGTTGGAAAAGACCACTAAGATCATCTAGTTCAATCACCAAACCATTCCCACTGTTAACATGGTTAGCAAAACCATGACGTTCAGTGCCACAGCTCCACAGTTCTTGAACACCTCCAGTGGCAGTGACTCCACCACCTCTCCTTGGGCAACCCATTCCAGTGTCTCACCATTCTTTCTGAATTGTGAAGAAAAACCCAGCTAAGTTTTCTGATACTACTGAATGCAGAGAAAGAACAACCTTGCTCTCAATCTCGGGGCAGCTGTGCCTCCCTCTGGACCCTCACCCTCCCATCACCTTTCTCTCAGTCTCCTGTGCCCCAGATCCTGGTGGAGAATCTAAGGGTGGTGGTATCTGGGACAGTGCCACACCCAGCAGACATCACTTGGGTCCTTCACTTACATCTGTGTAACACATGCAGGAACATGAAACACATGGAATTTGCTCTTGCCTCTGAGACAGAGCCATGGAGTGAAACCCCTTGAAACAGGATTAGGCGCAGTGATTAAAATACCAACAACTGCTCTTTTATGTGCCTATTGACCAGGGAAGAAATTTGTGAGGATGGGGGTGGGGAGCTGATGCAGATATTCCTATGCTAGTTTCTGCATGAGTTTTCAGTGCCAAGACATTTAGATAACTAAAGAGGTGCATGTTCAACAGTCAGTAAACTCACCTTAACAGCAGAGAAAATAAACAGTTATTGCAAACAGAGAAGTTTAAACAGAAACTTAGCTTTTTTTTTTTTCTTTTTTTTTTTTCTTTAATATGAATACATGAATTGACATGGTTTATTTCACTCGATTTCCATTTGGTGAAAATGTCAAAGCTGTCAAAGTGCATTGATTTGCCATTTTCTGGACAGGCAGGTATTTGAATTATTTCAAAATCTTTCATTTTAAAGGTTATTTATAGTAAGAATTAAACCAATGCAAATGGAATTTGACTGAGGGCTCCTTACACTTCAAAAAACATGAAGTGATCTTGTTACAGGACACTGTTACACCATCTCTGGTACTGAGTCAGTTGATAAAGTATCGCATGCACTGCTGCAGGAAAAATGGAAACAATCTACCGTTATTAATTTTAGTAGGTCACCACTCAGTTCCTCACATTCTCCCTGCTCATCATACAAGCAGGTCTGCACCTGCGTTCATCTCCATGTGAGAAGCATAAACCACTTTCTAATATGAGTAAAAAAATCTCAGTTACAAATCTACTGACACAGAATTTCATTAATCTAGTACAAAAAAGGGTGCTCTTCCAAACCCAGATGACTGCACTGGCTTTGTAGTTCAAGAGTTTGCTCAAGTTCTCTGCACTGTAGCTAATTTATATGAGGTGCAAAAATATGTCCAAAGGCATGAAATCTAAATTTTAAGACTCCTAGTACAACTTTCGGTAAAGTAAGTGAAAAATGATTCATGACCATGCCATAATGTAATCTACCCAGAAGAGAAGAAAAGCCCTATTCACTGATTCTCCTAGCCTGCCTGCTAAGACTTGGTAGTTCAGTGCACAATGCCTGTGGACACACAGATAACATTCTTTCAACCCTCCAAACATGTTATGTCAGGTCATGTCATGTCCTATGTAAAGTGGCTTAATGAGATGTGATGCAGTGTCGCCCAGCTCTGTGCATGGCCTTAGAGCTGAGGAACAAATGGAAGGGGCTCTTTGCCACACCCATGGTGATTTGAATTACTGGCACTGGGGATAATACTGGGCTCAAATGTGACATCGACTTCAAGCAAGTTTCCCTATTCACGTCATAGACTTCAGATGGAAATCATCTGCACCACCTCAATCTGGTGATGAATATTTGCTTATTATGAGCTTGGCCACATCGTCTTCTCTGTTGCAGAAGCCAAAGGATAAAGAGAATAATCACCTTACATCTGCAATGAAACAGTCTGTGCTGAATATTTCACTACTCACTCAAGTAGCTCTTCTGTAACAACACAGACAGCTGAATTTTCAGCCTTGAAAATAGCAGCATCTTACTTGCATTAAAACTGACATAATCACTATTTCAGTGAGTAGCATATGATGTTTGTGAGTCACAGTTTGAGTTCAGTGATTTGAAGCAATAGATCATCAGTGTGCACCGAATAGCCTATCTTGTTAGTAGCCCCATCACATATTAATCACTCAAATGCAAATCTGAGGATGCTTTGGCCAACTACTAGAAGCAAAGTTCACCATCCTCTTCTCCTCTCCTCAATGCTCTTTTACTATTTTTTTTTTTAATTCTTTTATATTTTGCTAGAAGTGCTAAACTGTTTTTTGATGGCTCTGTGGTTTTGCTTTTTACGTTGCCCTTTTCCTTTCTGTATTTTTCCAAAAGCGAGACTCTGACTTGAGTTTCCAGAATTAGAGAGGTTTCATAAAGGTTCAGGTGCCACACACTCCTAACAGCACTGCTGAAAGACTCTCTCACCAGTCACCATTGTCATCCCACTCACTGAGGGATTTGGAGACTTCAATGCTTCTCTCACTTGCTGTATTAGGAACTCATGGCTTTCCCAGTGAAGTAAGGTTAGTGCATTTGTGGATGGTATGCTTCCTGCTACCTCAATATGGATGCTTATCCATGTTTGATAATTACCTAAATGTAAATGATATCTTTTCCAACTGATTTCTTCACATATGGCTTTTAAGAAATCTTCAAATTAACAGTACTTTCTAGTTCCACAGGTAAAATACAGAAACTAGTAATAGATAGTAATAGAAATAGCTCAAAAAAAGAAAGAAAAAAATATCTACCTGCAGATAATACTGTTATTTTACCACATTCTATCTGACAAGTAAGAGACTAGACTTGTTTTCTCTTTCTAGTAGATAATTGTCTGGGTAAAGTTCCTTAAGACTCCTTTCCCATGTGTCTTACAAACTGGGGAAGACTCTGTTCAGAATGACTTACTGAAACTACTTTCAGTGATTAGGGCAATTTGTCTTATGCTAATCACACTCCTGCTAAACGCAAACAAGCAGACTTATACAGCAGTGTGGTCTTGTAGAACTGGCATCTGATTAATTTTCAAGGCAGGGTATTTAAATAATATAACAAAATACAGTATATAAAATACACTATATAAAATACAATAAATCCTAGCATGGGAGATGGTTTCACATTGGTTATGATACAACAAATGAATAAAAGACACAAAAGCTTAGCAGAAATTGAAAGTCTCATCTCACTACAAAACTGTCACATTGTAACTCTGCTTATATATTCACTTATTGGACTTTGATCTTTTGTGTGACTGTTCAGTGATCTCCTCCCAGGTATCCAAGTAGATCAAACATAACCATATATAAATTTGTATAGACAAAATAATGTGCAGAAAATATCTCCCTGTATACTACATGAAATGAAAACACTTTGTTGTATTTCTTTGCAGTCATAAAGTGAAAGGCTTAAAGCCGTCATGTAAGTGGAAGTTGTCTGGGACAAGTTGTTCAGAATGAGTAAGGTCTCAGCAGCAAGCCGGGAGCATGAAATAACTGAGTTCTAATGCTGTTGCCACTGCCTTTGCAGTTAGCCTCAAATCACAACCATATATTCAATATTCTTGATTTATGTTGCTGTTTTCATCTCAAAGCATCACAGGTATTTGTTCAGCCAAGCACTGAAGCTCAGTGGCCCCCTCTGAACGTTTTGGCTCCAGACTCCTTACAGCTCAGGTGTTTCTCCACCTGTTAAGTTTAGGTGACATTTGTGGGTCTGACCTGAAATTTTCAAGTTTTTCACTAGAACTAGAAAATTGCTTTGAAGCTCAAGCATTTGTACACATTCACCGGTTTTGATTGCCTCCTTGTCTTATCCTGCATTTAAATTCGTTTTCCTGGTGAAGTAAATCTCTTCATCAGGCTTTCTCACAGTTATAAAAAAAAAAAAAATGCACACAGACAGAAGGTGGGAAAGGCTCCCAAAGCCCATATGTTGTACAGCATGTTTCTTGCATAAATATGTCATGGGTATTTTAGTAACCTGCTGCCTTCTGGCATGAGTTGTATTCAGCTTCCCATTGTTTTCTCAGATCTCAGAGCAAGGGAGGGGTAGCATGGAAACTCACAGAAGCAAGTCTGATACTCTTCCGCCTGTCAGAATGTATTCATTTTGTGGGGAGAACCAGACATCCCCTGATTTGCAGATGTGCTTAATAGTGTGAACCACAGTGTTATAGTAAGTCCTGTATCAATATATCACTTGCTGCAAACCTCAGGAACAAAGGAGGGCAAAACCTAAGACTGGGACCATTCCAACAGGAGAATATACTCATGCTCCTCTCAGTCTTGTTGATTTACTCTATTTGTATGCTAAAGAGGGAACTGAATTTAAATTCACAGCTTTTCTCTTTTTCTTTAAAATGGGCTTTCTGAATCATGAACATCTGAGCAGATAAACTTTATTTTCAGCTTTGATGTATGATGGTTAACCATCATCTAATTTAGGAATTTGAATTTGTTGTCTGTCTGGTTACCTCCAACACTTGTAAGTCCTTATTTATCAGCAGAAACCGCACATTTTCAATTTAGCGTGTTGATTTATAGACCTTGCGCAAATCTTATTTAACAGGCTGATTTATAAACACAGGACAAAAGAATCTAAATGATGAGTGTTAGCTTTCCCATCAGATTTATGCATTCCAACTATGAACGTGGCTGTATTTCTTCAGTTGGTTTACAAATGATAACATTAATTAGTCCTCTAGCTGTCTGATAGAAAATATCTTTCATCCTAGTGATTAAGTCCTGATTTATCTTTTTGACAGATAACCATATCTCTTCTTTTTTTCCCCACAGAGCTCTGATTTATTAATGCAATGTACTAAATTTTAAAACATAAATTTTAAGAGCTCTGGGGAAAAAAAAAAAAAAAGAGAGAGAGAGAGAGAGAGAGAGAGAGAGAAAAGTCTGACTAAAAAAAAATTATCCTTGGAAAATAAAATAGACTTTTTCACAAATGTGCTCTGAAGCTTAAGGAAACTATTGAGGTAGTTTGCTGGGGAAATTGTCTTTTGTTATTCTTTCTGCATGAAGAATGCCTGGATCTTAAAGTATTGCAACTGCTAGAGAAAGACACACAATTAAAGTGCTGCACACTCTGGTGTTCCAATACTTGATCTGTTCAAAATGAGACAACTAGAGGCTACTGAGCTCAACTTAAGGAAATGGGAGACAGTTTGGTTTCACTATACAGCACCTCCAGTGACCCCTTTCCCTAGCAGAATAATAGAAGGTGTTTTCTTGACTTAATAGGCTGTTTATAAAACTGAAGCTACTTACTGTACAAATTCTTAATCACTTATCTGTTGATGTTGCATATTTTTTTCTCCAACCACCTGCTACAGGATTACATTTATCAACACCATGCTCTCACCTCCAGAATGTTGAGCTGCTGCCTTCTGGCAAAGCTATGTGCTCCTCTCAGGTTCCTGGGCTGGGCCAGAAGGCACTGACAGGGATTAGTCCAGCAGAATAATGACCTTCTAAAGCCTCTTCTGCTCAGCAAAAGTGATTTTATGGTTCTCATAAACATTACATAAAATTCATTTGATTCCTTTGATTATTTTTTTCCAAAATTCCTCATCCTCTTTATACCTTTTTGGGTAATTCACCACTAGTTCAGGACTTTCGGGTAATTTCCTACTAAGCAAAGTTTATTATTCTTTCAAAATTGGCACAGCCATCAGGACAAAAAAGGCAAGGGTTGTTTGTGTGTGTATTCTGCTGGGGCCAAAACCTGATTCCATTTAAAATAAACAGATATTGCCACTTTTACAGATTTGGAACATTTTAATTTGCTTGAACTCTGGATTTCAAACAAGTAGGAACAGCAACTTTAGTATAAGTGGCACAGTTCTTCCTGAAAAAATCCATATAAGATCAGTGACTAAAAAAAATTGAAGCAAAGAAAGATTTTCATTTGTTTTATAAAAGTTTTCAGGCATAGCACGGAAAAGATATTGCCTCATTTGTCCAGATACTTCTATGGTCTACAGTGTTTAGTAACTCAGTAAGTCTTCCCTCTTTGTTCTTCTATTCCAGTAACATTAGGACTCTAAGCTGAAATGCAGTTCCTACAATGTGCAGTGCTACATGACTCCTTAGGATACAATAGCTGAACACTCATCCTCAATGAATAGACACATATCTTCCATGCTTCTCCTGCTGCCAGAGCATTCCTGTGCCGCAAGTAGAATGTGAGTGATCTCCTACCCAAGGCCTATGAGTAAGAAGCTGACATAACTGTTATGATCTGCAGTGGATATGCCACGGAAGGGCTGACAGAGGAAGGTTTTGGGGTGAGGAACTTTCCTTGCTTTCTATGGTGCTCCTGGGCAATGTCATCAGCTAATGATACCTAGGTAAGATGTGCACAAAGACATGACAACAAGAATGGTGAATCAAGGCAGGCAAGGAGAGAGGAAGATTTGCCTGTGACTAGGCTAATCCTCTCATGGAAAATTCTGAAATTGGAGCAAGAAGACTGCTGCTTGGAGATTATGCAGTATGATTAGAGACAGCTGGTAGTTACTGCAATTATGCGAGTCATATAGGTCCTTCATAATCACTAATAAGAAAAAAGATAATTCCTCTCAACCTAAAATAGGCATCTAAAACTGGCCAAATGTTTCAGAAATTGAAGTCAGGTGAAATGAATCCCACCTGCACAGGCTTCCAAGTGTGAGGTGGTTAAGGACCCAGATCTAGTGAAATCCAACCCGGACAAGCTAGAAGGGGTGGTTTCCTCTCTTCAGGAGAATATCCCCTAGAACATACCACCTCATTAAGTCTGGACCAGAAGCTCAGAGTCCTGAGTCTCTCCAGAGTCCTGAGTCTCTCCTTCCTTTGCTGTATAATAAATGCTTGTGAAGCTCCCTGGCAAAACTATTGTTGCTCATACCAATTCTGCTGTCGACAGCTGTGACTGTTCCATTAGTGTAAGTGACACATTCAGCTGTTTTAATAAGTCCCAGGCTGCTGCTGACCTATGCAAATATCAGTATGAATCCACAAGATGAAAATATTTCTAAAAATCACAGAAAAACAAAACACCAAGTAAATTACACACATGCATAGAAATACATTAAAGAACATTATTCATCTTTACAAGCTTAATAATATTCTTTTAATGTTGTTTGTGTTGCAGTAATGGTTTAAATTTCTTTGGCTCGCGAGCATGGCTATGCAAGCATCCAAAATAGGACTGGGATTTCAATGAATATCTATCACATCACAAACTATATAACTGAGCAGAGTTTCAAAATTCATTATTAACTATTTTATAAAAGCACTGTACCATGTTATAGACTGGTTCCTTCATCCTGACACATGATTTCTGCCCCTCTCTCCCAACTGTTTATCAAGCATCATGTATGTACTCATCCTTCAACACTGTCCATGCACTCATTAAGTTTACTTTATTTGCCTCTGAAACCTACTCAATTTTAGTTCTGCTCCACTTTGCTTAGGTAGTCTCAACTCCATCATTCTGATATTGTCCTAAAGTTGAATGTATGTAAGCACAGTGGCTGGCTGTCATCCTTCACCAATACTAATGGTGCTTTTAATTCCTTTGTTAACCCTTAGAAAGTGCCAAGCAAAGATTTACAATCTCCCTGTCCCTGCAGGGCCTCTGAAAAGGAAACCATCCAGATGGCAAAACACAGTTCTGCAGTAACCCTCTCCCACAACTGCCAAATGTAGGAATGTGCTAAAGACTTTGAATGCTCAGCACAAGAAATTTCACAACTCATTAGCAATGCCACATCAAAATAATAAATAAAAAAAAGCCAACAAACTGAATCTCTGCAGGATGCAATCCCAGGGGTTTGCTGGCAACACCACAGATGAGAATTCAATGTCACAATTTGCACAAATAATGTTTCTTGACCACTATTTTGCACAACAGCAAAAAAACGTTATAACCCCAAACATACACCAAAGTCACAAGAAAATACTGACTTGGTCACCTTCAGAGGACACAGCTGCTGAAGTGCTCCCCTGGTATCACCTCAAGAATTACAAGCTAAATTAAGATATTTAAAATTATTAATTATTAATTATTAAATTTGTTTTTTAAGAGGGTACAGCTGCCTTTGCCATACTAATTTTTACATTAATCTTGCCTGAAAGAATGGTGAAGGAGTGTGAAACTGATTTTAAACTCCTTTTGGCAAAAAGAAGTACTAATTGAGCTCTGGGAAATCTGAAATTCTTTCCCCTAGCACTTGTTAGAGAAAAGGTCAGCTTGCACTGTCCAGCACTGAGGACATCACGTTATCTGCTGGTTACCCATAACAAAGTTGTTTTTTCCAGCTCCCTAGATTCTTTTCAAGGGAGAGAAACAACTACATTTCAAAGCAAGCCAAAGCCATTTGCTGTCAGATTATTTACATTAAATACTTGCGCTTCATATCCACTAGCAAACTTCAAGCCATTCTGAAAATGTATTTCAGCAAGTGGGAAGCTCTTCAGCTGCTCGGTATGACCATTGCTGAAAGAATGCATCCGTTTATAATTTGATTTTCCCATGAAAGCATAGTGGCACTCTCAAGGCACAGTTCCTGACATTTGAGTGATTACAGGGTGGACAAACAGCTGGTTTCCAGCTACCATTAATTCATCTGAACCATGGCACACATGCAGCCGATCAGCATGGGAACACATAACTGCATACCTTCTGGTACCCTTTTATTTATTATTTGACTTGCAAGGTAGCAATTTTAGATGGAAAACCAACCAAATTTCTTATGAGCACAAAATGAGGAAGGCACTGAAAAATGTTCATCTGACAAATTTAAAGTGAGTCCTAGCATATCTATGTTCATATGTTGCTTCTCCTGCTTTTCATATGATTACCTGCAAGAACAGAATGCTTCAAATGCTTTAGCGTGAACCAAAAGAAAATTGGTGGCATTATGGGAATTTGTAGGTCACTTAAATAGCATGACTGTGGGATACACTCACTGCTGCTCTCTATTCCTGCTTCAGACCTTGCCCTTGGTTCTGTCTACTCGGCCCACTCACTGCCTTCCTCCATCCTCACTGCCTCTGTTGCATTCATAACCTCCTCCAGGAGCTGGGCGCTGCTTTCCCACCTGGACCTGCACCTGCCAGTCCTGCGATGTATGACTGACATCTTACTCCCTTATGGGAGCCTTGATGAGCTTGTGCCTTCTGAATACCAGTTCTTCTATTTTGCATTTGAAGAAAACAATTATCTGCATTCTACCGTGCAGCATAGGGATGCCATAAGCATAATTCAGCTACTCCAGGTCTGGAAAGAGTTCCTAGGTCCATGGTCACGTGGACTCTATGATTCCAGCCACTACAGTTTTTATGGAATAGAATCACAGAGCTATTAAGGTTGGAATTGACCACTAAGGCCATCTAGCCCAATCACCAACCCTTCCCCACCATACCCACCAACCTGTCCCTCAGTGCCACATCCACTTGGCTCCTGAACACCTCTAGGGATGACATAAATATTATTAAATTGTGGGAATGACAGAAGAGCAGCAAGATCCCAGGCTTCAGCAACTGAGGACTTGCTCAAATGCAACAGCTGTGGGTACTGAGATAAAGGAAAGAAGCTGTTTAACTTCAGCATGCCTCGGGTACACAAGGATCTCCACTGCCAACCATTAAATGAGGTCTGTGCCCATTTCAGTCCCTCAGATGTGTTGCATGCAGCTGAGCTCCCCTGTGTTGGCCGTGCCTTCCCACCAGGTGCTCCACCACTTGGTTCAGGCCGTGAATTAGCATTTCCACTACAGATGGTGATTCCACCACTTCTCCAGCCTGTTCCAAAATCTCACCGCTTT
Source organism: Coturnix japonica (assembly GCF_054131305.1). NCBI lineage: Eukaryota > Metazoa > Chordata > Aves > Galliformes > Phasianidae > Coturnix > Coturnix japonica. The sequence continues at coordinate 104,224,889 of NC_140663.1, read as the reverse complement.
TTAGAAGAAATATTTCCAAATATCTGACTATCTAAACTGAACCTCCCCTGACACAACTTAAGGCCATTACTTCTCATCCTATCCCTGTTACCTCGGAGAAGAGTTACAATAAACTTAATTAGATAGGCCAATTTGTAACAAAACTGTTTGTAGAAGTATCTGATATAAATTGATCTCTATGGTGGGAAAAGGCATAATTCCTATATTACACTCTGAAAATCAGCTTTTCTCTTCTGCCTGCAGGTCCCTCCCTTGGGGAACTCCTAAATTATCCTAATATTTGGGAGGCATGACAAGGACATCCTTGAAGTAGGTCTTTAATTGAGTCCCACAACAGGACCAATAGTAGATTATACAACAGGTAGGATGCACCTTTTTATATAGAGTTATGCGATCATAACTTTAGACTCAAGGCTGTCATTTCCATTATAAATCTTATTTATGCTTAGGGCAACCCTTTCAGTTGCAAATATTTTCTTCAGACCAAAATATGACTGACAGACCCACGACTTGGAAGCAAATATTTATGTCACGTGGAAAAAAAGTTTGGTGCTTCAGCATTTCATGGCCTGCATCCAGACACAAAATAAACTTCCATTAAAAAAAAAAAAAAAAAAAAGTAAAAATAAAACACACCACAACCAACCGGTGATTGAAGATGATGTCTCTGTGGAAGCAAAGAAAGATATTCATGAAGGCTAACATTACCCTTGGGCAGGAAGCCTCCTATATTCTCCTTATGACCAGAAGCAATGCAGGCTCTTCTACAGGGTGATGTGGAGCAAGAAACTGCCTTTAGGCACCCTGAATATACTCCATGCGAGATTCTCTCTCTGTGCCTGTAGGCTGAGGCTTGCAGGGTGCAAAGAGTATTTCTGACTATGCTTCTTAATTTATTTAATAATGTTCTAACAAAAAGAGAGTATTCTGAGCAGGAAGAATTAAGTAGTTCTTAGTGGTTACAAGGATTTTATGAACCATCAAAAAAAAAAAAAAGTAACAGTAATTGCTCCTCTTTCTCCCTATTTTGGGCGTAAGCTAAAAACCATCTTGCACACTTGCCACACTGGAGCCATGAGGTCTGCTTGGGCATTGATCCTCAAATACTCATTTTCATTAACAAGTTGTGCATATAGGGGAGAGGAAATATGTCCCAAACTCAATCTTGTCTACCAACATGCCCACCTATGAAAGCCAAAATCACAATAAGGTGACTCATTGCTTAGTATTCTTAAAGAAGGAGTGAAATCCCAGAGGACCAGAGCTTATCATCTCTGCACATGCTGAGGTCCTTTTGAGGAAATGCCCTGAAAAGCTCTTTATAAGCTTTCTTACAGAGTGTAGCTGGTATTAATTCGTGGGGATGTTTTGTCCAAGAGAAGTATCTATTCAAGGAACTCTGTACTTCAGAGGGTGAAGCAGACTAAGCTTCCTTCAAAGCACTCCGCTGGGCTGTGAAACGTAACAGCAGGACTTGTGACATGTGTATTTTCAATCCCAGTCTCATAATTGTAGGAAAGGAGTTACTGTCAAATCTTTGAAGCTAAATCTGAATCCACCCCATGTTTTTTCCAACTTCCAGGTACTGAAAAGCTTCCTCTTTTTCATGTGCTGTTTTTGTTACCGTAACCAGCAATCCTGCCTTCGCTCTAAACCACTCATGTTTTATGCTTTGAATATAAATTATGGGACACTCATCTAATCATTTTGACTGGCCGATCAAATTGCCTTTTTAGTTATTTCCCCTAGTCCTGAAATCTTTGCACTGTGTTAATTTGCATGTAAAGTGATATTCATAATCTTCATCTTCAAATATGATTACACAGTTTTAGGTTAACATAACTAATACACAAATGAAACAAATAATCAGATTGTAAGCCATTTCATGAGATTACTGTTCCACTAAAAAGGTAAAACGCAAGGCTTCCACACAACAAACAAATAAATCTAAAAAGATGTAATCCAACAAAGTGGCTTTTAATTGAGGTTTTTGGCAAAAGAGGATTAGCATGTAACTGTCTGACAAGTCACGGAATAAGTTAAAGATGCTGTAAGAAAACTACACCAAACTGGTGACTGGAGAATCTCTGAGACCTGAGATGAACTGTTGGATTGCAGGATACCATAACCATGCTCAAAGCCTGAAATATATACGTGAAATCCATAGGATTTTTTCCTTGCAGCTTTAGTATATCACCAGTGAGAGGATACCAAAACCACTGGGTTACACAAAAGTGTAGCTTTTCTGAGTCAGACCAAAGGTCACTCTTTCAGTACTGTTTCAAAAAAACTACATACAGATTTCTAAAAAAGTGTACAAACATATTTTGGCACTTTGCCTGTGATGTCTCCCAGTTTCCAACACTTTGCAGTTCAAGAGATTTTTGAGCCCAAAGTGAATTCCAAGTGTCCAGCAACTCTCAAGGGCCTGTCTAGACTCCCTGTCTAGATTCCTTGTTTTTGGGGTTGTGTGTGGGAAGGAGAAAACTTGGAATAGAGAGGAAGATGCAAAAAATAATTTCTCATTGTTGCTAGGTGATAACAGCATGTGAAGCACACATCTTCATGGTGTATGCAAAGGCCTAGAAAGCAACTTACCTAGCCAAAGGTTGATGAGCAGCAGTGCCCAGCCTGGTCTGAACTCCCAGCATAGGGTTTAGCGGTCCATACCCCTTGGGAGATTCGTTTCTGATGAGAAATTTCTGACCTAGCACATAGTAATAAGCCAAATCCTTTGCTGGTATCATATCTCAGCAAACCACTCCTAACAGTTTCTTTGAGGGGTGAAGGGATGGAAAATACCTTTGTATTTTCAAAGATTTAATACAGTTGCAGATCTGACATTATTGTCTGGAGTTTTCTCAAGACTTTGTGAAAGATACTGATTAATTTTTATAATTTGCTTTTTATATTTTCTGATTAAGTCTGAATTTAGAACTGTATTTGTAGGAGCATTGACTTAGCAAGCATACTTTGCAAATACACTTAAGCTCTAATAATTACAGAACCTGATTCTTAATAGTCTGTTTCTTAAAGTAAAATTCAATGAATTATCAAAAACAAATTCAGTAGCACTCCTTAATTTATTTGTTAAATAATCACACACACACACACACGCACACACACAAAGAATATGTACATTGCTACTGTATTTTAAAAAAAAAAAAGAAAGAAAAAGAGTATGTACCACATCGAAATGTAATCTACTTGAAGTAAAATCAATTCCACAATCCACTTTTAGGTTTTTCTTTCAGTTTGTGGATTTAAATTGCTTCTAAAAATCTCATTAATCAAATCTCTGTATGGAAGGATTCTAACTTTGCTATGACAAAAGGAGGCTGTACCCGACCTATATACACCCTTCACATTCATTTTCACACCTCATGCTGCAGAGATAAAAATACTCTCTTTTTGGCAGACATGATCTCAACATTGTGATGACCTTAAACTTTGGGATAGCTTTAAAATTCGGAGTATAGAGATGCAATTTTACATTAAATAAAGCATAGGATTCATAAAAATATAGATGCAATTGATTTATGATAACTGTTAAATTCGAGAAGACTTCCGTATGCGAATTGGCTCTGCTTGTATGTTTCTTATCTTGAAAATTCTCATGTCATTTCTGCATTTCAAAGTTGATTTCTGATTTTCTACTGTAGTAAAATTGTGTGAAAACTTATTCTGCTGCAGAAGGCAAAGGTCTCAAAAACCAGTATGCTTTTAAAATGCATGTCTACATAGAGTCAGAAACACTCAGTGTAGGAACAATTATTTTCCATGTGTTTTCATTTGTCTTCCAAAGAATTGTTTGCTATATGTAAGTGTCAACTACAAAATGTAAATTGTTTGGAAGACTCCAGTCAGTTTCAGTTTCAGATCAAATCTCTGTCTCTGTCATTTCCTTATTTTTTTACTTGTTGAATTTGCCTGTCTGCACAGACAGTCACCATATCTCATCTGAGAGTTCATTGCCTTGGGTATTTAATTCCAGTATTGGGATGATCCAAAACTGCTGGAGGACAACCAGTTGCTGACGTACAAACATTAAATGTCAGATTACGTATGCCTTTTTAAAATCTTGAATAATTTATATTTACAGCTATACATTAAGAAGAAAAAAAAAAAAAAAAAGGTAACTAGTTAGCTTTAGAATACTGTATTACTGCTGGGTGACTTCTAATATCTTCCTTTTCCTAGAAGTTAAGAGTTGGTGGCACTCATACCATTACTGACAAAGCTGGACCTTCCTGTAAATATGTCAATATTCCATGGTTTGCAATGAGAGCTTACTGATGTTTCATGCAGTTAAAATGTTTTAAGTAACAACGGGGTGCGAGGAGGTCTACTTGGGGTGAGATATCAAGAACTAAAGCAAAAGCAGAAGAATTTTGCCTGTGATCTATGCTCAAATAGCATAAGAAGTCAGAAGTGAATATTTCCTGAATCACCATAAAATATTTTTAGTCATTAAAATATTGCTTTGATAAATTAACACAGTTTCAGATTAAGTTTTATATGGGAAATTGGTAATCACAGCCTGAACCTCTGATTAATCAGCTGAGGCAAGTGTTGGGTCAACTGTGGTAGCACAGTTGAGAGTAATTTAGCTGTGCTTCCCGAAGGGGTGGAGCTTGACTCCACCTCCTCTAGACCTCATTTTAGGGCTGACCACCACTAATGCAGTACCTCTTTGAGATTGATCCTTGGTGGAGACTGTCTTAGTATCTTCCAGCAGACTGAAGGCTTCTATATGGGTGAGGTTTTTCCTGTAGAGAACCTTTTGGATATTTATTGCTGCCTCTTTTGTACCATTTTTACATTATTGCCACCATATGGGTTTAGACTGGACATAAGAAGAAACTTTGACTCTCAGAGAGTGGTGAGGCACTGGAATGGCTGCCTATCCCTGTCAGTGTTCAAGAAATGTCAGGACAGGGAGCTAGGAGATATGGTTTAGGGTTTTTCTCTAGGTATCGTAAAGGGAGGATGATTGGACTAGATGCTCTTGTAGGTCCATTCCAACCTTGTGATTCTATGATTCACGATAGATGAACTATTCTATCTTTTCTATTTGGATTTCATAGACTCCTTTACATTTCACATAGCAGTTCAACAGTGTTTGAATACATAGAAAATGAGACTTTTCTGTCAGTGTGGCTAGGCTCAGTGCTCAGCTCCACGTTCCCGTTTTCTGTGGCTGGGAGCTGGTTATTTAAGTGCTGATATTCCTATTATACTAGGAAAATACAGATCTCAATGGTCACCTCCTGGTTCCCCTCATCTATTCCTTTACACATCTAGAGCTCTAGTCTGAGCCCTCATTGCAGAATTTCTGATACTAGCAGAAACTTTGCCCTAAGATGCAGTCAAATGCAAATCTGTCTTAGATATTATTATTTATAAACAAGCAACAAGAGATGATGAGTTACCCCTAACACCACTAAAAATAATGATGTAACAAAACCTTTGGTAGCAGGTTACATCAAAGGAGAATGATTATATATGTGAGACTGTTAGAAATTGTCAAAATGAGTTTTGGGAAAGGGGAATAAAAGATTATAAAACCCTCTGAGACAAAATCTTATCGACATTATAGTAGAATATTTGCTGAATATTATATTAATAATAATAATTAAGATCAATCGAAACATTATAGCAGGAATCATGCTTTGAAAATAAAGATTCAAGAAAGAAGGGAGCAATAGTGGACAGCAGGATGTTCCTTGATCAAGGGCCACATGTCCTCGTGAAGACTTTGGTTGCCTTCATGGCCATATGGTTCCAGTACCAGAAGTGAGAGAAAGAAGTTACTAGAACTGGTCAAATGATAACCAGGTATAGTGGGGGATATTAGGAATCCTGCAGGTTACTGCAAGGACTCCAGGGCATAATCTGATAATGGGAGAGGGTGTTCCAGGCTTGAGAAGCTGTAGCACAATTCCACAAGTAACAGAAATTAGATGACATATGAAAAATGGTATTATAGGTGGGGGAAAAAACAGTCAAGAAACAGTCAAAATAGTTTACTTAGAAAATAGTTGAAGACCTACGTGTTTAAAACTTAGCAAGATAACATATATATTGAAATATCAGTTGGTTGTCCACAGTTTTTCAGATATTCCTTCTCTGTGAAGTTCTATAGCTTTGAGTTTTGTTCCTTCTTAATTCACACCGCACAACTTCTCTTGTCATTCAAATGTCCTCTAGTGAATGCTAAGCAGCACCAGCACTTGTCATACTTAGTTTCTTTTACCTTTTATTTTTCCAGAAGTGGAAGATCTCTTGTGGTTTTAAGGTTTTCCATCTAAAACTAATGATTTGTAATGTTGTTAGCTTATCGCAGGTTTTGAAATATAAAATGGTAATAATTTTAATTTTCTCGTTATATAAGCATGCATTTTTTTTAAATAAACTTGAAGATTGAAGAGATGGAAAAAAATGTAAGAAGAATGAAAGATTGTTACATTAAACTGACATAGGTTTTCTATTAGCAATTGCCTTAAGGGTCTCTGCCTGTACAGACGACTTTGCAAATGTAAAAGACTCTGGCAAATGTAAAAGCATTAAATCTCCACAGAAACTGCAAACAAAGTTTGCAGGATGGTGTCCCAAATGAAAGCATAGCTTCAAATTCCTGAATTTTCTTACTTTCAGATTTTCAGATCTCTATAGCCATTTTAGTTAAGATATATTGATTGTGCCACATTTTCTTTCCACTGCCAAAGTGAGATTTTCTTCTGCTATAACATTCAGAGAAACCCATTTTAACTGTGCATATAGAATCTGCTTTGCATTTGAAAAACGTGTTAATTTGCACAGGATGTATTATTCATATCATGCCTGCTGTAATTTACATACCTCAGGAAAAAGTATTCGCTTTCTGGGCTTTCATTTGTTGTGCAGACAATATTGATAATGCTCACTAGAGTTTCTGAATGTCTGTACAGTTGTTGGTCACCATAGAAATTTAACAAAACTAAATAGTCTTACCATGCAATTCCCTTATACATTGACATCGTATTCCTTATACTTAGCTGTGTTATTTTCTGAGTAGCTTGGCAAATGGTGTAGCAAAAGCATTCACTTATTCAGAAAGTGAGAAACGGGCACACATACTCATTAGAGCAGGCACTGAGGAAGGTGTAGTAGGACTCTGCATGTTACCCCTAATGAATCAAAGTTGCTTAGTTTCCAAGGAAATAATATAATTTTTCTAATAAAGAATTCTGAACATTAAAAATGGAATTTGAAATTCAAGATGAGTTTTTTTGGCTTTGATATGAATACACAAAAATGTGCCAAAAGAACACAGCTCTGCAGTTATGATGTAGTTTCATTTACAGTAAGTAAAACCTAAAGATTCAAAGTTTAATAATAATAAAAAATAATAATAATAATAAAAAAAAAAGAATATGCTACAAAGTGACAAGGAAACCAAGGCAAAATACCCTTAGGCTAGCAATCATTTTCCATTCCTTCAAATGAGCACACAAATAAACCCCAAAGGAAGAAGACACCTACCCTCTAAAACTGACAACCTGTCTTTTAATTAGTGGGGAGAGAAAAACCACCCTTGGGGTAGCATCTCTTCTCTCTCTCAGAAATATTGGATGAGCTGTGCCACATCACAGCTCAGGGCCTCTCCCTGCCTGCAGCCAAGTGTTTTGCCTCTCAGGTGGGACCTCTTCCTTTCCATGGCACTAACACAACCACTAATTTTCCCTCAAATTGTGTTTTTTAAATAGGCCTTTATGATTTCTCCTACTGCATATCTGAGGCTCTCTGTCTTCTACTTACACTCTTGCCAGCCTTCCTCACCCTTCCCTTTTCACACCTCTCTCCCCATTTCACTTTCTTTTAACTACCCTTCATTTGTACCAGCCTACCACTGTCTGGTATTCTGGAGTCTGCTTTTGAACTCTGTGCTAAGTTTTCTTAAAAAGAAGCACAAAACAGTGAAGTTCTGTACTCAGTCCCTTTGTGAATTCAAACCAAAACCAAAGTTTGCCCATGGGCTGTTACATGTCTGCCACCCACGCTTCCCCTGATCCTGTCTTCATTGCTTTATTCTATAGAATGTCAGAAACAACGTTGTCACTATCAAGTACACTATAAACACAGATTCTGCTGTTTTGCTTCAGAAACCCAACCACTATCTTAAATACCACTCAAGGCTTATCTTAGTTGCTTGTGTTCCCTGCTGTACTTGATCAGATGTCAGTGTGATCCAAGCTCTACTTCCTGTCTTCTGATGCTATTCTGGGTTCAATAGGTTCTCTTTTGCCAGCAGTTAGAAGTATGAATCCAGATGTTCTCTGCTTAGAAGCTAATTCCTTTTAGCATGAATTGTTTCAGGCAGCAATGCTTTAAAAAGTCAAAAAAAAAAAAAAAAAACATTCTGTAAGAATCTTTAAACAAGAACTCATCTAAATCAGGAATGCTTCACCTAAAACACCTGGCACCTGCTGATTTACACAGCTCTTATGCATGCAATTTTTAAGATATGGTTTATGCCATTTAAGGGTTTGCATAGATCAGACAAGAAGTGCTGTTCTCTAATAAAAGCTGGCAGTGAAGATAATGGATACAGACTGTTGTAACGTTTTACAGTTCCACACCTTTGTGAGGAAGGGAGCCCTTAATCAGAAACCAGGTGCTTTCCATTTACTTGTCAGCTAATTCCATATTCTTCTTCTTGTGCAGTACAGGAAATGAACAAACTGTTAAGCGAAACAAGCAGCAAATTTAAATCTTTGTATACTTCCAGTTATTCATATTAAGGTCTGATATCTGATGCTTGGTAAATTTGTAGTCTGACCAAATGCGTGAAAGTATCTCTCAAAGTCCATTATTCTGGCACAAGGAATGATGGATATCTGTGAGTCATTTTTAGTTTCTACTTCATTTAGTGGAAAAAATTATTATGGATTAAATGGTCAAGAATGTTAGTTTCACCCACTGAATTACTGAAAAGCTAATTGCAATATGTCTTTGTGTTTTGCAGTAATTATTGAAATATCTAGCATGCATTTTTGAGTTCTATAAATTACTGAGAAAGGATGGTTTATTTTAAATACACTGTATTGCACAGGAATTCATTTATTTTACAGCTGTTTTTAAGGAACAGTCAAAAACAATATCACTGTTTCAATTGGAAGGGATAAGAAAGGGATAAGCTTTATATATAACTTGTACTGTAGTGGAATCATCTATATGGAATCCTCTGATTAGTCATGCTGCCAAGGTCTCTCCCTCACTGGCAAGGGGCTGTGCAGTCTACTAATGAATTATTTAAAGCTAATACCTAGGGAGCATTAATAGAACTCTTTAAAGAACTCATTCAGACTACCTTTTCCCAGTTATGGAAACATGCTGCAGTGTGTTTTCTAGCACAGACAATCTCAATATGATCAGCCTTCCCTAAACATGTTGCTATATGTTTATATGGTTATTTATATGGTTAAACATGTTTATATATGTTTATATGGTTATTAGTTGTTAGTAAAGCAAAGCTTTCATAAAAAAACTTTTCACATTACAGAAGACAATCCAGGAAATTCTATTGCAATGAACAAATATTGTTCTCATTGATACAATATAGTTCCTCTCTGGTGCAATCATGTTATTACAGTTTTGCACCTGTGTAGCTGAGATGGGTATTTGTCTATTTGCCTTCTCCAGATTAACGTTCTTACAAACAACACCATGTCACTCTCTGAAACTGCAACATTCATAATAATTTTAATGAACACTCACTACAATAAATCTAACAACACCTTTAGAAAGCATTGGCTTTAGGTCCTTAATTTTACACATAGTACTTGTGTCACTGAAGTCCATTTTTTAATCTAATCATCTCAAGTCATTATCATATAGCTGCTGAGCTAATGGGGAACCCACGTGGTCAGCTGTTTCTAGCACTTCTACACCATGCTTTTTATACTATCTTCTTAAGCTCATGAGTTATATATTTTCTGTGAATTCCTATGGACATAAGCGTTACTCCAGAACGAAAACTTAACTATAATAAATGTTTCTTTAACAATGTAATAATGACTCAAAATGTATCACAGTAACACTTTAGGTGTCTTATCTGTGAAATTTGAAATTACCTTCACTGAACTAACCACTATTAATTTACGTGGTATCTATGTGGATGTCATAGGCAATTTCATGAGACTTCTACTGTAACTCAGCAGTAATTGACTAATCATTAGAAATAGCATCTTTGCCTAGTGAAAAAAAAAAATCATATTCATTGTAATAACACCAATCTTAATGGATTCTTGTGATAATACCAGTATCATATGCGGTGCTACAAAATTTCCATTGTAATTTAGTTATAATGTAATATTATAATAAATGATTGTAAGTATGAGGAGGAAAAGGTATTGTAAATCAGTAGAGACACCATATTTCCATGCACTACCTTTATACCCTGAAAAAGCAGTATAGAAGTTTTTCATGAGAAATCATCTCTGCAGAGAGCAACTGGAAAGAAGTACTTAACAAACAACAACAAATAGTGAACTACTTATTAAGCTACTGTATCTACTGTATCTATTACAATGAAATAAAATTTGAGAAAGGGAGCTGGGCTTGTTCAGCCTGGAGAAAAGAAGGCTGCGGGGTGACCTCATTGCAGCCTTTCAGTAACTGAAGGGAACCTATAATCAGGAGGGGAGTAAACTCTTTGAAATAGCAGGACAAGGGGAAATAGTTTTAAGTTGAAAGAGGGAAGATGTAGGTTGGATGTTAGGGGAAAGTTTTTTACTAGGAGAGTGGTGAGGCCCTGGAACAGGCTGCCCAGGGAGGCTGTGGATGCCTCGTCCTTGGAGGTGTTCAAGACCAGGTTGGATGGGCCCCTGGGCAACCTGATCTAGTAAATGTGTATGTTTGGTGGCCCTGCCAGGCAGCTTCATGATCCTTGAGATCCCTTCCAACCTGGGTCATTCTGTGATTCTGTGATTTTTCTTAAAGAGAAAAGGTTTGATTTTCATATCATAGAATGGTATGGGTTGGAAGGGTCCCTTTAAGATCATCTAGTCCAACCCCTCTGCCATAGGCAGGGAAACAGGGACGAGATCAACTAGATCAAACTGCTTGATGTACCATCTATGTCAGAGCAAGTAAGCAAGTAACTCTATCTATGGATAGCTACAACCTAATGAAATTTTTTCTTCTCAAAAGGAAAAATGTAATCTCTAAGTCCTGAACTGTGACCCCACATTTTGGTGGATAAATCCATCATTTGCAAAGGTCTTCTTCTATGACTTTGAAGCTTAGCTTTTTACTTATATGTATGAAAACACAACCCATTGCCACATGAGTCCTATTCAGACCTTGAAATCTGTGGTTTTACCTCAAAAGCCAAGATTTTTAAAATAAAATCCAAGAATTTGCAGGCAAATTGCAAGGACGGGCTGCTTGCTGATTAATGCATGAGCAATTATTAGCCAAGTGTTTCAAAATATTGCTTGCTGGTTTTTATTAGAAAGTTAATAAATAGAAATTCAAAAATAGGCAAGTGCAAATACAGCATCATAGGTATCCGCCTGACATACAAAGGAGAGTGATGACTTTTCTTAGCTACGCTCTCAATTCAGATGTCCCCATATCTTCTATTATAGTATACTGACTTTCCATTTCTCTTCATTTTCCTGGGTAACTACTGATAGGATGAGAGCTTGTGGCTACAAGTTGTGCCAGGGGAGGTTCAGGTTGGGTACTGGGAAACATTTCTTCTCCAAAAGAGTGGTGAGGCATTGGAATGGGCTAACAGGGAAGTGGTGGAGTCTCTGTCCCTGGAGGTGTTCAAGAACCCTGTGGATGTGGCACTGAGGGTCATAGGCATGGTGTGATGGGCTTATAGTTGTAATAGAGGATCATACTGGTCTATTCCGACCTTAATGATTCTGTGATTCTATGGTTTCTTTATATTTAAACTTTTTTTTTTTTCTACACTCCTTTATTCCCTAGAAATACCTCACATCTTTATTGATTATTAACTCCCTGTCTTCTACAGTAGCTCATCTTCTTTTGTCTGTTCGTTCTCTTCAGCACTGTCTTGACAGAAGGAGTTTGGTTCTTTTTTATTTTGAAGAAGAACATGACTCTTTTTAAAGTCTGTGAAAAATTAGGGCTGTGTTATTTCTCATTTTCTTTCTCACTGATCAAACAACGGCTGAAGTTGCTGAGAACTGGGGTTCCTTTAATTGAAATTCAGACAAGTAGCCGTCGCAGCTGCTGAGATTCAGCAGGAAAGGATTTCAGTGATGTAAATGACAGCTCCAACTACTGTTCCAGCAGAGAAGGTAGGGGTCATATTGGGAGGAATAAGACAAAATTTTATTGTTGTGGCTGAAAATCTTTGTCTTATTAGTCAGTCTGGTTATCAGTGCAGGCAGACACCCATTCAGGTGGTGATGGAGTTAGACACTGTGTACCATGGGCAATGCACTTTTAATAAGAACTGGCTGCTGCTCCACTCTACTTCTTCATGTCACTTATTATGAGCAAGAAAGAATTTGTCTTCAGGCTATAACAAAGCGGGAGTTGTAAGGGGAAGGCAGAGGTGCCTAGATCCCAATAGCTGAATGCTGTCCAATAGGTGCAGGACTGAATGCTGGGGCAGAGGTGGTGAGGCTGAGTTATGAGAGTTGCACACTGGTACTGTGAAGAGGAGACATCTCAAGATGGCTTCTTTAGGAAATGTGAACAATGAAGGAATGAGTGGCTTGACTCTGCTAAGTGCAAAGCAACTGTTACACCAGGAAGAGGAGATCTGAAGTTCCAAGAGCTTCACACAGGATAATGCTGAGAAAGCATGATGTAAGAGCAGCAAGGGTCTGGCTAGGAATAACTATCTTTAGTTGACTTTGAAGTTTTGGCATAGGTGCCTTAAAGGTTGCAGTTTCCCAACAAAGGGATGCGAAACTTACATCAAAAGAACTATTAAAACCATGTCTGTGTGCTGAAGAGAGTAGCATGATCGGGATTACAAGAGCACACAAAGAGAACAATGAGAACAGTGACCAGGATGCACTCAGTGTAGTGCATCCCTGTACTAGCAAATGCTCCTGAAGGGGACAAAGCTGAATGTCCTAGGCAGGGGGAAACAGTGTAAACTTTGCAGCCTCTGAGATGCTAAATGATCTTTTGAAGATCACATAGCTCTTCCAGCTCCTTGGCCAGTGCTCTCTGCTAGACTGTATTTCCCAACAGCAGTCACACTCCCCTAATTAGACTTGTTTCCTTGGAAACCTGTGTGACAGAGAAGACCCAGTTAAAGTTTTGTTGAAACGCTCCCTGAAAGGAGGCTCAAGCAAGGTGAGGCTTAGCTTTGTCTCTCATGTAACAGCAATAGAACAAGAAGCAATGGCCTCAAGTTGCTCCAGGGGAAGTTGAGGTTGGATGGCAGGAAAAAATTTCCTCTCCAAAAGAGTGATAAGGCAGTGGAACAGGCTGCCCAAGGAAGTGATGGAGTCACTGTCCCTGGAAGTGTTCAAGAACTGTGGAGATGTGGCACTGAGGGCCATGGGCAGTGGGCATGTGATGGTAGATGGACTAGGTGATTTTAGAGGTCTTTTCCAACCTTAATGATTTTATGGGAACCTCTAACTCTATCTCGGAGAATGACAACAAATGTTAAAGGCAACCACCATCTCACCAATTACTGTCTCAACTCTTCCTTCCCTCTCCTCTTTCCCCTTTTTAATTAGCAAAACTGGCTCAGGAGATTCAGATATTTCTTTCTAAGAAAATTCAAGTGAAAAAAAAAAAAAATTGCTTTTGCTGTTCCTTCCTCTGACCAGATGATATGGACATAGTAAAGGGCATAAGGACTATTCTATATGATTTGCCTTCTCTCATGGTCCAGTTGCATCAAATATCCAAACATGAGTGTCTTATAAGCTTAAAGTAAATAGAATTCATGGACAAAGGGCTGTTCATCTTCCTCAACCATCCCCCACTTTTTAAGCTCATTGTAGTGTTTCTATGAATGCTGCAGACAAAACGTATGAAGAAAATCACTGCTGGCTTAAGGACATGGGATTGATTGAGCTATGTTTAGTCTGCAAATCAGTGTACCATTATCTTCCTGGCAACATTAAGGATAAGAAACTAGTTGAGTCACAAAGCCAGGATTCAACTTCTAAACTCCTTGAAACTCTCAGGAGACTGGGCTCAAGATATTTATTTGTGATACCATGGGCAAATATATGTTATTTAGAAAATCCAAATTTTCACATTGTTAGCATGTACAAAATATCATTGTATTTGGATATAGTCTACTCTATCAAAACATTCATAATGAAAACAACTAGTGTGAAAATTAGATAATTTTCTGCTGCTCCTGGCAGATTTGACATGAATAAACTGATTTGCTTTTAGATGTTTACACATTTCAGCCTCTTCCGCCACTGCAAAGTGCTGGATGTGCACAAGCACAAAACAGTTGCAAGAAGCAAGTTGCTTATGATGCCAGAGAAAATGATACTTATTCTGTATATACTTTACAGAAAGTAAGAAGTTATGATGGAAAAAAAAAATGTTCTACCGATTCTTGTGTTTTTCTTGCTTTTCTCCTTCCACTTTTCAATAGGAATGGGGTCACTGTGTTACTTAACAGATTCTGACATGCGGTTAGCATAATTTTGCAAATTCTGCATGTATTCCAGGCATGTTTTACTTCATAGATGCTGAAGACAAATATATTCCCTTGGGGGTTCCCTTGGAGGTAAGTATTTGAGATTATTTTCAAAAACTATATTCTCATATTCATAGTACATGTTCTCAGATTAACTACCTGAAGTAGAAAGAAGAGCAAGTTATACCGTGTTGCCATTAGGGGATGAATATTTAGAATAGAATTCATAATGTAGCTTCTACACAGACATATAACCTATAGCATAAGGAGTATTAGGAGCATCCCTTATACCAATGAATATATTACAGACTTATTTATTGTTTATTTATAAGATAGGACAATACACAGATTAGATGAGAGAAACACAACTTCCTTTTCAGGGACAACCATCTTTAATTTTCATGTTCTTTCAAAGTCTGCATAGCAGAACCTGTGCATTTATTTTAAGCAAGCAGCAGCAGTCATCCAAGTAGCCATGTCTATTTCCTTTGTAGGTCAGTAATTATGAAAATATTATTTCATTTTTGACCATGCAAAATATCTCTAAAGAAGAGAACTTGCTCAGTTCCCTTTCTGTCTTTTGCTTCTTTTCCCTCTTATTCTCCACTTTCCACACACACCATCACTCCTGCACAGCACTGCAGACTCAGCAGTGTCTTTAAGCAGCCAGTCAAGTACTGAGAAGGTGGAATTCCATCTGGTCAGGCTGTTTCACATTGACACTCCTAAAAGATGTAATAACCAAGAAAAGAACAGCTGAAGCAGCTAAAGATGTTTTATTTTTGCTTAAGAAAACACACATAGCTTCATACAACCTTTAGAATTGGAAGGGACATCTGAGGGCCATCTAGTCCAGCTTCCCTGCAATGAACAGGGACACCACAGCTAAATCAGGTTGCCCAGGGCCTGATCCAACCTCCCCTGAAAGTATCCAGAAACAGGGCATCAAATACCCAAGATTAATTCATTTATCCTCTGTGTCCTCTCTTATCTACCACATGACACATACATAAAATCCCCCTCCTGGATGGGATACATACATTGTGATGAGGATGCACACAGCAAGATGAGGTTTGACTTCTGATAAGCTTTTCCAACACATCCATTTTAACATGAGAAATTCGGAGTATGAATAGATGTTCTATCTTATATAGTTCAGTCTCCCAACAGAAGAATTCCAAGTACTCCAAGACAACATTTCAGCATATATGCACACAATAACAACTCAGAATGGTATCACTACAATGTTACCCAGACAAATAGACTATTATTGTTAAAAAAAAATAAAAAAAAAAAATAGGTAATGGCTCCATGAAACACAGCAAAACTATTACTGAAGTTATTGTTTTAATGTGAGCATGTACTGAATACAGGATTGGAAGAGTACTTTGACATATATTTCCACCTATTCTGCAGAGAAAGGGATGAGCAGAATTTTTTTTATTTCCTAGTCCAATGCACATTTATACTGGGGGAGAGGGAAGAGAGTGATACTGAAAAGGAATAAATGGCAGAGGAGGGAAATAAGAAAGTTACGAAAAGTATTGTTTGAAATAGACAGATAAGGAAAGAAACAGAGAAGCGACAAGGGAAGAAACAAAGAAGCGAGGAGAGCAAAGAGGAAAGGCTGTCTCATGGCATCTTTATTCTTATGACATCACCTGGCTTAATTCTTCTTAGGGAGGGTGGCTTGAAAGAAAAATCAAAACCTATTCATATGGTGGATTCACTCCATAAGAAATACAACAGAGATGTTGTATCTGTTATCTTTCACCTCCTCTCCCAGTTTCCATTTACAGCTTTGCATGACACTGATTAATGCATATCAACAAATGTCCCTATGGGATAGGAAAGCCTCACCCTCAAGTCCCCCAAGGAACACACAATGAGAATAAACAGCTTGCTGCAGGTCAAACAGGACATCTGTGACAAAGCTGGAAATTGACCTACTCTGCTCTCTTTCACCCTGATGCTCTTAACAAAAAGATCAGTCTTCCAGGGACATATCAGCTTAGCGATGTTGGCTACAATGGTTGTAAAATTCATAACATTTCTAGTCCAAGCTTGCAGTTTGCACTGGAAAAATATACAGTCCTAGAAGGTTGTTTTGTTAATGTCTGTGTCTCCCTAAATCAAACAAATATTTTCTGAAAACCTGTAAATTCTGGAGTTAGTATTTTCAATCTCACCATTCTTCTTAACAGGCAGTAAAGCCAAAGGAAGAGATGCAAATTTGGCTAACCATCTAACAACCTTGTTCAACATGAAATGTTGGCCAAGAACAGTGAGATTCTGGCGAAGCTTTTGCAGTGTGAGAGGGATAGAAATAAGTACCCATCACAAGCCATGTCCAGGGCTTTGACTGGCTAGACAACGATCTCATAATTGCTCTTAACTTACTTAGATTTGTGGAAATTAGTCCATATCCTAGATAATGAGGTCTTCCTCATTATTAAAGGACTTACTGATGAGTTATTCTCTCTGGAACTCTCTTTGGGGTCTGAAAACTCAAACATCAAACGTTTTGGAAAACACGTGCTTTTCTGAATTCTTCAAAGCGAGAGGGCTTTTTTTTCCCCTTTCTTAACGTCATCAAGATTTCTTTATTCCCTCAAAAAGGTCTCTCCTCTTCAAACAATTCTGCCCCTTCCTTTTTTGTACTGTCCTCTTGAGGATAACATTGACGTTTTCTTGCTTCTCTGCTACCACGTTTCATATCTTTTTCCTCCAGACATGTGGCACCTTCTGCAAATGATTCCACTACTGCAGAATGCATTTAGCCCCTTTCTGGGCAGAACCACTACTCCAGAGCAGATTGTATGAAATGTATGCAGGGACTGACATTGAAATATTTGTCTTTGGGATTCTGAAATACTGTCTACAGATCTACTATAAATAGATTTCTTTGTCTTACTCAACAGTCTTAATAGACTTAACAGTCTTGAATAGTCAACTTCATTCTTCAGAGAAGGAGTTAATTGAAAACACAAAAGGTAGACAGAAAGGTGTCAGAATGACACCACAACTAAGATCTGTTCAAGTTGTGTTTTTTTGTTTTGTTTTTGTTGTTGTTGTTTCTGTTTTTGCCAGAGGGGTATAAAGAAAGAAGGAAAGAACTGCTGTCACAGAGTTATCTAGATCAATCGACATATGTGATGGGGGGGTTGGGGGGTCAGGGCAGTAGGCTTGTGGGCCTACTTAAGAAGGAAAAGAGAAAGGGGTAGGGAGATGGGAGCTGGGCTCAAGGAAACAAGCAGAGCAACGGCAACGATCTAAGGAGGAAAACTTATCTTACTAACTATGATATTGGAATGCAAGACAACACAATAGAATCTAGTTGAAACTGAAGCTAATAAATCAAGTAAAATAAGAGAGAGAGAGTTTTCCAAAGACTGAGAAGCCTACTATGAAATTGAAGGTGCCACAGCTTGGAAGCACACCCACACCTGCTGACAGTCAGTGAGAGAGAGAGCCAGCGTCACTTCCATGACGTGTTTCCCTCTCTGACCGTGAGGTCCTCTGGGACATGTAGTTCTTCTCTGTGTTCCACATGATGTTATGATGTGGGATACCAATAGCAAAAATTACAAAACCATGACAATTGTGACACTGCTGCATTTAGTTTAAGGAAGTGATGCATATAATGAGATATGCTGTAGTGAAGTAGTGAAGGTGGAGTTCATTATCAGAGCACAGAAGACAAGTCATCTGAATGTGGGCACTTTTGTTTCTAGAAAGAGAATATAGCTGCCTTATTTTTCATGCAATATTCTTCCCAAATTTTGATTAACCCCTAGTCTTCATAGTGGAAAGTAGCAATACTCAATCTTATTACAAACCGTTATAACGCTTTTCTGTTATAAATTACTTGATGGCAGAGCTCAAACATACACTGCCGGTAAGCAGTTAGATCATAAAAGAGCAGCTTTCATATTTCATCATAGGCAGGCTAATATTTTTGTTTCTCTTTTTCTAGAAAGTGGTTTTTCAGGCAGGAAAGCCTCAGTACAGGTGAAGATTGGAGAAAAACTAAATCTAAACCATATTCTTCCAGCCAGTGAATCTCACTTTTAGGTCTGTATAAGCTTCTCCCTGAAATTCACAGCAAAATTCAATGATACAGGCTTAAAGTCAATCAAATTATCTACTAACCAGTCAACACTTTGTTAGCAGACTTCTGCCTCCATCCTTAAAATGTCTCTAGCTATGACTTATCTCATTTGGGAGTAATATGATCTGTAGTTTTAGTCTACACTTAAGAACAACTGCAATAGAAGAAATAAAAAATAGACAAGAAAACAAATTTACACTGAGATCACTCTAGCAACAAAAGCCTATTTCCAGATACCCAGAGCCAAACAGCAGTTGGTACTTCAGGAGGTAGGATCTTGTCCCAGTGAATTCTGGCACTGTGTCAAACTGCAGAACAGAGCTTCAGTAGATGCTCCCGGGGAATAGTAACCTTGTCTCTTTCTCATTTATGAATTCCTGTTCTTTGCCAAAGAGGAGGAACTCTACCACCCTAAAAACCTTTGTCACCTTAAAGTCTAGCAATGTTTATACATAAATTCCTGGCTTTCTTTTCTTTTCTCCATCAAACATTAAAGAAAAATCAAGTTATTTAAGCTGGGTCAGATTGGTTTCATTTTTTACTCTAATATTAGTCAAAATAAATCTCCCTCAGGAAATAATTTTGGCATGTAACTGCACAGCTTAGCTAATCTTTTCCTCCTAGTATGGATGTAATTATGGACAATACAGTATGTTCTTATTGCCGTCACTGTGATGGAACTACTAGCATTTTCACAGTAAGCTGCTCAGAGGCAGATTTTCCTTTGTATGACAGGTGCAGTGGGTGTCATCCCCCTTAAAACAAATGACCATTCAAATAATTTCTAATACCGTCTCTTGACTCAGAAGCATTTAAGACTTACTGCATCCAAAACTTCTACCTGCTGGTGTGTGAAAACTCTCAGACAGAAAAAAATAAATGAAAAGAAAGGAATTTCATGGTTCCTCCTTTCCTTCAGCTAAGTGCTTTCCCTGTGGGATCTGTGCAGTTACAGAAAACATCACAGGCAGAGTTTATATTAATCACCCCTTAGTAAAAGCTGAAATTAGACTGATGGAAAGCTTTGGCTAAAGCTTTGTTTCTACCTCTCCTCTTATTTGTAGGCATATTACTCTCCTTAAGGGCAAAGGGGTTCAGGAAGCCTGGTTCCTCGACAAGATGGAAATCTTAAAGGCACAGGAACAGGCTGTTCCTGAATTCTGTAAGGTGAGCCATAGGGGAAGAAGACCGATGTGGATGAACTGGACTCCAGAAGAAAAAGAGAGTCTATGTGCTGTGGAAGAAGGACAGACTACTTGGGGAGATTACCAGGAAGTTGCTAAGGTATGCGGGGAGGAAGTTAGGAAGGCAAAAGCCCAACTTGAACTCAGATTGGCCACTGCAGTAAATGAGAATAAGAAATCCTTTTACATATATAACAGTAAGAGAACAACCAAGGAGAATTTCCATCCTTTACTTGAGGCAGTGGGGAATGTGACCACTGAGGATAAGGAGAAGGCTGAGGTCCTCAACACTTTGGTGTCAAGGTGGGTCTTGAATATCCCCAAAGAAAGAGACTCCACAACCCCCCTGGGCAGCCTGTTCCAGTGCTCCGTCATGTAAAGAAGTTCTTGTGCACATTCGTGCGGAACTTCCTGTGCTTCAGTTTCTGTCCATTTCTGCTTGTCCTGTCTCCACACACTGCTGAAAAGAGTCTGGTCTTGCCACTTTATCCCCCACATCTCAGATATTTATAGACCTGGATCAGGTCCCCTCTCAGTCTTCTTTTCTCAAGGCTAAACAGACCCAGTTCATTTAGCCTTTCTTCATAGGGGAGATGCTCCAGGCCCTTCACCATCTTTGTGGCACTTAGCTGGACACTTTCCAGGAGATACCTGTCTTTTGGGTACTGGGGAGTCCAGAATTGGACACAGTACTCCAGTACTCCATTTCATAGTATCATAGTATCATAGTTTCGTGCGGGTTGGAAGGGACCTTAGAGATCATTGAGTCCAGCCCCCGGGATTCGAGACTCTGTGTAGCAGAGCGGCACTTCTACCACTTGCGCCACAGGGGGGATTCGAACTCCGGGCCCCAGTGTTGCAAGGCGGCGTCTTTAACCACTGCACCACCGGGGCACACTTTTAGTATATAACATTTCAAATTACCATTTCAACAGGATAACCACACAGCACACATGAAAAAAACTGTTAATGTTTAGAGCTCAGTTCTTACCAGATAAGCAAGACCTCCACTAAGCAACCTTATTACCCACATGGTTATATTGCCTCTGCCAAACAAGATCCCCTCTCCAGCTGACAGGGCCATCACAGCAGGTGAGAAGCTGGACTTAGAAGAGCTAAGTGATTCTTCATACCATAGGCAATCCTACAAGGTAGCCAGCCACAGAGGAGTATGAACAGTGCATATTGTTTGGATCACCACTTATAACCCCTCGATCAATGCTTTTAGCTGGTATTCTTATTGCCAATACTTAATCACAATTAGTGAATGACCCTTGTGGCAAGAGTATTTTAAACTGGGTTTAAAAGACAGCCTTGCTTAATTCTCAGCATTCCCACTACTTGGCAGACAAAAAGGCTTTGGAGAAATGAATGTAGACCAGCTGTGGCTGAATTATGTCATGAGCTGCAGCGGTCCCCAGCTGTCTGATAATGAACCACAAAAAAAACTGGAGCTTTTCCATCTTCTCCCCTGCAGTACAATTCCTCTTTCACTTCAGACTGAGTACAGTGGCTGGTGGGATCCTCCTGGATATTTATCTGCAGGCTGCAGGGTCTCAAAACAAAGGTTCACGTCTTCCCTACAGCTGTGTCATTGGATCTGAAAGAGCATTTTCTTGTAAAGAGCTTGATCATACAGAAGCTACATCTCCCAAATTGGTGGGAGTTCTCTTAGTATTTCTACCAGAAAGCATTAAAAAAAAACCACAACAGTTTCCTCTCCTTTTCCCAATTGTACCTTCATGGAAGTGTGAGAAATGCTTGTGTCCAGTAGTCCTGTGAGAGGTAGATTTTTGCAGTGTAAATTTCCAGTATTTCTGTATGTAGCATAGGATAAGATGCCTTTCACAAAGAAAGCTCCTGAACAGAGTAGAGGCTGGGGCATTCTGACCTGGGAAGAATTGGCATAGGCACTAGGTAAGGTGATTATATAGGGTAGGGGAGGGTTTGGTACAGGACAAAAAGAGCATGCTAATTTTTGAAAATATTGTGCTCCTGTCACCATAAAAAGTATAGAATATACCTAGAAACAGTGGGCTGGTAACAGACATTGAATGGAAATGTAATGTAGCAACAGCATCAGAAGACTGTGAGCCTGAGATGCCCAACCAATGAGTACCGGCAGAGGCTTTACCTGATTCAGATCCAGGGTACATAACAGAATGGATTTCACTGACTAGTTGCACAATTTCTCCCTCGTCAGCAGGAGGTGTGCGCCCATCATTGCAACAATTAATAAAATGCTCTTCACAGAGATCTTTGCGTGATTAGAAATTTTTTATCTTGAGTATGTTTCTCAGAGTTCAGACTCAGGTGGAATTTGCTATGAATTACAACTCATTTCATGCTTTTGCAAGAGCAGACATGCCCAACCCAAGACACAACAGTTTGTATTTCCAACACCCAGTGTGAATTTCCCTCCCTGCTTTCTCATTGGACAAGTACTACAGGATTTGCAGCCTGTACTTCTGATTCCCTTAATGGATGTCTCCCCCTCCACTTCCTCCATCCATTCATTGCTTAATTAACCCCTCCCTGTTCTCCTTCCCCTCTTATTCAGTTTTTACCTATTATGATATGCTGGGATAACCTCTCATAATTAACCATCCAGTCTGGCTATCATTCAAACCACAAAACAGGTTTCTACCAGTACATCTCCTGATGATACTCAAAAATGCAGATCTTCTCTTCTGCGAGAAGGAATTCATTGTGTATCAGAGCTCCATAACACCATTTTGGCATAATAATATCTTAATATTATGCAAAAACATTTATTTTCCCACAGAAGGTTTGGACCAAAAGGACATTGGCAGATCATCTTGTTCAAGACCCACTTGGGCAAAGTAATTACTCCTTTTCACCAGTTAATGAAGTATCATCTTGGAAGTAGTTTTTTTTACCCTTCCAGCCTTAACAGCTGTTCTGAGACTAAACTAGCGACAAAAAAAATATTTTGGCCATTGTAGTTGGCTGATGCTTATGCTGACAAATTAATTAATTCATGTTATATGACACGCAAAAATCACATAATAGTTCGAGTTGTAAGGGACCTCGAAGCCCACCCACCATGGGCAGTGCTGCCCCATTAGTTCAGGCTGCTCAGGTCCCCGTCCAGCCTGGCCTTGAGTACCTCCAGAGATGGGGCACCCCCTGAGCCACTGCCTCATCACCATATGAGTAAAGAATTTCTGCCTAATATCTCACCTAAATCTCCCCTCTTTCAGTTTAAAACCATTCCCCCTTGTCCTATAATTATCGGACCATGTAAAATTTGTTCTCCCTCATTATTATCAACTCACTTCATGTACTGCAAGTCTGCAAAGAGGTCTTCCTAGAGCATTCTCTTCTCCAGATTGAACAGGCCCAGGTTCCTCTACCAGTCTCTGTAGGAGATGTGCTCCAGCTTCGTGATCATCTTTGTGGCCCAGTAACTCCACATCTTTCTTCTTCATATTCCTGTTTATTTTTTCCTGTTCGTCTAAACATATTTGGTTCACTATTTCAGGAGTTCTTGTTTTTAAATTTTTATATGTGTGTGTGTAGGTGTTTATTTGAGTCTCCTGATTTAGATTGATGAACACTATGTGAAATTGCAAGAAAAGGACACCCCCCGCCTTGCTGTCTAAGATGAGAGCTGGTAAATCAGCACAGCCAGGAAAAGCAGTCAGGATGGGGAGGGTTGCAGGCCCAGACACTCAGCTAACTGAACTGGAAGTGAGAAACTGCTGGGTACGATGTGAGGAATCACTGGATGTGACAGGTAATGATGACAGGAGCTGACAGGAGGTGCAGACAGCAGCATGAGGAATGGCTGAATTTCACAAGTGGTGAGGGGGGAGTGATATATGAAAGACAGACAGATTTCACAGGTAACGTAACATAAAGTGAGGTTCAGGACCCTTTGGGGAACAGACTTTGGCAAGTCCAGCAATGCCTTTGCAACTACACTGGAACTGTACTGAGTACTGAGATTACCTGTGTCAGAAATGGGGCCAAGGATACCCAGTAGGCTATGAATCTAGGAAAAGTAAGGAGGGGTGAGTTATTCATCTGGCAGAGAACTGGAGAGGAGAAAGAGTGGAGTAAGGGTGGTGAAAGAGAGTATGAAGTGGTGGAAAATACTATAACAGAAATATTTAAACAGTGAAGCACACAAAATTGTCACTTGTGCTGTTATAAGTAATTCTGTAAAAATACATATATTTGCTTAAACTTGGTTAAGCTTTTAGGCCCTGATTCAGCAAAGAGTTTAAACATTTGCCCTATTTAAAAGCACAGAGAAAATCTGACAAAAAATCACTCCTACCAAGTGAACTAGAAAATTATCTGGAAAATTCTGTGTGGGGAGAAACAACCTTGCAATATAACCAGACAAAAGGGGGAGGATTCCTCTCGAGCCCCATATAGCTGTTCCTATATGTTTGGTAAATCAATTGGTAGATACTGCTGTGCTGGCCTCCTCTGGTCCAGGGAATTAGAGTTAATTTCTGTATAGTGGCACAGTTTCTACAGGCAGGCAGACAAAGTCTGATTTCATTCCAGAACGCAACACAAAGCATCACACTGGACAGCCTGCTGGGAGGTGAAGGCTTCCGTCACCTCAGGAAAGGGAAGTGAGCTCAGACGGTAATGAGAAAGCTGAGTACTGAGTTACTAAATGAGAGAAACACTATCAAAATCTCACCATTTTATATGAGAAAACAAGGGCTGGAATTGAACTTTCTGACAGACAGACCTTGTTGAAGGATTTCAGGAAAACTCTGAGAATCAATCTTGAATTTAGTTTCCTCTGAGACTTCATGATTTTTCTGCCCTCTTTTGGACTAAGGGTTGAGTCTATGTGGCACTATAGTTTGGATCATGATTGCACTTTTGAACTGGATCTCAGTATTGTCGCCACTTGCTAATCTTTAGTAAACTTCATCGATAGGTGTGAGGAACATGAAGTGGATTCTTTTCAGTTAACATTAAACTGGAAGAAATGGATCAAGAGGGAACTGGAAAGGCTGCAGTTTTTCTTTAATGCCATTTAAACCTCTCTGTCCAAAAGCTGCATATAAGCTATGCAAGTCTCACTATGCCCCTTTTTGACTCTCAGTCCCCAGCAAGCTTTCTTATGAGTCTACTAATTAGGTAACGGATGTTTTTCCAATAGTGGCTTCCTCTGTGTACCTCCTCCTTCTTTTCTAATCTCAGTGCACTGGTTCAAGAAGCAATAGTGCAAACCTGTGAAGTCTCAAGATACTTGAGATGATAACACTCAAAATATTTTAGAGAGCACAGTAGCAAAGAGATTACAGGGGATATAGGAGAGCATAAATGTAAAGCAGCAGAATTCTTCCTATTTTCCTGTAAAAATAAATTGATTTTACGAATCAGCATAGAAAGCGAGGTTTGCAGAATGACAATGCTCTAAAAATTTATATATTATTATTGAGAGCAAAGATTCTTACAGTTTTGTCATATCGCTTTCTCTGTCTTTATGGAACAAAATAAATACATAAGACTTCTTAATGGAAAACTTTTTCAGTGACAACGTCAAGGGAATCCTTTGACAGAAACAAGCTACAGTTCTGCACTGACTATTACTTGAAAGATATGAACAGAGGCAACTTGCTGGTTTTAATTTTCTTTACCTTCTATTTTAGACCTCACAGAGGAAACACTGCACCCTGTTCAGTAGATCTTGCTTTGCCTGAACCCCCTATCAAAACAAACGTGCAGTAATATATTTTATTTATTTACTTATGAAGTTTTCTGTTCCTTTCCTTGTGTTAAATCAGTCATCAGTCTTTCCTGGATGAAATCAGAGCTTTTGGGGGGGGGGGGGGGGGGGGGGGGGAGGGAGGGAGAAGGAGGAACAAGGGGGGTGGAATTGGACTGATAATCTGTGAGGAGATCCTCATGCACAACTGTAACATGATAGTGACTTGCTCTGCCCAGTCTTTGAGATGAACAGCAGTTGTATGAGGAAGGGCAGCACAAAGTTCGAGTTAATACAAATGCTGTTACCATCAAGGCTTTGAGCAAGGTGGCATGCAGATAGATAGACTTTGATCAGAATGTGGAAAAACAAGTCATGGTATGTCACCCTGCAAAAACTCTCATAAACATACTCTATATATTAGAATCAAGCAAGCTTTGATATCAGTCACAGCTATGAATTTCTTTGTTTCCAAAAAGGAAGGAACAACAAATATTACTAAAAGCAACAGGAGTTTAGAAAATGTAGACAGTGACAAAAATAATGATGATCTTGAGGTGTCATGCAACCTACTTTACAGAAATGCAGGACATGGCATGGTCATTTCATTAAGAAGCACCCATCAGCTCTCAGCTGAAAAATGCCATCAGCATTAACATCACTTGATGCTTTCACTGTCAAGGCTCTGATGAGGGCACCTTGCCAGGTTAGATGCAGCCCCATTGCATACAAGGACAGAACAGCTGAGCTTCTGCCTGTGAGAGTTCACAATTTTAAATGCTAATTTTTCTAGTATTTCTTCCAGGCCAGATGCTGGACTGTTTGTTGGAGGTGCTGTCCATCACAGGACAAGAAAAACAGCTCTTGACACAACTGGGCCCTCCCTGAAAACCTTCTTTTTCCAACTTCAAGTGCTGCAAGAGAATATTTGCCACCTACAGGATGCTCAGATACTGGAATTCCCAAACATATAAGCACTGAACACACTGAAATAAATCCCAATGTGTGTGTACAGTGAGATCGTAAAGTTGATCCTCGCCACTTCCAGTAATGCTGCCCGATATTGGACTTACTGCTCATGTACAGATTAACTGTGTGGCATATGCTCAAGGGATCCGGCTAGCGCCAGACTCATTTTACACGCACTGCAGCATGCTGGGTCATATCTTTTTCAGTCAGAAATGTGAAGTAGAAACATGGGAGCCATACAAAGAGCTTGCAAATTAAGCACTAGACAGTGTATAACAGATGGAGATGGACAGATGGGGAACTACAGTATAGGTGGTTGTCCTTGCACACCAGCATTTCTTACTAAGTGGGCTCTTAGAGAATGTTTGAGAGATGGTGACAATGACATGAAGCCTTCTCCTAGTACATCCTCCACTGGAGTGTAATCCAGCTTGGAAAGTCAGAGCTCCAGTAGAGAACACAGTCATTCTGTATTCTCTGTATGAAAGGAGCCAGAATATGAAAGCAAACCTTTACAAAGAAGCCACCAATCATGACCAACTGGGAAGCAAGAAATATGTACCTTGTGCAAACTCAAAGCAGATAAATACTTAAAAAAGAAAACTGTTTAGTGGGTAGCTCTCCCTTAACTGACTGGTACTAATTGCTGTGCTCAGGAAGCATATAATTATCTGGATTAACCCATGATACCTGTGATTGGAATGAAGGGAGCAAGTATGTTTCCTCTTGATACATCTGGCAGCTGAAAACTATCAGTTTTGAAACATGTGATTTTTTCTTGGTAAGATACAGAGAAGATTATAAAAAATGGGCTGAAGCCAACTTTTATGTATGCTAAACCACAAAGCAGCAGGGTTTTTGTTTGTTTGTTTATTTGTTGTTGTTTTGCTTTTCCCTTGAGTAGAAATACTGTCCTCAGCAGAGCATTTTGACTTGGGGCACCAAAGTATTTATTCATCCTTTGTGTCAGAAGCAGGAAAAGGTGAGACAAACTGACCAACAAACCTGCTAATCTGGAACAGAACCCCATATATAATTATTATAGTTGTCTTCTGCTTGAGACAGCAGTGATTTCTTGCCTCTGTTTGTTCTTACAATATTATATTCTTTAAAAAGCATCTGATCACAGTTTCACATTTTAAATCCAGATCTTTACAGCAGGGACTGTCAGGAGGAGAGTGGTTTTGTAACCTAACACATTATTTCTCATTCCCCATGCACATCCCACGATGCAGCTAGTCATCAGTTCCTAGAATTTAAATGGAGAAGGCTCTGAGTCCTTCAGGGTGGGGGTTTTCTCTCTGCATCTGCATATAGCAGGTGGTGGGATCTTCGGCACATGCAAAAATTATAACGTGAGTTTTGCTATCCAAGACCAGCTCATTGCATTCTGCAAATATAAGACAGGGAATCTTCTGGCCCTCTGTAGTATCTAAAAAAACCGTTCTGATTTGGACACTGAAGTAACAATTTTGTTAGGAAATTGCCTGAGAAATTGAGGGAAGTCAGCTCAGTTATTCTGAAATTATCACAGTGTTTTGAAAAATGCCAATTAAGATTTGTTCTTTCAACACATAAGATGCCCATCCTGGGGAAAAAAAGGCTAAAAATGAGCCAGACTAGAGGGGATTAGTATGAGTGGAAGAAACTCATATAACTGAAGCTGTGGCTTCCATCAGCCTGAGAAGCAGCAGAACCTGGTGAATCCTTTCACACAGCCAGAGATGACAGAAAGAAGTATGATGGTCTTGTCAGGGTTTCTAACAACTAGGTTTGTTATATTAATAATTGGGCCTGCCTTTGTGTTGGATTGATTCACAACTCTATTGCTATCATTTTATGCTGATATAACTCCTCAGAAAATCAATCAGCTAGATGGGTGCTGGTATAAAACTGGCACAATGCAGTGCTGAATCAGACCTGCAGTTATAAGACTGTGCCTGTAGGATACTATAACTGCATTAGGGATATTTTGAAGGAATTAATCACTGAAAATCAAAACAGATGTGGTTATGTTCAGATTTTCCTGCTAACAGTACTATCAATGTACTGCAAATTACCTAATCACTCATCAACTTATTTTTAAAAAGAGGTAATTTAGTTATAAATTTAAGCAAAACAGAAATACATGAATATTGCTATTCTTCATATGGACAAAAATGCATGGTGTTTTCTCACACTGAAAGGCAATACCCTGACCTTGCATCAAATTCACAGCTAAGATCAACATTTTTCTCATCATTTTAGGATAAGAAATACTTCAGGAGATGGTCTAATAGTGAGTCAAGCAAGATATAACGTTACAAATGTACTGTGTTTCTGGAATGACACCTACTTTGTATTGCTGAAATGAAAGCTGATGTCTTTTTGTCTCTTCTCAGCACTGTGCACTGATCACCACCAGAATGTGATGTATGCAATTCTTAGCTGTCAGAGCTAGAAACTGTGCCATGATTTAGTTCAAATCCTATAATTAACAACAATGGCTTGTTATCTTACCTACACAAAGGTGTTTTTACTTTGCAATATTGGAAGGTCTCAGGTGCCTGGTTTCCCTGTTCACTGGGTTTCCCAAATTAGAGCCCAAGTCTGAATCTCAGCACCCCTCTTATACGGTGGCTGTTATTTATCCAAGGCTCACAATCCAAGTTCCGCCCATCTTGCTTCCCAAACTGATTGAAAGCAGAGTTCACCCAGAAACTTTTCAAAACTGGAACTAAAGTTTTACCTTCCTATTACTTGGATAATCCCTTTTCAGCTACATTCAGTTATAAACTCTGAAGTTGCTTCTCTCATTAACTCCTTATGAGTGCCCATAGTCACTTTTCCTGCTGTTCAACTTAACCTAAGTATCATGGAGTTATCTAGAAATATCTGTGTCCATGACAGGGGAACAGCAGGCCCACAAGCCCACTGGCCTGGAAAAGGGGAAAGAGGTTAAGGAGGAAAAGATTGAAAGGGAAAGGGGGAATAGTAGGGAGATGGGAGCTGGGCCTAAAAACAGAGCAGTAGCAACAATCTGAGGAGGAGAGTAAAGTTACTAAATATAATACAACATAACACAATGTAACACAATATATAATTGGAATTGAGGCTAATAAATCAAATAAAATAAGAGAGAACGGGTCTGAAACTGAAGGAGAAATGGCTGGGGAACACACCCACACACTGCCAGGTAGCCAGAGGGAGTCCTGTGACTTGCCAGTAGTTTTATCTTCCCCTCTGAATTTAAAGTCCCCTGGACAATGTAGTAGTTCTCTTCCAAGAGCCAGGTAGTCAGAAACTCAGCAACTCATGGAAGTGGAGCATTACCTCTTTAACTCCCATTGCTCTACATGATGTTATGATGTGGAATACCAATAACAAAAATTATAAAACCATGACACTAAGTGATAGAGTGGATTTTTTTTATTTTTATTAAAAATTATTTGCAATAAAGAATGAATTCCCAGTTTTAGGTTTGGAACTGAACTTAAGAATCCATGTTACTGAAATCGGCTATACCAAAACTAGGGAAAACTCAAAATTCATGGACAGTAAGTCAATAAGACAACAGAAACAAGATTAAGTAGGACTACATTCTCAAATGTTTCTATTACAGCAGTTGTGGATGGTAGGAGGGAATGAGGAGAAAAAAAGCTCTTTCCATTGCCATTTGTTGCAGATGGACTCCTGGGTCAGACCGAATACTGGTTTGACTCATTTTGTATATCTTATATTATATGGATTCTTTCACCACTTTCCTTTCCAATACTAACATACATAATATTAGTTTTGGACTTGTATCTGCACCAGATACTGGAAGTCTGTATTCTCCTTGAGTACAGAGGGTCTCAGCACTGTCTGACATTTCTTGTTTCCTCGCACTTCAGCCTATGTGCTATTGCAAGCTGGATTCTTTGTTTTTCACTCCATGTATATGATATCCATGCTAACACTCATTTGGCTCAGAGGTGGTAAGTTTCCTTTCCATTCGATCTTTTGTACAAATATATTCTCACCCCATCTATAAATGATTTGAAAAGACTTATTTTTCTTGTTAATTCTATTTCATACTTCATCTGTATGATGTTCATGCAGCTCTAGCACTCTGATATACATAGAAAGTGCTTTAGAAATCAATAGCTGACAGTAAATTGGCTAAGTTGTTTGTGAAACATCATCTTGGGCCTGGCATAGGAAGACAGAGCTTTAGTCAACCATAGGCTTTTACTGTTGATTGCCTGAAGATCAGAGTAAGTGTGCTGTAAGATGTGCTACATTACAAAACAGTTCCAGACTGCTGGGAAAAGGAAGGTCCATAAGCACTTCACATGGAAATTCCAGCTAGGAGTTTGGCGAATTTTTGAAGCCTTCTCAAAAAATTTTCTGACACTGCTAATTTATGTGTCATTTCACTTCTTTTAAAGCTGGCTTGATGTGCTAGGAATTGCTTGCTTGCTTGGAATGCTGCATTTCATTCTTGAAGGCTCTAATGATTTTAGTTCCTTCCCCCCTTTGCCCTTTTCTTCCACCACTTTGAATAGGCATGGGAGGAGCTCTTGCATATTAATCTTGTTAAGTGTGCTGGAGCTGGTAGTCTAAAATTTAAACTGCTTGATTTAGCTGCCAGGAGTAAGTTTCCTCCTTATTTAACCTCTCTCTGGAGACTGATGAACTGCTCTGAAAACACAACAAGGTCACACTTTTACATAATAGTGAAAGTAAATTAAATGCAACCTTTTACAGATCTAGTTCATAGCTTCTTGTAATTCCTAAATCCAGGGCTGGGAGAGGTTGAGGAAGGCAGATAATTTCCCAGATAAGTGTTTTTTTTTTTAAATTATTATTCTCTCTCTCTCTCTCTCTCTCTTTTTTTTTTTTTCCTCCACTTGACAGGTTTTTTTAATGACAAAGTCATTCAGTCTTTTCTCAGTGGCATATATGCTGTGGATGCCATGTCACCTATTAGCTGTGGACTCACAGCACTAGGCTGCAGCTGTATTAGCACCTAAAATTAGAATCCTGTAGTATGCCAAATCACTGGCTCTTTTTATGAAAAATCACTTAAAATTCTCCAAACTCAACAACCAATTGACTCTTTAACTCTCCCCATTAGCTATTAAATGTTGATGCACTCTTCTAAAGCATCCTTCAGAGCCTGAATTTCCTCTAGATAACATTTTTTTTTTTTTTTGTAAAACATTCATAGTTGTGAACTATATTCCTTAGTTAACAAGGAAGAAAATTCTACACAAGGGAAGTTATATTTATTAAAATGAATTCAGCTCAGCTAGTTTGTATACTTGGCCAAGCTACTAGCTCACCATTTGCCTCTTCAATCAGTCTGACCAGCACTGCACCCTTTGTAGAAGGTTCCAAAGGTTTCAGGCAAAATGGGCAAGTGAGACTTTATTGTCTTGGCAGCTCATAGGCAGAGCTATTATGTGGCTCTTTCAGATTGTTAATAGGAAATATTATCTGAAATTGACCGTGTTTATACTGTAAGTGCCTTTGGCCTTGCTTCAAGATATTTAACATGAGCAATTATCTGATAATAATATGTGCTTTTAAAAGACTGTATTGCTTAAGGAGTATCTCACTGCAAGAATCTCCAGTGTGTGCCAGCATTTTCTATTCAAAAGGTTCTATGAAGTATAGCTTCTTGCATTGCAGATCATATTTGTCAGATTGATGGGAATTTGCACCCAGAAATTAATGGAGAACTACCAACACATGGTATTCCATTACAGTAAGAACCACTCAGTGTCTCTATTTCATACTATTGCCCACATTTTCTTAGTGTAGCAAGTTTTACCATTTTGGAAGATAAACTGTGCTGAAGATTCAGATCAGACAAAAATTCATATAAAAACAGAGAAGGAAATACATGAGAACACAGACTATTTGCTCCTTATCTTAGGTACAATTTGTGTCTTTCTCTAGAGTTAGAAATGTCCGGTGTCAACTATGTGCTCCCAGGGGGCTCAGGTATTTAATACCTGGGAATTATCAAGCATGCTGCTTGATAAGCTTGCTTTGGGACTGATATTTATGTATCTAAATAAAGATAATGCCCACAACAAAAGAAGAAATAATAATCTATTATGTATATTATTGGTTTTTTTTCACCTGCCTCAAGCAAATAAACACATAACAGGTTGCTGACAGTAATTGGAACACAGGCTGATAGAAGTTATTATTACTTTTAAAACATTATACATATGCAAAAAATAGCTTACATTACCTCTAGAATGGGTAATACTTGGTGGCTGTAGGTGAGACGATGTTATGCATGGCAGTGGTATGTGCATTTAGGCAGCTGATGGAAGTCTGAATGGCTTCAAAGCTGAAGTGAAAAGAGTGGTGCAAACCCAGGTTTCTGTCAAAATAACTCTACTTCTCATAAGACATAATGAAAGCTTAAATCAAAAGCATGAAAAATATTATTCTAAGATGGAAAATAAAAACAGAATCTGCTGGAATTTCATATTACCAAATGGAGATTCTAGATTTCTTAGATTAACATGTGATTATGCCTGGATTCCTCTATTCAAAGGAAAAACATAGTATATGATGGCTCTGCTTTTCCACCAGCAGACTTCGCTTGGGATAAGCTACAAGTCAGAGCTGTTTCATCACTGTTTTCTGTCAGGCAAAAGGAGAAATGCTTGGCCCTCTTGAATTCCTTGGTGGCAGCCTTGATCACCAAAGTTGAGTTTTATTTAACTGTGGCTTTTTTTTTTTTTTTTCTGTAACATTTCTTCCTCAAGTATAGCAGTTTTTCTGGCTCTTGCCAGAACATGACTGATATAGGATAACATAACCCAAGAACTTCTCTTCCCCATTTTAAAAGGTCATCATATATCATTGCAGAAACATTCACATCTCCTAATCTGATGATTTTTTACATAATCATTTATTCGCCCTTCTGGGCTATGACAACAATAGTTCATTTAGCCTCCGACAAAGAACTAATTTGCAGTTTGCTAATCACACAGGCAGTAAGATGTAGAATTTGACTGCAGAATGACCAGAATCTGCATGAATAACAAAAACACTGGGTAGAAGAAAAGTTGGTTCTGTGTGGCAGATGAGGAACTAAGCACAGATAACAATTCACACAGAAAGCTTATGATGAAACTGTTAATTTGATGAGGACTTTCCAAATCCCGGTGAAGTGCCTTAAAGAAAATTGCATCCTTAATCCAAAATACTAATAGTACTTTTCAGTTTTATCTTAGGATTCCATATCAGAAATATGAAACAACTTTCACATACTGAAAGTAACTTCAAATTTTTTAACACTGTTACTACTTTTTTGTTGTTTGCTTTGACAGATTTTTAATTAAACAGCCTAATCATGTCACTTTTTAATGCTCCTTGATTGATCACTTTTTAATGCTCCTTCCAGTGATTCTTGACTCATTATGTACACTAAAGGGTATGCAAAAGGGATATTACACAAGATATAGACCCATCAAAGAGCCATAGTGGTTGACTGTACCAGGTATTTAGAAGGAAATAGTAAAAGAAGAATATTGCAATGTATTATCTCAACTGTATTTACAACATTATGAGCTGCAGCAGAAGAGGAATGGTAGTCATTACCTTCAAGCCTAACAGCCCATGAAACCAAATGCCAAGGTTAAACATGCTGTCTAAACAAAGGGGCTTTACTATCTATTACATCAGATTTGCTCAGAGAGTTGAAATATAGTATGTGTGGATTATGTATTCATCAGAAAGCAGCTGCTAGCAGAGCACAGAGTGTATAGTTCCAGTGCGACCCATAGGGATACACATCTCGTTTGCCTTTTGGGGATAATTTAAACATCTACTGAAACATACACACGCACACTGGGGAGTCTAAATTGTTCCAATTGATTTCACATATCCCACCAACTGCAATTCCATTTCACCTTCATTTAGTAGAAGGTGTTCTTCTAAACTTATTCTTAGAAAGGGACAGAAAAGAATAATAATAACAAAAAAAAAAAAAAAAAAAAGGCAAAGAGCAGAGTACAAGAAAGGCTTAATGTTGAGCAAAAATGCTATCAACAACAACACTACTCACATAAGTTATAATTTGCATGGAACATTAGAAAATTGTCACATGCTTATAATGTTCACATTAGATTAAAAAAAAAAAATCAAGATACTGCACAAACACTCATAGACAGTTCTTCTCTGTAGCATTTTTGTGTTTGTTTTGTTTGTTTGTTTTTCTCTCTCCAATCTTACTCTAAACTTTCAAGGCCAGACTGCCATCCGATACTGTGTCCTTGATGGAACTTCTCAGGGTAACATATTTCTAAATTCAAGTAAGCTTTGAAGATGAAGGCGAACTCAGGTAACAGAGTTAAATGCAGCCTGCTATAGAGACAAGGAAATGCTTATGTCCTTAGCTCATCTGTAAGCTCAGTGTTACCTGGCTGGCATAGTCCCTCTGCACAGGCCTGAATTTCAGTCTCAGAGAAGATCTTTTGTAGTAGGATGTGGCACCACTAGGGCATCTGGCTATTTCCAAAAATCATACACCTGAGCTTAAAAGGAGACAAACTGACATTCAGCTTAATCATGACTTTGTATGGTTTGCAGGACTAGATAAGAGAGTTAATGAAATATGTATATGGCTGGCCATTCTGTAGCATCTGTTTCCTGTGATAACCACATTTTCAACATTGTTTCTACACTTCCACTGAGAGAAAAAAATCCCTGCCAATGCAGAAAAGTTACTATGGATAAATTTTTATTTCTATGACCCACATGACCTAAATGAAACCTAAAAATTACCTAAGACACAAAGGAAGATTTTTATTTATTTATTTATTTATTTTTTGGCGTGGCAGCAGAAGTTTAAAGATGCTTTTGATATAGTAGAAATAGATGAGAAAGGAAAATCAAATTAACAAGACAGATCTCAGCTGTCTGATCCAGTAGGTTGGTGCCAATTTATAGCAATTTAAAAGTTGGACCAATGACACGCACAGATTGAATACAATTATTTTTTGCCAACCAGGACTGTAATTCTACCTTTATTGAGTGAGCATATGTATTTGGATGTTAAAAAAATAATGCCAGTTAAAATGAGGTTTCTTTTCCAGGAGAAAGCCTGACTCACTAAGAAACTACTGAAATTTTCACTGCTCTGAAAGTCTGATAATAACATGTTGATTCACAGATAAGAACAAAAATGGGACAGATAGAATGAGTGAGTCCTAATCAGGTGTCATGATTTTGAAGATTTCTCTCTTATATACAGACCCCTAATTGTGACATATGCCCTCATAGTTAGATTTATTCTTGATAGTAGAGTTACCTGAAGTACCAACTAAGTGCTGTTAAAGATCATCAGTTAACAGAACAATATTCACATAAATCAACAGTTTTGCAGAGAAGCTGTCAAAAAATTTAATCAAACAATATATGTAGATTGCTCCAAAAGTACTGTTTCCTATTTATTTCCATGGAATCTACAACAGGTACCATGCCAAGACCAGCTAAGAGAGAAAATTCTTAGTTATGCTATAGGTGAAAATCGCACCATAGTCTCCACCATTCACTATTCATTTTTTTCCAGTGATAAACAAGAGCCTACATGCCATGCTTGTATAAATCTGTACCTGTGAAGGTGATCCACCATTGCTGTTACCAGTGCTGAAACACATTACCTACTGCCTCATTGTGCTCACATCCTCAGTTTGATCTTCATAAATGTTCAGCAAGCATCAACGAACTTCAACAGGGGCCTTTTTATCCCTGCATGGCAAAGTTCCATCACACACCTTTGCTTTATAAGCACTTTCATGTCAGGCACTATTTTGTCCGATCTCTGCTCTGCTGTTGTATGTCACACAGCAATTAAATGTCAGGGAATATTGGTGGGAACCAGCCTGTACTGACACACCACCAACATCCACCTCTGACGTTGTGGACTGACATAATAAAATAGGAGACATTGTTTTCAGAGCAGACCTAGTAGTTATAAACAACTACCTATTATCTTCAAGTTTAAAAAATTTAGGCAAATGGTTATTGCAGTTGATTCTGTGGTTGGTCTAATTAAGACTACAGTGGAATGTACATAAGGGCTTAAATCAACTACTAACAAGGCTTAGTTAACATGCTGTATTTATTGAAGCTATTTTGAAGGCTGGAGGCAGCAACTTTGCTGAGAGTTCCTTGACACAGGGTTGTTTGCTTCTTGCTCTTCTTGGAAAGGGCGAGAACTAACATAACACTCAAAGTCAAGCAATAAGCTGAAAAAGGATCCTCTCCATTAGCTCTTCAGCAATATTCTACCTGCCCTTCTGAAGTGGGACCTCTAACAAAAAGTCACAGAATTGTTTGCACCAATGGTGTCCCCTCAGAAAAGACTTGTCTTGAAGAGAACAGGCTCCAGCCTCATGCATCCAAAACCTGATTTTGTTTCATAATAATCAGGAGCTGAAAATCTGAACCAAGATCTCTATAATCCCATTTTTTAATTATTTTTTTTATTTTTTTCTTCCCTCAGAAAAGGCTTTGAGAACACCAGGTGATAGCAAGAGTACAGTCTGCCCCTTGCTTCTTTCTCCCATTTAGACATAGCAGGCCTGCAAATGAAGGACTGGTTATCTAAGTTCCTGGCATAAGCACACACAGCGTGAACGCTGATAGATTGACAATCTATATTTATCTGATGTGAAAAAACATTGGTTTTCCTATCTCAAAGTTTTTCAACTTGAAAGTATATGTGGAAAGTCTTCCTTTCTTTACACTGTGAGATAGATAGGAAAAATCCAAGTTCTCAGACACCCTGCTATCTTTGATACTCCTGTCTAGTTCACAGAAAAGTTTTCATATTATCTTATATTTCATCTCCTTTCCATGGAAAAAGTAATAATAGTAATAGCAAAATAATAAATGAACCCCACAATTCAATACTTTGAGTTGCTTTTTAGGAAAAGTTTTCCTGAGCCTGTTATTTTCCTTATCTGTCCCTGCATCTGTTACTCTGAATTGAGAGTGAGAAGCATTACTCACGTACACAGGAACATTGTTATGTTTCTACATTCTGTTTCACCTCATTACTCATGAGTCTTACAACTCAGCAGAACCTTAAACCGTGTTCAACAGTGTGCAAGTCACTTTACTAAGTGCCAGCAAGATTTACTTTCCTATGCTAACAGTACTCATTTTCTTTTTACTCTATGTGCTAGCTTATGGGTTTCACCCACTGAATGCTGCAGTTTCTCCTGTGTCCTTGGATGTCCTTTGTGACGTCTACCAATGGACTAAT
Source organism: Coturnix japonica (assembly GCF_054131305.1). NCBI lineage: Eukaryota > Metazoa > Chordata > Aves > Galliformes > Phasianidae > Coturnix > Coturnix japonica. The sequence goes on along the minus strand of NC_140663.1, from coordinate 104,187,005 downwards.
TCAGATACATAAAGGATGGTTCAGAAGGTCAGAGTGCAGACAAGAAAAGTAAATTCTCACCTAGTAATTGTTATAGGCAGTCTTAAAGGTAATTGATCCCCATTCTAAATAACTTTGTCAGGTGCATCATGCACTACAGTCGCCTTTTGTTAAAGACTAACACACTTTAAAAACAGAAATTAATATATATGTATCTTATGTATTTTTTAACCACAAATTTTGTTTTACTTCTCTGTTGCTAGCACTTTTTTTTTTCCTGCTGTACCTTCATTTTAAAGAACTGAGTTACACGTTCTTGGATGCTCTGTAGGAAGGATTGCCAATCATCTCCCCCACTTAGAAACTGATGATGGATACATTCAAACACCCCATAAAATTTTTGAAAGTATAGTTGTTTTAGCCATGAATTTGTAAAACATTACAGGAACTGTCAATTTTGAGAGTGATGCTTTTAGATACAAATGATTGTTCAGTATTTTAGGACAGAGGTCATTTGTTTTTTGCTGAAATTCTCATTCAGTCATGCAGAACAAATGACAGCATTTTCAATGGCCAGTCCCATGATTCGCACTATTCAGTGTGCTTGGGATTTCAGGAACAGGGAAGAGAGCACAAGCTGTGGAAGGGAAAATTCTGGAAAGACATTGATTGAATCACTGTGTGTGCACCCAGGTAGCATGCTGCACTAAAGTAGATCTATGATTCAGTTACTTCAACATAGAGTCTGTGTCATAAAAATGAGACTGTGAGGATGAGCTTGGCTATTCCTCAATACATGAAAGATAGTTTGAAAGCTTTTAGGGACTTCAGAGGACTTAATGGGAACAGCAAAAGAGTAGGTTTCTGAAGAACTCAACAGTAGTTTTTTTTTAAAAAAAAGAAAGCACAATTTTCTTATTTCCTAATTAATTGAATGGATTGTTTTGATTGTTCAGTTGAATCTCTGTATGGCTGATCAGGAAAGATGCAAGTCTGTTAGCATTTTGTAGACATGGTTATCACAGAATCCCAGCATCACAGAATAATGGCAAGGCTTACATTGGAAAAGTACATTAAAGATCAGTTACTTCTGTCTCCCTGCCATGGGTGATCCAAGATCAGCTAGGAATCCAAGTTTTTGTGCACATAATACATGCTCTGGGGTGCCCAGAGAAGTTGTGGATGCCCCATCCCTGGACACGTTAAAGGCCAGGCTTGATGGGTTCCTGGGCAGTCTCTTCTGGTGGCTGACAATTCCACCCATGGCAGGGAGTCTGGAACTAGATAATCATTGAGGTCTCTTTCAACTCATGTCATTCTGTGATTCTATAATTCTCTGATTCTACAATACATCCAAGGACCATGTGTAAGCCCAGGGAAAGAAACTCATGTGTTTAGATTTAACAGCCTTTTTTCCCCACAAAAAGAATGACTATCATTACTTTCAGGTTTATTATGATAGTTATTTCTGGTAGTAATTCCAGTACATTAAATGATATGAAACATAAACCAGTCCCATTACATTCCAGAAGTAGCTAATTTATACAACAGATGGGAATGAGATCAAAGCAGTTCTTTCTGTTTGGCCAGTTGAGTCACAGAGAATGCATATCATATGATGGCTGCTGACACAGCACTGTGCATCAAACAGCAGTCAAAGAAACAGAAAAGAGTTATGGTGCAAATATTTTAGGAAGATTTTCATTCCTATCATAGCACAGATGTATTTGTTCTCTGTAAGCTGGAGAAATGGAAAGACTGACAAGTGCACTGCGGTGGCAAATTTACACTGGAGTACCAAGACACTCTAAGTATGCAAGTCATTGATGCTAATTGCTGCTCTAGAATACAGTACATTTGGGGCTGAAGATGTGTCAGGGCTCTCCAATGCCTATGAAGAGGCAGGTATGAAAATGATATTTCAGCTTATCAGAGAGCTCATACTGTTCTTTTTGGGTGCCTTATTATGTTCTGCATCTCTCAAAAGCTAGTCTGTCATATAAAACAACAACTTCTGTCAGGAGCCTTGTTCAAAATTACAAGGAAACACTAAAGAGAAATTCAATCATAAGCAACTAAAATTTTCCTTCTTTCAGCATGATCAGTAAGCGTAGTTGTAGCTGTTAATAAACCGTACAACATTATGAGAGCTCTGTAACCTGCTTTGCTCACTTGTAATTCCTTTTCTTTTAGTGACTGCCTGAAAAGGAAGAACCTCAAGAGCTGTAGAGGTAATAGAATAAATCCCAAATTTCCTGAACTGAAACAATGTCAAATCACTTCACATTACAACTCTGAAAGACAGACAGATAAAGACTATTATCTTTCTTTGCATGGTTGCAAAGGTGAGCTGGAGTTTTGCTGCATTTCCTGTAACCCAAGAGGGAAACAGATGAGCAGGAACTTCTGTCTTATAGTACTGTGCTATTCTGTGAGATCACACTAAGCATGAAATAAGAAAGAGGCTTTGCAATTAAGGCTGTTCTAATTGCCATGCTCTTAAATAGCAGTTCTTGGGGAAGTGGAGAGAAGGCAGCTGATGAGCTTTTGCCTTCTGTGTTGCGGAGACAAAACCAAGTTTCATTGACAGTTATACCTACAACAGTTCAAAAGTAATTGCCATGTAAAATTCATTTGTGTTAGAAGCAATTACTTAATAATCCTGAAACTAGCCCTGCTAACTAAGCTGGCAGTTTTGCCAGAGGAGAAAAAAATAAAATAAAATTTAGACCCTACACACAAGACCTCTCCTCAAAGATCACAATAGCACTATTTGATAGAGAAAAATCTCAGCTACAAAACAGTTATTTTTTTTTTCCCCAACACAGTCACCACCATCACCTTTTCACTGGTGATTAACAAAAGCCTGCATGCCATACTTGTAAAAACCTGCAACAGCGAGGTGACCTACTGTTGCTGTTGCCACTGCTGAAATGTACTGCCCTCCACCTCAGTGTGTTCTCATCCATTGATTGGACTCCATAAATGTTCAGTAAGTGTCAATGAATGTCAATAGGTTCCATTTTTTTTTCCCCCAGAAGGAATTCAGTGACACATCTGTTTATATACGCTTCCCTGTCAAACACTATTCTGCCCGGGTGTCCCTCTGCTGCCAGCTGTCACACAGCAGCAAAAGGTAACCAGATACTGGTGGGAAGGTTCAGCCTCTATCGCCATACCACCAGCATCTGCCTCTGTTGTTGTGGGCCAATGTAATAAAACAGGAGGCCTTACTTTTGGAGCAGCCTTTGTAAAATATATCATATAGTTAATGTACATACATAACATTTATTTTAACTTTCAATGGCTTTTTATTAAGAAAAAGTGAACCAAGAAAACCCATAACACAGAACTAGTGGGACATGCGACCTTATGTTTGTGAAACTAATGCACCCAGCTAGTTCAATGGCAGTGGCTACCATTGTCAGTGAGCACTCAGAGTGCTCATCAGAGATTTTTGAAGGAACTGTACTCCTCCTGTACTTCATCCTTGAAAGTAGTTCCTCACAATGTATGTACGTATGTTCTGCCAAAAAGTAATGACGTGAATAAGGTGTGATTGTGAAGAGGAATGTTTTTCTCTGGTAACAAAGATCTTATAAAAGACACACAGTCAGATTTTTGACATGAATGACTGATTGCTACTCTGTACACCCCCTTTGAAAATTCAGTATTTACATTAACTGAAAATGGATTTGGCTGTTGCCAGTGGGTGCACTCCCAGTGCAGAGCCATGCTGCTTGGCAGGGCAGAGCCACTGCAGCAGTGGGGGCAAGGGGCATGGGGCAGCAGCCAGAAAGAAGAGGTCTGCCATAGAGAGACATTTTTGCACTCACCAAATGCTGTAAACCAGCTATCAGAAATAGAGTTGAATGAGCCTTTAGAGGAGTTCAAGCTCTTCTTTAGGACATGCATAGCCACCACCCTGCTGTCCCTGTTTCCCTGGCTCTAGCTTTATATTAAGTCTTCCTCACATTCCATGTCAACACCACAACCCCCCCCTCCCGTAATCTTTGGGATAACAGTCTTCTGTCAGTCCTCCCCTGCCTGGAAATGCTCAGCTTCAGGTTTCTACTTCTTCATGGACAACCAGTTCTGTATTCTGGCATACAAAAATCCTTTAGTTCCATCTGCACCCAAAGATAAATCTCCAACAGAGAAATACAAACAGGAGAGTACTAGTTCATCTTTGCCCCACTTCTTCAGCAACATATGTCTGTCTTTTGCCATGAACTCGAGAAAGGAGTGAAGCTGCTCTGGGAGAGCATGGGGAATTTGACAGCAGACCTAATTGACAATTCATGGAATGGATATGATGAGAATCAGAAACCCTAGAAAAAGTACTAGTGAGTTTGGAAGACAGGAAAACCCATGGACAAAAATTGAAGTACAGAAGCTATCCACATTAAAATGCTTAGAATTTATAAAAGATGTGCAACAATAGTATTTAAGCACTTTAACTGAAAAAAAAAAGTTTCACATTACAAGCATGTTTCATCCCTTCCTTGGAATCACAGATTTTGAAATAAATGACTCTTCTGTGATGAAGCTGGCTTCATTTTATACTGACTTAACATTCATTAGTTTAATTACTTAGAATATATTCAGGTTAAATAAAACTGCATCCATTTACCAAGCACAGCAGATTGAAAGTTCTCATTGAAAAGTACTGTTTAACACAGAGAGAGTCTTAAATTTCTAGCAGTGAAAATAGTTACTCCCATTAATAATACTGAGACTAATTCTGCCAGTATTGGACCAGATTAAATTCACCTGACTCTAGCAGTTTCTGAAGTGCTAAATATAAAAGACTAATTTCATTCCTAATCCTCATACCACATGGGAGAATCATGCTCTTCTATCTCCCCTCTTTCTCTCCAATGGTGATTTAGAGTGTCTATAGTGACTCTACCCCACTTCATTCCTAACATCATTTAATTATAACACCCTAGTCATCAAATTTTATTATGCTGAAGGCAAAATTAAATTGTGGAAGATGCTGCAATGGGATGTCATTTCTGCCAGATTTTCTTTGGAGATGAAAGGATTTAAATTCCTTCAAACACAAAGAGCCTTTCCCAGATAATTAAGTGGGCAGAGCAAACAAAACAAATCAGAACAAGACAAGACAACAACAAGCAAACAAAACAAAACCACTATGGAACCTAGAAACAACGGGATTATGTAAAAACTTAGTTTTAAAAAGTGAACCAAAGCTGGAGGGCACTGATCCCTGAGAGCATTTTGTGTAAAGAACTTCACACACTGTATAGTTGGAATAATACAAGTGTATAGATATAATTACAGAATAAATGAAAAGCCAGAGGATATCTAAGAAGACTCACCAGTGTTGAGGCTTTCAATTGAGATGGATGCTCACCAATGTTGAGTCTCACCACAAGAACTCCACAAAGGAGCAATCTCTAGTAAAAGATCCTGCCTCAGTGGTGGTCAGCCCTTAAATGGGATCTAGGAGAGGTGGAGCCAAGCTCCACCCCTTCCGGGAGCACAGCTGAATTACCTTCACCTGTGCTCCTGCAGCTGACTGGTAGCTTGCCTCAGATGGTTAATCAGACAGGCTGTGATCAATAGTTTCCCTTACACACACTGAGAAAGGAAAGCAGATACCTACAGAAACCGTGACATGTCAAGCTTTTTTCTGTGAATGTGATGAAGAGCTCTCTCAGTTATAACCCCATAGTGAGGCTGAGGGAGAAGCCAGGAGGTGCTATTCTTAAGTTCTCTGTTGAAAAAAAACCTCTGTACTGAAGACATACCTGACCTCAAGTTCATGTACAAATGTCTGAGTTACTTCCATCTGGCTTTAAAATGGTATGGTTTCTGGAAAAAAAAAAAAAAGCAAAAAAAAAAGCAAAAAAAAAAAAAAAAGCATGCTATTCCAATTGTAGACATTAACTGTGAATGAAAGAGGATGCTTCTACTTTAAATCAGAAGGTATTCAGTTAAAACTAGAATCTGTGGTTTTGCATTGTTTCATTGGTAGCTGGTCTTTACGTTCCCAGAATGTTCTGCACATGCATTCAAGAAATAATTCATTAACTTTGAATTGGTTGGAAAGGAGAAAGTGCTATGGCAGTTACTGATGGCAGACATGGTATGAAATACACAGAGATGCTTATGATTTCTCTGCCAGATTAATATGGACAAATATAATCTCAGCGACATAATATTTTTTTCAAGTTTCTCTTCAGACAGGTATTTTCTTTCAGATTAACTCATAAGCTAAGCAATTCAAGGAAATTTCATTTACTCTGTTTACACATATGCACAGTTACAAGCATAGACTCGATCTTCAGTTGCCGTAGTCCTTCACGAATTTTCTATTCTCCCTGATTTCTATGCATTAGTCTTGTTCTACTGTATTCAGAGGGAAGAACATTAACATGCTTCACATTTGATGTGGTTGACAGTATTTCAACATTCATTCCTCAGTGTATCATACATTGCATGATAATGGTTATCAGTGTTCTCCAAGACCCCAGGTATTTACATTCATCATTCTTCTATTATAAAAGTATTATACACCCATTAAGCTATTTTAAATACAAATAGAGGAATTAATTCTATGAAAATTATTAAATGTAAAACACACATCCATTAAAATCTTTTATTTCTTACAGAAAAACAACACAAAAAAATTGGTTTTGTCTGGAGTTTCTTGGATGACTGCATCTATAGTGAAATGCCAAAAAGGAAGTAATTTTATTCCCTTCTCCAGAGATTGAAAAGCAAAGTAAGATTCAGTCATTTTGACCACACTAAATGATCACGCTGAGTTATATCAAGAGAAAATCTTTTTGTGATTATAGAAATTCTGAGACAGACTTATGCTATATATTTAGCTGGTCCCTGTGGAAATTTGGGAGTGGTTCAAAAGCACTGATTTCATTGTCACAGATAAAACACGATCTTCACACTCAAGAGTTATGCAAACAGTAGTAACACATCAAGAATTGCTTCAGAATATCCCTGGGCCATGGAACTTCCCTCACATACAAATGAATTCCTCCACTTCCTTCTCTGTCACATGCACTGCTTAAGCAGAGATGGTTGAAATGGCTGAAAATTTTTGGTGATACTTCAAAACTTTTAAGCTGTAAATGGAAAATTTAATTGAAATTTTTCATTTCAAGCTAAGCCATATCAGTGTAAGCACTCATAGTCAAACTTATGCTCTGTATATACTGTAGGACTTTGCTATCAGTCGGTGTTAGTATATGTCCCATTTCTTTGCTGGGTTAGGTTCAAAAGTAAAGAAGTCAGTGATGAGAGGAAATCACAGTAGATTCAAATCAAATTTCAAAGAGATTTGAAAATACAGAAAAATCAATACAATTTTTTTCTTTTTTGTACTGTCATTTTCCAAACACAAATGTCAGAGAGGGAACACAGGTTTGCAGACATGAGAATTACACTTGGTTCCAAACACTCCCCATCTGCTACCTATACATACATTAACCAAAGTTAATTTTAGGAAATAAGTTCTTGCTATCTCTTGAAGGACAAGAGTTGTCCTTTTCATAAAGGAACATGGGATGAATTTTGTGTTTACTGCTGTACAGCTAGAAAATTAAGGATTTTGAACTTCAAGCTCTTCAAAAAGATAAAAATCAAGCTTGGCTGTATAAGAAAAGAGAATTGTAAAAGTTCACTGGTAATCTTATTTCATGTTCCTTTAAATGGCATAAATTCTTCTAGATTACATGCTGCACATTTTGAATCTAAATGTTAATTAAGGTGCACTTAAAACATTCAATCAGAATGTGTTGTGTACCACACACCACTAAAGGAATTTCAAAATATTGTATTACTCCAATTTAAACCTCTTTGTAGGATAATAGGATGACTAAAATAGCTGTCAATGAAGTAAATATAAATCACAGCTTGACTAATCATAAACAGGCATTACTATAAAACACATTTTTTTGTTATTATTACTGAGAAAGGTTGACTTCTAACTAATGCTGTGTTGGTTTTCTCAAAACATGCATTGTGAGAGGTAACACTAGCTAGTTAATGTTAACTAGCTGAAATGAGTCTAAAGGTAATCCTGGTCAGTTCAGTTTTAAAGTTGTGAATACCTTTCTTACAAATATTTTTTTCAAAGACCATGATTTTCCTGAGTCACTGTAGCTGAAGCATCAAATTCTTAATGCACTTCATATTTATAAAGATGCCCTTTCCAACACACTCAGATTTGTGTAAGTAGACTTTCTGCTTGGGCTTTTTTTTTTTTTTTTTTTTAGCACAAGCATGTATCTCTTTCCCATATTTCTTTTTCTGATTTGCAACTTGGTCCCTTTTAATGTCTGGCTTAAATACCTCCTACCCAGTAACAGCAGTGCCTTTATGTCATTGCAAGCAGGGGTGGTGTGTGTGTGCGCAGGTAAGTGAAAAAGAAGGGAAATAGTGAGGAGATAAAACATTATTGAAGATTTATAGCTGAAGACTGTACATAATTCTGGTTTGAAACAACTGTTTCCATCAAAAAGAGCTGATTTCCATTCTTCATTTTTCCTCCAGTCATTTTTATTAGTAGCTCTGCATTAAGTCTATGCTCTTAACAGCCCCTGGCTTCAGGTCTTCCAGTTTTTTTATATCAGTGGCACAGGCAGATTTGGTAAAACTGCTGGCCACAGACACATGGCTTTCTTTCCTTTCATTCTTCCTTTCTTCCTTCCTTTCCCTTCTTCCCTCTCTCTTTCTCTTTTTCCTTTCTCCATTAAATTCCTGTAGATATTTTAGTTGGATTTAGTTGAAGTCTGTCTATGAGAGATACAGTATAGTACTATTGTTTATCCTCTTGGTTTACATTTATAATTAACGTACTGGTCAGTGATTAGCCATGGATGTGAGGCTATTTACAGGCAGAATGATGAGGAGAATCATTATTGAGCCTACAAACAATTCTGCAGCTCAGTTCCTCTGAAGCTTTTGAGGAGGAGGCAGGCATCCTCTCCATTTCTCCCTGCTCTCATGAGCAAGGGAGCAGAAATTCTGGGAGCTGCTTAGAAAACAAAAGGAGCCCTCACATTACTAAATGTTTCATACAGGAGGAAAAAAAATCCACTTAAATATTTCATATTGTCAAAAGTTCAAGTATTCTTTCAGTGTTGCATCATGTTGAAGACCTGCATATTTTTGTTTGTAGAAAAAGAATCAAGAGAGAAGAAAGCATAATTGGGTTCTTCTCCCACCTGCAATGTTCTGAACTGTTATGAAACAGCAATTTGCCCATGAGGTAGAATTTATTGGTTCTCACTGAAATTGAGGTAATTTTATCTAATGGGAATATCTTATTTCTACCAGACATAAATGTAAAAATGGAGAACTGATAAGACATATTCACTCTGAACATTAGCAGCTCCCATGCCTTTGGCTGAGAATAACTAATTTGCACACCAGCATTGACTTTGAAAGTCAGTTCACTACCAGATTTATAATAGCATGTAATGAAACTTTCACTTGGCACCATGTTTCATTGGTGGCATGACATAATCCATTTTCTGTGTGTTAAAACTAGGGTGAGATCTTTTTAGTGTTGAAATATCAAGCATGCAGCCTGACACGTTTTGATTGAGTTTGGACATCCTGTTGGGCTGTCTGAGAAACCGACTTTTAAGATGGAGCTTATGAAGAGCCTTTGGTACATTTATCTTTGCAGCTGTTTCTTTGTTCTGCTCACACAGCATGCTGCAAAGTGCATTTTTCTTCTTTCAGCTCATAAAATATAACTAGCCAAACATGTTTCTATGTAAAATTTAAAAATAATATCCATGATTAGACAAGAATCAAATAAAAGACCTGACAAAAGATGTTCTGCCATAAGTTCCATTAGACATCATAAAAGAGGAGAACAGCAGGACAGATCAGAAAAAGATAAAACATAAAGGGACGAGGGACAACTAACTGAACTGGGAGAGCTGAATATGAGATGAGACAACAAACTGTAATGGAATTGAAGGACAAAGAAAAATATGACTTTGAAAAGATATAGAAAGGAAAAAAGGAAAGACTGAACAGTGACTGTTATTGTTCAAGCTGCAAGATAAAAGAAAAGGTGGGTAGAAGAGGTGGTGTTTTCAGTTCTTGCAGTAATTGTTCTGACCACCTATGTGGACCAAGGAAAAAAAAAAGAAAAAAAAAGGGGAAGAGCATATTTACTGATTAATCCTTACTGCATTAATGAACCTTATTTAGCTTGTGTAATTGTAGATGGTTGGATATTAAGGGGAAATATTTAATATTAGAAACTACTGATTGCCAGAAGTGCAGATTTTCACTTTTATGCCTTTGTTTTATTCTGGATTAAGATACATACAAATTGTATTTTTCTTTTTCATATAGATAGCATGCAGATATACAGATGATGACAAGAACTCAATTTTAACAAACATCTATTATAACAAAAATAAATGCTACCAAAAAAAAAAAAAAAAAACCCACAAAAAAAAACCACAAAAAACTGTTTTCGGAACAATTCACCTTTCTTCAGCATATAAAACAACATTTTGTACTACAGTCAAATACATTGGATTAGCAGCTCTATTACCTGGGACGGTGCCTTGTTACTAGATCCCACTTCTCATCTTGTGGAAGATTAAGTCCATCTTTTATAGCTCTAAAAGCTGTGATTTTAGTCCACAGACAGCCATATAGCTTCCTGCAAGGAGCTGAAGTTTAGATATTAACTAAATATGTCATTTAGTCCTATAACACAGGCTGGAAGCTAAAATATTAACAACTCTTAGCAACTCTTAACAATGCTTAGATGTATCCACTTACCCCAAGATACTCCAAGAAGGAAAAGGTATTTACACATAAAGGTGTAGTAAGAGATGTTTATCCATTCAATTGATTCTTCAAATAATACAAATGAATATATAGGTCACCCTGTGTATTTATAACAGTAACAGGCAACTGAACTATACTGACACTTTTCATTAAGTCTACAAGTTATCTTGAGCTCTTAAGAGGTATTTTCTTAAAATTATAGAATATGAGCTGTGGAATCAGAAATATTGTTCAATGAAGGTGGCTATAAAGGAGCCTTGCCTCCTTCTCTCTCCTATTTACTAGAATTACCAATAGATAATGAACCTAGAAATTTTTGCAAGTGTATTGAAATAAATTGTTTTCATTTAAGTAAACAAGCAGAAGCCTCAGACATACTGGGGTAAGAATATTTTGTTTTATGATAACAAGTAAAATGTTGATTTATTTTTTAATTTTTTTTTTTTTACTGTTTTTAGCCAATAAAATAAGAGTAAAATTAGTAGCTTAAAAATAATGCAAAATTTGGGCTTCATCCTCAGTGACTAAATCCTATCCAATTAATGCCAACAGAAACCCAGAGGAATTATGTGGAAATAAAATTACTTACACATTCTTTATTTGGCCTAATGGACTACAGCATTGTTGAATGCAGTAGGATATTAGTTTTGATATGCAAAATATTTTAACTGGTATGATTTGTACTCAGCATTGGTGAGGCTGCACCTCGAGTACTGTGTCCAGTTTTGGGCCCCTCACTGCAAGAAAGACATTGAGGCCCTGGAACGTGTTCAAAGCATGGCAGCAAAGCTAGTGAGGGGTCTGGAGCACAGGCCTTATGAGGAGAGGCTGAAGGAGCTGGGAATGTTCAGCCTGGAGAAGAGGAGGCTCAGGGGAGACCTCATTGCTCTCAATAACTTCCTGAAGGGAGGTTGTAGTGAGCTGGGGGTCAGCCTATTCTCTCATGTCATTAGTGATAGGACTAGAGGGAATGGTTTCAAGCTGTGGCACGGGAGATTCAGGTTGGAAATTAGGAGCTATTACTTCTCAGAAAGGGTGGTCAGGCTCTGGAATGAACTGTCCAGGGAGGTGGTGGAGTCACCAACCCTGGGGGTGTTCAAGAAAAGACTGGATGTTGTGTTGCAGGACATGGTTGTGTAATGAAATAATTTGCTACAATGTCTCATTAAGATCCTTACTGATACATATTTACTGTTATCCTCCTCTTGCCCCCTAATAACTTTCAATAGAGATTAGGAAAACAAATGAAAACCACACTCAAGTCAAACTGGGAGATTAAAAGTTATTTTCTGGTCATCACCATAAACCACAGCTTGCAGGCATCCAGAGATGTACATGGTAATTAACCTCAGCTCCCTGGCTTTAGGCCTGTAGCACACTACAATCATCAACCGAGTCATTCTGACCAGAAAGCCTGTCGTTAAGTTCATGTACAGTCTAGGTTCTGAGGAAGAGCTGCAGAGACACAAAGTTTCCAAGGGTGTCAGGAACTGACAGAGGAATTACAATCAGAGATTCTGCTGCAACCTTGATCTGAGGCAATGAACAGGCCAGGCAGACATATGAAAGCATGTGAGTGATGACAGTAAACCTACGTGTCTGCTTGGATAAAGAATCTTCCAATGTCTGTAGATTCTATCAAGTGTTAATAAGGATGAATGACTATACTTCTGAAGCATCCTTAAAGGATTTTTGTCCATACATTCTGCCTTAGGTCAACAGGATCCATTGTTTTCCTGCTAATGTTTTAGATAAGCTGCGATTTAACCTTATTATCAATAAGATCCCTGTGCAAACCTTGCAATGAAGATTTTGTCATCCGTCATGTGGTTTTGTAACTCAGGACAAAATGGGTTCTCATTAATGAGCACTTTCCATTTATAGGAGAAAGCACAAGCAGCGAAGAAGGGAAACTGATTAAATTTCATGATAGAGAAGAAGGTGAGAAAATTGATAACACTATGAAACACTTATATACTCAATTAAAGAAACAAGTATCCTCTCAGATAACACTATTATATTCATGTGAATTTATGAGGAGTCTCTCTGCATCTGTCTTGCTAAAAATAAATTGATTTTGTAGGGCTTGAAAATCTAGACATTTACTATATACAACAATCACCACCACTCTGATCACTTTACTGCACATTAACTGTGAGAACTAAATTTGCAGTAAAATTGTCTAAACAAGTACCCAAAGTAGACATATTTGGCATATTTGCAGCCATCTATTTTTGCAAATGTATAACTGTAGACGAAGAGCTAACCAAGAAAATCAAAACTTTTTTTCACAAAGAACTAAAGAAATAATTACAATTTATTTTTATTCACCTGCACTTGCCTTAGGACCAGAGCATGTTTTATTTGGTGGCAGATCTGATCTACCATGACATTACAGTATCCAGAGATAACCTAACATTGTAGCTAGCATAAATAAGGTAGTAGCTAGCATAATTAAGGTGCAGTTAGCACAGATGTTAGCTTAAGCAGAAGAGTAGAGAAGCTCAGTTCATGAGTGAGTACTTCACACAAAAGTGGACTGGAAGCACTTGCACAGACTGGAGAAAGGACTTAGCCCTGGATTACATTACTCTCACTGTATGTTGCTGCCAATATGGTTGTGATGCTTGTGGAATGTCTGTTCCAATCAGCCTTCCTCACCATGATGCCAGCGCCCTGCAGCTCAATTTTCTGCAGAAACCTGCAGGAAGTCTTGTCTTGTGAGTAGGAAGGAAGAAGACACTGAAAGCACAAAAAATGCAATCTCTTCTACTCTCCAGATGTATTTCTCCCACACTGCCCAGTCACACATATTTACATGCATGTGTACTACCAATAAAAGGCATCTGAGTCATCATGAGGCATTTCTGCAAAGAAGGTACTCCAAGGAAGTGCAGGCAAAGAAGAGCTGTAAGTGTGAAAATTCGTTGAAAGCAAGACTCAAGTGTTTGCTACGAAGCTTCAGCCTTGGCTATGAGGGACTCTATGGATGTAAGAGCTGATGGAGGAACTCTGCAGCATTTGTCATAATGCAGCACAACAGCTACTGATCTGAGGAAATGCTGCTGTGTTATCCAATGAGGCAGAAACCATGATTTAATCTGCATTCTGGTTCTGTAGGTAATCATGGGGAAGAAAATAAATGAATCATTTTGGATCTAACACTTGGCAGCATCTGTGTTCTGCACCCTCTTGCACAAACAGTACTCATAGGAGAGAAAGGTATGAAACCTCTTTTCTCACCTTTTGCATACCAAGGGATGATATCCATACATGGAAACACACCAAAAATAAAAGTAAACCATCTGACACTTTCAAGGTAAAAAGAGGAAGAAGTAACCAGTATATGTCTGTGCTTTAGCTAAACCACATACATGGAAAACAAGGAGTACATTCCCTACGGGAAAATGTTATAATGGAACATAGTATGTCTGCATAGTGAATGGATTCAAATTCTAAATCTTGCAGTTTACACTCAAAAATATGTCCTGGCTTTACTAGCCAGGTAGAATTTAGGCCCTAAGGAAAACAGTAGGGATAAAACCTTCATCTGTCATTCAGAAGGATAAATGCACTAGCAGGCCATCAGGATTTTTTACTCTGCTTAAAACCAAAGGTCTGAAGAGCAACTGCTTTGCAAGAAAAGAAACTCCATCCTCTCTTGAACCTCTACTGTCCACGTAAGAGGAGAATTAAGTGAAAAGGGTATTCAGGCTTCCACAAACCTGCATACCAACAATGAAAGCACCAAAGTGCCTTTGTCCATCTCAGTAGGAATTCATTTATCTAACTTATCCACTGATGTTAAGAAATCTGTTAAAGTCACTACTAAAATTTGGAATTATGATGCTGCCAATGTAGTGAAGTAAACATTTAAATCTTCTGATTCTAAAAAGGAAGCGACACAGCAGTGTGGCAGTTTTAATGTGATAACATATGAATGGCCCTGTAGTGTGCACGTGTTTGCATCACTGTTGTGATCAGGAGCAAAGCATCTACAGGGCAGAGTCAATTTCATCTTTCTACCAGATTAATAAGAAAAGGAGTGATGCAAAGATGAAACAACTACTCTCATATTTATATACCAGTATAATTTGTCCTTTTTTGCATTCAAGAAGAAGGAAGGAGACCTGATTGTGAACAAAACACTGATTCCTCTTCTCCAGTGCTATTAAAGGTGGTAGTTTTTAGTCCTTTTTTTTTTTCTTTTGCAGGCTGTGGAAGGGTGTTTGGGGTTTTCTTAAAACAAACTATCCCCCAGGTCCACCAACAACTAACTGATCAGGTGCGGGTGAACTATTGAGATTTCAGGTATTGGTATGGAAGAACACGAGAAAGTCTGCCTAACACAAAACCAAACATAAAACTTATCCCACAACTACCAAGAAATATATCTTCTACCAGGCCCAATATGTCTTTCACCTGTAGGCCCAATTTAAAGAGTCATAGCTGTACTAGTGAATTAAAATGTTGTTCTTGTTCACTTACATTAACAGCAACAATCTGTGTTTCATACAGCCACACAAGAATTACAAAAAAACCTATGCATAACTCAGAAAAAGCATTACTAATTGCAACCAGTGCATATCAAACAATACGTAATCACTGCCCAATTTCTCCTCTGGAACATGGAGCAGTGAAACACAACTAAGCCAAGGACAGCTATTTCCATTTTAAATATACAATCTACTATTGTGTTGCTTGCAAAATAACCATGTGAGGAAAGTTACTCCAGGTATTAGAAGTCCATTGTGTGTGGACATACAGAACATTAATCTTTGCAGAAGCATGGGACACCATTGTCACTAGCCATACAGGTAGCCAGAAAGTTTAAGATTTTTATTTCTTTCTAAGACTCATTTCCTACGATGTAGCATGAAAACTAAACAAGTAAATAAGACACTTTAAAAGCAAGAGAAATTTAGGATTGTTGAACAAGAAGCACTTTTGCAATTTATGTAGGAAAGGCTAGACAAAAGACCTGCTTCCTAACAATGATGGCATTTCTGTGCTGATCTACACTTGAATTTGGTGCCTGACAGTCTAAAAGAGACTAAGCGCCATCTTGAATGTCTAAACGAAGTCTAAACTCATGCAGTCTGTACTTCAGAACTGCACATTCACTGCCTTCTTAGAGATTATAAAAACCGAATCTGTTTCATGTCTAGTAACAAAATGAATTATGGAATGATAAAAATGAGGATGTTGTTGTTTTTTTGTTTTGTTTTGTTTTTTCCTTAAAAAAAAAAAAAAGAGAGAAAGTATGCAATCATGTTTTCATAGATTAAAAAGAATTGTTCACAGTATCAGTAGAATAACAGAACAACAGTTTCCAGTTCAGATTTTCAGATGGGACTACCCATGCTGACACAGTGAGGCTGAATAATACACATGTATTGGTACAGTTTATACTGTGTACTACACAGCAGATGTTAACTACAGGAACACATATTGCCAGCAAATAAGGAAGAACAAAAGGGTTTTGTTAAACAAGCAGAAGTCGTTAGAACCATTATAACCAGTATCTGATGCAAAGCACTTTCTCATTCGCAGTAGGCTTCTAAAAAGATTTAGAACTGTTCAAACCCCGTGTAATGGGACCTTCTGTCAGCCACGACATTCAGATGGATCTGTCTAGAGACAATCCAACTACAAAAAAGACTTATAAACAGCTTTCTGCTTTGCTAGCTGTGTCCCTGTAGAGTAGGTGTTTGCTTTCAGGATTGCTTTCAGCCAAGTGACTGGTTTTGTGAGTTACATCAAACCCTACACTCTCCCCTCTTAGCCTTTAAAAATTTATCTTTCCATCATGTCAGAGACCTGCCTGTCTGCTTGACTGGATTTCCCAGTTGCTTACAGAGTGGAGCTTCCAAGTTCCTTTCAGTCCCCTCTTCACCATAGGCTCAAAAGCTTTCTTTCCCCAAACAGGCCCAGTCCCTCCTGCATAAGGCTTCTGTCTGAGTAGATTTATTGAAGGAACACAGTATGTCACTGAGAACATATCACTCAGACTGTTACTGTTTGTCACAAATAATTTTAGAAGGTAAAGCACTCTAGCTGAAAACTAAAGAAAAGAAAAAGATTTGCCATGAAATGTTGTCATTTTGGGTGAAAAACATTGCTGCATCTGAAATCCAGCTTAGCATCAGTTTTCATAGATATATTCTGACAAATTCTCATAAAGAAGATTTTTTTTCAGAAGGCAGAACTCCTGTTTTAAGAAAAGTGACTCATATTACTTGATATAAAAAAATGCTTTGGAAAAACAGCTTGCCCATTTATGTCAACAAGGACATTGCACAGTGAGCTACAATATGTAACTCCAATTGTCGTAACTGTTCATGAAAATCTAAAAGATAAAGTATTACTGAGATGTGAACCAGAAGCACAAACACTATAAGAGCAAGAGAAAGAGCATTGATTTAACTGAGGAATCATCCAACAGGTTTGTATGAACCTGTATCCACTGCAGTTGCAGGAGTAAACTTCAAGCCAGTTCAGTTAGTATTTCAGGATACCGAGACCTACATGAATTTAACCCATAGTAAATAAATTATAAAGAAATAATAATAATAATAAACCCCACAGAATATTAAGGTATACCTCAATTTATTAATTCCATTCCAAAGGAGGAGTACCATTTCTGATTCTTAGGCCACAGAGAAGATATTTCTGAATTTGGGCCATTGTGAGGAAGTTGTGACCCATAAGTCCTGACGCCAAGAAGAATAAAGTTGTGGTTGGCAAGTGTTAGTTCTACCTCCCAAAATTCTCTCGTGTTTTATCCAGCAAGCTATTCTTCCAGTTTATTTATTACTAGAGTTGTGAAATTTCTCTGCAAAGAATGCAATAAGGCACACAGATGCAACAGACCTCTGATGCAGTGCTGAACAGGTAGAGCTTCCCTCCGTTTTGTCATATTCTTCTCATGAATGGGAGTTTGTACTTAAAAAGGAGTTGGATACAAAATTACCTTTGTGGATCTTATTCTAATTGTTTAAAACCCTGTCAAATATAAGATTGCAATCCTTCTGTTACTTGAACATATGGAAATCATATCCCAAATTCTGGCAACAATTCTTCAAAATTAAATTGTTTACTAGTACCCAATAAAATACAACCAAACAGGGTTTATACCCGGAATCTTTATCACATTAAGTGTGAAAATGGCAAGGAAAATATGGCCAAACATAAATACACACATACATATATGCATGCATATATATATGCATATATGCATTCACACATGTATATCTCTTTTGTTTTTAGAAATACAAGACTATGAAACCACAGATGAAGCTGTACAAATGCATGTGAGAAGACAAAAATGGTTACAGAACAGCACGTGGACATTTCATTTGTGACTTGTCTCATTTTCTGTGAAGAATAATACAGCGTTTATAAAGTTTTAAATATGGGTAGAAAAACGATTGGAAAACAGTGACCTCAGACTGTCTTATTACAGATGGCCACAGGGTCTCTAAATGTCATACCTGATCAATACTCATGCTGATGATTAAGAGGAGTCATTTTGTGAGTTGTAACCTTGTTAAAGAACTTCACCGTACCGCACAAAACAACACTTTGATCAGTTTTTCCTTGGGAGCCATTTCTAGTATAATTAAAGTGTTTGCCTCTCCTCCCACAGCCAAGACCTTCTCCCTCTTGCCTCAGGCTGTGGGTTTTTCATTTAACACTCCAATGCCTCACCAATAATAATAATAATAAAAAAATCATCCAGACCACTGAATGGGCAGTGATTATTTATTTATTTATTTATTTATTTTTCCTGGGATTTGACCTCTGAGCTTTTAAACAAATTCACAAAATAAACTAAAGTTTGCTCCTCTATTTCAGGTGTGAAGTTTAAAAGCAAGCAGTCTAGACTGTTGCAAAATCAAAATGTTTTATACCTGCCTCTCTCAGCTGCCACAGTTCACTAAAGCCTACTAAGGTAAGCAAAAATACTACTGTTTGTACCTGAATATGTAAATATTCCAACTGTTTGCCATAGAATTTAAGTGAACTGCATGTGCTTCGGTGAAGAGTCAAGTTTATATTCCTGAAATCAGTATTGTAATCTTTTCTTATAGTTCAGGCTGAATATAGGAGCTGTTGTTATTAGTATTATTCCAGAGATACTAGGCAGAATGAGAGTTTTCAACTGTAGTTCTACTATGTATGTTTATTTGCTACTCCACTGATATTTTTAAGCCTAGCTCTAGAGAAAGTTCATTTGCTTGATAATCAGAAAAAACTGCTTGTGATAACCAAAATCCCCTTCCCCTACTTCACTAATGGTAATGCAACTTACCACAATCCTGTGTTTTTTTCATTAACTTTGGAAGATATGTTTTTGATCTGTGTAACTTTTACCATGGTCAAGCATCCCCAGTAAGTATACATCAGTACCTTTTCTGGCAAGAGCATTAGAAAAGCTATGCCTGGAGTTACTAATGAAATGCCTTATTAGATATGGGTACTTCACCTAAAGAGTCAAGTGCATCAGCAAAGAAAAAGGGAAAAAGCTGCTGTCATTGCTGGTGCTAGGTAGATCTGTCACAAATAGATTCAATTCTCGCTACTATCAGCCAGGTGCCTTTTTTAAATATTATATTCATTTGAGGAAAAAAACTGGGATGGAGGATTTTTTCATTTTTCCTTGCTAGATATTTCAAATTTCACTGTCATCATCTACAATATTCATATTTCACACATGGCAACATTCATATAAAGTTGCCATGCTGTATCATTTGCCATAAACTAAAGCCAGACTAGATGTTGAGAAAAATGTACACAGAAAACAAGGATTTAGGACTAGGTAGAGCAGAAAGCTAAGTGAGAAGTGCTATGTCAGACTGATCTAGCAGTAACTGCAGTTTAATTTTTCATCAATTGAGTTTTTACTATTTAGTTAGGCATTGAAAGCCATGAGTCTTATGAGTAGTTAAGAAAAATTCATTTCACCCTACAAACCTGGTGTCTAAAGGATTTAATATAAAAACAGACAAGCAGAAAGTCTGGGTATGCTATTGCTGAAGACAGTGACTGAATGTGGCTTATATCAGTACCACGTTAGCTATCTATGTTTAAAGAATGCAACCAGAGTACAGTAGTTTTGAGCCCCACTTAAGAACGAATATTTTTAGTGTTTCTTGATCACTGTAATTTTTAGTGGATGTATATTATCAACTCTGTCTCACAGAAGATATCTTTGCTTGCCAAACATTTAGGAAAAAAAATAAATAAATCTATTTTTCAAACTGGAGAGCTTAGCAGGGGACCAAAAACAGCTTCTCTCCAATTCTCAGAAATGCTGAAATTTATTTGCTGGATGCCTCTGCAAGTGATGGGAATTCAATACATCTGAAGTCAATCCTATTTAATATCAAAAGCTCTGCATGGTAAGGCTGAGGTAATTGAGTCTAGAAACCAGCTGTAAAATCCCAAACACTCTCTGAAATTATCCAGTGAGCCATAAATAATCCCAGTGCACTACAAAAAAGCAAGTGAGAAAGAGGAAGGGAAGAAGGGAGTGGAATGCATTTTTAGCTTAAATCAGTGCTTGGGAAAAATAGAAAACAACCAATAATCAAAAGGTCATGGGTTAAGTACACAAAAATTTACAGTCTGGTTATAAAAATTTTGCCAAGATCAGCAACAGCAAAGAAATTACATAATAAAATAAATACCACTAAAGACAAACAACATTTTAAACATGCTATCTGTTGGCAATTTGTTTTCTTTGTTTTAAGCTCTTTCTCTACTTCTCCTTGTTCCTTCCCCTCAAAAATATCTTCTCTTTTTGGTATTTTTAGAAATCTGGAGAAAAAATTACAACTATTAGTATCTATAAAGACTTTTCCAGACCATGATAAAAAATAAACAGACAACTTGAGAAAAGAGTAGGAAAATAATCAGTTTTGTTCCAGCCATATCTCACAGTTGGCATCTATGCAAATCTTGAGAGGAGTTCTAGGAGCTGTGTAAACTGGAAGGGATTTGTGCAGAAAAGCATTTTCTTTACTTTGGTAATCCCAAGGTCTTTGTACCCTGTATGACATAGTTTTCTGGCAGACTTTGTCTGCCTATCCTACCCAAATTTGGGAGCTTGGGATTGAGACTGCTTTACATAGCACAAGATGACCTCTAAAGTTTTGTTACCCTGCAACAATGAGGCCTTGCTAGCTACAATGTAAAACTAGAATTTTTTATGAACATACTTCCTCTTCTATCCTTGGTTCTACAGTAAGTAAGCATCATAGTCTATCCATCTAAATATGGATTTGCTGGAAGCCTTGTCAAGCGATGTAACACATCTCATTATCCCACAGCAGTGCCACACAAACCATGACAGAGATTTTTATTCCCACTGTGATTTTAAATACCTCCTTACAAATAAGCCTCTCAGAGGACTAATAGTTAGATTTTTCTTTTACATAGAAAAAGTCCAAATGAGGCAAGGGATTCAGAAGTCCCAGAAAGACTTGTGCTCTGAGTTAATTTGCCTGTCAGGACAGAAAGGAATTAGTGGTATTTCCCATGTTAGCAGTATGGTTTACAGTAATAAGCACTTTTCCTTGCAGTTTACGCAGAGAAGCCAAGAAATCAATGACCACAGAAATGCTTGAGTCCTCTATTCCCTCGTGGCCTTTCATGAGGATGCTTGTCTGCATGCATTCCTTGGGACTATGATTCTGTGGTTATCTTGGACTGCTTGACCCTGATTGGCTTACAGTACTCACACAGAAAAGCTAAGAAAAGTTTTCCATGTTAATATGTTCAGTGAAATAAACTTTGAGAAATGGAACACATAAAACTAAATTCTAATAGGAAAGTGGTGTTACCTCTCAGTGTCACCATCTTTGTTTGAGTTAATATTTTTACGCTCCCTTTGAGGATACAAGTATTTCTAACTACTGGGTGATCTGCTTCACTTGTTGTACATAATTACAGTGGTTTGGTCAGATTAACCCACTACAGGCAGCCCTATCGTGTACTAAAATAATTATTTCATACTTCAGCCAAAGAATGTTAATATTTATAGAGCTATTTGAAAGTGCTTCAGCGAGTCAGGTGCACAGCTTAGACTGAAATTCTGTGGGGTATGGACATAATACTAATGTTGGGGCCCCTTGGAGATTCCTAACTTGTGAGTCATCTAGAAGTATATTTATTAGAGATATGTCTTTTTCTCTAAGAATTATGTTTTCAGAACTGTCTGGGTAAGGGTCACCAACACAATAGATGTTTTGAGAAACACTGTAAGCATGTCAGTACTATTTCTTTGCAGCAAAGAAAGCATATTTGAAAGTGAAAGGCTAATTACTATCAGCTCATTGACATTTTACACCCAAAATGACATATTATAAATTTTGCAGGTTAGGTCCAGCAAATTCTAGTTTTCTTGAAGGTATCTACTGCTGTGGTCAGACTATCATAGGCCTAACACACTGACCATGAGTAAAAAAGGGCATTGTGAAGTTGAAGAGGTATACTTATATATAATCTTTTTGTGTGCATGTATACACATAAAAACCTGATTTTAATTAAATAGTAGCACCGTTTTTTTTTTTCCTAACTGTATTATTGCTTTCACAAATAATGTAATTGTTTGATAAACCTATCTATATATCTGTCTGTATGTGTGCGCATGAGGGAGAGAGAGATTGAGGATTTTATGTCCAGTAACACAATTTAGCAGCTGCAGCACTGCAAAACCATGTGTGCTTTAAAGATTAAAAACAAACAAGAAAGGACCATTAGCTAAGGCAACAATTCTCAGCCTTTTTGTAGGGAGTCCTCATTTAGAAAATCTACTCAGAAAGAATAATTGTTCCAATTTGTTAGTTTGCCTGGATGACTTTTGCAGGGCTGTTTTTACCATCAGTTGGTAAATTCAGTGGAAGAAAAAAATTACCCTATTATTTAAGTGTACTTACAACAAACAATATGTACTCCGAATAGGCTGTGCTTATCTGAATTTTTTGCTAACTTCTCAGAACTAATTACTTTCATTCTAATTTGCCTTTGCCTTGATGGTGTTTAATAACTGGGTAGATTGCTACAAGAGGACCATATGGCTCACTGTGCATGTATCACAGTGGGTTAAATTCCAGACTGGGGCCAGTCTCTCCTACCAAAATTTGTGATCCTTACAGAGGGTTTCCTGTACTGTTTGCTTATTCTACACAGCTTAATTTCAGCTGCACTCACTGATTCTGCTAGGGTTTTTTTTATATCAGTATTCCTGGTATGAGCTGCCCTTGTTTTCACAGGTGGTAAAATAAAACTTGAAAGTTTATTCTGGGCAAATATTTTGCTACCTAAGGCAACTTTTCACAACTAATGAGAGTCAGACTTTTATTTTCCTTCAGTATTTAATTAGTTGATGAGAAAAGATGGCTTGGGAATTGAGCTGAGTATATTTTCGAAGGCGAGTATTTAGAATCACATTCTCTGTCTAATTCTTGGCATGTATAAGCTAGCTGTTGCATCTTTGTTGGTCATTTACAACCTCTCCACAGTTAGCAAGGGAAAAAAAATAATGAATTGCCCTTTGGACTTAATGAGTTGTGGTTTTTTGTTTGTCTGTTTGTTTTTCTTGTTTTGTTGTTGTTGCTTGTTTTCTTTGTGTGTGTGTGTTTCTTGTAATTGTTTATGTTTGATTTTGTTGTTTTTACTTGGTTGGTACATTGACTGGTTTGGTGTGTTTCTTTTCCACTGAGATTAATAGAAACTATCAATATTTAAACAGAGAATTAAAAAGAGGGAGTTAAAATCCAAACCCTTAGTACATTCATCTCATGCATCTTGATTTCCCTGCAAAATGATACATATTTCATTAAACTTTTAATGGAGGCTTTGAAATGCAGGCTGCAACGCAATCTATAGTCCTGTCATTTAAAATGAAAAAGACTTAATTAGATCAATAACCAATGGATTAATGAGTCACTGATGATAATAACAACAATTCACATCAACAGCACCTATTATCAAGAGCACTCACAAAGCAGTTGGGAAGATTTAAAATCTATTTCTGTTTAAGTGGTGTTAGAGGCCAGCTTCCTTCAGAAGCCAGATGGAGAAGGATAGGAAATAATCACCATTAAAGCAAATACTGAACTACAGTTGCTACACTGCTTCATAGAAGACATACTAACTCTTTCATATTTGTGGGTGAGGGAATAGTATCCCTCGACTGTCTGAGTATCAAAACAGAGTTTTTGGACAATGTTCAAAATTAAACATCAAACAAAACTTTGAAAAAAACTAACGTGAAAGACCGTCACATGGAAAGTGTTATCCCCACTGGTCTCTTTTCACATGCATCAGTTCTAGATTGGGCTACTGCAACTGAAAAGCAGATGTACCACTGGATAACACTGACACCTCTCTGAAAATCTCCTGAGACAGTCTTCAGTTCATGAGACACTGTGTTAACTGTTTGTAATCATCCTACATCATATGTATGAACAAATAGAAAAGGGACAAAAAGCCAACTCAGGATAAAGCCTGCTAAGCAAAACGCAATGAAGCTCCCAGGGCAGACATTAATCCAGTAATGATTTTAAGTCCTGAAACACTTGACAGGAATGTCCATAAGACTCAGTTTCAGTAGATAACATTAATGCTTTCTTACTCTGTTTCCTGTAGTGCCTTTTGTGAACATAAGCATGTATTTTACTCCACAAAGGAACTGAAAAAGTGCACTGTCTTTCTGTTTCTTACAAACTCTGTTGAGTCAGAGATTCTCTAGTACTACAATGAAATATTTTTCACTTTCAGCTTTTGGGGTTTTCAGCTCTGTTCTCAAGGATGCCCATAAGCAAAAAGACTCACAGCCTTTTTCTAGTGATCAAAATTAAGAAGCAGGAAGGGAAATAAGACTAAACAATGTAAAGCTGGCATGCACTTTCCATTTCCACTTCTTTATCACTATTTTTGAGTCATCAAAGTAGATCAGGAGCTTTCTTCTCTGCCTTTGAAATAGGAAGTCTCCCTGGTCTATTCCTCAACTTCTTTATGTTATGTAGACCATTTTTTCTTTTTTTATCTATGTCCACAATTAAACTATACTCCTTTGTTACAAAGGCAAAGTATTCTGTTATTCTCTATGTTCACATCTCTTTTACTGCTGTGAAGTTTCACGTACTTTGCAAGCTGCCTAGTTTTTCAAATCTAGTGTCAATATCTGACCTCCTTATTCTTCTTTTTGGGAATTCCCCTGGTTCTAACTCCCTTCAGTCTCACTTGCAGAAGCCTCAGCACTATCATTCTTTTGTGGTTGCACGATGCTGCTTGAAAAGTAAGTACACAGATTTATAGCTCTCCATAGAACTAATCTGGCAGTGATATGACACAGCCCCAACAGTAGATAGCTGACTACAAGAACCCTGATGAACTCCATAATGAAATGATTTTGTGATGACAGATGGAATTCCCAAGATTCATTTAAATATCTTTTGCAAGAAAATAGGCATTAGTTCACTACTCTTCATAACTAAGTGCATTTAGCCCAGTTGAAATGCTAAGTTAGACAAAAACTTGTGATAAGAAAGGTAATAAATAGCTGGGCAGGAAAACATGACCAGTAAATGCAGTATCATCAGACCGTGTAGGTCATATGTGCCATTAAAATCTTTCAAGTTCTAGAGACCTTGAAATTAAACTTTTCTTATTTAGAATAGCTGATGGTCAGAGAAGGCCAAGGCATATTTCTTTTTTTGCCGCAGAGTGTGACTCTGGGAAACATTTAACTGGATTGGCCATTAGTTTGCACAGAGGTGTGGATGGACTACAAACTGTGCTTGCTGGAATTATTAGAAATTTTGCCACTGACTTTAACTGAGTTTGGATCGTTCTTTAATGAAATGTAGTTATATGCAAATATAAAATGCTGAGAATATCTCCATAATTTTATCTCTGTAATTCTGTAGATCTCAGTGAAAACTGTCTCAGAATTAGGGAAGATATTCTTTAAAATATAATCTTTTTGGGGACTCTGCAACAGTGATTCTTACTTTCAGAACACATCACTTACCACCACCAGAGGCTAAAAAACAAAACAATAATGACAAGATGCCCAGAACAAAATAGCTTGAGGCCTATAACACCATATAAGAAACAGCTCTTAATTTCCCCTGTGGTTTTCTGTAATCTTTGACACTGCATTTACATTCTGCATCACTCTCCAATGTGTGATAGAATCCCAGCACAGTAATATGAAAGTAAAACAGTTCCAAAGGGTTATATTAGGATACTAAGAACCTCAAAGACAATACATTAGCGATTGACAATTTTCATGAATAATTTTATTGCATTTTTATTACTTTGTTGTAAAAATGTCTGTACAAGATACAACACCATTATTCTTTTCCCTTTCACTTTCAAATGATTTTTCTTTATATGTCTAAAAATTCTTTTTTCTCTTATAGGTCTAAATCTGAAATGTAATTAAAATGTACATTTTTCCATTGAAGTTGAATGGGTATGAAAAAAGGAAATGCCTTTTTACCCTCTTTTGTAACTTAATAGTGCCTTAATTTTTAAAAGGACATTTTAAAAAAGTAAGAATATTTTAGTTAATAATTTAGTACTCACTTCAATTAGAATGCTTATTAAAACTTCCAGCGACATTACAATTAAAAGTTTGAAAATAATTTTGTTATAAATTCTTGCTCCATAAAGACTTCTGCTCTGAAAAGAAAGCATGTACGATATCACTTTTTCATCTGCTATTGTCGCAGTATAATTCTTTAAAACTACTGAGCAGAATTCTTAACTGAAAATATATTTCTATATACCTGAGGAAGTGGTTTTCATATAAATGGTAAGCTATCTCAGCTGCAACTCTGTTAAATGCAGGAAGGACACTGCTCAGGAATAGGCAAAGCCACAATCTTGTCTACACCATTCAGCAGAGAATGAACTCCATAGCTCAAAAAACCTATGTTCAGTTTGTGAGTTCCTTTTGCTCTTCTTGATGTAATTTGCCACAAGGCCAAATTACCTCATGTTCAGTCATCTCAGGATTGTAACTACCAAAATGCAGAATGGTATGGGGAGGAAGAGACTTCTTTGAAGATAATACAGTTCCAACCCCCTGCTATAGGCAGCAACACCTCCCACTAGACCAGGTTGCCCTAAGACTTACCTAGCTTGGCCTTGAATGCTTCCAGAGTGGGTGCCTCTGCAACTTCTCTGGGCAACCTGTTCCAGTATCTCACCACAGTAAAGAATTTCTTCTTAAAATCTAGTCCAAAATCTATCCTCTTCCATTTCCCCCCATCCTGTCACTACATGCCCTTATAAAAAGTCCCTCCCCAGAATCACCCACATTAGTTGAAATCTGCGCAGAAGGTAGTCTCAGATATAGGTGGAAAGAAAGTCTTTCCCATCCTTAGTTGTTAACAGTTTTTCAGAGCAAACACGTAGAAATTAAATGATGTTACTTGGGAACAGCAGCACTGTGTGTCCACTTGATGGAAGCATGTCTGATTAAACAAGGAGAAAAGTAGATGACCCAGAGGGCAGACAGCAGTTCTAACAACTTCAGATAAGATCCCCCTTGGTGGATCCATGTTGACTACATCCAATAACCTTGTTCTAATCCAATTGCTTGGAGAGAGTGACCAGAACAAGTTGTTCCATCACCATTCTGAGGGTGGAGGTGAGGCTGACTAGCCTGTTGTTTCTCAGATCCACCTTCTTGCCCTTTTTAAAGACTGGAGTGACACTGTCTATCCTCCAGTCTTCAGGCATTTTTCCTGCTTGTCAGGACGTTCCAAAGATGATAGAAAACAGTTCAGCAGTTTCCTCTGCCAGTTCTCTCAGCATGTGTGGGTACATCCCATCAAGGCCCGTGGATGTCTGTGCATAAATTTTGGCTAGATGCTCTCTGGCTCAATGCTCCTCGACCAAGGGGAAGCCTTCCCTTCCCCAGACTCTCTCTCTTACCTACAGGGTCTGGGGTTCCTGAGGGCTAGTCTTAGCATTAAAGACTGAAGCAAAGAAGGCATTCAGAATCTATGCCTTTTCAGCATTCCCTGATACCAAGGCACCCAGCTCATTTAGTAGAGTTCCCACATTCTCACCCCTTCTCTTCCCTTCCCATGCAGTCTTTCCTTTACAAGGCACTGGGGACAGTACTGGGAGCTTGTAAGGTGTTACAGCAAGCGAACCCATGTCTGAGGCACATAATGCCAGTACTTCATCTACACATCACAGAGCAGAGGACGGAACGGGGTGGGGGTGTGGGGGGTCCTGCCACATCACAGCCCGAATACCCACTAACTGCCTACAACAGTAAGGGAGTCCTCCACATCCAAGAAAAGCTGCTGCAACACCTGGAGGATGCAAACACGGAGGAGCCATCTGAGGTCCAGGTGAGCTCTCCTCCCAACCAGCTTCTGCCAGCATCCCTGGTCTGTCCCTGGAGCTGAGGGCTTCTCCTGGCCTTTTTAATCTCCTCACTGCTGCCTCTTCCCTTAGGCAAGGACCAGTCTGGCCTCTATGGCTGTTTCACTCCAATTTATAGAAGGGATGAAAGGTTCTTTGATATATGTATACTTGGTGTGAGATTAAGAAACAATGGTTCAAATATCGGTCCGACCAGTTTATTATAAGTCCTAGCCATTTAGGGAGATGGGGAAGGTGGGTGATAGGAAAGACAGGAAACATAAGCAAGGAATCTCTGTAGAGAGAAAAAGAGATAGTCACCACTGTGGGTCCATCAAAGTGCACAGTAGGTCCATTGATCTCAGGAACTCTTCTGATCACCAGGGGGGATGGGAGAAAGCCATGAAGCTCCGCAGCAAGCAGGCCTTACAAGGTTCTTCCAAAGAGGTTTTCCCCTCAGGGAATTCTCCATCAAAGGTGTCACTGGGAGTTTGTCTCCTCAGTCCCTAGTTTAGTGAGGGCCTTTTATCCCCCATTTCTGTGGTGTTTTTTTTTTCTTCTTCTTCTTCTTTTCTCTCATTCATGGCCCAACAGATAAACGAGCAGGATGTGGTGTCTCCATTGCCATGCACAAGCATTATCTCCTTCTGCACAGGTCAGCTCCTCCAAGCTGCACCCCTGAAAAAGACTGCTTGTCCCGCTTCTGCTTATCTTTGCGATCATAAGCAGAGGTATTGTGGCACAGTGACACTCATGATTCACCCTCCTAGATAATTAGCAGTTGTCAGTCAGAGTCTTATCATCAGAAAGGCCTCAGGAAGCAAGCTTTGAGACAAAAAAAGAAAAACAGTTTTGTCTTTCACAATGGCTGGTGGTTCCAATAGGTTCAGGCCTGTGCCAACTACCTCTTGTTCTTTTGTGCAGGGAATGATCTCTCTTCTCAGTCATGCTGCTGAGAGCTCATGCCACATGCAGTGCTCTCATCCTCTCCCATGGCAGCTTGGCATTGAGAGCTTCCAAAGAACAACTGCTCACCTGCCTGGAGGGAGACATTGTGGGCAACATCCTGCTGCTTTACAGCTGCAGCTGGCAGGTGAGACCTCAAAGTGTTCCAGGGTGTTTGAGCCTCCAGCTGAAGCCCCTGTGTGTGGGGGGATGCTGTGATGGGCCTTCTCCTTCCAAAGGTCCCTTGGAGAATGGTTTGTGTCGAGATGAAGGTCCAAGTACTTCCCTGAGCATTGCCCCCACGTTCCCCTTGCAGCCCTCAGCCCTTCCCACAGTTCAAAGAATGTTCTTCTTTCTTGGGCCTCAGGACTTGCAGAACAAGCTTGCACCAGTGCAGAGCATCACCGACTTCAGCTCTGCCTTCCATTCTGTGGGTGACTCCACCTGCTTTAACCCCTGCTTGAAGGGCAAGCTGCTGGAGATCCTGACAGTGAGCCAGGGCTATCTGCAGTGGAGTTTTGGGCTGAGGCTTGCTTCCCTGTAGGCATACAGGTCTCCCTCAGCCACACGATTCCAGCTGAGGACCTTGGGTGCTGGCAGGCAGTGGCTGGGCAGCGGTCTAGGTCCACCAGCTGTGGAGCTGCTGCATCCTGCAGTGACTCCATGGGAAATGTGGGAGTGATGGGGCCGGTGTGTGGCAGTTATGTCTGTCTATAGGTTGGGTGAAAGAGCTCTCATGTGCCCCTTGCCCACTTTGACAGTGTCTCTCTGGTACTTGCAGGACTAGCTGCAGGAGCCTGCCCCTGGCAGGCCACAGCTGAGGAAAAGCTCCTGGGTTAGGAGGCAGGAGTTTCTGCAGAGAGTGGGTGCAGCAGCGCAGCAGTGCTGGTGCTCAGTGAGGCACAGGGCTGTGTGAAGCCACAGGAGGAGCCATGTGGAGGCACAGGGCAGGGACCAGAGGAAAAGTACCAGGAAAGGAGGGACTGGGAGTGGGATGGCAGGAAGGGAAAGATGTCCGTAATGATACAGATGCTCTGCCCCACATCCTGCAGAGATCAGTGACCTCAGAAAACATGTGGAAGCACAAGAGGATCCTACAGACCTGCTCCCAGATGCTTGTGAAGAGCTTCAAGTGAGTAAAGAGCCCAACCCAGCTTTTTTTGTGCCTCTTGCCCCAGAAGAGAGGAAATGCCTGCAAGCACTTTGGCTCCTTGGTGGGATTTCTGGCCCTTCTGATGTGTGATCTCATGCCCACATCCCACCAGTTGGCTGTCACTATGCCTTTTCACTAGCAATGAACAAGAGTTTTCATACCATACTGCACTTGTAATAATCTGTACCAACAGAGCTGAACTACTGTTGCTATTGCCTCTGCCCACAAAGCACAGCTGCATCTTTTTTGTGCTAGGAGCTGGCCTGCAGGAGAGGAGCTCTGCAGAGAAGGACCTGGGTGTTCTAGTGGACAGCAGGCTGGCTGTGAGCCAGCAGTGTGCCCTTGAGGCCAAGAAGGCCAATGGTATCCTGGGGGGCATTAAAAAGTGTGGTGGGCAGCTTGAGGGGGTGATCCAGGACACTTCCCTGCTCAAACTCCTGTTGGAAACTCCTTTTATCAGGGAGGTTGGTCTCAATAATCTCCGGAGGTCCCTTCTATAGGTGATTGGATGAGAAAGAAACTGCAAGTACCATGTGCTAATTACACTGGATGGATCTGGCAGATCAGATCAAAGAAAGACTTGACACAATTCCAATATCATTAAAATAAATAAATAAAAAGATAGATAGTGGGAGCTTAAGGGTTTGTAAACATTTTAGCTTTGAAATGAGATTTCCATTGGCTTGGTCTGAAGAAAGGAATATAAAGCAGTTAATGTCCACAGAACAGAAGTTAACTATACAGTTTTAATTTAACACAGAAGAAAATGTATTTTTCATCCTAAGTATTGAAACACCATGGAACGTGGCTTTCCAATGCCCCCTCCTTTCTGTCCTCATTTGGCTAAATGAATTCTGTAAGTCAGGGGCTGCCATCATCCTTTTCCAAAACTTTCCCATCATTTTTTAGCCTCTGTCTGATCAAAATATGTTTGTGCCTATTAATTTTTGACAGAATCCATTTTTTGCAGCATTAGTACTAATGCATTTGTCATATATTTTCTAACATTCCTATCAAACTAATTAATCTTTTTGTCCATTCAGATATATACAAAGAGACAACCACAATAAATTGTTAAAAGCCCTATATTACTCCGGTCTGCAATGCTAATTTTCTGTGACTACCATGACAAAGTTACTTCCCACTCAGACACCTTTCCAAAGTTAGTTCCCATCCTCTTTCCAAAATTATCCATCAGTGTTAGAGAGGTCACTGCTGAGTAAGCTACCCCTATGGTTGTCCACATGCTCTCTGGGTCAGTCTTGATTGCAGCTTGTCTCAAAGCTGCAGTAGCATTGACTGCAGGATGAACAAATCACATACTTCTTTTTTTTCCAGCTGCCTACTTTTTTTTTCTTCCTCTAGCCATCTCACAGAATGGCTGAAAGCATACTCTTAAAAGATGCTATCGAGATTATCTTAGTGATATGACTAGCAATATATCCCATCATTGGGAACTGAGTGCTAGACTGCACTGAAACCAAAACAGAGCTAGATACACCCAAGCTCCTGGTTTCCAAGCGTGTGTTCTCAAAGCCACTTTTTTCACTGTTGCCAAAACCAGAGCCAGAAAATCAAATCAAGGAACCTGTTGCAGGATGCATAACAGAGGCAAGATGTTCTGATGAAAATGAAAAATAACAATGGAAGAAATAAATGATGCTCTTTATGTGCTTTTTATCTATTTTTAAATGCACTGCATTAAAGAGAAAATGATAAGGTGTATTGCTTAGGTGTCTTACAAATGGAAGGCCTGAAAATTGGGGAAATCCACTATCTAAAGGGGGGCTATAAGAGAAGACAGAAGATTTAGACTGGATCTAAGGAAGAAAGTTTTTATGATAATGGTGAGGCACTGGCACAGGATGCTCATTGTGGTGATGCATTTTTCCTGGATACACTCAAGGTCAGGCTGGATGGGGCTCTGAGCAACCTGATTGAGCTGCAGGTGTCCCTGTTCATTGCCAGGAAGTTGGACTAGATGACCTCTGGGAGTCCCTTCCAACTCAAATGATTCTAGATTCTATGAAAATGAATGTTTTGGAAGAGATCACAGTTCCACATGGAAGTTTACATCAGGAATAACAGTGATCAGAATAAATTTAAATATTTTCTACACTTCCACAAAAATCTATGTGTTTTAAATGTTGCGTGAGCTTCATAGTTTGCACAATTGATTTGACGGTAGGTCTTCTCCAGTCTACTGCTAGAAACCAGTAGGCTTGTCAGCAGACTCTCGGTTCACACTGAATAAATGAGAGTGACCTCCAATAATTTAAACTGCTATAGGAAGAGCTTCAATCTACCACACTGCAAAAGTGTTTTAAACTTAAGCATAAATGTTCTCCATGGCTCTGTGGAAAACAGCTACTTCAGGGTTTTATGTTTGCCCTGACCCAGCAACCAGTCCCTCTTGGGAAGCCCCCTCTCACAATGGTACTTTGAATAAGCACAAAAGTTTTTTGCATACAACTGCTTTCAGGAGTGCATCCCTAAATTGAGGACCAAAAACATGACAATGAAGCACCACTTTTTATCTTAATTATACACAAAGGAGATACTTGCATTCATAGCAATACATGTAAGATCAAAATTAATAGAATTTCCATTTTTTCTCTTAGCAAAAGGTACAAGTCTCAGCTGAGAGCTGAGGTTAGAGCCCCTTACTTACATGTACTCTTACTTTACAGAGGGACCTGGATAGACTGGATCGATGGGCCAAGATAAAGTGTATGAGTTTCAATAGGGCCAAGTGTCAGGTCCTGCATTTTGGTCACAGCAACCACAGGCAACCCTACAGGCTTGGGGAGTAGTGGCTGGAAAGCTGCCTGATGGAAAGGGACCTTGGTGTACTGATGGACAGTTGGCTGAATATGAGCCAGCAGTGTGCCCAGGTGGCCAAGAAGGCCAATGGCATCCTGGCTTGTATCAGGAATGCTGTGGTGAGCAGGACTAGGGAAGTCATCCTGCCCCTGTACTCAGCATTGCTGAGGCCTGACCTTGAGTACTGTGTTCAGGTTTGGGCACCTCAGTACAGAAAGGACATGGAGGAGCTGGAACAAGTGCAAAGAAGGGCAACAAGGCTTGTGAAGGGCTTGGAGAATATGTCCTGCGTGGAGAGACTGAAGAAACTGGGGCTGTTTAGTCTGGGGAAAAGGAGGCTGAGGGGAGACCTTATTGCTCTCTTCCAGTATCTGAAAGGTGCTTACAGTGGGAGTGGGGTTGGTCTCTTCTAACCGGTGACATGTGAAAGGACAAGGGAAAATGGCCTCAGGTTGTACCAGGGTAAGTTTAGGTTGGATATCAGGAAACTTCTTTACAGAAAGGGTTGTTAAACACTGGAATAGGCTCCCCAGGGAGGTGGTTGAGTCACCATCCCTGGATGTGTTTAAAAACCATTTGGATGTGGTGCTCAGGGACATGATTTAGCAGGGGGTTGTTAGGGTAGTATGGTTAGATTGTGGTTGGACTGAGCAATTCCATGATTCTATGATTCTATTGGGCTTTAAAGGAAGTCTGGAGGATGTTATGGTATCTGATGAAATCTCTAAGAATGCTAGAATTAGTAAGTGCACTAAAGTCTATTTCACAGCTTCTGACTCAGGGATCAAGAAGGAATATTCCTTATCTTTAGAGCATCACATGTTTGGTTTACTTCTTTATAGATTTTTTCAACTTCTTAAGCTATGCCAAATCCTATGGTTTGAAATGCACTGCCTGTGCATTCAGCTGATGCCAGCTGCAGAGCTCTGCCCTGTTGTTTTCTTCCTGCAATACCACAGATATGGAATCCATAGAGCTGCCTGCATAGCCACACTCCCAGTGGTTTTCCTGTGGCTATTACATGACACAGCTGTCCATTTGGCAGCTTGACTAGCACACTCATTTCAACAAGTAGTAAAATAAACACAGAGGCAATAGGTTAGCTCTACTGTTGCAGTGCTTTCTAGATTCATACTTTCTTATGTATTGTTCTATAAATAATTATGTTAGTGACTGGATTCTTTTCCATGCTGTTGCTTGATGTTTTGAGAGTGTGTTTTTTGTTGGTTTTATTTGTTTGTTTGTTTTATTTTTGTTAACCAGGAGTGTCTTGAAAACATATGACTATGAAATTGCACTAATTATGGAATTAGTTCCAATTTAATGTCTGGTTTATCATAGACCTATTTATGGGCTGGCCAAAAGCTGTTCTGGCCAATTAGCAGGAAATGGGAAAGAGAAATATCAATATGAGCTTCATAACTGTTGGCATTAACTGTGCCTTACTTATGCTCTACTTTAACGATGTTGTTTTATTTTTCGCATAGAAAAAGCTGCTATAAGATGCCTCTAAAATCAGTAGAACCATTAAGTTCATGATGAAAATAACATTAGGCTAATGTTCCCTGTTTATTTCAGCAATAGAGTAGTAGTGCTACTGGAACATTAAAATGTTTTAGTAAGTTTATAAAAGAAATAATGATGACAAAACATCTTTATCACCTGGGGAACCTTGTTTACAATCTTATACAAAACCCACAGATTAAGCCATCATCCCAGCATAGAAAGTGAACAGCTCATTTTTGTCTGCGTAGATGAATCAGGAGGCAGTAACTCAAGATACCTGCATCTTTTAAATAATTAGTATTATATTCTTACGCAAGGTTTGAAAAAAAAATATTTTTCTTCCATGAGACATTTAGAATGCAGTTGTTGTTTCTTAGTTTGTACTCTGTTATTATAAGCTGTTGCGAGTGGCAGACCCAGTGGAGGAAGGATAATTAAGAATTGCACTCCAGCTTTGGCCAGGATTTGGTCACATACTTTCTATTTGACCTCATTAAGATAATAAATCTTATCCATTTTCTACTGAGTATATAACGTTGCTCACCCTTGTTTAGATTTGTCTATATTTTGTTACATTTTTTGTCGCATCTAGAATGCAGATGAATTGTACTCAGCTGCATTCATGAACTTTTGTTGCATGATGAAGAGGGTATATCTGGCATGGATTTGGGATGCAATCATGGTAAGTACCTGGATCTGGAAGCTACAGAGCTCTGCCAGGACCTGTCATATAGATCAGGCTTGCACGAACATCCTGAAAAGATCTCAGATTGGCAAAATCATTGGCACTGAAGCTTAACAATGGCAAATAAATACATTGACTGACTTTGAAAACAAATGTATGGTTAGCTCCCTGCTTGAGACACTGTTGGAAACTGCCATTACATATTTAAATGGCTAATTTTGCTTTTCAAGTGGAAGCTGGCTGAAATGTATTGCACCTTTAGAGAGGGAAGAGTCATTCCCTAATGGCTGGCCAAGGAGCAGCAAAGACAACAGCTGCAGAGACAGCTGGAATCTGTGAGTCCACCCTCACAGATGGAGTCAAAGTGCTTGACTGCAGCTGAAATAGGAAGGAAAGAGTGAAAACAGAAGGCAAAAATATGTAAATGGCAAAACAGAAGCTGTACCTTAATAAGACCTGAAGATCTCCTGCATATCCACATGTAACAGTGGCCTGGAGGTACCTCAGGAACATGGAGACATCTAGACATACTATATACACTACAAAAAGGGTCATTTCCCTGAGCAGAATTAGGACAGAAACAAAAAAAAGTAATTGGACATTTGTTTATTTTTCATGTGAATAAACAGAAAGTAAACAGAAATGTGAAGACTGGAAAAAATCTTTCTAGGTTACACTGGGATTCTGCTTTCTTGTGCCTTTGTTGCAGACTGTGTTATCAAAGACAACCACAGTTAGATTAGATTGGTGGCACATCAATGGCCATTTACTTGCTGTGGCCAGCAGTAGACTTCATAAAGAAAAGTATAAAAAACAAGAAAACTGAAAACTGCCAAGTTTTCAGTAAGTTAATGACTACTGGCCTTAAATCATGGAGCTCCTTTTCTATGATTTTCAGGGTTTAATTCACTTACATCAGTGTCCAGTTATTATATTGATTTTAGATTAAAGTGTCTCAGTTGGCTTGAAAAAGATCATGCGATGATCTAAGAATCATAGCAGTGAAATTGGGATGTCTTCATTTTTCTTAAAATTTTCAGCTGAGAAGAATGTAATTTAAAAATGATTTTAAAATAGAAACTTTAATACAAAGTTTGTTGGTAGGCTAGTAGGCATAAGCAGAAACAGTATTTGAAGGAGTTTGCACAAATTCAGACTTTCTAAATTGAAACAAAGATCATGTTGACCAAATAGAAGAGTAGGAATAGCCTTTTCAATTTTAGACATTCATATTTTCTTAAAAATACGGTGAGGAAGCAAATTTTATAACAAAGAATTTAGATCTAGCAATGTTAGGTACATATGTTTATGTACTTATAAGAGAGCTGCTGAAAGAAAAAGAAGGGAAATATAATTTGCAAAATCACACTTAAAGAATGTGCTTTTGTGGTATAGATAAACACAATGAGTAAAGCAGAAATTTTGTTTCCGGATCTGGATATAGCTAGAGATTAAGCATTTAGTAAGAGCTTGAATATTAGGAGTTGTTTTCTTTTCTAAATCCACTGGTTTCCATGCCTGTCAAATCCTGAGATCTTTCAATTTTTTCAAAAAAAATTTTGAACAAAATATTATTAATTTATTCATAATAAATGAGATGTGTATTTAAGAAAGCAATGTAAATTATACAGTCTATGCAGTGTTGAGCACTAAATCTTCATGAGCTGAGTGATCTTAGTTAAGAAAAGCGTTACCCTAATCTGTACCTGTGAAAAAATGAACACTGTGGAGGGGCACTATCTTAAATTCACATACTAGTTACTCACTGGTTGATCCTTCCTTATCACTAGAATCAATCTCCATTTTAATTTATCCTTAGAACTGCTGATGTTCCATAGTGTTAATAATGGGTACTAGTATTTAATGTTCCAGTAAGAGACTATTTGCTTTATATGTTTAGTTCTGTTAAATGTCAGTACATCCACACTCTGCAAAGTTCAGTTAAGAAATCCAGTTATAACTTTAAGCCTCATCTATGCAGAACTCACAAGGAGGTCTTCCTCCTATTCAGTGCAGAACCGAGTTGACAGATGTGTTCGAACCTTTTGTTCCATGTGAAAAATCACAGGTTCCAATGCTTCACCATGTGGAGTTCAGTCTCCAGTCAGAGCTTCCAGATAGGATTTACTGATTGAGAGAGATCCCCACATCCCCACAGATAAAAATGGACTTTGCTATCAGGCACTTGAATAAATAGATGAATAAGAAATGCACTGTATTTCACATTTGTTGAGGACAGTACCAAAATTTGTATGGCTTTCTTTTCTAGACTATCTATAATACTGAATTAGAAGGTAATTGTTGAGTGGATTTACTTTAAGTAAAAACAGTCTCCCATAAATGAGAAAGGAAGGATGTTTCCCCCTGGAATATTAAACCACGAACCATGACAAAATACAGTGACAAAATGACAGTTAGGCAGCCAGCAGAATCCATGGTATTTACAATTTTGTCAAATGAGTTCCTTTCTGCAAATGTTTTGGCCTTTGCGTATTTACATTCCTTGTGCTTCATGCATTGATATGCTTCACATAGCACAGCTATTGCACTCCATCAGTTAACGCTGCTTTTCCTAGTTTCTAGCGGGCAGGTTTCCATTGCTTCTTTGTTTCCCTGTTTGAATGCAATACATGCTAATTTTACAGTAAATGCCAGTTTACATTAGCTCAGTTGTCCTCATGACATAATTTGACTTGAAGTTATGCAAATAACTTCTTTGCAGATACCTCTGATTAGCTGCAAAAAAGAGAACCACTTCTTAATTAGTCCTGAGATAATCAGGGAGAAATCACAGCTGATTACACATACTGAATTTGCTTCTCAAATCTGAATGGCAGTACTTCCTGCCACAGGACCTTTGAGCACTCCATAGAGTTTGCACCTTGCCTTCCCTTGAAAAGCACTTCAACTGTTCCCTTAACAGCTTCATAAAATAAAATGTTTCTTTTTACAGTGGCTCTACTCAAACAGCAAAGGATCTCTACTGGCAGTCCAAGTGAAAATTCAACCAGAGCAGTACAAATCCTGCCTATTGCTGAAGGTACAAAATAGTAAATCTTACCAGAAATATAAAGGTGTTAGAAAGCTTTACAACAGGCAGCAAAGAGAGCTAGTGCAAAAACAGGTCTGCTGATTAAAATGACATTGTCAACTGATATCAAAGTGACAATTTCAGAGATCAATAATTCATATGGTATTTCCAGTGGAGTTTTGCTGGTTTGCTGCTCACTGAACTCTTCCTGTTCCTCAGCAATGAGTCAGTAATTCATCATAACCTATTTTTCAAATAAACAGGGACAAGTGAACTTCAGAAGGCTCACCATTCATATTCAATTTGAGTAAACAGATAAATGTTTAAAGGTCTATTCAGAGTTTGGTCTCAATTACGTAATACATCTTGAATCCTTGAGTTACCAGGACAGATAACCTTTTCTACATTGTCCCTAAACTCTTCTCCAAGCAGAGTGCCTCGATAGGGTGACGAGTAGGTCATATACCTCCTAATAAAAGTATTCCTTTTTTTAGAAACAGGACTGATGGTTGATATTTTCTGCAGGAGAAAGAGGAATAATAGAAGAACCTGAGGTCATTTATTACTTAACAACTCCAGGCACAAACACACACACACAACATCCAGTGCCCCGGTGGCACAGTGGTAGGAATGCCACATTGCAACACCGGAGGCCCGGGTTCAAATACCCTGTGGCGCAAGTGGTAGAAGTACCGCTCTGCTACAGAGGAGGCTTGAATTCCGGGGGTTGGACTTGATCTCTAAGGTCCCTTCCAACCTGCACGAGACTATGATACTATGAGTCTATGATGATGATTTTGGTATCAACTTGTATAAATCCTTGATGAAGCAGAGGTGTGCCACTGAATTCCTCCATGTAGAAAAATAGCACCCACTGACATTCATCAGTGCTTGCTCAGTGTTTATGGAGACCAATCAGTGAATGTGATCACAGTGAGGCAGTGGGTGGTTCATTTCAGCAGTGGCAACAGCAGGTAACCTTCAGTGGCTCATGTTGTTACAAGTGCAGGATGTAGGCTCTTCTTCATTGCTGGCAAAATGCAACGCTTATGATAGTGACTCTTTGAAAATAAAAAATAAAATAGTGTATTGCGGCTGAGAATTTGTTCTATAAGGTAGTGTTACTTTGCAATTTTTATCAGTTGTAGTTTTCAAGGAAATAAATAAGAGGCATTATTTTTGGAGCAACCTTCATGGACCCAGCTCTAGACAATTTATCTTCACTCAGTGTGGTCCAGGCAAGCCAAAAGGTTCGACATCCATGTACTATAGTATAAGAAATAATCAGAGACTGGAAAATATTCCCATCCCTCCTTGTTTCAGAATCTGTCAGAAGCTGAAGTCTCTCAGGGACACAGCTCAGTGAGGGAGATCACTGAAACTGAAATTTCAGTAGAGAAGAAAAAAAAAAAATTAATCTTCCCAGCACCCAGCAACTCTTTTTGTTTTAAAGCTTTCTGTGTGAAAGAACAATGACAGTTTTTGCATTACCATTAGAAATGAGTTAAATAGAATTTTCCATCACAGTAAGGGAAATATGAAGTTTTATAATGTCACCCTCAACAACTTGGAGATAGTTGTACTGTCACCTTGCATGAAAAGATTAAGCTACATATGTTCACCTTTGATAGTAGGGCTGTATTTTCTCAGCGAATCCCTCATCATAGTTATGAATCTATGTCCTGTTGACTCAATAACCTCAACAAGATGCATTTTTTGTTTATTTCCTTGAAAAACTGGAGGGAAGTTTTCTTTTGGCCTAGTTCATCTGCATTTATTGCTATGACTGTATTTTATGATGAGTTCTTTTGACCATAGAAACAAGTCTTGTGGCCTCATATATTAATTATACAGAGGGAGGGAATCCCACTCTGTATTTTAAAAGCTGCATTTGATCCTATTACACAGTAATTCAATGTAATGAAATGAAAATGCTCATAGCATAGCAGACTGCTTCTGCTTCTGCAAAAATCCCAAGACCAAAATATCCCCACCTTTCACAAAAATATTGAAGTAAAAAAAAAAAAAAAAAATAAGAGAGAGAGAGAGAGAAAGAGAGAGAAAAGAGGTCAAGGCAAGAAATATAAATCTATGACAATATTTTGCAACATGATGAGTTTAATTCCATTACACCAAATGCCTGCTGCTGATGCAGTCTTATTTTTTATGACAGCTTTTAGCAGGAAGGGAAGGCTGTTCTTCATTTCAGTCCTGATTATATGGAAACAGAACTGTCTCCTTTGAGTCAAAGCAGAGTGTGACAGTACTGTTTCTGAAATATACAGCTGCACATTAACACTCATTGAGGTCAACATCAAAAATCAAATAGACTTTAGTAGTGCAGAGTCAGTATTTCATCACTCAGATGTTCCTTATTTTCCCTCGGATGAGTTGTAAAATATACTATTTTGCATGATAATAGATTGGTTATTGAGTAACCAGAATAAAGTGAAGTGCATAGGAAACATCACTAGGAACTTATTAAGAAAATTTTCATTAGCAAAATAAGCCTTCTCCTTGAGCTTGGACCACAACTAGATATCCAGTCAAAATGCGAATGTACTTTTCTCCCTCTTTTTGTCCTTACATGTTGCCTGTCTCTATGCAATGATGACACAGATATACCCACTAAACTTAATTTACAACCCACTCTGAGTCACGAGCCTTCAACATTTACAGTATCCAGAGTTTTCCACTGCCTAAGTTCTGAAAACAAACATTATAGATGTTTTCTTTATTCTTATGTCTCATGTTGAAATCTTAAATTCCCCAAACAGAATAGTTTACTTTCTGAATATGCTTTAATCTTCCTCACATTTTTAGATCACGCACAGAGCTAAACCCCTAAATCAATGAAAATCTGCAATTAGCCCACAGATCCCATTGCTTTTTTCCCTAGTAGTAGATTGGCATCACTGAGAGAAACTGGCCCTAAATAAGTAATTTCTAATTGGTTTATTGAACAAATGCAATGTGTACTTAGAGGGTCAGTTACCCAAAGGACTAGTTTCTGTTGGTATTTCTCTAATTTTTAAGTTTATTAAGGTTATGTACAACATAATCTGCTTGGCAAGGGAAAAAAAACACTTGAAAACTGTCTTGTTTCACCAAAAGTGATGGCTTTTGCCTCTACTCTTCTTTTTAAGCTCTTACTGTACTGTTCCCTGTCTTCCCTGTCCTATGACTTGTGATCAGCCTCTCCCAGGTGCTCTGCCCTCATAATCAGTTAATTTCTTTTGAGTTTCTTTTCTCCCATCTTCTCAGGTGACTTTTGGTCTGTCTTGAAGTCATGATCTTTGATATTTTCTTTTTTTAAAGTAAACATAGAAGTTGTCTTTGAACATATAGATAGATCCTTAAAGATCCATATTCTTTTTCTATTTTCTTTTAAAGACTTCTGTGGTTTTTTTTTTGTTTGTTTGTTTGTTTTGTTTTGTTTTGTTTGTTTTGTTTTGTTTTGTTCTTTTTCCTTTCTCTTTTTGGAAATAAAACTTCAAATCTGAATATCTGAAAAAAACATAACAGCCCATGAAAGAGGAACAGAATTTGGTTCAGACCATGGGGTCAGCAGGAAGATTTCAGCTAAAAATGAAGTGAAGATGCTTTGCTCCATTGATTTTTTTTCCAGATGAAATGATTAACTTTTATTACTTATGCTTTTCATCTCTTTTGTTTATTCTCTCCCAGTGTTAATACAGACAGTACTAAATAATAATAGTATTACAGACCACTTACACTAATAACCTTGGCATTGGCTCACTAAATCCTTAAATAATAGAAGTTGACCAGATTGGATTATTATTACATTGTGTTTGTATCTCAATGACCACAATTAACGATCTGCCGACATCAGCTTTGCTCATAGAATCACAGAATCATAGAAAGGCCTGGGTTGAAAAGGACCACAACAGTCTACATTTTCCACTTGATGAAATGAGAAACAAATAATTATGTGTATGTCCAGTGAACAGGACACAGCAGTGTAATCAAGAGAAAAGTTCACGAAGTCTGATCTGTCGGGGAACATGTAAATGAGAGTAGCAACAGCAAAACTTGGTCTCAAAGACAATATTGCTTCCTGTTTGATCACAAGCATGAGTTTAGCTCACATTATTAGTGATGTTTAAGAAGTGGTGATCACTGACAGCATTCACCTTTGAAGTAATGAGGAATTTAAGGACAATGCTTACATATCCATGATTAAATGCAGTACTACAGAGTACAGTTATTGAATATGCCATCTGTTGGTAGTTCCTAAAATACACATTATAAGGAAGAGTTAATAAGAAGTAATATAGGAGATGATGGAGGCTAACCTACACAGCCATATACATGATTTTCTACTTCCTATTATATTTGTGTGCTTTTATTAGTCCAAAGCTAACTTCATTATTTTTGCTGCAAGAATGATGTGGTAACAACCAGAACAGGCCATGATTCAGCAAGAGGCTCAAAAAGATGTGTAATCCAAATGATGTGCTTAAATCTGAAAACATGCTGACATGCAAAGAAAGATAATCAGCAAGAAGCCATGGTCAAAAGGAAGGCCTAAATGGCCTGAATACTCTTCGAGCGTTTCATTTTTACAATTATAGGCAGAATTTACAAATTGCTGAAGCCCACAGCCTTGTTTTCTAGCAGACTTGGCTTAAATGTCCTGGAGGTCCACAGGCCAAACCCTCCTTCCTGATCACTGGTGCAGTAGGAGTTGATGTTATACACCTTCCTTCCTATTCTCTGCAGTTACTGGAACATGGAAATTGCACCTCCTCCTCTGTTTGAAATCCTGGAGTTTAATAACTGGACAAAAACCCTGTTCTACAACTCTTCTCTGTTATTTCATCTGAACATAAGTCTTTTCCAAGAGCCTTTTTTCCCCATTCTGATGTCTCCAGGCCAACCTTAGCCTCCAGCCCACAAGATCTGCTCTCAGTTTATGACTGGGAGCTGCTCCAAAGCTATCATTCACACCAGTGTCTGCTGCCTGTCTCAGCAACAGCAACTTCCTGCTCTTCTCATCTGTGGTTTTTTTTTTTTGGTTTTTTTTTTGTTTTTTCTGACGGTGCCTTATTTAATTGAAGGCATTTTCTCATTAAACTCATAAAGGACCTGGAACTCTCAGCAGTGAAAAC
This sequence comes from Coturnix japonica, assembly GCF_054131305.1. Classification (NCBI taxonomy): domain Eukaryota; kingdom Metazoa; phylum Chordata; class Aves; order Galliformes; family Phasianidae; genus Coturnix; species Coturnix japonica. The sequence goes on along the minus strand of NC_140663.1, from coordinate 104,143,536 downwards.
ATTATTTTTGTTACTTGCATAGTGACATCTAACTTCCACATATGACCTGATCTTATTCTTATTCCCACTATGTTCGCTCATAAAATCCTTTAGTACTTACAAGGAGCCAGCCCTTACCCTTGCTGAACACTGACAGCAATGTATGGTGAAAATGGCCAATGTATGGTCATACTTACTAGGGGGAAAAAATAAATAAATAAATAAAAAGTAAAACAAACTCAGTAAGATTTTGTTAGCAATATAAAAAGAAAACAAAGAACAGTAATCACAAAGCCTCATATTCTTAAGTCTAAGGCTCCTGAATTGGTCTAGGGACATAATTCAAAGAGTTTAGGTAGCGGACTACCTAAAAACTCAGTTTGGACTCAATATGATCATTCAAAGTTAGGTACTTGTTCTCTGTGTGCTATTAACAGATCTGAATCTAAGCTCTACCTATCTGTTTCTGAAGGATAGTGTACAGGGACTGCTGAGAGTCATATGCCTCAAAAAGATCATAAAAAATAAACAATAGTCAGAGGAAGCAACCCCAAAACCATGGAAAAGGCTTATGAGAGGGTGCTGAACTCCTACCTTTCAGTGGTAATATCTAGGGCTCAAGTAGTTGAGCTCTCTTAACTCTTCATGTCTAAACACTGGCAGAGACTTGTGAAGGTTCATCTAGCAGGGAGAACAGTAACATATCTAGACCAACCTAGATACCGTTCAGTTTTTAGCAGATCTTCTCTCCTATTTTAACCCATTAGGTGCAACAGAGTTTTTATACACTGGGCATAGATGTAGCCTTTGAAATCAGGTCTGTATTTTCTTGTTCTCAGCTTTCTACAGCTTGTAGTCAGCTTCCTAATTTCTCTATATATTTTGCAGCTCAGTTCTCTGAAGTGCCTATTTCTTACCAGTCATTGTGAATCACTCCTTGGAGACACTCAGAATATTTTATTGACTGTGTAGTGAGTCCAGTTGCTTATTTACAGCTTTCTGAATTGCCATAATGGAGTGAAACACAGGATTTTCAGTTACTGAAATAGCACAGTTAGAAAGAAGAAAGTGGTGTCTCTGAATTTTCCATATTTTGATTACAGCAGGTATCATGATTTGGGCCTTCAGCTGCTGTTGAGAGAATAATAGCAATAGTTCTGGTTAGCTGATCCCTTTTCAAAGAGGAATGTTGATTAAATGGATCATTAAAAGTAATTTTAAATTATGCAAGCATTATAAGAACTTTGCACATTAAACAATCCAAAAGCAGAGACTCTCCCACTGGTTTTAAATTAGCAGTAACAATACAGTAGATTCAGCTTTAAAATTTCCACAGAGTAAGAATAAATGAATGACATATCTTCTTGATACCCAAAGTACACTTCGATGCACCTTCCACACTGAAACAAGGTGAGAGTAAAATCCCACTGGATTGGGAAGTTCTCTTGCATGTCTCCTTTAAAGTGACAGAATTTTGCTTGTGGAGATATGTGAAAAAAGTCAGGTATGAGGTAGCTAAAAGCAATAATGAATGCATCTTAATGTCAGGATAGCATACTAGTGATTTTAGGATGAAGAGAGACTTTTTGATAATTTACACAATTCAAAAGATTATACAATATTTCGTTTGTTTTTTTGTTTGTTTTTGTGCTTAACAGTATCTAAATATTAGTATTAAAGGGACACTTTTCTGAGGGCTGGCAGTTACATAAAGAGATTTTTGAACACAAAATAGACTGCACTTTATATGGAGTTATACTTTGCAATGTTAATATTCTGCATAATAAATGAGCTTTGACTATGACAGGTGACATGACTCATACACACATTATATTGACATTAACAGCTGAGAAAAAGAAGTCCTTTATGGACTACTGCATAATTCTACCTTTAGTATTCTTATATGGTGTGATCTCTTAAATTATTCAGTATTTGTCCTGTACTGCAACAACAGATAATGGATTTAGTCCCATTAATCTACATTTGAAAAACGCAGAAAATAGTTTTTTCATCACAATTCTTTTCAACTGCCATTCATATTCACATTCTCTTTTATTAAGGATTTTTTTTTTTTTTCCCAGCGTACTTAGCAAGTGCACAGAGTTTAAATCACTCTGTAGTACAGTCTCTTAGTTATGCATTGTTAATTCTTTGCATTGTGCTTGAAATACCTCAAAAATATAAACCTTTCCTAAACTGCAAAAGGCATCCTATAAACCCTGAAATTCAATGGGATACATGTGTCCACTACACATTTGTGTCTTTAATTTTTTTCTTTTACCTACAACAAGGTAGTTTCCGTTGATTTTAGTCTGCATAATCCATGGAAAATTAACCACACTAAATTTTCCTGTAGCTTTACATTGAAGCGTGAGCTAATCATATACTGTACTGTAGTAATATTAAGAGTGTATTACTTCTCAAAAGCTTTCGAATTATAAAACCTACTTCTGAGAATGAAGAGTGGTTTCTTCTACAAACAAGTGTTCAAAATTACATAATGTATATAAATATGTGGATTAGAAAAAAATGCAGTATATCCTCCCCACTGCTTTTTCCCATTCACAGCCATTTTGCTGCATGGGCGCTGCCATATGGTGGAATGCCCTAATCATATGATTTATCAGAAGTGAGATGCACAGACAAAAGCAGAAGAGCACTGGAGGATCTGAGAGAGCCTGCAGGGAGAATTAAGATATTTCATCCTTTTCCCTTTCGGCTTCCTCAGCAAGAGTTACTCCACCAGCCTTGGGATTCTGCTCATACCACTTTGCAAACCAATGACCTTTAAATCTTTTTCATGCTGACAGACATCTCTAATGAAAGAGGCGAGTTTCGTTTCAGAGAACTTAGGCAGAGTCTCACAAAGGAATCGTGGCACTTCAATTTCATTTTAGGCTGCATTCATGTACTTAACTCGGAGGGAATTGATAAAAAAAAAAAAAAAAAAAAAAAGCAAAAAAAAGCTGCTTTTCTGCTAGAGTGCTTTGGTGTGCACAGACACTTAAAGTTTTCAGCACAAAGCTTATGTAGTTGCTTGAAGTTTTGCTGCTGTGTATGCTGAGGTAGGCCACCAATCTGGCTGAGCTGCGTGACTCAGTGCCTATGGCTGTCAGGAATTCACAGCTTAGGCCTCTGTCTACCACTGCCCCCTGTCGAGGTCTGATCTGGTAAGCTTCGTAGTAAACCTAATACCTCTTGACAGCATGAAGGTCAGCTCAAAATATGGGAGCACAGTTACTTCTACTCAAAAGAAACGATAAATTCAGGTTGCCTTCCTTTCAGTAGCTGCGCAGTCTTTTAAAGAGCTTGCAAGGAACTGAGACATGCTAGTTAGCTGATACACTCTTTGTATAACTTGGAACTGAAGAATTAAACAGATTGATCCAGTCTCAATTGGCAAAAAAGGGTAAGCTGAATTCATATAGAGCCTTTAATCTCTCGGATTTTCTGTCTGACTAGCACTACATCTATCATGTTACCTGTTTAAGAAGCCAAGAAACATAATTCTCCCCAGTCACTGTGGAAGTATAGTCATGTATGAGTTCACAGGTATGTAAGTTTCTTAATAAATGATTGTGAACAGATGTTGATTAAGCTATACTTACAATTGCAGGTGCCACAAAATTCAGCGTGACAAATCCTAATAGGCTTTCTGAATCCAGGCTTTGGTGTCTGCTTCTGCAAAGAACAGGAGTAAAGATTTTGACAGATACCAAACTTCAAAGAGCCTTTGCTTCCAATGGGAGTGGGATTTCATGGCATTCCTTCATAAAGTCTCCAAGACTCAAGTCACATCACACTGAGTCACTGAATTACATTCACCATCTTCTACCAAGTTAAAACAAAAATGTCTTTGAAATTAAACTTTAATTAACCAAATGCAGGGGGTAATTCCTGGTTTGGTCCTGCTATGTATGGATATATGTAAGTTTTTCATCAGAGAGAGTCTGGAGTTCTGATTTACACGCTGACCTGGGAAATTTATACATTGCTCCAACTGGTTTGCATAATACCTGCTTTTGCAGTGATATTCCAATCATTCACAAATCTGTGTGGAGTTTTCCCTAACATTGGATACTGCTGAATGTTCATGCCTAGAAAACGCATGATTTGATTCACTTGGGATCTCACCTGATCTTGGTTATTTTGTGGACAAGAACATAAGGGATTAAGAGACTCACTCTATTAGATGTCTACTGCAATCTATTTCCGTCTGCTAGTAGATGTTTTATCTAGACTAAATTCTATCATCTTCCTTGTGTATTTTTTATTTATTTTGTGGTAAGGCTAAAGCAATAGCAAGTTTCTTCTTTAACCATTTTTCATGAGCTGAAACCATTTTCAGGACATGAGTTTTCATAGTCTTACTCTGCAAAGCAGGTGAGAGCCCTGCTTGCTCCTGTTTACCTTCCAGTTTGGCTTCCTGTAGGACAGCATTAGTAATCTTCAAGCACAGCTACAAAGGCTAATTTCTATTAGAATTTTGTATAGCGTGCTGGCATTTGGCATCACTGAAAAAGAAATTAGTTTGAAGAAATTATTTGTCTAATGGTACTACATTCCCTAAAAGGGTAGGATTCTTGTGTAATATTTTCTTACGTGTTGTTTACTATGAGAGAAAAAAATATATATATACCAGTTATGATTTGTATAGAAGCATCTCAAATGCTCAGTATAATTCTCTCTCCTCTCCCTGAGCAGGAAATAGTTCAGATGTAGGTCAGGCAGTACGTAACATCATCTTTCATATCACTCAGCTCTATTACCCACAACTCAGTTGCTTGTTTGTCAGCTGGTCTTTTGTTGTTTGCGAATGCATTATCTATGGTCTACAGGAACAAAGAGCATACTTTGCCTAGGAGCTAATGAAAGTCTGTCTTATTCAGTATTTCATATTTTTAAAGTGCCAATTCCTACCTATTCACAATGCTAAGAGGTCAGAAAGAGCTGCAGCATCACAAAACATCTATTCTTAAAGTTTATAATATACTTACATGTAAGCAATTTTAATGCCTAAGTATGACATAAGACCTGGGTGAAATATTTAGGAAGGTATATAGGTTTTAAAATGTCATGTATATCCTCATACCATATAAAACAGTTATTTAGATTTGCCCTTTTGCTTCCAGTAACTTTATTTCACTCCTCACATGTTATCTAACCTCACATTTTTTAAAGTATTGATCATATTAGGAAGGAAAAAATGCTTTTGAGACTTCATAGAGTAAACATACTTTTGTTCCAATAATAATTCCTTGTAAAATGACTCCAAAGAGCATGAGAGCTAAAGAGACACCTGCACGTTCCCTACATATTACAAACAAAGGTAAATAAATCTTACTTGCACAGAAATCACTGAGAAAGCACAGAATTTGCAAGTATTAATGTGCTGTTTAGGTAGGGTTTTGTCTCCTAGGAAAGTCTGATTTAAGAAAGATAGTTTGCTGACTCCAGCATGGCAGATTAGTTGGGAAAAGCATGTAATTTCCTTTTTCTGCACTCTCTGTTTATTTAGTATCTTGACACTCTGGTGTAATGAATGAGCACTTCTTATTCCCAGCCTAAAAGAAGAAAAAGAGCTGTCTTGTGTAACGTGCAGTTCATTTTTATTTATGCAACAAAGGCTGCTTGATGTCTCGGAGCTTTAATTTTAATAATAAATTTTAAAAGGAAGAGAGATACAGTAGAGGGAAGACTGAAAGGGCAGTTTGCAAGGCAATACAGAGATGGCCAGAAATGTACTACTACTTGCCAGGGATGATATGCAAAGACTTAAAAAAAACCAAACCTGCTCTAAGTGCCTCACATCCTTCAGCAGTTCTACACAGATCAGTCTCTTTGGAAAAACAATGTGAAAACAGCTGTCAGGCTGCCGCCATTTATCATGAGTGGCCATGAAACAGAGCAGTCTGGAAACAGGACAGCAAGCTTATGGTCAGTCTGGCAGTACATCTTTTCTCTGTGGGCTCAGTGGAAGGCGCCTTGTGTTATTTTCTGTTTTACAGGAGCAGTACAGGAAAACAAGGGGATAAGAGGGCCCTCTTTATGCTCTCTGTCTTCTTGGAACTGCTTATGCACGCAGATGATTCGAATGCAGCCAACAAAACTCAGTTTGGAGCAAAAGGTTGATAGCATTGTGCCATTAGTGTTCCAGTCACAAAGCAATAGTCTGAGTTTTATTTTTATTTTTTTAACACTTTTAAAAGATACCAATATCAACTGTGCTCTGCTTTTTCTCTGTCACACATGCAGAAAGACATTTACCATCTGATGAAGAGAAATATTTCTTTTCCACTGGATTGGATTGTTTCCTATACTCCCAGAGGAAGCTTTCTCCATGTAGAGAAATCATAATTCTCAGCAGAGGATCTGCTTGGAAAAGGAAGGGGAGCAGGGTCAGAACAAGTAACAGGAGGCAGCAAAGTTGCAGAGACAGTTGTGTTACAGAACTGGGACTGGATTCAGAGGAAGGAGAAGACAGCTGGTAGAAGGTTTCCCAGCAGGAAAAACACACAATGAGAAGCTACTTGCATAGCCCACCCTTGCTGACACAGACTGAATAACAACAGCTGTTAAGACAGAAACCTGAGTGTGAGAATGTGTGTAAATCAACAACCAAAATGCTCAAGAGCACCTTTGCCCCCAGACTAATTAATTTAAGGAGGATAAAACAGTAATTTCAGAATTGCAAAACTTGGAAGCAAAGATGGAGTCAAGTAGGAAAGTCTTTTGGCTTTAAACTAAGAGGGGAATTTTAATTAGATGTTAGGAAGAATTACTTTACTTGGAGAATTGTGAAGTCCTGGCACAGCTGCCCAGAGAAGCTACCCATCCCTGCAGGTGCTCAAGGCCAGGTTGGATGGGGCCCTGGGCAGCTGAGCTGCTTTGGGGCACCCCTGCCCATGGCAGGGGTAGGGGTGGGTAGGCTTTGAGGTCCCTTCCAACCCAAGACAAAGTAATAGAGAAGCATGATTTTTTTTTGGCATCACAGAGAGATCTTAGTGAAAATGGCAGTAAGTCTGCTTTGCCACTGCTGAATATCTCCCCACTGGCACCTCCATCCCTGTCAAAACCAAATCTGCTTGTTGGACACCATGAGACCCCTGCAGTCAAGTATAGGACTGTCTCTACAGGGTGAGTAGATAGACTTGCACCTCAGCTGTATGCAGGCAGCCTCAGGAAAGGCTTTCTCACTGACATGGGGATTAGCAGCCTGTAGGAAACGGCATGAGCACAAATCTATAGCATCCTCATTTATAGCAGAAGGCAAGCACATGCAGCACCGGCACCTGCAGCAGGGGTGGGTGCTTGCGTTTCCAGAGGGAATGGGGGTTGTGCACTTCTGCAGCTTTCAGGGACTACCTCAGTGTTTAGATACATTTAGGTGTTTATTAACATTACATAAATGTCTAGAACTGTATTGTGAATGTAGAGTCCCCTGATCTGTCATTTAAATAAAAAAAAAAACCAAAAACCAAAAACAAAAACAAAACAAAACAACAACAAAAACACAAAAGCTAATGCATTGCTTTGTTAATAATTTGATTCACATTACAAGAATTCAGAAGTTTTTCCTTGAGACAGAGGTCAGTACTGGGAGTTCTTGTGAAGGAGCAGGAAGATCAATTAGATAAGGAGCACTGAATAGAGAACAAGGACTGATATTTTGCAAGAAAACTGGAAATTGAAGAAAGAAAGGACAAGACAGAGTGGAGACAGGAAGCAGCTGAGAGGGTGATGCTTGGGGTGATCTAAGTGGCTGTACAAACTTTCTTCGATAATTCTTGAAATAAAATCTAAGATTCCCAGAAATACTAGCAGCTGTCATAAAAAGACATATATCTTGATTCATTTCACTGTTGGTCCAGGATAAAGGGAACACCCTGCTGCTGCTGTCATCAATTTAGTTAATCCAAGCAGCAGAGAAACATGGTCTAGTTCTTAAGGTCCCATTTCTGTTAATTGCTTTAATGAACCAAGTAGGTGTCAAGATAATGCCATGGATTTGGTTTTGCTTCATTTCTTTTCATTGAAGAATAAGATCACAGCTGTGAAGTTAAGCTATCAAAAATTAGAAATTGACAGAATCAAGGTAACCAGTGTGACCTTAATTTGGCCACCTTTTCCATATGAGTTGTAGTCTTTAATTACAGAATCTCACACTGAGCTCTCTCAAGAGGACTGCTACCTAACACAGTGCATCAAAACGACTTAATTAGCAGCTGTTCGATATTTTTTTCAGCCTCATTGTTCAATATGTTGCCCTGGGCCATATTTAAAAAACAGCCTTCAAGCCTTGCTCTGAAAACAAAATTATTAATTTCCTCCTGGACTTTTCTATGATGCTCATCACCATGAAACCTGAGTGCTTTGCAGACAATTCATTCATCACTGCAAAACTCATGAAATTTGAGGGCATTATCTGCATTTAGCAGGTTAGGAGCTGAGACACAGAGACTAAAATAAAGAATGTTGAATGTCCAAAATGAAATCCCTCAAACTGTCAAAAAGGATATATTGGGATTACACAAGACCTTGCATATATAAAGACCAATTCCCATACATTTTGCTAGCAGCTGAGACCGTGCTATGCTTTGCAAAGATCTAGAGGTACAGATCAGGCAAGCAAAGATGAAGAGCGTATCTGAGTTTCAAATCATTGCAATCAGAACTCATTTTTCCAGGAAAAAATAAGTCACATCTTCTGTTCCTGCAGTTCCCTGCCTGAGCCACTATCCAGCTGTCACCTTCTGAAATGAACAAGGCAGAATTTTTATAGAAAAATATCCCATTCCTCCATTTCATTATCAAGGCATCTGTGTATTAGCTGAAGCCAAACTGCCAAAGAGGAAATATTAAGTTATCTGTAGCTAACAGTTTTATTACAATATTCAAGAGACAGGATGTCAGAGATGCATGGGTGGGATGTAATAAAAATGGAGTTGGTCTGCCATTTCCAAACTTCAGTCCTTTTAATTGTGTTTCTTTACATAAATTAATGTGCAACTTGTGCGTGACAACTTATGCGTGTGACATAAAAAATGTTTTGAACTACTACCACTGATGAATGTGGAATGTGAATAGGAAAAAAAAAGACGCTACCAACTGCTTACTTTCTGGAGAAAGAGAAAAGCTTTTGAGCATTTTGTATTTGATAAGCAGTAATATGCAAAGCTGAAGATCCATTTGCCATTGCTTTCAGGCATAATTAATCTTGAGCAGCCCAGACAGCCAGCTCTTCTGGATTACAGAACTGTCAGAAAAATATAAAAGCTCTGCAGATTCCTTGCTAGAGCTCTCTGTGCTATTTGAACTGTGTACTCCCGAGATCCTCAGCAAACTTTCTAGCCTGACATTTGATTGTGTTAGCCCCCATATCTGTGCCAGGAAAAAATAAACTTTGTGTTTCCAGATAAACAATATGAACCTGTTCAGTTTTAGTATATCTGCTCAAATAATGGCAAAAAATAACAATAAAGAAAAAGAACTATCTCACTGTTCTAATATACTCCAGACCTCCTAAGATCATTAAAGGTGTTGTTTGCAGTTCTGTCTTTTCCCACTGTTGCTAGTAATGTTGACAGTCTTCACTCTTCCTCTGACATAAGCTTGGCAAAGTATGTACTGATGGTGCTACCTTGTTTTTTATTTTGTTTTTCTTTGTGTGGGCTTTAGGGTGTTTTTTTTGTTTGTTTTGTTTTTTGACCCAATGATCTACCTTGGCTGATAAATTTTTTAACAGTATATTTAATAAGTATAATAAATTTAATACCAGCTTGCTAAAATAACCTGTAAAGTGATTGGTGACAGCTATGAAGACACACAGTTCTTAGCTTTTCAGGTAAATATGTAGAACTCAGGGAGCAAGAGTAGCGGAACATGGAACCTCTACCCCTCTTCTCTAGCACAAATACGAATTTCTCTAGCACAAATAGGCACTTCCTCATAAACTCGGCGTTAGCAGGGGAAGTGGACTCCTGAGGTCCCTTCTATCTCTGTGATTCTGTGTGATAAGGATCTTTAAGAATGAGGCTCCAGCAAGTGCACAGCCTAGTTCTTCTCTGAAAGAAGGAAAGATGTCTCCTTACAATGTTTTCCCAGAGGGAAAAACTGGCCCCAAGTAGGAAACACACTGCGTCCCCACAGCAGTGCCAAAGTTACTACCTAGGAAGACTATTGCTCTTTCTAAGGACAGAAGTTGCACAGACTTGGCATAATCCATACATACTGAACAATATCAACTGATATAACATTGGAATGGCTGAAATGTTCATTCTCAAATAAAAGAATGACACCTACAAAGAGGCACCAGAATAGTTTAATTTTCAAAGCTACATACTGCGTGTTGCACCTAAGTGTGGTCAACTGTTGACCTCTGGAAAAGATCTGCAAAGGCACTGCAGACAGTCCCTGCAGAATTTCATTGCTTCATTTAATTGCCTCATATAATGCCAAGCCTATCTCAGATTTCAGAACTCCAGGTTTCTCTGATATGTTACCTCCACTGAACTAATATGGAAAGATCCAGCAAAATTTTAAGTGAGGGCTTTCAAATTATGGTCCTTGTTTTGGATTTCCATCAGAATTGAAGTATCTTCTGAACAAAAGTTAATAATGTTCTTTTGCTCACTTCCCGAGAATGAATAATTCATTTCAAAACCATGTTATGGGTATGTAAAATTAGGATTATTAAAAAACAGTACTATTTCGTTGTTTTCTTTTTCCTTAGTTAGAATTCTTATGCTTTTTTTTTTTTTTTTTTTTTTTTTTTTTTTTTTTTATGAGTTGTTATTCCTTTGTCTTTTCTCCTTACTGTCACAACAACTCAGGCAATTTAATTGTCTTGGGCATTCAATGCAGCTGCTTAAAGTATCTACTGGCAAGAATTAATTTCTAAGAAAATGTATGATGCCTTTTTGTCATTTGTTCAATTAATTATTCACCATCGTTACTAAATAAAAAGCACCTGTGGTGTTTTTGCTTGGCTTTCATTCCATTTTGAATTAATGCATATGTGTCTCAGTTCATTAAAAGAAAGGCAATCCACTAGGAAAGATATTAGCCTGGTACACAAGAAATGGGAGCATAATTCTGGCACAAGTCTCTTTTGTATTCCTGGACTGGTCATTTATCATTTAATCTGGTAGTTCCAAGACAAGAATTAAAACACTTTCTGCCCAATGTCAGTTTCTTTGCTTCCTACAGGAATGCAAACCCTGACTGCTGTGCATAGATGTACAGGGAATGGCATCACAGGGCCTCGGTGTCACTATAATAAATTTAAAAAATACTTGCCCTCATATGATGCCATGCACAGCTCTGGCACTACATACTGGTGTTATTAACTCCACTGAGATTCTGTTCTGCAGCCTCTCAGTAGGAGCAGTCTCCATGCATATTATTTATGCTATTTTTCAGTGGCCAGCGTTGGGACTCGTGAATGTGTCAGCTAGGTGTAACAGTTTACACAGGAGTGTTAGCAAGGGAACATATGAAATTCATGAATAGTAGGGATCACAGTTTGACAAGAGTAGATAAATGGTGGAGAATTTTTTTCTTAGACTGTATTCATTTGGGTATATCATACTTGAAGCCTGATTTTCAGAACTTATAAGTATCATCCATTTCAACTGGAGGCAAGGCAGCTCTCTATCTGCTGAGTACAGGATGTTTTATTAAGCCTTTCTTATAGCTTATTCTTTCTATGTGTGTTGGTTAGCCCTGTTAGACATGGGTAGATGGGAGGTTTTCCAGCAATGTGCTATGGCCATATGATTGTTTTTGATTAGGCACCTAAGAACTGAATTCAGTAGCAAAAACCCATAAACAAAGGTGAATGCTCACTTAGCTTCTTTTATAAAGAGGCAGAAGAATTTACTAAAAATCTGAATATACCTTTTGTGAAGTATATTCTCAAAAACGTGTAAGTTATCAAAAAGCTTGAATTTATTTTTGGTAGCTATTTCACAAGTTCACAGAATCATGGAATGATTTGGGTTGGGAGGGACCTTTAAGATGATCTATTTCCAGCCCTCTGCTATAGGAAGGGACAGCTGAGGAACTAAAGCTAAAACTCAGTCTTTCAGAAGGACCCAGGAGTCCCAATCTCTAAAGCATAATTGAAAATATATCCTTATTATTACAAGTGGTTGCTACTTGCAGGGTGATTAATCTCATTTTTTAGCCAAAAATACCATGCACTTCAGCTACCTGAAAGTTATCCAGTGGTTGTTACTAGGCCCTTTCTACTGATCAACAAAACATATGACTAAGCCTTCAAAATATTGCCGATTATACTGGTCATGAATTCTGTTATATCTTGCTCCCAATATTTAGTGAGTGACTTCTACCTACGCTTTTCCACCTTCACTTAAAAGCTAAGACCACAGCAAGATAACAGTAACTATGAGGTTGATCACAGAATTACAGAACTCCCACATATGAAGAAATGTGAAGAGGGAGGGAAAAAAGAGAGAGAGAGAGAGAGAGGGAGATAGAGAGAGAGAGATTTCCTGATCATATATGTCCAGAACCTTCTGAAACTAATTCTAGCAGTAACGCTTGGTGTGGTGGGTTAGTCTTGACTAACCGTGGCTGCTCACCCGTCTGCTTGCTTGCTCCTCTCTCTAGTGGGATTAGGAGAAAATAGATGGAAGGTGAGAAGATGCTCAGCCACTACCTGGAAGGCAGAGTCTCAGCAGGTGCAACACTTGCCTGGGACAACAAATCCTACTCTGACTGCCCCAATTCTTCACCCTTCTCTTAAGCTTTCATGGCAGAGCACAATGTCATATCGTGTGGGATATCCTTTTGTGCAGTTCAAGTCAGCTGTCGCAGCTATGACCCATCCCACTCCCCTGTTCAACACCATTCATCCCTATACTCTCTAATATTGTGTGGGAAGAAAAGGGTAGAGTAGGAAATATGGAAACCCGTAATGCTTTGCAAGCAAGCACTGTTCAGCAACAGCCTAGGATTTATTTGCATTACCAACACTTCTTTTTTGGCCGCAAGTCCAAAGGACAGCACCATATGGGCTATGAAAGAAACTGACTCCATCCCAGCCAGACCTAGCACACTTACAAAAGGCCTATTTTTATTTACTTATTTATTTATTCTGGCTTAGATGTTATTCATTACATTTAATGCAAAATATTCTGATTTCCACAAAAAGTAATGATATCAAGAAAGCTAAAAACTGGCGGAATGAAAAGAACCTTCATTTGAAAGGGGCAGCAAATAAGTTACTATGAAGTGTAGTAAGAAAATGGTGAATTTTTACACCAGAAGATTGTGTGCGTCTCTCTATTAGTAGATACTGAAATGGAAGGGTTATTTTAAATTGCTGCTAGTCTGTATCCTGAAGCCTTGATGATGAGAAGGTATGGGATAAGCTATTCTGACGATAAGAAAATTAAAATCTCTAAAGAAAATCAGTAGAGGATCTTTTATATCACACGACAAAGAGAGACTTCTGTAGGTCTTCGCAAATGCAGAGGAAAGCAGTAAGTAATCATTTCTATACCCTCTGTCTAGATTGCTAGTGCAGTGACCATTTTAACGAGCATGTAAAACTCAGATTTTTATTTTGGATCGTATTTTGTGAAACCACAGCACAGAGCTCTCTAAGGCTGAGTTTCATATCACTGCAATGAAAACCTCACAAAAAAAGTTTATTGTTACAGGCTTTATACCCTGTCCTTCCAAATTCAACGCAATCTGTTCCACAGTTGATTGTCCTGTAGCAAACAGCTAACTGGCATCTATCTTTGTCCATTTATTGACATATACTAAATGAATTCTAGGACATCAAGTGCTAACAACCAACCTGCAAAGACACAGAGAAGCTAAGACCCAACAAAACTGAAGGAAAATCCAGAATAGAGCATGGACATGCTCTTGGAGTACTCTTGGAGGAAGCAACTATCAAACCTTTAAAATATTCCATTCTGTAATTAACTAGGATTTTTGGCCACCTACTTGTTTGGTCACTCATTGGCGGAAAGCATTATCATTCAAATTCCTGCACCATTTTCCTGCCATTTATTTTGGTAAGGTGCTGATCTCAGGCAATGAAATGGTTATATTTCATATTTCTGACTGATTTTGTGTTTAGGAATGACACCTGGTTTAGGATTCTCATGATGTTGAAAGTGTTGCAGTGTGGCATCTGAAAGATTACTTTAACCCAGAGACACTTATCTGTGCCAGTAGAACAAAGCAACCTGGACTGCATGTTATTCTTGTCTCAAATGTATGAGCAGATGATGAGACCACAACCTCTACTGTCTCAGCATTCATCTATAGGTGCCTTTCCCTTCATCAAAGTCTATTCCAGTGCTATTCCAGGCACCTCTGTACAGCATGAAAAGATTCAAGCCCACGATCACATGGGGAGATATATCTTCCTGTCCTGGAAACCTCCTGCAGACCCATTTGAGAAGTCTGGCTTTTCTTATTCAGTAAAACTATGTTTTGCATTGTGGTGACAAATCAGTGGCTGCCCAGACTGAGGAAGGCTGCTTGTTAGTGGATACATCTGTATATCACTAAGGGAGAAGCCAGAAGAGGTAATATCCAGCCTGATACTTCTCTGTAACATCAGTGGGTGGTGGGCAAGGGCACAAGGCCAAGGGTGGAAACTGAAAACAGAGAGAGTTCTGGCTCACAGGCAGGCATGCTACAAATGGAGCTGGAATGGCAACTGAGTGGTTTTGTATCACTGAAAAGAGCTGGCAAGGCAGCATTTAAAGTTTATTACATAACTGGCTTTGGGGGGGGAAAAAAGCACTTAATGAGGAATATTACAAGTAGGGCAAGGGATCCGGGACAGTATTATTTTTATGCACACTCTGAGTTAGTTAGTAAACTGGCACAACAAGGGAACAGCAGAGAAAAAAAGCTATAAAGAGAACATTATCTTTAATATACATATCTGCCAATCAAGCATTATACCGGTAGTTGTGAGAGATGACCTGATTGCTTGGCCATTAGCACAGCAGACTGCCTTGTGGGGAATATGATTCCAAGTCCAGTTGTCTGAATATAATAGAAACTTGGCAGGGGAGATCTAATATAATAACAACTTCAGCTATGTAAGGATAAACAAGGGAGAAAAGAACAACAAACTCCCAGTCCACCTGAAGAAACATGACACTTTTTATATGCTTAGAAGAACATAAACAGAAGAATGTATGAATTAGAATGGAAGTCTATTAATACAAAGGTGTAAAAATAAACATCAGAGGCACATTAGTGTCCACTAGTTTTACTATAGATCAAAGCACCTGGTAGCAGTAGCTGCTTTTTTCCCACTGCTTTTAGTGAACCCTTTGCACTGCTGCTCCATGACTGCAAAACTACTAAGTACATTGGAGCAGAGCTGAATGAGTCACTGAAAGTCAATCAAAATCAGGACCAAAATTACACCGCATACTTTACATGCAAAAGGTTTTGGATATCTTTCTGATTTTAACATACTGTACTATAAAGCCTTTCTTTTTCTATAGTGGAAGATAGAATTAAGACCTGTTGAGGAAAAATGTCCTACATAATAGAATAATGTTTGTATTGATTATATTTTCATTATCTTCAGTAGACTGTGGGTAGGGTGTCTAGCTACACTTTGTCCATCTTAAAAGAACAATTTCAACATGATTGCTTTTCCTAAGCGCTTGTCATTCATGCTTTTAATTTATATGTTTTGACTGTAAGAGACATTCCACAATCCACTTCTGATAAGAAACCAATATATTATACTGTTATTGGTGAAAATTAATAAATAACAATAAATAAGTAAATAAATAAAAACACAAACCTGATAAAAATTATTAAGTTCATGTAACAAACTCAATTATTTGATTTGCATTGAATTTATGGGCTAAATGGGCTAAATAATACTAAACTAAAGATATCTTCATGTCCAAAGAAATGTGAACAGTCTAACAGAGAAGATTTTTGCACAGGAAAAAAAAAAAAAAAAGCGAAAATAATTACATTTAAAATGTCTCTCCTTTTCTTTCCCACTTAACTACCCTTGAATTTCAGCTGCTAGAAAATATATCATGTGGCAACCCATATCACTGGGATATTATCACACTGTTACAACTCATGACAGGTATAGAATTATTTTTATAGAGCAGTAGAAATTACATTCAATTCAGAGACTTGATTTCTTTCATATAATGGGACAATTACACAAAATTGAGCAAACTCTTGCTGCTGCCTCCATTTCAATCTCCAGGGTGTTAACCCTATGCTTATATATGAACCTGGTGAATTTTCATGATAAAGTTTTGAAGCAACTCTGAGTGAACTGGAGTGAGAAACAACACTGAGCTTCTAGACAAATTTTAGAAGGTCAAATATAAATATTTTAAAGCTATTTCAGTTTCCAAGCCTCAAACAGAAAAACAAAACAACAACAAAACAAACAAAACAATGAAAAAACAATCCATTAAACTGCTAAGACATATAGGCAGTTGGAATTTAACTCTTAGCACAGCTGTTGAGAACTGAGATTTTAAGAAGACATAGCAGCAGTTCAACCTTTATGAGCAAAGGCAGTAATACTCCCTAGATAAATCTGCTGACAGATTTGCTGGGACAGTTATGATTAGCTATGTATCACCTATCATTCAAGCTGACAGAAGCTTTTTATTCAGTGTTAGGGAGGCTGTTTCTGTTACAGATATCTAGGTTCATCCTGGAGGCTAGAAGGAGCTCCCTAAATCTGCACCAGTTGCTCTGCAAAGCATCACCCCTGTCTCCTTCAGCAGAATATTGCTGTTAAACGCAGAGTTTAACAAGGGCATAATAAATGTTTCTAGAATTTAATATGCAAAATAAGCACTGTAGGACATACACAGTATTTACAAGCATGAATTGTATGTGGTTTTTTTTTGTTTTTTTTTTGTTTTTTTTTTTAATCCCATCAGTACAGTTTAGAAATGGGACCTCTGAGGATGCCAAAAATGCATAAAAGAGATGGATAGTAGTGCAAGGAACAGTTCCAGGAATTCAGTGTTAACAGTGGTGCTACAGTTCATGCTGTGACTTTGGTGCTAGCTTGAGTTGTTACAGCAAACTAGACACATATCCTTCCCTGGTTGGCTTTTTATCATAAGACTTGGTCGCAACCGACCTCCTATAGGAGCCTCGCTGCTCCTGTGATTACCATCGATAAGACTGCATGTTCATCATGTCATATTCTCATTTTAACTCACACGTATGTATGAATACATCAAGGTTGAAAGTCACTGTGATCTTGTTTTTGGAGGACGAGTAACAGGAAACAATAGTAAATGCAATGGTAAACAACTGGGAAAAAATAATGAGAAGATTGAGAAAAACAGAGAGAAAATTTTGTCTGCATCAGACTCAGGAGTCAGCAACTAAGTATGGAATCTTCAATAAAGCCAGGCTCTTCCTGGGTTGCACACAAGTGCAGAGAAGAAGGGACAGAAGGGCAGAGCCCAAAACAGTGACTTTCTTTTACTCACAGAACCAGAAGGAAATTCAGGGTGAGTCTGTGAAGGCATCTCACGGTCAGCCTTCAGCTTTTGAATGCTGCAGAACTCCCTTCTCCTCATGGGAAGGACACAGTTGAAAGCTGCAGTCTTTGACTGTGACTTGTCTCTCACTTGCAAGGGCACAGAAAGCTCTGACTTCTGATTGAGGCATAAGGAAAAACCACATAGGGTTAACAGTCAGATGGCAGTTTAAGAATGCAGCACTTCTGCCATAAATAAGTAGATAGATAGATAGATAGATAGATAGATAGATAGATAGATAGATAGATAGATAGATAGATAGATAGATAAATGAGGGTACATTTCTCAGGGGAGAAATGTAAGTATGATATTCACATGACCTTATCAGGGACATAATGTCACACACGATAAAAGGGAAATGCAACAAGTTTGCAGTACAACTTTTAATTATGACTCAGAGCTTCTTGCACGAGGCCTATCTGCTTTCCTCCTCCTCTCCGCCCTTAATAACGAGAAAAATACTATTATTCTGTTAGCTAATAGTTCTAATTATCACTCACAAGCTCTTATTCATTGCACTCTGTTGTTTTCAGGGGAACAAGAACAGCACACAAACTCTTTTCACTGAGCAGCAACTTCCAGGGGAGAAACATGAACATGGTTTAAGATACAACTAGAAAAAAAAACAAGAAAATCCATTGATCATGAAGCCCAACTCTCTGCTAAGGGACGCACATTCTCAGCAGCATGCTTTCTAGTCTCTCTTCCAGAATAATGTTAAAAATACCGGTGGTGAATCATCCTTCCAGGTCTCTCAGGAGACAATTTCTTAGCAGAATTCACTCTTTGTTTTGCTTTGGTTTGAAATTAGTTTATTCTTAGCACTGCTTTCTCTAACAACATTAAATACTTCTCCCTTTGTGTATGGTTTGCAATCTTTACACTTCTCTGACCCATCAAATCTCTCACACACAGCCTAAGACTCATAGCTGTTACCCCACCACACCCCTCTCACACTCCCATGCAGCCAAGGCCATTTTGAGGAGTCTCTAAGGATGCAGCATCAGGACGATACATGAATCTCAGGGCAGATGCCTCTGACCAGAGGGATCCAGTACAGGACAGTGTCTGAAGAAGGGCTGCAGTGAGCTGTGTGTCCTTCAGCTGCAGTGCCTGCCCAACTGCCCTGCAGCTGCTTCCCTCTCAGAAACAATGGCTCCTGCCTATCACTCCAGCCAATGTGACATCTTCATAATATACCTATATGAGACAATATAGTACCATTTCAGAAGTTAATCCTGAGCAAATTCAAGAGGTTTATCTGAACACCATTCCTCAATCTGCTTAGTCAACACATACCTAATTTAGTAGTTTTAATCCATCTACTCAATCCTCATAGACCTTGTGTAATTCATTTGTTGTTCTTTGCTAAATTCTCTCCAACCGATCAATATCTTTCTAGTTAACGTAGCACTGAATGCTGCTCAGTATTTCAGAAGCAGTCACGAGAAAAGTACTGCTATTGTTTATTGGACTTGTGCTTGGCTATTTTTGTGTACTACTCATCAAAAAGATCTTTTTTTATCAAAAAGATAAAAATAAATAAATAAATAACACAAAAAACTCAGAACTCTCTCTTGGCATTAAAGCATTCCACAGTGGAGTCAGCAAAAAGACAGCAACATTTCACTTCAGCCCATTGAATTATGTCCACGTCCAAAATTAACCGGTACCCTATGTTGT
This sequence comes from Coturnix japonica, assembly GCF_054131305.1. Taxonomy (NCBI): domain Eukaryota; kingdom Metazoa; phylum Chordata; class Aves; order Galliformes; family Phasianidae; genus Coturnix; species Coturnix japonica. The sequence continues at coordinate 104,124,319 of NC_140663.1, read as the reverse complement.
AGGCAGGTGGACTAAGTAACAAAAATAACTAGTGAGACTTTGTGATGAATGCTTAAAATAACTAGCAATATAAACAGGTTTTAAGTGTTAAGACTTCAAAACCTGTCAGATTTGGCAAAAAAAAAACAAAAACAAAACATTTTTTGAGAGGGCTTTCTCACTGTACTGGAAAGATAGATGAGCATAAATTATCTTCTGATCAACCACTGCCTTTTCCTATCTTTCCTTTTCCTGGGGGCTGGGCGGGATTCCTTTTACTTCTCTCCCTCCACTTCCTTCAAACAGGCTTTGCAGTGCTCCTATTACTTAGGATTTGGAAGATAAGAAATGCCAGGGCACAGAAGTTGAAGGACAATGCTTTTGCCCCCTTGTGTCAATTACATATGTTATTGTAAAAAGTAGCAAGTAGTTCTCTGAAAAGTAGCAGGGTGAGATGCAGGCAATCCAAGAGACCCCTGGAATGCATCAAGGATAACCTCCTGAATCAAATAAATGGCAGTACTGGACCTGTTGCTCACCAAAGCAAATGAATTGATTGATGACATCAGGACTGGAGGCTGCCTGGACTGTAGTGACCATGCCATGGTTAAGTTCTTGCTCCAGGCAGATATGAGACAAGCAAAGAGTAAAATTAGGATGCTAGATTTTAGGAAATCTAACTTCCAGCTCTTCAGGGAGTTAGTCAACAAAACAATCAGGGAAACTGTCCTTGTGGGTAAGGGTGCAGAGCAGTGCTGGCAGATCTCTAAGGAAGCTTTCCTCGGTGTGCAAGAGCTCTCAGTCCCCAGGTGTAGCAAGTCAGGAAAGGAAGGCAAGAGACTGGCATGGCTGAACTGAGACCTGCCGGTAACACTGAAGCGCAAGAAAGAAATGCAGTGGAAACAGGGGTGGGTGCTGTGGGAAGAGTATAAGGAAGCTGCCAGGCTGTGTAGGGATGGGTCAGGAAAGCCAAGGCCCAGCTTGAACTAAATTTGGCAAGGGGTGCCAAGAAGAACAAGAAAAGCTTCTCCAGGTACCTCAACCAGAAAAGGAAAGTCCAGGAGGGTGTATTCCCTCCTAGTGAGTGACACAGGCAGGCTGGTAGCAACAGACAAGGAGAAGTCTGAGGTTCTTAACAATTATTTTTGTCTCGGTCTTCTCTGATAACTGCTTGTCACACAGACCTAAAATGTTTGGTTTGGTAAGAGGGAATTAGGGAAGCAATATCCCTCCCACTGTAAGCAAAAGTGAGGCTCATGACCACCTGAGGAACCCAAACATCCACATGTCTATGGGTCCCAATGAGATGCATCTTAGACTCCTGATGGAGTTGTCTGTTGTAGTCACCAAGCCACTCTCAGTGATACTTAAAAAGTCATGGCAATCAAATGAAATCTCTGGTGACTGGAAAAAAAGGCAATGTTACACCCATTTTTTGAAGAAAGGTAAGAAGGATGACCCTGGGAGATACCAACTTGTCAGTCTCCCTTCTTTGCCAAGAAAGACCATAGAGCAGATCCTCCTGGAAGCTGTGCAAGGGCAGAGATAATATGGGAGAAACAGCACGGTTTCACCAAGGGCAAATCCTGCTTGACTTTTCATTTTGTCAAGTGAAATCTTCACCTAAATCCTGCTTCCTGACATCAGGGTTATCAAAACAGAAGGCAGGGACTAGTCAACTGAATTAAAGATGTCTTAATCAGTCTTTATAGGAAAATTATTCTTATAATCTACCCTTCCTCCAAAAAACCTTCCCCACCTCCAATATTGTTTTATTTGATTAGAATATCATGCATCTGTACCTTTGTATATACTAAACTGGAGAGGAAATATTTAGAAGACAAACTGCTTGCAAATGAAAAATGGCACTGAAGAGTGCATGTAAAACCAAAGGGAATTCAAATTTGCTGCTTAGGAGGCTTGGAGGTCATAACAGTGAGACACAGAGCTTGAAGGCTTGAAGGGAAATACCACACAGCTGGAGCAAGGTGTGCAGATCCTGCTCTTTCTGCCTCTCCAGGGACTCCTGGGAGAAAGCCCATCACTGAAGAGCAGATACAGCTTCATGGTTCTCCAGAGAGTGCATATGATAAACTACAGTCACCTTGCCATCAAGTTTATGTCTTTCTCTTACTTTCCAGGAGCAATATCAGTACCCTGTGGAGTCAATGACTCCTTCACCCTCAATGTGATAAAGTGACAAAAAGTTCCATGGTGTTAAGGTTTAGCAAGGTGCTCAGGAGAATCACAAGCCTCCAAGGACATATGAAGCAGTTATTAAATACTGGAAGTAGTATATGCATAATAATTGTAGCAACATATAGAATCTGAAATATTTTTGTTTATTGCTTCTGATTATAAAAATCTGTGACAGAACAGTGCCAAAGTATTTAAGTTATGAGCATTAAGAACTGTGGATGGTTAATGGAAAATAGGTAGATGCTCTACATTGTATGAGAGGTCTTTAAAAATATAACAAATAACAAAAGAATCATAAATTAAAAATCATAGCATTGTCAAGATATAAAGAGAATCTGACACAACACTGTTCCTAACTGGGAGCTGGACCAAAACTGGCTCATTAGAAATTAAAGAGCCTCTAAACTTGTTTACCTCATTTTGAGTTCAGCTAAAACCAGAGGTGCAATTTTCCAATTGATTTTATTTTTCATGTCAGAGCAGTAGGCAGAATCATGTTGATGTAACACTAGGTTGAGAGAAGAATTAGAACATACGAACAGAAGATACACTCAAATAATTTCACACAGGGACAGAATTGAAAGCACTTACGGACAGGCATCTGCAATGTCGTTTTAAAGGAAAAAAAAGTGGTTCTTAATAGGAAATCATTCAAAGTCTCACAGAAACACTGGCATGAATAACATTATGACATGTTTTGACAGTTCTTATAAAAATCAATGTGAAATGCTAGATGTAGGATCCTTTCTTCCACCTCTGAGATAACACTAGGCTGAGAATAGACTGGTAAGTGGAGTAAAATTTCACTGGTAGACCTGGGCACAAAAAAGAATGTGATTAAGAATACATTAACATTTGTGAAACCAATATATTGAATTTAGTAGGCACGACAACTTGACATACTAAACCTCAGCCAAAATTAAAACACAGCAGAAATTAGAGCACACTAATTTGGGAAAATAAACATTCCAACTGATCTAAAAATGATCCCCAAAAAAGAAAATCATGGTTATTTCTTTCTTAGGTAAATAGCTCAATTTCAGTGTTCACTGTGGATCCCAGAAGTGATGTTTCTAAAATAAAGGTGCTTTTCAAAGATGTCACCTTAAAATCAGGGAATACCAAATATGGACACAAATATAAACAATTATATTATTTCTACTCTTAGAACTCTTACAAACAGCTGAAACCATTCTTTGTACTGTGACTGAAGTTTCTTTTCACAAAATAAGTACCGACAGCTAAACATTTCAAATCTGTAGCCTTAATTTTCATAATTAGAAATGTAAAGGCAACTACATTTAGGTCCAATCCTTTTCTAAAGAACACTTCTGAAAGCCCCAGGTGATACCAGCCACAAGTCTCACACCATTCATGAAGATGTCAAATCTAGTCAGACTTTTGATTTTGGAGAAGCAGTGAGCCAGTCTCAGCAACACAGCATGGTCACTTCCTCAGCTGGAGAAGTTAAGGCATCTGAAGAAGGCTAAAAGTCTTTGCCAGAAATATTTTCTTTATATTTCTTTCAGTCTTGTCCCTGACATAATGTTACTGTACTGATATGATCAACTCCCAGGCACTATGAAAAGTAAGGTGTATCTCCCATTCATTCTCACAAAGCCACATTTCTACTTACTTTGATATTGGAAATACCATTTCAAGTACAGATTATGAAATAAACTGCCTTAAGCAGAGGGAAATCTGGCTATTCAAAAACACTTCTTTTAACAACTGTATCTGCAACTACTTGATGTTACTCTCCTTGTTGAAGAATGAAGAGAGGTACTAACATATGTGAAAAAGTGGTATATATAAACAGATACATTTACACATGCATATGAAGATCCTTAGTTTGAGAAGGAGTAGCAAATTAACATGATGGAGCAAAGTTTAATTTAATAATTCAAATCAAATAGCACCAACTGTTGTCTTCATACAATGCCACCTCTGCCACCATTTCACATAAAGCAGCCACTTTTTTAATTAAAATCTTTCACATAAAATAATTTGATCATTTTGTAGAATAAGTTCTGATATATCTGTTTGAGGCCCTGATTTTGCTCTAAACTTCTCCAAAATTTTTGAAACTGAGGTTAATAAAATAGATTTACATTAGATTTTGCACTATCTAGACATTTTTTCTTCCATTACTATCTACTAGTATTTATTCCACAGGAGTTATAATACTGTAAGGGCAAAGCCTCTGTTATATGAAGGTATACACACCTGCACTTAACATAATTTTCACACAGACTGTCTTTTGGAGGGCTGTTTTCCAACAGAAACTTTTATAATCATGAACCATATCCATATTTTAGATTATGAAAACTCCTCCCTTTTGCAAGATTTACAACAGCATCCCACATAAATAACTGAAACTAAAGTAGCAGATAAATTGAGGATGAATTTTGTGATACATTATCCTGATTTTTTAAATTGTATTTGCTCATTTATAAGCTTTAGTAGTAAATCTCCCAATTATTACAATAAATTAGAGAATTTCTGTTAATTAGTGGCCACCAGATGTCTCCCAGACTGTTCTGTCTATACAATAGAAAAACACTAAGAATCACAAGGAAAAAAAATCAATGGAAACAAATGAATAAGACCTAAAGAGTTCAGCCAATGCATCTACTTGGTTCATGCCCAGATCAACAGTATGTTCTTTAAAAATCAACCACAAATTACTGTGATTTATACTGATCCTTGAACAAAATTTATTAAAAAACAACAACAACAGTTGCACATAATTACATTCTGTCTACTCTGCAGATCTATTTGGAAGACAACATCCGCTGAAATATTCACTTTTTTGCACTATTCGTTTTTTTGGTCTTAGAAAAAATGTTACATCCAGGATTATTTTCTATGTTGTTTCAGTCTGCATCTCAGTAGTTAACTGCAATCCAATTTTTTCTGCCTTCTCAACAATTTCTTCTTTCATCATTATAAGAGGAAGAGAGAATAGGCTAGAGCCTTAGTCTCATTCCCCATTCAACATACAAACTGGTAAAAGGACGAAGAACATTCTACATGCTTTTTTTGCAGAGGTCCCTGTTTTCCACTACAGCTATATCAACCCAAATGTGTTTTTCCACTCACTAGGAATATTTATGTAGAATGAGAGTTGACAAGGATGATCACGCACAAGGGAGAGCCATATCTGCTAAAGACTGATCTTCCGCTTGCAGTAAGCACACATTTGGTGCTCTCCTAGAGACATTTTTCCTCATTTTAGTTTCATCTAAATAAACATAATGTGAGTGCTCTGAAACTACTCAACAGTGCAAATCCTATAATGGTAAATTGGGACAATAAAGGTATTAACTTCAGAAAGCTGTTGTATAAGATTAAAATAGTCATCTAGTTCCACACTTCCCTGTAGAAATCCTAGAAATCTACTTTTATGCCAGAATAGTAGCTTGTTTCTCACTCGTTGTAGAAAAATTTCTTCAAAAGAGCGATAAGGCAGTGGCACAGGCTGCCCAAGGAGATGGTGGAGTCACCATCCCTGGAGGCATTCAAGAACCATGTGGATGTGGCACTGAGGGACATGGGCAGTGGGCATGGTGGGGGTGGGTTGGTAGTTAGACTGGATGATCCTTGTGGTCTTTTTCAACTTTAATGATTCCATGACTTCTGTATGTAGTTAGTGACTGTCTTATAAGTTGCCAGTGCTATCAGATTTAGCACATTAAACTTATTTGAGATGGAAATTACAGTCTATCTAGAGTCTGTACAGACCCAACCACTGTTAAAAACACAAAGGAAAGTTCATAGTTTTGCCAGCATAGTCTGACAGTTTGTTCTCAGCAATACACACCATCAATCACAGCAGCTTGATAAGGTGAGCTGACCCCTTCAGTTAGAATGCCAAAGAAGTGATTACTGACTTTTGTTCGAAAGGAAAGGAGCTTCAGTATGAATGCATAATGTATTCTGACTCAAATGTCTGGGATGAATATCATCAGAGTCGTATTTCTGAAGGAATTTTCTCCTACAGCTCCCTTCATAAACAGTGTTGGCTGCTTTGAGATCAGAGAATTCCCCCTCAGGCCAAATCTTCATATATCTTTGTATGCTTTCTACTGCATCACTTATTTATCAAGATTAATCTTATCTACAGGTGTCAGATATTCCTTCAGTTGCAGGAAAAAACATGAGTTGTTTTATTCTTTAAGCAACTGAGGCCATCTGAAGTAAAAAGTCTAAAAGCAATAGCAACATTGTTCATTGTGGCTATACCTGGTGCTATCAGCAGCATTTTTAACTCTTAGCATGCGGACAAACTGAAACCAAAGTTAACCTTTCCTTGTATGCTTCAACAGCTTGTTCCAAGTCTGTTCTGCTCCTTTACACTTAATGGATTCATTAATGTCTCCTGAATTTTGCTTCAGATACGGGCAGCAGCTTAAGCAGATACCACTGAACTTGTCTACTTATTAACAGTGGGGAAAAAAATAAATAAATAAATGAGTGCTGTGGTAACCATATATAGTTAGAAAAGTGTTCAAATCCAAATAATAGGAAGGAATAAGAAAGGTCTCTACTGTACTGTAAACAATATGTATTTGATTTAATGTGAATTAAAGATACTTACATACAGAGACAACTTGGTATTAAACCATAATCAATCATTTATGTAATTTAATATAAGACTGCATGGAAGCAGAAAATTGAATATATATATATTTTTCTACTTAAAAGGGCATACTTCTATATTTAAAGCAAATAACATGAATTTATCAAAGATAGCATACAGAAGAATATATCTAACTGCATGAAAGAGTAATTTTTCCTAAAGTAAGAAAATATGGAGTCATGCAGTATGTCTGCCTAATATATGGACTTCTAATAATATACTGAAGCTAGAATAAAGCCAAGAGTTCGTGGCATAATAATACCTACTGCCTGGCAGGCTTGCATGAGGGTAAAATGTAATGCATAATATCCATATTGATCTTGCTGTGCACTACTGGAGCAGGGACACCCAGAGCTGTATTCCTACTCTCTTTTTAAATTACTTTCAGATTCCAAAGACTTAGTTGTTTGTTGTTTTTTTTTAAATAAATAAATAAATAAATAAAGATTAAAAAAAAAACACTAACCAGTAATACATCAAGAGTAGTTTGTTTTGAATGTAAGAGAATCTATAACTAATACAGAATGCAGAAAATAATTTGCAGCTGCAGTTAGCAATACAAAGCATACTTTAAATAAACCTCTCCTGCAGATAGCCTACTGTACCACATTTAGTATAGAATCTGAACAAAGTGAGAAGTTGTAAAGAATATAGGTTAAATTCATGCCATTTCCCACTCATGTTATATCTCTGTCATGAAGATGGATTGATTGGAGAAAGGCATAGGTTATACTTTTCATTTTTTCTCAGTTAGCTCAGGGGAGCTGATTGTTTTCTAACTCAGAGCTTTCTCAGGAGTGCACTGTTCTCAAACAAGCAGGAGACAAACCTTGCCATTACATTTCAGCAGAAGTTACAGACAGAAAAACACCTCATATTACATTCTCACATGCTCAGTATTTCAGATTTCAAGCATCATGTTGCATTCTTGGAAACACGCGTATCCGGATGCAATGGTAACATACTTATGGACACACCAGTCTTGGAGATACTGATAGCCCATAGTTGCATACAGGAGCTGAGCTCACATTTTCTTCTCATTTCTTTTGCTGAAGTTTGATGTAATGTCTTAATACTAGTGTCAGTGCATGGAAAAAAAGTCACACCAGTTCAAGGTAGTGCATTGTACTGTTTGCTTTCATGTTTTATCTGTAATGGATTTGATTGTGCAGAACGGTAGAGTAGGAGGTAAGTTCTGAGTGCTGCTTCAGAGTAAAGCAACTGCCTAAGACACCAAATGTCTACAAAAAAGGCTTGTCATTTTGTTTGTTTGTTTTTTGTAGTCCATTACTGCACTATAAAATGCATTTTGTAATGAGTTTCAACTCTATATCACATACAAAACAGTACTTGAATGCCCGAATACAGTGATTGAGGCATTTTACTTTGAAACAATGTGTCATGAAACCTAATTAATTTGACCATTATATATGTACAGGCATAAAAAATGGAACAGGAAGTATAAAACATACAGAGATACTTAACTAGATCTCTTGCCTTCTGAATAATGCTGCCATACAGGTCAGTTTTAAGCAATATTCTTACTAAAATTAGTTCACTCTCCTATTCCTCACCTTCAGGCAGGTTCAGTCTGTTTGGTAGCCTCTTAGCTGTTTTTTTGAATCTCAAAACCAAGCCTTTCATTAGCTTCAAGATAATATCTGTGTTTTCACTTTACATACATAGGTCTTGCTGAAAGTAATGCCTCCTATTCATTTCATGGAAATTATAATAGATACAAAGAGCACAGCAATGCTATCTCATAAATTCTCAGCTACAAAAAACTGTTTTTCAATACAGTCACCACTATTTGCTATGCATTTTAGCCAGCAATGAACAAGAGCTTGCATGCCATGCTTGTAAAGATATGCACCAATAGAGGCAACTGACTGTCACTGTTGCCTCCTCTGAAATGCAGCACCCAATGCCTCACTGTGATCATATCCACTGATTGGTCTCCATTGACATTCAACAAATGATTATTCAATTTTTTTCTGCATGGATTATTTCAATAACTCACCTTTATTTCATTCGCACTTCCATGTCAGATGTCATTCTGCCATCTGTCCCACAGCAACAATATGGAATGGGATACTGGTGGGATAGCTCAACCTCTACTGCCATACCACTAACATCCACCTCTGTTGTTGTAGGCTAATATCACAAAATAGGAGGCATTATTTTTGGAACAGCCCTCATGTATTCTTCTATCTAAGCCAAGAGTCCTTTTCAAATTTCACATGTAGTACCTCTAAGATAGCACATTTGCTTATTGCTCAAGCTGAGATTCTCCATACTTCATATTTTAATTATGAAGGGAAAAAAAAAAGATATAAGATATTATAATTAGCCACCCAATAATTAATTAAGGGATAAACTAGCCTCAACCACTTTTTCCATTGCTCCTTCTGATACCTTGTTACCTATTTACCCTTCTCTGTCCCTTCAGTAATCGCTGTCACCACGACAGAAGGAAAAACAAGGCTGAGCTGCTTGCCTGTCCACATCTAGAAAAGCCTGACTGCAACTTCCAAACATATATCAGTCCCTCAGTCACAAACAATATTCCATTATATTATTCTACCAAATAAAGGAGAAAGGTATCAAAAGAGGCTCGTGCATATAAATAGATAAGAGTTTTTGTGTTAGCGTGGTACTTTGCCTCCTGCAATTGAATTTGTGCTTGTAGTCAATCTGCCACAGCAGAATGCCAAATATGCCCTCTGCTCTCACACTGTAAAGAGAACAACATAAAAGAGTAACTCCAATCACATCTGTAGGTGGTATGTTCAGATTCTTTTTCACCACTAAAATACAGAAAAACAGATCAAGGCAGGTGCAATAGCTGTTCCACACAATAAGAAATAGCAAAGTGGGCAGGGTTATATCGTCTGAGTTCTGTCTGAATCGTATAAGCTCTGTTCATAGAATTGGCTCAGGCTCAGCATCTCAGAGAACACAGTTTGGAAGCAACAGACTGGCCCCTTGCACCAGTTGCAAACAAAAGTTAGAGAAAAAATGGCCTTGAAATGCTGCACCTTGCCCGACTCTTTTATTGTCATTTTTATTATATTTTATTTCACAGCTTTAAGTCACACCAGTTTTAAGCACTGAAAGCTTACAAAAAAGTGTATTCCACTTTTTATATCTAAATAAGTAAATATGAATGTAGCCATCATACTCTGGTTAATACAATCCAAGTCCAAAGCATTGCATTTTTGGAAGAAAAGAAAAATATACAGGGATACTTGAGATTAGTAAGAAGCTGCAAGCACAACAGAAATTGGGAAGAAAAAAAAAAAAGAAAAAAAGAGGAAAAAAAAAAACAAAAAAACCATCATGCAAAAGCCATCAATAATAAAACTGCAAAGCCTCAGAAAGGAAAGATAACTTTACAGGATTGCATGCACTCAATATATCCTAGAGGTTTCCTGAAGGATCTGCGCTTTCCTCTTAGAATATAATCTCTCCTATTTGAGAGCTTGTAAGGATCTCCATCTGAAGGTACTTCCTCATTACTGAGGCTGCCTGAGCTGGTTTTTTGCTAGCTGGAACAGCAGAACCAGCAGGTGGACAATACTTATTAGCTGTCACTGAATATTTTCAAGAATTAGAGACCTGCTCCGGTGTTCTCATTATATTTCAACCAAAACAGGTAAAGCCACCGCTGCAGAGTTGGAGATGAGATATCACTCACTACAAATATGGTCTACAGCATTTGCCGTCTTTCTGAGAAGCTGTATAGTAAAAGAATACCACTAAGAACTTAGAAGGGACGTTTGTTTTGTAACATCTGAATTAGGCATGCTGAAGTAGACGCCATGTTTTCAGTTTTATGAACAATTTTTAGCAGCCGTTAAAGGTGGAATAAAGTATTGTTTGATTCACAGAAACTCAATGTCACTCTGAAGTTAAATGCTTAAGGCGAGTCATCTCTAAAAAAAAAAAAAACAAAAAAAAAAAACCAAAGTGCACTGTTAATAGAGTCTTCTATATCTTAGCTGTCAATAATTTCATTTTGTGCTTTCTGGCTAAACAGAACCTTATTCATATATTTCTTTAAGCCTTTTTTGATGTCTTACATAATGTGCTCCCAGAAGACCCTACAGGCAAACATTTCTGAGATTGCTATGTTCTGAGACACCAGTAATGTTAATTGTAGCCTGACATCAAGCTTATTTTATGGCTTCTAGATACACTATAAGTGGGTATGTGACATATTATGATTTCAGATGCCACAGAAGATGACAAGTGTAAGAATGCTGTCACCATAGTTGTGTTACTGTGAGCCCTCACTGTCAGCTGGCTCGGTAAGCCTTAAAGTCCACTACACAAATCTGTAGTCTGACGTTCAACCAGAACTGCAGCTTTGTCCCAAGTTCAAGATGTATAGCTCCTAGTGACAGCAGAAGTTATGATTACAAGTTCACCAGGAAAAGAGAATTAATATCGATCTTCTGTCCACGCAACCCAGCACATGGGACTGGTATGAACATGAAAGAATAATCTCACAGAGATGGCACTGAAATAAAGACAGTGATAATGATGCAAAGAAGATGTTTTCAAAGTGATTCTGGGTGTTGCTTTGTTAGAAGAACTTGTAAATTGTCTTTTTTTTCCCCCCCATAATTGAGGCACTGCATATTTAAAAGAGTTACAGAACACAGTTCTGTGTTTCTCTCCCTGCAGGACAGCACAGCATTCTGCTGTCTCCAATAACCAACCTCTTACAGTGCTGTAAACTAAACCCAGGAGGGCAAGCAAATGAAGATGACAGGGCAAATCAAAGCACAGAGATAAAACATTAAAATCTCTGTATTATCATCATCATCATTATTCACATTTTTTATTGGCACTAAAGGCAGAAAAACTCCAGGAGGAAATGTGCTGTTTTAGAAAACAACTTGCAGGGCAAAACACTACAGAATACGTCAGACCAGACCAGGCCAAACCACAGTGAGGACAAGTGAAGAGCTGACTTGATTGAGTCAATGGCAACTCTTCTTCTCCTACCCTGTAAGAATCACCCAATATGTTATCAAATTAAAATACTGTTAGGATTTCAGTTTGATTTTCGTGGCCTACTTATAAGTTAATTTTAACAAATTAAATAAGTTACTCCTGTGAAACAGACAGAATGAACTTCAACACTCCCTACATTAGATTGCAAACCTGGATCAAAAGCAAACAGGCATCATGTCTCTAAAGCAGAAATTTTTCCTTCTCTTTTTGCTGTAAGGGAAGTCAACACCAGCAGCAAATGATGATGGTTCTCCTCCCTGTTCCCCCTTTGACTCTTGGGTTTTCACACAGCAATTCAACTACACTGGCTAAAGCCAACAGAGGCAAAGTGAGATTAAAACCTTTCTCTATGCCAACCCACTTGCTCTGCTCCTAGGAGACATGGACAGAAAAAGCATCTCTGTGCAGGCACTAATGGCAGGAAAAAAACAAGCCCCAGGATTTAGAATTCCATATTTTTCAGTGTCTGCTTTTTATTTCAGTACTAGTTTCCTTATAACTTTGGTATGAGAAACGGGAAATAAATAAATAAATAAATAAATAAATAAAAGAATCACCCAAACTCATGATTTTGGGATAATACTTAAAGAAATACATGCAATTTGACATTTTCATTCATTTTTTTCCTTCAAAAAAATTGCAAGTGAAAAGTAAACCCCACCATTTCAAATTTTGAAATATTTAATAGCAAATTATTGTTTGCCATTTAGAAAACAGTAGCTACTTGAGGTGACAGAATTACTCCCATACTTGCTGCTGTTAGCCCATTCGTTATTTTAGACTACTATGAACTTTAAGAATTACTTTATGTATTGTTCCAACTAACTTACATATTTTCCACTAACCCTAACACAGCAACCTCACTTTTGCTCACATTTTTATTCAAGCCAGTAAAAATTACCGTAAGTAAAAAAAGCGAAACTCAGGCAAGCTCAGTAACTTTTGACAAATTAAGACTTACTTTTCTTAGTAAAATACAGGAGATTAATGAAACTTGAAAAAATAGTTTCTAGCTAACAAGTTAAAATGATGAATAGTCATGTCAGGAACTGAAAAAAACTTCTCTGATTTTTTTTCTGGGAAAAAATCTGTTATCCTTGAACGTTGTATTCAAAGCAGTATTTTGGAGATTTCTGCACATAACAGAGAGAAGCATCCTTTGACTCAGAAACCACTACGATTTCCTACATTTGTTTTATAGAAGAGTCTTGCACAGTGTATAGAAATACAAAAAACACTCATTTTACTGTTTTTCATTCAGCAGATGTTTTCTTGTAGTGAAATAAATATAACAACAGAGCTATTCAAAATGGTTGTTTTGAGTATCATCTTGTTTATTTTGATTTCATGTTGAAGGATTGTCTTTAAGCAAACAATAACTACCAAATTTCAAATGAATGAGAATGAATGAGCAGTTCTGACTTTCATTGGTTTTTTTTAATCCTTTCTAAGCTCTCTCTTAGCACTATGGCAGAGGCAATGCCTCAAAAATCACAATTAAAGAAAAACAGCTAATTGAAAGAAAATTTGAATGCTACTCTGAGAACAGAACTTTTCTGTCTCTCTTATTTTTTGCAATGCAATAAAAATTTGTGATTTTCAAGGAGGTGCTTTCTTGTCTGGCAAAGAAGTATATAAATTAAGAAAGAAAACAAAAAGTGAAAAGACTTCTAGCAATGAATTAACTGCTACTGCGGTATCTAGTCTTAATCTCTCTGGCTCCTTCCACTTTACTAACTGGGAAAACAACTGCTCTGAGTTCAAACTGATTAATAGACAAGATATAAGAACACCAGCTGCAACCACAGAGTTACTGAGCAGCTTATGGAAGTTATCAGGAGCTTTCTGATTGCATCAACTGATGCAGAAAAAAAAAATTAAAAAAACACCTACAATGAAAGCAATTACCCTACCTATAAAATCTGCCATCTTGTCTACAGTCACATTAATGTTAGTTTGTCCTTCAGGTTTTCATGCAACATTCTCTTCCTCTATCTGATCGCTAGATAAATGATTTGCCTTCCACAGAGACTCAGACTATGGGATTTTGTGGTAAAGAGCAGAGAAAACAAATCTATGGAAGAAGTAATGGAACTTATGACTCATAAATGGAAAATTAGCTCCAAAAGATGATGTCTAGGAAGTCACTGTAGCAAATACAGCTGTAGAAAAAAATCAACTAAAGTAGCATGTCTGTACGGATATTCATCATGCCTAATTATTAGTTTCTCCAGGCAGCCTGAATATGTGTGTGTAAAGCTATTACTTAGAGGAATGCTTACTGGCAAACTAAAATGTGCCACATAAAGACACTGATGAACATACAGCCCTCAAATTTATGTTATCCTGATCCAACAACAGATCAAGTAGGTTCAGCCTCACTTTAAGATTATTCAGTTCTTGTTTTATTTCAAGGCAACCTAATCAGAATGAAAAGGAAAAGCAAAAGTTATTTGCTATTGAGATGGTTCACACCTAGCTAGGTTTCTTGAAAGAAATTGAGATAATGAATGCTGAAGTGAAATAGTGCAATCGTGATGGATGGTAGGAGTTAAGCATTTATGTACATGGATTCTTCAATGGTGAACTGATGGAAAAACATAAAATTGTGTCTCTGTTCAAGAGAACATAGAAGGGAAGAAAAAATGTGCAGAGAATATTGTTTAGAATGCTCATCTTTGCAACTTTAATGCTTTTTAATCACAGTATCTTGTGTTTAATAAAAAAACCAAAGCTTGTAAGTAAATTTCAGCGACATTCATAGAGCATCTTCAGAATATTATTTGCATTTTATGGCTAACATCCATAGAGTGGGTTCTATAGTTGCTTTTATTAGTATTGTTAAAAACCAGGAGTGACAAGAGACTGGAATGAAAAAGTAAAATATTCAGAAATTCCCAAATGATATTAAAATCCAGCTCCCCTCTCTATCTCACTGCCCGATTTACAAAATTCATCAAACCCCAACTTTATGTCTGTGAGGTCCCATGAACTGTGTTAGGGTGAAACCCTGAGGCTTATGCTGAATCACTTGAAAAAACAAGACTTAGCTATTGCATCTGAAAGCTAACAGTTCATTTACAGAAGGGGAAAAAAAAATAAAAGAAAGAAAAAGGAACAGAGAAAGAACTATCAGGCAGTTGAGCAGGGCAGGTAAATATTTGAGATGTTGTAGTGTTAATTACCTTTGATCTCAGCACAGACTGAGTAGTACTTTTATAGAGGACCTAGCAAGCAAGCTTTTAAACTCTTGTGAGATTTTACTCTGAAAAGTAAGGTTTCAGAGACAATTGCTTTGTCAAGAGGTAAAAAAACATAAGGAAATAGTGCTGCAAAACAGTCAGCATCTTCAGTATGGGTATTTTGATGTAGTGATTTTTTTTTATGTTTCACATTTACATTAAAAAGCATATTGTATATTAACAGTGTAGTAACCAGGCGTACAGTCCATTAAATTCTGAGGAATGGCACTTATGCTCTGGCAAATTATTTCCAAGTATCTCTCCATTGCCAATAGGAGAGAAATGCAATGGTAAAATAATTCTCAGCCAGCATCCTTTGTTGTTTATCAGGCAAAGTAAATAACCATCGGGAAGTGAGCAACATTAACATTTCAAGGATGACAATTTAAAAAGCTGGACACAGTATCTGTTTAACTCAACATTTTTATAAGCCTTGACTGGGTTTCCATTTTTTGACAAACTACCTGTGCTATTTCTGAGATAGCACATCCAAAGCTATTCACAAAAAGCTGATCAGTCACTGGATGTAATACCCAGAAAGACTCTTTGATAGGCTGTCAGTGAATGCAAGAGTGAATAGAAGGTTTTAAAAGATCTTAGTATTTTCTATGAGGTGAGTAATATAGGTGCAGGCATTCCACAAGTTGGATTGCACAGCTTGCTCAACTCAACTAAAAGTGGATATCATGTCCTGTGTTAGCAATATTTTAAAGGCTTGTGACATCTGAAAATAAACCAAGGGCCACAGAAAAACCATTACACATCTCGTAAAATCCAAGACAGATTTCTGCATTATGAATAAATAATGTTATTTTTACTACTGTGTCAAAGTTCAGGCCTAGTTCAGCCCAGTTCCATGACTAATGGGGTGGAGAGACCCACAGACTTATGCTCCAAAGAAGCAGGAAGAAGGATAAGGAAAAGGTAGCAAGATGGGCCTAAAAACAAAACAACAGCAACAAACTAAGGTAGAAAATTAATTTACTAAAAATGATGGTGGAATGCAAGATAACACAATATAATACAGTGTAATTGGAATTGAGGCAAATAAAACAAATAAAAATGAGAGAGAGAGCATGTCCAAAACCAAAGGCCTTACCACAGTGCTGAAGGCAAGATGGCTAGGGAGCACATGCTGCAGAGACAAGAAGTAAACAGAAGATTACTCTTATGACTCCCAGTTTTATATTTCCTTCTGAATGGAAAACAGAAACAGTGAGGCCTTCTAGGAAATATTTTCCTCTTTTAAGAAAGGTACCCAGAAATATCAACAATCCATGGACCTGAAACTTTAATTCTTTAATCCCCAGTGCACTATGTGATGTTATGATGTGGAATATCAGTAACAAATCATGAAATTACAACATACTGTTTTCCTGCAATTATTCCCCATCTTTTCTCTGTCTTCTGCCTACATAACACAGGTGAGAAAATAATGAACTACTTCTCAAATGTCACTTGAACTACATTAATTGCTTGTAATATTTTTATAGCTCAACTGTAAATGACTTCAAAAGTTTAAGAAACAGCATATTTCTAAGCATATAATATACAGCAGTTGTTTTTATGGTGCTATTTATAGGCAAGTATGCGCCTGCGTAGTTAGTATATGCCACTAAAGACTCCAGCTCTGAACTTTGCTGTAAAAGTGAACAGACGTTTTATCTTTAGGGATGCTGTCTTATTAAGAAATTAACATCATTCCTGTTGTAGAAGTTCAGCTGTCTGTTCCCCTGCATCTGCACCATACCATAACAAACACAATATGGATATCACCAGCCCCAGACACAAGTGGCTGCCTCTGCAACATGACATGCCAAAATGACAAGTGACAGAATGCCATTTCCATCTGTTTAAATTTGTGTGTGCTCTTTCACAGAAGAAGTTTGGCTTTGCAGGTATCACATCCATTTTCTAGTGTAACCAAAACAGCTCATTGTATGTTGTTTCCTGTTCAGTGCCTGGACTAATAGTCATAGGCTTTTATATATGTGCATCTAAGAGAGCATAAGAGGATGGGGTAGCTCCTTCTTTTAGCCTATTCATTCCCCCAAATAAGAATGCACAACTGGAAACTGGGCTCCATCAGGAGAAGAGACTGCTCTATTTGTCCCCCCTTTCTCCCTTCCACTCACTGCTTCTATAGAAATCCACATTGCCTTAGGTAACTTAGCTCAAGAGTAAAGATGTAGTTCTGGACCAGATGAATTGAGACTGCTCCATTTTGCTGTATCTGCTGTGCCACAGAAACCAGGACTGTGGTTTGCCACTTCCTCAGATCCTCCCCAAGGCAAATCACGCTCCTTTTGTCTCACAGCAATGTGACAGTCAACTGCTGAGGCTGGAAAGCAGAAATAGGTGAGTTGAGACCCTCAGCCTTCACTGAGTTAAATACCACAATTAAAAAAAGACATATTTGAATCCACCTGCCCCTTAAGAAAGTCTGATGCTGTTTAATTTTAATCTCAGTGCTGAAGGATCTTCCAGACTTCTTTTGACTGATAGCACCTCAAGAGGATTTCAGTGGGTAGATACCATTGAGTTTCAATAACTGGTTCTTACTGATTCTTTGGAATATGTTTTTAAAAAGAAAAAAAACTTCTGTTAACTTCCTATACATTTATAATACATTACAATAGATAAAAACAAATTATTCCTTCTGTTTTCTACTAATTATCTATGTTCATAGTACAGAAAACAAATATCTTCTGCGTATCAATACTGTGGTGTGCACCGAAGAATTAAATAAATCTACATGATTTTTTTTCAATAGACTTTTATCAAGCATAGAAAATAGTTTCAATATGTGTTAAGAGATTAAAGTAGCAGCCTAACCACTTTCCAAGTCGTTCAAGAGCTTTACTAAGTGAATCTAGGGTTGTACAATTTTCTAGTTAAAATGAATTTTCATTAGACACAAATCAGAGAACAATCATCTACCAATGACATAATTCCAAAAACAGCAACATGACAACTCGGTTTGGTGAATATCTCAAACACCTACTGTGAAATAATTATAAGTTCTCTACAGCGCTGTGATTTAACTGAACAATCTGATTTGGCACATTGACCTTCAGCAACCATATAGCAGAAGGGTCTTCTGAAAGACCAGACAAGGTAGACAGCTGCTTAATGTCCTCTA
Source organism: Coturnix japonica (assembly GCF_054131305.1). Classification (NCBI taxonomy): domain Eukaryota; kingdom Metazoa; phylum Chordata; class Aves; order Galliformes; family Phasianidae; genus Coturnix; species Coturnix japonica. The sequence continues at coordinate 104,106,093 of NC_140663.1, read as the reverse complement.
TCTCCACAGCAGCTTCAAGTCCATGAAGTATCCTCTTCTGAGATAGTCTGTACAACAAAATGCACAAAAAAAATGCCCTGTGGGATTTTTTGCCCACTCCTTCCCAGTTAAAGTCATTTCAGCCTCCAATACAGTTAGCCTTTGGGATCCCCCTGTCACTCCAAAAATACAACTGATGGATTCTGCCCTTTTATACCTAGATGGCACTGGGGTATACTGTGCACTAATGTCCAGTAGGGCCTTAGATTCCTGTGAGTCCCATTCACCAGGCCATTGAATCCACACACCCAACTAACCTAATTGTTCTTTTCCTCCACCTGGCTGGCTGTAGTCTTTGTTACTCACTATCCACTATCCACTCACCCCCTACAGTGGAATGTTGGAAAGAAATCTGAAAGATGCAAGAACTCCTGGGTTGAGATAAAGATATTTTAAGAAGCAAATAAAGACAGAAGCCAAAACAAATAATAAACAAAACAAGTGATGCACTATGCTACTGCTCACTACCCACTGACCCATGCTCAGCCAGTCTCCAAGCAGCAGCAGTCCCCCTGATCAACTACACCCATGTATTGTTCAGCTTGATGTCATGTGGTATGGAATATCACTTTCACCAGTTTGGGACAGATATCCTGACTGTGTTCCCTCCCATATTCTTGTACACCCCCAGCCTCCTCCCTTGCAGGGTGGCATAAGAAGCAAAAAAGTCCTTGACTAGTATAAGCACTGCTCAGCAACTAAGTCACTGCTGTATTACCAATATTGTCTTTTTTTTTTAAAATCCAAAGCACAGCACCATATCAGCCCCACTGAAGTAAATTAACTCTATCCCAGCCAAAACCAGGATATTTCTAACTACTTCTAACTCATCTTCTTGATGTATTGTGACATCTGTGTCCAACACAAGAGTAATGTAATGTGTCCAATTAAAGGCTGCTGAGACAAACAATTAATGTAATGAACTAGTGATTGCAAAGCTTATCCCAATATTGTATGAGATCTTGTGCACTAGAAATTACCCTGGCCACATCTTCATGCTTTCCTTCCTACATCACTGTAGAATGCAAATTAGCACATTGAACTCCAAAAGGTTTCAAAAGGACTGATCTATTTAAAGCCTGTGCTGTGGAAATACAGTCCTACAGCAAATCTAGAAAATAAATTAAAAGCAATTAGGATAAAGTGATGAAAATACAGAAGCAGAGTTAAGAGTTACCAGCCTGCTCAGTATTTATTGAATCAAGATATTTCCAGTACGAACCTGTGACAGAAAGTCTAACAGCATGGAGTTTGCTTTCTCTTGTCCCTGATCATCAGGCATTCCAGCTTGCATAGCAATCTTCTTCTCTAGAAGAGCCACCTCGAGTTGAGGGTAATCACAAGATACAAGTCTTTTGTTTATGTGTGCTTTTCATCATTCTACATGCTCCAGTAAATTCATGGGTGAAATTTTCCTTATTTTTCACAACTTTTACACTCACATGCAAAGGGTCTACATTACCCCTGCTCTAATCTTAGCTCCTCTTGCCTTACCAGACAGATCTGACAAACTGCTAGGGTCAGAACAGACACAAAACTGAAACATTAAAATGGTACCCTTATTCTGTGTGTCAAAGGTCCCAGATCCTGACACACTGTTACTGTCTTTGAAGGAGAAGCTCCTGCTGCTCTGATGGAGGAGAACTGGCTCTACCACTGATATGATGATCTATGCAGTAAATAAATAAATAAATAAAAATATAGTGCAGTAAAAATCAAACAAACAAACAAACAAACAAAAAAAACAACAAAACCCAAGGTATTGATATTTTTTTGCTAAAAGCTTTTTTGTAGTATATACAGCTCTCTTTTATCCCTGTACCGAAGAACAGAAAGCATTGGTTACAAGTTCAGATCCTCAATATCTCTTCACATTTTAGGTATCTATTACAGTATTGCTACAGATTGAGTCTATCAATGGGACAGAAATGCCTTTAATCTCAATCTGATACCTAGGGCACTTGGCAGTGATGGGCAAATGGTTAGATCAAGTTCTACTACATTCTGCCAGAGTGCTTGTAATCTAAAAAACAGGACAGCAGATGCTCTCAGACATGCAGGAGAGGACAAGGTAAGAACAAGACATGGCTGGGCAGTGCAACAGAACAGGTGTCTTCTCTTTGTCAGTTCTTTTGAGTTAGTTCTTGGCAATGAGAATTTTAGGATAATGTATTGCATTGGAGACCTTTGAAGATATTTATAACAAATCTCTTCTGAGCATGAGAAATGAATCACAAAAAAGAGAAAAGCCTGTCTGTTCAGGTATTAACAGCTGGAATAAAGAGCTGTATAGAGCAACAAATGATAAATGACAGAATGAATGACAAAGCACAACTGTCATTTCCAGGCTGAGCATGTCACAATATGTAGGTATTTCAAGCATGGTAAAAGAACTTCAAATGCACAAATAGCACATTGACATCAATGATGCACCAATGAATGGGACCTCAAATAGGAGACGGGCATGTTGTAAGCATTTGCTGTTATTTGGGGATGATATAAGAGGTTACTAGTATGTTTCAGATGAGGACAATATTGAGGTGGTATAATAAGTCTTTTTTCAACTCACTAAATTTCTAGGTTATTTTTCTGTCAAAATTGTGACATACCCAGATGGTGCTGATTGAGGAATATTTGTGTGGTCTTCTGTTTTGCAGCGCATTGTTTAAATTAAAGCAGTAGCTGAATTTCCTCTTAAAAATGCTCACTCTATATTTCATTATTGTTGACAGGAGTCACAGGTCTGAAAATACATGTACTGTGCACGTCCAACATTATCTTCAATCTAGCTGCTACCTGCTCAGCTAGAACATGTTGAGAAAAAATAGCTAATCATTTAAAGAGCATATCATTTGGTAACGTCTAAATTGCTGCTAGTGCTATTTATAAATAATTCAAAATAAAATGAGAGCCACAGTAAACACAGCTGTAGGTTTTTTGCTGTCACCCACCTGCTGGTGAATCTAGGACAAAGCTTTAGCAGCTGCTTATCAGCTTCAAACAAACAAAAAATAAAATAAAATAAAATAAAATCAATTAATAATATTATTATTGTCACTATAAAAACCTCTCACCTGGATACATGCAACTTGTAAAACCTGGTTCTTGGTGTATTTTTGTCAACTGACACCGAAGAATTTTCTTTAGTGCCAGCCATGACTTTCACCTATACCCTGATGCAAAACTCCCAAGTATTACATATCTTTCTGAGGCAGCCTAAGGTAAGAGAGAACACTGTTGTGTGTAGAGTTATTTATGCAGAAAATACTTAGGAAATAAAGCTCTTTAATTTCTATGTGAGTAGAGTATTCTTGTATTTGTGTGTCCCTTGTATTTGCTGTTCTCTGAAAGTCAAGTTCCTGAAGATAACATATTGGACATTACTACTATTACTATCCATCAGTCCCAGTCTGTACAATGCTGTGAGCTGTGCTAATCAACTGCAAAATATTCTCCCCGGTACCCCACCCATTTGCACTTACTGAGGATTTGACTCCAAAACGCTTCTGAAAAATACAATTTCTCCTCAAGTTTCTGCGCTGTATGGATTCCCAACACAGATAAACAACTAGAAGGATTTGTTCTCTGTCGTATACCCACTTGATATCCAAAGTAAGCAGCCTCAGGATATATGACAAGTTTCTTAGCTCTGTAGCTAGTTACTACAAAGAATGCAAAGCAAACAAGAAAACACCATATTTTCTTGTCCTACAAGACGTCCTAGCCATACATGAAGAATAAAGAAATAACAATTCTGCCTATCAACACAAGATGTTGTGAAACAATCTCTTGTTCAAAAGTTCACTTACTTATTCCTACAAGAGAAAGGAATTGCAAGTGTAACTCTGACACCTGCCATAAGGAGATAAAGACCATAATAGCTGGATCCTCCATGTTCATCTTCAAAGATAACAGTTACCTTTACATGAAATTTCCACTCCAATACTAGAAATCTTAACTGTGTCTAGTCTATAAGTAGATCCTTCTGGTCTTCCTGTGCTCTTCCTCATGTGACTGCCTTTTTGTCAGACAAAGGGTTAGCTCAATTATTTACTTTGGTAATTTCATTTTAATTGGCTGCATACACAGAGTTACAAAGCAGATATTAAGTGAGCAGAGCACCTTTTCCAGTTCAATTGTTAGAAAAGGAAATGGGACCAGAATGGCTCTGATATAATGGGGGAAAGCTGTGCTGGAAACAGTCATGGGATGGGTATACAAAGGCAGATGAATGTCAGTTTTAAAAATAGAATGTTCCAAGGAATACCTTCAGAGATCTGAGGAAGAAATTTGCTTTTCCCTTTTTATTTTTATCCATAGAATTAAGACACTAGGAAAAGGTGAGCTGCCAAAAAGCACACAAAGTGTTTTCTTATTTGAATGCGAGTGAAGTGTTCCAACTGGTGGCAAAAGTTTGCTTTTTTCCACGCTCATGGAACTTATCTTCCTAATAGACCAAATAGAATAAATAGAGCCTTTCTTCATGCAAATATAAGAGAGAGCTGGGGAAGAGGCGTGTCATACAAATGAGGACAAGCAAACTGTGGGCTTAGATGCTTTTAAACTCTTCTCTATTTATAATTGCATCCAGTTCAACTGAAATATTTGGCAAAAATGCCCATAATCACTAAGATGAAAAAGTGCATCTTTGTAAGAAGCGTTTTCCCTAAGAAATCCTATAATTAATTGTAAGTCTCTTTAAATACAAAAGCTTAAATTACTACACTAGTAGACCCTGCCAGCATTATGAAATCAAAGCTGACTTTGAACAGAAAAATGTAGGTTACAGGATGCACAGCAGGGTTTCCTGGTTTAGATCTATAGCTCCCAGACCAGGAACTAACTTGTAATTATTTGACAGAGCTCTGGAAGGCATCCTCTTCCAGCATCAGAGAAGGGGAGTGTTCACTTAATGTTTCAGGGCCCGGAGTCCTATTACTTTGCTCTTTCTCTCCAGTGAGCAATTATCATCTCAGGAATCACTGATTTTACTGAACTCCCATGTTAATTGACTCAAATGATAGGGCCAGAATGTAATAAAAGTCCCTTCCAATTGTGCATGATTAAAAAGAGGATAAAATGTAAAGCGGGATGTTCAATGTGAAAGAATCAACTCGCTTAAATGGTATATGCAGCTAAAATAGTAACCAAGGAAAATTAGAAACTTATTCCCTCAAGTTCTCTTATACTGATACCAGGTACTTCTTCAGTTAATTTCAGAATTCTTATTTATAGGAATTTATCTTATTAATAGTAATGCAGTAGTCATTCCTAGTTACCAGGAGAGTGCGCTGGAAACACAAATTCCTGAGTTTCAATCCAGCTTGGCATTGGACACCACTGCTTTATATAATGGAATTTTCAAAGACAGTATTTCCCTCCACAGCAATGGGAAGGAAGTAGACTTTGCAGTGCTCTGCTGAGACTGGGGAGGAGAAAGAAATTTGTGCAGTGTGATTTGCTTAGTGATGGCTGACTGGACAACTGCATCATGTTTATCAGGCTGACTGTTTAGTAAATCAAGGAACAGGTGGCAGTGGTGATGAAGATTAAAGGACAGAGCTACAGGGATACTCAGGTGAATAGCACAAAGCATGTATATGAATTTTCCCTGTAATAGTAGGGTTGATGTTTTATGATAACAGCTCTATGTATGACAAAGGGATACATTAAAAGGAAGGCTAAATATGGGAAAGAACAAAAATAAAGTGACTTTTTGGTCCCTCCAAGATTATCGGATCAGGCTGATAATCCTAGCATTCAGTTTTTAAAACAGAAGAATGTGTTGCTGCATCTATTTGTTTTTTGCAGGTTTTGAGCAAATCATAGGGCTTTCCTGTAGCAAAAACCACACACTTTCACTCTAATGGTTGTAAAAGTTAAGATTCACAATGTACTACCATTTCTTGCACCTAGACTATTAGAATCATCATCATATAAACAAAACATCTAAATGCCTGTGGTACATGCAGCAAAGAGAAGCACCATTAATATTACATCATGGGCCCTTCAAAATTGTGTGATTCAGCCCAGGTATTCTGATGATTAGGAAAGTCAGGTGGAAACCCCTCCTACACTGCTGAGGGGGAGGCATGCATAATTAAAAAGTAATCATGCACTAAGACAATGAGTCAACTATTTAACTATATTTATTTGCATTTGGAGCTAAAATGCCATTGCAGATTCTGAAATTTTTAGGTCTAATTCTTTTTTGAATTTGTGAAAATATTAACAAATAGAATCATATGATTGTTTGAGTTGGAAAGGACCCTCAAAGGTCCAACTCTCCTACAATGAAAAGGGTCACCTACAGCTACATCAGATTGCTCAGAGCCCAGTCCAACCTGACCTTGAGCATCTCCATGGCATGGGGCACCCACACCCTCTCTGGACAACCTGTGCCAGTGTTTTACTAACATGCTACTGATACTGCTTTAGCTATGGTAATTTTTAAGACAGATATGCTTTTCCTAAAAATCACTAAAATTTATCCTGCAACCTATGTTTCTGCAATTTGCATTCATATCAGCTGTGTTCCATCAGAAGTTCTGCAAAGGGTCTTGCTCTCTTCTGATGGAAATGAACATCCTGATGTTTCATTTTCATGACAAAGACCATATAAAATAATAATACAAACCTCATGTTCTCCTGACATTGACCGAGGTAAGTGAGGAGAATAGGATAAAAGTAAGAGATTCCTCATTCACATTTTAACACTGTTATCAGAAGGAATCCACAGATACCAGTTACAGAAGCAATACTGAAGTGCATCATGTTCAGCATTACAAGTGTTGCTTGAGTTATATTTTAATGTTTTTTCATATCTGCTCTCCTGACACACATTTCAGACATGATCAAAAGAGTTCTTCTATGGAGGACAATGAAGTATGATTACCTTTGTCATGACTGCATTATACCTTAAAGCCAAATGACAAATTAACAGAAAAGGCTCTTTATCTCTTTATGCCTTATCTTTCTGCACAATGATACACAACAGCCTTTCTTACAGGGAATTCACTGCAGCATGCAAACCAGATGCAACAGCTTTGAGTACATCAAATTCATTTTCAAGGTTTTGCTGTCTCTTGTACAACAGCAATAAGTTCTACAGAAGCAGAGACAAAGCATGAGAATTCTACTAATGTCCCCAAAACGTTCTCAGTAATTACATTTATCCTGCTGACAGTTTCTTGCTCCAACACTCTTAAGGCAGAAGCAAAACTTTTAGCACCTCATTGAACTTATTTTTTGGTTAAAAGAAAGGAAATTCGATTTTTTTCCATCAACATTCTCATTTGTTTGTGTTCATAGTTTATAGTACATGCTGTGTAGAGTCTGCAGCCTAATTCATTCTATGCAGTAAGTAGTTGCACTTAGCTTTTGTCAACTTTTAAATGCACAAAATTTATTGAATTAAATTGGTTTTTAGATTATACAATATGAAGAGAATATCTACATGTTCTGATTTGCATGATTGAAAAGAAATTTCAAAATTCAGATCTTCCAATGGATGACCTTTTAGTTTTGCCTTTTAGAAGGCATTTTGAAACTCATGCAAGACATGTCAGAGGAAAACATATTATTTAGGATTTTGTAGGATAACAATCTCCTGATAAGATTGTATGGTGTATTGATCTCTATTAGAGCTCATTTAGGCATCTGTCAGAAATAACAGGATTCTTTCAGTTCATATTCTTTTCAGGGATTCTTGATCCTTATCCCCTTTGATAATTTCTCCAGGTCACGCATTTGGAATATGTTGGAAGGAAAAAGCAGGGCATTAGTCAGTGACAGTCATTTTGAAATAATATACAGGAAAATAAGTTTCTCTTTAAAGGAGGAAGAGCAACTAAGTGAAACAGAAGGATTGTTGCCAAAATAGATAGCAGCATCTGTCACGCAGGAGAGAAAAACCTTGTAGCTGAGTAAATGGATGATTGCCCAGAAACAACGGAAGAATCTGGCAGTGGAGCAAGTGCTACAAACATCTGCCTAGTGTCTGTGCTACATCAGGGCCCTACAATGCTTGGAATAGTTCCTTTCATCTCTCAAGTACTGATCTTATGCTCTGTCATAGGGTGCCAGAAAGATCCCTTGCCTCCTCCACACTTTCCTGATTTGTGTACTCTAGTCTAATTCTCTTCACTCTGCTTAGCTCAGAGAAGAGCACAAAGGCATATTCCTATACCTTCATAGCAGGAAAAAAACATGGGGAAAAAGTCATTCTCTATGAGGCAAGAGGCAGATTAATGCCCAAAAGGAAACTGTAAATGTCCTTGTGTGCTTCCTGCAGCCCACCTTCATTGGTACTGCTTGTTTGTGTCTTTCAGTAACACTATAAATTGAGTCTAACAGTTCTGCCACATAGCATTTGACCTCCAGATTAGCCATAAATTCTGAGAAAACATTCATCAGTAGAACTGAAACTTATAAAAGGCAGCAAAATTCACAGTTGTTATTTTTATTACTAACTTCCTTGTAGGAATCAAACTGGCATTCTCCTTTCTCTGTGATTTAACTTCTCTCATTACATTACAGAACTGCCAAAGCAATATTCCAAGCTTTAACTCAGTCTCCTTTTCCAGGGATAAACTGTGTACAATGCTGCTGGCATTCCTGATTAGGAGTACTACCTTTGATGTGAAGCCACCTTCTTCTGCTGGCATTAGAATAGAACTACTTCCAGAGGTGCTGTCAGGCATTAGCAGTAGTTAACTTTCTTTCCTCTTGTCTTCCCAGAGAAGTGTTTTTTTCCTGCTATGAACTCAATCAAGTTTAAAGGTTGCTACAGGACTGTGATTAGTACTTTAAAAAGCAACCTAAATAAATTTGTTCAAATATAGATATGGGATTACTTTTTGGTGTGCAGAGCAGCATTCTTCAAAACAGCATAATTCTTTATAATTATCCAGCAAGCATTTCACAGCACTCATTCTGTGATTCTGTGATTCTGTGATTCTGATCAACACGTGGCCTGATTTCCTTCACAAACCAAACAGGATTTGGGGAAGGGAAGGTACTGCAAATCTTCTCTTGTCCTAATAGAGGACAAAGTACAAGAATGAGGCCAGAGCATGCTTTGAAATTTGAGAGCTGGAAATCACTGCTAGGAGCTGTAAAGAAGCATCATTATTGCACCTGTATTTCACATCAGACCCAACACATAACAGCTATTGCCCCTAATGTGTCTGTAATTCTTTAGCATCCTGTATAGAATACAAGTAGTCAGGCTGGGTGAGTCAAGATTAAAAGGAGAGGGAGGGTTAGGTGCTTTAAAGACTGATGCTAGAACAGTATCTTCTGCAAATGCATCTAAGTGCAAAATATAGGCATTTTTATGTCTTGGGAATATATGGGGAACGGGATGAAAGATTTTGTATACTAATGGATCTAGAAGTCACAGAATTACATAGGATGGATTTTTTTTAAATGTTATTTTCCGTAAAAGTAAAAATTTTACAGATAAAATATTGAGTGCTCAGTTCTTTTTGCAGAGAATAATTAGGCTACAGTTGAAGCTTACAGCTATTGAAATCCAGATAGTAGAAAGTAGGGCTACACAAAGGGAATATAGAGTTTTGAACAATAAAGGAACAAGAAAGTGTATGCTCCAGTTCCTCAACTTTTTTACTCAGATGTCCCAAAGCAACATGTGTGAAATTCTTTTCCAGGTAAAGCCTACATTAGTATGCACTTGGATGAAATCAGGGTTCTGCTCAGGTAATCATGTCATTCCTGTCTGGATAAATGCCTTATCACGAATGTCAGACTCAGGCACCAGAGTGGATCTTTTTAATCTCTTCTTCCTCTACCAGCCTCTGTGTTTCATCCCATTGGCTGGATTTTTTTTGTTTCTTTTTGTTTTGTTTTTGTTTTTAGGTGCTTTTTTTTGGTTGGGTTTTTTTTTTTTTTTTTTTTTTTTTTTGAGATCTAACAGAAAATAAGCTGGTAAACCTTAACAAAAACTAAACTCTATGTTTGCTGTGGCCTCACTGACCAGGACCAGTAAAAAAGATGCAGTTGTCATGCAAGATGGCATTTCAGTGAAAAAGGTGTCATGGTTTAATAATTTTGTAATTTTACTATCAGTATTCCACATCATAACATCATATAAAGCATAAATAATTTTACTGAATCTGCAGCTTACAGAAGAAGACTACATCTCCCAGAGAACAACACAGTCAGAGATGGGTCATGGGACCTGGACATTATATTATCTCTCTCCCAGGCTAGACTGACGTCTTTTGAGTTCTGGCATTCAGGGGAGTGTGTGGGAGCCTTCACCGTGTTGCCCAGAGTTTACAGTAGGCCTCTCATTTTCGGGACTCATTTCTCTCTCCTATTTTGCTTGATTCGTTAGCTCAATTTTTAATTATATTTTATTATATTGTGTTATTCTGTATTTTGATATAGTATTTAGTAAATAAGTGTGCCTCCTTAGATCATTGCCGCTGTTTCCTTTTCCTAATTAACTTTTCCTTTCGGCCTAGGGCCCCTCCGGGGCCCACAGCCCCCTGTCACAGACACAGGTAGATTTTGTTTAAACTGTGACAAAAGGGAACTGGGTCTTCCAGAAAATGGATCAAAATTTTAGTACCTCAGACTGTTCTTGCAACAGTTGGGAGATCCGCAATGTGAATAATCCTGATGCATGTCTTCTTCAGTACAAGGGACTTCTGTAATCTCTTGCAGGGAAAAAGTTTCACTCAGGTTCTGAGAAATTTTGGAACATGAAAGAATATTTCACAAGGTATTTTTCTCTTCCTTCAATAATTACAGTCTTATAGCTCTAAGAAAGTGGAATAATATAATGCAGAAACTTACTTCCCTTCCCTGGAGGTGCAAGTAGGTGTTTGAACATGTGATGTCATTGAGGAAGTCTCACATGAACAAGATCCTTGTACTTGTCTCAATTCACAGGCCGAGAAGGGTACTATTTTTACATATATATGCACATTCTTAATCTTTCTGGGACTACTGCTCTGCTGGGACTGTTGGCTGATTCTTCAGAGTACAAGTCTCAAACTTGTAAGTAGGTATTGATATTGATTCCAATTCACAGTACATGGACAATGTGTTTTTAGATATTATGCAAGCAAAGCCTGGAGTGCGCACAGCTGCTGTTGGCAGGATAGCAAGAACAGATTTTTTTTTCCCAAGGATTAATGTATGTATAATGTACTGCATATTTTTTATGTTGTACAAACTTGATTGTTGTTTTAAAATAAATCACAAGGAATTATGGTAGCACTTTCCTTACTTCTGTGTACTACAACTCTAAATGCAAGGGAAGATAAACAGCAGACTTAATGCAGCCCTAAGCTCTCTGTAGACCAGCATGCAAGGCAGAAAAGCCCTGCTGCTTGGGAGGGGACCATGCTGGATGTAGATCCTATTCCTGCAGATTTCTCTTTGCCCTTGCCTTGCCTTGCCCTGGATCAAAGAAAGAGAGAAGCAGAAGGGGGAATTAATCATCTCTCACACCACTGCTTCCCTAGACGTCACCACTGCCCTGAGTTGCCCTCTCCTGCAGACCTATCCTTCACTAACACTGCAGGAGCTCTGAATCTGTGGGTACTGCTCTGTAGTGTGAAGCATTTACCGTGCCCAGGTTTCACAACACATCTCCTGCCTTTTGAAGATAAGGATTTCAAGTTGACTGGGTAGCGTGGAATACTCGTTATATTCCTTTTTCCTCTGCCAAAATCCACCAGTGCTTTACCACTCTTCTCTTACCATTTTGTTTTTCCATACAGATCAGAAGATTTTCCCATTGAATTCCACTCACTCCCAGCAATCTCCTTTTTCTCCAACAAGCTGCAGGATCTTTCCATCAATCAGCGCAGACTTGCTAAGCACCAGGAAGTAGATGCTTGACATGGGGGGAAACATCACAGAGACGGATGAGACAATTTCCTATCTCTCACCTTGCACATCCTTGGACAACTGTAGGGAATGCAGGGAGTCACTGATGATGCCTGTTCACTTTCTCTCTGTGTTGCTCACTTCAATACTTTTAAGCTTTTGACCCCCAGCTCCCTTTTTCACTTCACTTGAAATAGTTTATTTTTTCTCCATGTTTGCTTTTCTTCCCTTCTTGCTGACATAAGCACATTTTGTTTGGTTTTTTTTAGTCCATTTAAAGCAGAGAAACAGCAGATGGAACAACGGTTAGTAGCAGATTTCTAGAGCAAAAGAATAATGGAAAGAAGGGAATGCTGTGGCCATCCTTTTTCTTCTACTCTCCCTGTTTTCAGCAATGTGCAATTCTTTGTGGGACATGAAGTGCTCCCTGCTATAAAATCTCATTGTTCAATCAAAAAGTCAGTGAGAGTTTATGCTTACACATATACTATGCCCAACACCGGTAGCTATTCCTTCTTTCTTTACTGGAAAAACATATGTATGAAACAAATACTTTTATATACTCATCAGTACACATAACAGACATAAATTATACTAAAGGCTCACAGATTTCAAAGTGCAATTAAGTAATCCATGTGTATGAGTTGAATAACTGGAATCAAGCTATAAACTCATACACTAAATTACAATGTACAGTTCCAAGCTGCAGAAGCCCTGCTGTGTATAATACCAAAGTGAGGAAAAAGACACAGTCTAGTATCATATCGGCACAAGATCAGCAGTAGGTAGAGAAATAAAGCCAACACTCTTCTACAGCCAGAACAGGTAAATAGACATCTGCCCTTTTGATTTCCTTTTTCATTATCCAAATTTGGCAGTATTAAGAAGAAAAGAGGCAATGTTTTTCAACAGTCAAATGTTGGAGTAAAAGAATTTTAAAAGCCTATTATATATCGTAACTATTTTTAAAAACTCCAGTGAAAAACCTCCATAGTCATCAACAGTACCTTGTTCTTCTCATTTCTTTGTCTTTACAACATATTCCTAAATCTGACTTACAATAAATTAAACCAGTATTTTGTCTCCGTGCTCCACAAACATAGTACAAAAAACACTTTCTGTCCTGTTTAGTACAATATGTTTTCTAGTGGAACATACCACATCTTCCTCTTTCATGTTCCCATTTGTAAAAATGTTTAAATACGCTCTCCTTTTTTAAAATGTTACTATTACTAAAACTCTTGTCCAGCTACTCTCCCTTGGATTTGCCTACATCTATATTTCCTTAAGGTTTAGTCATCTGAGGACTCATCAACACTAAGTAGAGCAGAATAATTTCCATCCATGTGTTATACATGACATTTCTAAATTTCTCTCCAGCTCTTACAGAATTTGCACCATCCCCTACAGTGCCATCTATGCATTTCATAAATGAACCATTTACTCTATCATACAGTGAAACTAGAAATGTGGGCTAGAACTTAGTCTAAGACTTTGCAGAACCACATGAAAATCGTACTTCATTTAATTAAAAATAATCACTACTTCTACCCAAATGAAGCTTTCAACTATTTTATAGTTCACAATACATGAACTACATGTTGCTTTTATCACAAGACAATGTCAAAATCATTGCTAAAGTAAATACAAAGCACAACTATAACTTCTTCCTCATCAAACAGACCAGTTTTCCAGTCAAAAAAGGAAGTTAAATCACTCTGACATAACTCATTCTTAGAAAACCAGACAACACATGTTTACTATCACTTAAGTTTCCTCTCTAAGTTCACATATTGATTATTTAAATTTTTCTGCAGTCTTGGTAGTTAAATTAGGAATTTTGATTTAACTCTTGAGTTTTCAACTTACGTAAGGTGTCACCATCAGAATTTTAGCTTATAGTTAGCAAGATAAATTAAATATGAACTGCCACAAGTAATATCTACAAACATGGGAAATCCAACTTTGCACTCTTCATCTAAAGTCAGATCAATGCAGCAGCAGGAGATATCTGACACAATTCACTGTAGTACAAGAATACAACTATTCAGAAGAACAAGAAATTAGGAATTCATCTGTTTTTCATCTGAATCGAAACCTTGAGATTGATTTGTGTTTGTCAAGGACAAACAAATTTGTTTACATTTTAACTGCTATTCTGCAAACATTGAAGTTAGGAATGGGACACAAGGGAAAAGCTCTGCCCAACATTTCCACAGAGACTACGCTGCTCACACCCATCAGATGACTGACATGCAGAGGAAGATGCCTATGCTTTTATCACTCTCAGAAACTAAAAGGCAGAAAGGGAAAGGTATGGGCTATGACTAAACTCCTGCTGCCAGTAGCAGAGAAGAGAAAGGCTTGTAAAAATCAACATCAGGGATCATACCAGACAAAGGAGCCTTTGAACTGTACAAAGCTTTTTCTGGATGAAGTATTTACTTTTCACCACCATTAAAATAAGTAGTCCTTCAAATATTTAAGTTAGTCCAATTAATATCATAGTCACTTTATTTACCACAGAAACATCTTGATATCACTGCATATTGGTGTCAAATTCACATGTGTAGTAAAATCAGTCATGCTTATTCTTTGTTTAATAGAATGCAGGGCAAATAACCTGAGATCTTTCTAGGGAGAACTACATAAATATCCCCTGTACTTCTTCTTTGGTACATTTTAAGAAAACATACTGATTTCAACAGCTAGTAGATTCAAAACATTCAAAACAGAAGGTATGTAATTTGTGAGGCACATTTTGAAGCCATTGGGTTTCTCCAACAGAAATAAAAAAGTCCTACTTGCATTTTTCTTTTTTCTTGTGACTTTCAGATGGAGCCATAGAGAATTCATGAATCAGTTAGGAAACAAACCTCCATGACTACACTGTGTTTTAGATATAGCACAGAGCTACATCCATTCTGGGTGTTAAACTTCCTTAAGTAATAATTGCATTAGAACAGTCAGGAGGTTTTGGGGTTGTTTTTATTTTTCCTTTTAGCCACAAGAATACATTAAAATACTGAGCACATTTCCCAACAGTAGTAGGTAACCATCTTCTGTCTAGACAGAAATATCAATATGCTATGACTGTATAAAGAAAGACCACTAGGAAGAACAAAACAGAGATCCAAAACAGAAGAGTTCCCTCAGTAAACTGTCTTATCAATATTTATCATATATTCTAAATAAAACCTCTTTCCATTAATGCTTTTAAAAGGATATACTGATCACATGAAAATTCTGTTTCACAGGGCTACATAATATTTTATTTACATTTCGTAACCTTTTTTTTCTTGAAGATAGTGGTCACCACTGAACTCCAGAATTACATAATTTACAGTAGAAAGAAATGACAAACAAAGAAAAACTAACACAGTAAGTACAAAACAGTAAGACATTTAAGGTTCAATGCAGAAAACATCACTAGACAAGTCTCTTCCCCCACAACTTTCTATCAGCTTGCAGACACAAAGTAGAGTTACAGTGTAAATGCATCATGCAGACTTTAATCGTTAGTGCTACACAAGTGCATTCTTTAAGCTACCCTTTCTCTCAGCTCTGAACTACAATAATGTAATTTTTTTTTGTTTGTTCACTTGCTTATCTTTAAATAATACAAGCAGAAGATAATAGACTTAGAATATTCTGGAAACTCAGTTGATTTCCTATTTCATATGCTCACAGAAAGGTAGGTGTTAGAAATTAGCCTCTAGAGATCATCAAGTCAAACCCCCTGCTAAAGCAAATTCCATCATTTCCTATTTTTTTTACTCCCCTTGTATTAAATTTCTTAATATAAATAATATATATTTATTATCATAATAATTTAATATAATAATCTAACAAAATAAAAGCCACAATGCAATTACTCACCATCTGCCAATCAACATGCAATGCAAATGCAACACTCTCCTGTTGCCAGGAGGTCTCTGGGACAGTCACACAGCAATTACCTCAGACAGCTGCCCTTCTTCAAGGGCCTCCCACAATTTTATGACATTCTGTATCATGTCAAATGTTACGGATTACCCCCTCCTAATTCGGGTACCTGTTCTGGCTCCACCCCCCCCCCCCACCCCACATCATGGTCACTGCTCTTCCCTTCTGCCTGACTTGGCCCTAGGTGCACTCTCATCAATCAGCAATGACCAAATATCTGTGTACTATTAACACTTCTACAGCTGAAACAAGGACACTATTCTTGATTTTTTGTTTGTTTGTTTGTTTGCTTGCTTTTTTTTCTTTTTACCTCCCCCATACACTAGGTAAGTAAATTGAATTTACACTGTTGGATTTAGGGTATCCCTGCTTTTGGCATCCTGTCTTAAGTACAGTTACATCATATTGTATCACTTGAAAGTACACAGCAATTTGTTCTGGATTTGAGGGGATTTTAATTGAGCTGTCTGCGCACTGAAATCCTGCCATGCAACAAAACAAGCTCTAGTCTTTTGGGGTTCTACACAATCAAGTTAAATGCCAACCCTGACACTTGATGTGGCTTGATGTGGTTAAACAGGTTGCTGTATCTTCATAAGGTGACTGTACAGAAATACAGGTTGTTTCACTGAAGGAAGATGGTGCTAATGTTTACACCAAGTTTGAGGACAATCTCTTTTATCCTCTAAGACAAGGTTTGTTCCAACACTGACATCAAAGGGAGAGCTGATTCTACCCCAAAACCTCAAGCTACCACATAAACATTACTATTAACTTCTCCACTGATAAAGTCAATATGTATTGAAGTTAAATGACATAGTGCTGTATGTCACAGAGAAAATCATCATCACAGATTCTTTTTGCAAAAAAAAACAATAGCAGTCACAGAGAAATGCTTCAGGAAAATGAATATTATGTACTTGATATAGATGATGTACCTGCTTATGTACTCAATATAGATTGACACTTATATTGATGTTTTGTGGCAGGTGAAAAAAGCTTCCTAGAAGTCAAAGGAGTAGAGAATGTCAAGGGCTTATCAAAGCTTTTATTAGAATTTGCCGGTATCTGATAATGGTTGAAAGTTGAACATAAAATCTCTGCTTATTGCATGTTTTCTGGTAATAAAATCATTTATTGGAAGAAAGTAATTGAAGGGAAAAGGTAGGAGAGGTGAGAAATATTTTCTGTTTAGGGCACAGGAGCAGAGCTAAGAAAGTCTAGTTTGACTCAGTTTTCTGATAGGCACAACCTGTAAAAACTTGAATGCATCTTTCCACCCCCTCATGCCCCTTATCTACAAAATATGTCTCTTTCCTGTAATTTTTCTGTACTTCCTTGTGTCTCTTCCATTCTGGAGTGAAACAGCAATCCTTTCAAACATGGATGCAGCAGAGTCCAGAGATTTTTCATGCAGGTCCACAAATACACAACAATCTGGTGACTTTTATTCATTGTCAGCAACAATGAATAAAGAGAGGGTCTGTAGTAGAAAAGCCACTGTTCTATATTCTATTAATCTTCTACTTGTCCTTTCTACACTTTCTCACTCCCCAGATATCCTTTATTCTCTGCTATGTCTTCCTTCTACCACTTCTTCCTGTGATACACTAAAAACATCCATTGCTTTTATGCTCAATGCTCAGCTCCATTTTGAAATGACTGTCAATGAAGAAAAGTAAAGACAACCTGTGGGGATATGGTATCTGAGGTAACTCACTACCGTTAAGATAAGCATTTGTATCAGGAAGGAAAAGTTGACAAGCAGTCTTGCCTAAATAGCTGATGGTGAGAACGACAAAAAATATTTCAAGTAGCTAAGAGCTGGATTATGTTACACTGAAAATAAGGAATTCAGAGATGGAACCGGGCCAAACCAGCCTGTGAACTACTGACACCAAGGAAAGACCCAGAGGTGTATAACACATATATATCAGTGTGTATGCACATATGCCAGTGTATATACATGCTCCTTGTTTAATAATTGTCTTTTAAGCCTTTGTTTCCTAGTGCTGACACTTCCTCTGTCCTCAGAAAGATCCCCAAAATTAATACTTTTTTCTGTTTTGGCTAATCTGCCACTCATGTTAAAAGTTGATTTGTGGTTTCTAAAAATAACCAGGAAGAGGTAATAAAGCTGTGCCAAATATAACTGCCATTCTATCATAAGTTTGTGAGCTTAGTGTTATTTTTACATGAAAGCCTGGCTGAGTCAGAAAGACACCAGTAATGAGGGGAAGGTTCTTTTTTTTTCTGGCAAGATTAGTGAGAAATCTTTCTGTAGAACATATAATGAAGTTCCTCATTAAATGGTTTGTATTACTCCATCACATTTTGGAAAAAGGGGTTTAAATAAATCTGTAGTTTTGTGGTTTTTAACTGCAATAACCCTGCCAGGAATAGAATGAGTAAGGAGAAGAAGGGACTGAGGAGAATAGGAACTACTGGATGACTGCAAATAGAGAGCAGACGTTTCTGGATGGATTTGATTCAAATCTAGAGCTTAATATAACCAAGATATTTCAATAATCATTATAGCAATTATTCTAAGAACAGTGATAGTTTGGTATGTAAATTGAGGTTTGGTGACTCACAGGTCTGGTTTTGAAAACCTTTGCCTAGAACCCCATGCTTCTAGAGTACAACATACTGGCGTACACTGTGAGTAGCACTAGAAGACCTTCATTAATGCTGTGAAATATTCTGTAAAGAAGCTGGATTTTCAGTAAGTAGTGAAAATACATGGGATGGAGAGGGAATGGGATGTTAATAGAAGAGGGACAAAATAACATGCATCATGTTTACATCACAGTTAAGTGCAATTCTTGCAGAAGTTCAGTGAGAGTGTTTTCTAGGATGCACCCTTGTCCTCCTCTGCCATTTTTTCCACATAGTACCACAGTATAAGATACGGCAACAGCTGTGCAGGCTTCTTGGTATAAATCTTTGACAATGGTACTATTAGGGAGAAGTGAATTGTTACTTTCAGTAGCTTCCTAAATTCCGCTTTCAGAATGCTCTCAGATATATGAATGATCTGGTGTGGAGCCAGGAGTTGGACTCAGTGATCCTTGTGGATCTTTTTCAACTCAGGATATTCTGTAGTTCTATGAAACAAACACTACACCATTAACTTATGCAGATTTATGGTATCCTCATCAGAGATACAATTATGGAACTATATATCAAAATTTATAAGATTTTCACACCTGGAATATATGTTCACATATATATTAGATACAGTGGTTAGTGTATCAGAAAAAAAAATCTAATTTTGTCTTCCATTTTTTGCCTCTGCTATTCAGAGGATTATCAGTTTACCCTTTGCCCATAGCACTTCACACAGAAGAGATTAGCAAATTCACAGTAACAGAGTTCATAGAAGGAAGGAACAGGAAATCAGCTTTTGAAGTTTTTTTCTAAACAACCTTACTCTTTACCTTTGTAATTTACTCAAGTTTTGCTGCATTATATTTTTTGCATATATTCAAAATGAATAACCTATAAAGTAAACAAAGCACTAGACAATCCATGCAACCTTCCAAAT
Source organism: Coturnix japonica (assembly GCF_054131305.1). Classification (NCBI taxonomy): domain Eukaryota; kingdom Metazoa; phylum Chordata; class Aves; order Galliformes; family Phasianidae; genus Coturnix; species Coturnix japonica. The sequence continues at coordinate 104,086,697 of NC_140663.1, read as the reverse complement.
AAATTAATCTGAAATTAACGCAGGAGTTTATTTATTTCTTCATGTAACCTGACATCACAGTCAATTGTTTTTCTTGAATAGTCTTGTCTTTGCCAATTCTTTTATTCTGCCTGTACTCGAATAATCTATTAAGGCAAAAACAGGAGTAGAAAATACATTCAAATCTTAATTTTTTTCACTTTGGAAAACAGTGTGGGCTAATATAACTCTATTTGTATCATACAGAACTTCTCATCGGCAGCTCTGAATGAATTTTATACTTGAGAAGAGTGGCTACAAAGTGCTTTCCCTATAGGCACTTAGAAAGACTATATCAGGGCTAAGAGTAGATTCCAAGTCCATAGAAACATTTTCTGGTGCTACCCTGACTGACTAAGAATCTTGGGGTTTTCTAGAGACAAATTCAACTTGACAAGGATGTATATACTGAAAATAAATTACAATGTCCTTGAATGATAAAAGTGATTCCCTTTCTTACTGGAAATGGTTTCTCATTGCCCAACACAACATAATTACTAAGTGGAAACTAGACAACCATTTCAAAGGTATTAGAGACAGCGTAAGTGAACACAGACTGCTAAGTTATGCACTTTATGTACACCTGGCCATAATATCTTCTGTTCATGTGTTTGAAGGGAATAGGCCCATTAATGTAATTCTCCGTCTTCAACTTAAAATAGCATTTAAAAGTAGGAAACCAATGACTTGGTGATTGCATTTATGTTTCTCAGTGAATTCACAGGTCTCACTGTCATTTTAAGACCCCAGCTTTGATATTCTATTTCTTTTCCCTTTTTTTTCCACTTGTTATTCTTTCACTAAAACTTGAAATAAAAAGTACTCTTTTTCTCTATCTTTGTTTTCTCAATGTATGTATATTTTACTATCTGCAAAATCTTTGCTTTTGATCACATTCAAATATGTAGTTCAGTAAAAAGACAGCATTGTCGCTACATCCTTAATGACTAAATAAAACAAAAGGAAGGCAGCAAACAAGTAAAATGAAACAAAAACCATCAAGCTTTTACTACAGTTGTAGCATTCTAAAAAATGGCCAAAGCTCAGCTTTCTACATTTGTGTTATATTCAAGTTGCAGAAGTATTTCAGACAACCTTTTTATTTATTTTTTAATTATTATTATTATTATCCTCTTATTGTCTTAGTGACATGATCTCTGCAAAAATCAGCTATAGATATGTGCACGTATAATATGATGTAGGTAGACAGTTCTGTTTTGTATGTACACAGAATCATACAATCACCAAGGCGTGAAAAGACCTCTAAGGTTATCTAGTCCAATTGTCCACTTACTTCCAGTATTCTTCTCCAGTAAACTCTATCCCTTAGTACAACACCTAAATGTTTCTTGAACATGTCCAGGGACTAATTCCTCAACACGGCACTTCATCTTGAAAAGGACTCTGAGAATATCCCTGATCAAATGTGCTGGAACATGTCTTCAGGATCATGAGGGATCATATGAACCCAGGCAGCAGCTTATTCATCACCCAGAAGATGAGGTAATCAGATAGACAAGGCATGGAGGTCAACAAAAAGCTGCTTGCATACACAGGCTTACTTTTGAAATAAGTCTTTCTAAGAGATGTATACATAACAAAGTCTTCTGTCATATACACAGCAAATTGTTTGACTTTCTTTGAGACAAAGAAAGATACCTAAACACAACTGTTACTTTAGCAGTATAATATATATAATAGCTGCAGTAGCTAACAGATGAAAGCCCTACAGTGAGTAAACCTCGAGCACGTTAATTGAATTGTGAGACCAGAAGCCATGATACCACAGTTTTCTAAAGGAAAAAAATAAAGTGCTGGTTACATAAACAGGACTTAAATCCAAAATTCCTGTTTCAGAGCTCCTTGTATAGGCAAAGAAATCTTTTGTCTTTCTCCTAGTTACAGACTTTTTAAGGACAGAGAATGTTCTGTACCTGTATTCTGTAAAATAGAAAGCATCTTTAAAAATTACTTTTTTATATTAAAGTTAGGGTCTGTTTAGGATAACTGTGCCCTGTCACAATGAATTAAGTCAGAAATGGTTACTGTGAACATCTCAACTCAAATTGTCCTAGAGCAAATATGTAAACTGAGTACTTTCCATGGAATCTCTACAAATATTTTACTAGTTGAAAGTCTCAGTTAACAAAGAATAAGCTCTTTCAACACAAATAGATCCCAGTTTCTACCTGTTTAATTACATGATCTGTCAAACCATATGATCCGGTTACCTTATCTATTGATTTTGTTCAAGAGATGGTAAAAATAAATAAATAAATAAATGGAATAATTACTCATGAGTCTCAGCACAAATGATAAAACCATACAGTACTCTACTGTTGAGTAGAGCACTGATCATTTCAAAAACTCAACAAGCAACAGTCCTGTAATCAGAAAAAATAATAAAAACCTCCCATGGGATGGTGGAATTATCTGGACTTCTTTTTGCCTGAAAGCCCACATCAAAAATAAAATATTGTTTCCAATACAAGGACCCAACCCTACTCCAGAAGTACAGTGTAAGTTTATCTCACACATGTAAAAAATTATTAATAATATGGAAAATATATATATATATATATTGGAAATTAAAATAGTCCAAGTTTCTTTGTGGTAACTTCTGTAAATGGAGTTATTTTCATGACATACTTTATGACGTATTTTATTCATTCTAGGAACCTTGAACTGTAAAATTTCATAACTTAAATGCCATCATGTATGGAATCGATCATAATATAATTTTGTATTTCTGTATTCCAGCTTGCAATAAGATAGAGCCAATCTTGTGAAAGTGTATTTATTTCTGAAAATTACTTTCAGACTTGTAAAGTATGAGTTTGTACAGTAAACTACCATTAAACTCTCAATTTGTGCCTAGCTAATATCCAATTTAGAAAACCTTTAATAAAAATCACCCTGCTCTCCCTCAAGTATGCTATCATTAAGTTAATATACTGTCTTAAATAATATTCTAAAAAACAGATACAGATTGTGACTTGGCAGAATTAAACCCATGCAAAAATCTGAAAATAGACAATTAGATCAAAAAAGCCCAATTTGTATTCATAAAAACCAAGCAATTAAAATTCCTTTCTTCTCCAAAGCAACATCTTTTGTATTTTTATCTACTAACTGTAGTTCCCTTTTCTATGGAAGCAAATACTGCAACCTGCAGAATTGCTGCATGTTCCTCTTTGAAATCATGCTGGTCTAGGCCACACTTTAACTGTTGCTGCAAAACAGAACATAAAGTTCAGATATTTTTAGAATACTTGGAGAAATTTTTTTCATATGTTTTATCCCTGTAAAAAGATGTGATACAATATTTTAAACTCTTACTTAATTTTGATCAATATAATTTATAAACATTAAAAAATGAAGCTAACTTTCCAATATTAAATATATTGGAAAAATATTAAAATATTTTTTTAAACACCTCACTGCTTAAAAACCAGAGGCACAAAATCGACACATCCTGCATTACAAAGCAAATTTAAAGTAGAAGCTGGGAACAGAACTTAAATTGCTTTTACTGACTGTGACTTTCTACAAAGATAACCCTCCTTCCTCTTAAAATGTCAATGCATTAATTATAGAGGAGATACAGCCTGGAAGTATTTATGCAGATTCACACACATAAATTTTATATCATTAGACCAATGTTCATAACCATATTTCCTAATAAAAAGACATTCTGGAATTTTATTTATTCTTAGAATAAAATCTCTGGTGGAGATCTATTACTGACCACTTGCTCCATCAACACAGTTTATAAATTCACAGCTCTATATTCAATAAGGAGTATAATGGCATCAGAGATGCAAGAAACCTCACTACTCTTCAAAAGAAGTAAAGGAAAAGATAAAGAAATTGAAAAGGAAACGTAAAAAATAAGAAAATAAAAGAAAATAAGAAAAAGAATTAGAAAGAAGAGCACACTGTCAGGACAGCAGTTTTAAAATAAAAATGAATGTAAAAAAACAAGACAGACTTTTTATAATGAATGTACTGGACATAGCAAACGGTATATATATAGTGTAGCAAACTTGCTGTTATAGTTGAGAGAGATCTTTCAGCACAGACCCACAATATGGAAGAGCTTTGTACTCCACATTCAGCATCTCAGCTTGGTTACCCATTCTGTTTTCCATCATGCTATTCTACAGTACTCTACCAAGAACCCTACATTTCTCATACTTCTTCTTCACAAGAGGCATTTTGAGGCCAGCAAGCTCCTCTCTCTAGCAACGTTCCCATTCCAAAGAAGCTGCCAGTGTTGCTAATTGAACTGTCACTGCTCCCGCTGTTCACATTATTTTATCCTGTCCCTAAAACCAGTGGGACAGTTTCTCCTTGTACAGAGTAACTATGAAGAATTATTCTCCAAAAGAATAGAAAGAAACTAACGATGAGCTGGTAGCTATTCACTAGCAATGAATAAAACCTTTTAAATAAGAACACTGAAAAGCTTTCAGCATTTTAAGTGGAGAGTGCAAAATTTATTCACTTTTTTATGTTTGCATTTGGGCTGTTCAAAACAGTGAAGAAAATCTGCAGTGTTTTCTGGTGTATTTGAAATAGTTTGTTCCTAAGTGAATAATGACTGCTGCAGCTTCCCCTTAAAAAAAAACACAACTCAAATTGTTCTGCCAGCCCAGCCTTTGCTCCCTTTTCCTATGCCGTCAGACATTGCTTTCATGCACTCCATGGAACAGAGGAAACCTCTCTATTTTAACTGTTCTCTTTTCAGGTCCAGTTTCAAGCCAAGAAGCTGTCTGGCATCATTTCTCCACTGCCTTCTTGAGTAGTAATTTCACATGAGTGAAAGTGTATCCCACAGGTTGGGATACAAAATCCCATCAAGGCTCAAGGCTTTACTTTATAACATGTTCTTAGCTTCTAGAAGCTAACATATTCAGTTAGTTACCTTTCTAACTGAAATGGGCATCGCAAAATATGTCAAATACATATGTATTTGTTAGTTCCACTAATGGAAATGTCTTCACTACCATCATCTGTAATCATAAAATATCAAAACAGCGAATTTCTTTGAGACAGTGGTTATTCTGATTTGTTCTTCATTATATGGGGGGTGAGGGGGTGGGGGGGAGAAAGACCTAGGAAGATGTTTTCTGACTGGAATATTTTCTGCAACATCAGGCATGATGCTATAATTACCTTTTTTTTTTTGTTTTTTTTTTCCTCATCAGTATTTAATGAATTGCACCATGGAAGCTGGATTCCACATATCTTCTTATCAATCCACATTTGTCTATTTTATCATAACAACTCTCAAAAGGGCACTTATCTGAGGATATTCTGTACAATTGTCTAAGTGTCTACCTGAGCTGTGAATCATGGACAAATGCTGAAGTGAACCAAATAACTGAAAAAAAATAAAAAATACTGAAACAGAATAAAAGAGAGGCTGGGGTGGTACATAGCAAAGAGGCGACCATCTGCTGTGATTGTGCAAACAGAGCTGCTGCTGCTGCTTCTACTCTTCCACAGAATAGACTGCACAGAGTCACTCCATGTAAGCAAATCTTTTTTATAAACCTAGGTCAAGCACAAACATTTGCTGAACATGTAGTCCCCTCATGGAAGCAGGTATAGGCTTTCTTTTCCCCGTGGAATAGAGGTAAGAAAATCTTATCAAATTTTGTCTCAGCCCAACGACAACAAAAGGCATGAATGCAAAAATATCCATCTTCTGGGTTTCTTGCCTTCTTTCATTCAGTGTTCAATCCTTTTCTGTCTAAAGATATAGATTTTATTTACCTTCCCTTTATGAAGCATAATTACAAATAAAGTAATTTAACATACGTCAAACATGCTTAAGGGACACTAGTTGGCTTATGACTGCCAGGCAACTTGTGAGCTTTGTAAGGAAAGCCCACCAGCTGTGTTTTTTCAACGGGGGGAAAAAAAATGGTGTTCATTGAAGCCAGATCTCCATGTTGTATGTTTATAGGGAAGGTGACCAGAATTAAATTCTGTAAGCATTCTTTGATGTCTCTTGAATATTACAAAAATTCAGAATGCTATATATCTACCTCATTGTCCCAAGTTTATGGTTTGAAGCATGATTCAGTCTCATCTCTACAAATTAAAACTACAAGCAACATGCACTACAGAGGAAAACTACTAAAGAAATCAAAGTACTTGAGATGAATTGTGAAACTCTATACATATAAAATGACTGCCTTAAAAGAGGAAAAATATTCCCAAACAACACAACAGAAATAATTACAGCATTCTAGCATGGAAATCACCATATTCTTTGTCCATCACTGAACAAAGTTTCTAAGTATAAACTTTGGATCTACTGCAAGTTAAAACCATCATTTGTGGCAATATGTCAAAAGACACAAGAATTAAAAGTCTAGACTAGGGAACTGTCAATCATATTCTGACAAACAAGAAACTGAGAGCCTTTAATCTGTTTAAGCATACTACTGACAGGGTTTTCATCTGTGGCTCTGGTAGGCATCTTCTTTACCTGAAGTACTCCTTACACTTGGATTTTCAGTCCAGATCTCAGCTATAAGACCAGCTGAAAGTCATTTAAACTTTTTGCATGGAAAATTTAGGTAGCAGCATTTGAAAACAAATGTGTCTTTTTGAGAGAACTACTATGTACAGCATGAAAACAATAAATTATTAAATACAGTCCATTTTATGGCATGGTACAGAGCCATTGTTTGACTAAGATAACTAAGGAAAGGGAAGGGATAAAAGAATGCTTTTAATAATGTGAACATATTGGACCACCATGAGTTATGGTTTTGTGGACCACTTCATTTTAATGAAAGGTAGAAGAAAAGATACAGTATACCTGCAAATAAATAAATAAATAAATGATAAAAATCTATGAATCAGGCCTCAATAAACAAAAAATCTTTAATCTGATTCCATCATTATATTCACTTCCTATATTTTTGGTAAAATTTTTCTCTGAAAAATACAAAGAAGTATGAAGGAACAATATAAAACATATAATTCTTGCTGGTAGAAAGGATGTTTAAATCAGTTTAAAGCTATTGAATCTCCTAAATGGATTACCGAGGTTTACCCATAACAGCCAGCGGAACTCCATACTAGTTTGATACAAAACTTGTTTAATCTACTTACTTAATAGTCCTTAAGCATAAAATGCTGCCTTAAATTTCACTGAAAAATGGCATGCAGCTGTTGCAGGATCCCTGTTGACACATAATTTAAGTGCAAGTAAATTGGAACATCTTTTACCATCCTGCGCTGCCTGGACATAGGCTATATTTCTGGAGAACTTAGATCTCTTTTTTTCTGGAGCATTGTGACGAAAGCAGAGAATATATTTTCTGCATGTTTTCTACTTCCAAAACTGTAAGCTTATCACTCTTCATATTTGTTCCACTCAATACAGGGTAAGAACTACTTCCAAGTTACAATCAAGATGTTCCTCAAGCACTGCCATTTTTTTTTCAGTAACCTTTTAGCCCTGTTGGGCAGTGATCTTCCCTAGCATGTTCTTTGTCCACAGATCAGAGTAGGCTGATAAAAGAGCTCAGGAGATGAGAATTCCTTTTAAAAAAACTTGCATAAATGGTCTGCTAGAAAGTAAGAAATAAAATAATATTGCCAGCTGAGTGTAGCAGTTCATACTTCAAAGCATAAAAAGTAGTTATTTTTATAATATTTATGATAATTTCTTTCATATTACATAAGTTCAAATCCTATAAATTCTTCACATATTCAGAAAAGCCCTTAAAATTGTTCTCACATGAGCTAACAAAGCTGACACAAAAAGTTATAAAATAATCCATCCTCTCCATATTTTTATTTACTCTTTTAATGCAGTTTGTTTCACCATATTTTTATAGATTATCATAAAAAAGAAACAAAATACCTAAACATTACTTTTCAAGAGAGAAACCTTGAGAGAAAGTTAAATAGTCTGTTACTGCAGAACTTTCCCCCTGTGTAACTCCACTCACCACAGCAGTATCTGCTCTGCAAGGTCACTTCCCTCCTCCCTTCAGCAGTTTCAAGTTTCTTCCAGTTAGTAGCATGGCAACCCTGTCTGTCTTCCTTTCCTTCTTTACTAGCTTTACGGAGGGTGGTTGGTTATTTTTGCTGCTGTTTTTACATATGTATATTTTTATATGTGTATGCACTTATGTTTAAAAAAAGCAATAACCCCCCCCCCCCCCCCCCACACACACACACACAAAAAAAAAAAAAAATAATGAAAAAGATAGAAATATATGTGATGTGTTTATTTCTTTAATTTGTTATAAGCAGATAGGACATTTTTACATTCTAGCTTCACTTAGGATGAATTGCATTTCTGTTCACCTTCTACATAAGTCAAAAAGTATTGAAATATTTAAAATTACTGAAAGAGGGGAAGAAAAAAAAAAGAAAATAAAGAAAATAAAAAAGAAAGAAACACAGATGCTGTATATAGGACAAGCCCCACCAATTAGGTATTTTGTCATCACATGATTTTTAGCTATTTTCTGGAATGTCACAAAATCAATCACACTGCTGGACTGCCATATCAATAACAAAAAAAAGTGCCTTTATGCTCTTTTGGAAGCTGTTAACCCCACTTGATTAGAAGCTGAAGAAGGGGCAACTGACAGTTAAAATTAGGAAGAGAAAGCCTGAGAGAACACTCAGCTGACAGCAAATTCAGGTGAGACAAACTGGCAGCAGAGTGGGGGACTGTCCTTACTTTGGAAGGTTTAATCTTAATTAATGAACAACCCTACTACAGTGAGGATTATAAATGAATTGTACCACTGTTTCATTGGAGGCACTACAAGAGCTAGCTAGCCTCCTGCATCTCCACTGTTGAGAAAACTGCTGCCTTCTTTATTTTAAGATATTCCTCTATTTTCATGTTGTTTTGTTTTTTTTGTTTTTTTTTTTTTCTTTTCCTTTTCCTATACACTTTCTGAAAACTACTTCACTTATTTTTTGTGTTTTCTGCTCTGAATTTTGTCATCTGTCTTCCAAGTTGTCTGCTTCCCAGCTTTGAGTTACACGTGTACTTGCTACCGTGCAAACAGGCAGAACTGGTTATATCCTGCCTGAATGTCCTACACATAAGTTGCTCCAGCAGCTGGCTGCATGAAACGGTGCTGTGGAATCAGGATTGTGATAGGTGACTTTCAAGGAGCAACCGATATCTTTGCCAGCAGCTGCTGGAGCATATTTCAGAGCGGTAGTTGGAACACGTCCAGGGTCATGCAGATTTATCCACTCCCACGGCATTTCTGTACTGCTCTGCCCATTATTCTCATCTCTTAACACTCCTTGGGAAAGCTGAACTGGTTTGGGGAGGAGTGATATTGAATTTTTATTTAGTGCCGCTATAAGCAAAAATTGCAAATGCAATTTTCACTTCTTTGCAAGTATATTTTCTTCAAACTGTCCCAAAATTTAACAGAAAGAAGCCTGTGAAAATACATTAGGGTAAAAGAGGAACTGGTAAGAGAATTACACAGATAACATATCCCTTTTAAGCTATAGATGGAACCTTATTGTATAACTAGAGCTAACTTGAAATCAGTGAAGGATGTGAAGAGTAGCATCTCTGCTTTTAGGAACAGATGCCTATTAGAACTGAAGCACAAACACACACAAAAATTATTACACCAAACTATCAAACTAATTTTTCACAAAATGACATTTCTCCATGTTTATTTGCCTGCAGAAGTGTACTTGAAACAAAAGTGAGCCAGAGCAAGTAAAGCAAGAATAAATAAGGTCACTACACAGGAGAAGGAAGGCATGAAGCCTGACGTATGAGTGTTATTTATGGAGAGGCAACAGTAAAGAGATTAAAGTTACATACTTGTAATCTACTTTGTAATCAGTTTTTCTATTCAACTATCTGTAGTGACTGCAAGGCAAAAAGCAATTTTATGCTGCTTGTGTCTTCTACCTCATCATTACTGGTATGTTGAATAGCAACAGGATCAAAGGTACACCTGTCTTGTATAGGATAGTTATCCTATCCTGTAATGCAAGGACTGTCTGCTGCTCTGTGCTGAAGCCATAAATAATTCCTTTCCAGTTGGAAATGAGGTCTTAACTAGCCACCCACTGCAGCTGGTGTAAGTATTAAAGTGTAATACATTAATTCAACAAAACAAACCACTATAATATATATATATATATATATATATATATATATATATATATATATATATGTATGTATATAAATAAAACTCAGAGAATAAAGGAAAAATGAGCTTTAGTAAGCTTAGGAAAAGACAGAGGAGAACAAAAATGCATGTAACTTATTAAATCAATAACACAGGTAGGACTAACATAAAGAGTACTACATTACTGTGATGCATCACCAAAATATTTCCTAAAATCTAGGAAATCTGTTCATGGTTTCTAAAGTACCTGAGACCAAAGTTATATCCATTGATACATAAAACAGGAAAGTACAATTTAACACATTAGAGGAAAGCGATATAAAATGAATAGGGAAAAATGAATAGGGAAATAAAGAGCTGTTTGATATCAATTCTTTCAGACCACGTAGAAAAAAACAGTATACAATGTCATTACATCTCAAGAAGATGGATTTTTCAAGGAGGCACTAAGTACAGGAAGTCTCTTATTATCCTATACAAAAATACAGAAATGGATGGTTTTGAAAATTGTAGTTTCTATTTTTTTCTAGATCAGTCAAGGTTTTGGACAGAATTTCATCAAGATAGGATTAAAGTATGGGATATGGAAAAAGATGGCTTGGCTATTAACTCCAGAGAAATAAGCAAGGATTGAGAAAATGTTCCTGAATGCCTACGCCTGGTTGCAGGGTCATCTTTCCCAGGCAATACTGTGATCATCTATGACATATTAGAGACAATGATGGAAGGACCATTTTGTTCTGATTTAATTTAAGATAAAATAACATGAGCTTATTTGTTTCCTTTTCCTGTAATATTTCTCTTTATTTGGTTTTAGGACAGCAGAATCTGTGTTTACCCAAAGTTATCTTTTTTAAAAGAAAATAATCCTTCAAACAATTTATTTAGACTACACATAGTAATAATATCATTATTACCGATAGAAAATATAATGACTGAATATACATGTTATGTACATACATTAGTAAGTTACAAAAATATATGCACAATATCAGATGTGTGAAATCACATGCTGTGAATATATATGCTGCTTTCAAATTAGAGGAATACAAATTAATCACAATATTTATCTCCAAAGATTGTTACTTTATGGATTTTTTGTGGTAGGGGAAATGAATAGAGATGACATATTTTAATGACAGGGGATGGACTTTCTTGAGTCATAGCTTCACTGGCATTTCCCCTCAATCACTCTGCTTCTTCAACTGAATATAAATCAATGTACAGATCTGTGAATAATTCACATACATAAAACTTTACTCATCATTGTATTTTGGCCACAGGTTGATGCAGCACAATCCATCTGTACTACTCTAACAATCATGTTCAATGCTTCCCTGATATATATCTTTGAAAAAAATACATATTCAAATTAAAAAGTCTATAAATAAAGGGTTTTGATTTTCAGACAGTATTCCTAGTCATGTCAACTTTGGGAAAAAAAAGAAGTGGAATAAGGCGGGTAGGTTTTATCAATTTGTTTCTGTAAAGAAATCAGCAAAACAGGAATCAAAGCTGAGCAAACTGGTAAATGTCTCCCAACTTTTCTAAAGTTCTCTCATTATTTGTAGTTCCTTAGCTGAGATAGGAAACAAAAAACATGTTCTGTAGCCTTTATTACACATCTCTGTTCTAATGAGTCCCAGTCTAACTCCCTGGCTTCTTTTTATTACTGTGACTTATTTATAATTTCCCCAACAGCTAGGCTGACTTTAGCAAGCAATTTAGTGTAAATGTGTAGATCAGTAGATTGAAGCAGGCTGTGCTGAGGCCTCTCACATATTCATTACAGGAGATGCTTGGAGTTTACTTCAGATTGGATTTCATCTTCCAAGCAGAGTGTTTTGACTAGATGTGATGCAGAGTTTACTGAAGATAAAATACTGTCGTGTGTACTAGAGGGCTCAATCATGACACAGCATACTCTGTGGCTTGTGTCCTAATTTCTCCATTAGGTGCTGAAGCATTTTTTAAAGAGAGTTTTTGTTTGTTTTCCTCCAAATAGAACCTAGTTCAAACATATCAAAATCACTTTGGAAAATGAGGCTATTCTCAGTAAATGGCATTGATGGACAAGAGATGAATTTCAAAGCATCTCCAAAATACCTCACTAATGTAAACATAACTAATGCCTGCACAACAATCGTATACGAGAATTTCTATCTGTCAAAGCTGAAAAAGCAGAATGAAAGTAGTGTGAAGCTTTTCCTCACCAATACCTAAATCCAATTTTCTCCCTTGAAACTGCCTCACTGGTAGGACCTGCCAGGCTTGGAGGCAGCGCAAGTCAAAGGTAGTGGCTTGGAAGATAAATGACCTCAAAGATTTCAAAGAAAAAAACACTCTTGATTAAAAAGTCCTAGCTGCACAGCCTCCAGTAGAAGTATTTGCAAGCTTCTAGAAGTATATCAACAGTAAAAGGGACTCTAGGGTAAAAATGGGCTTATTCCAGAAGAGGGCTGAGGGCCTGGTGATAAAGGATACATACAAAGCCAGGATACTCAATGCCTTCTTTGCCTTGGTGTTTACTGGTGAGATGCATTCAGTAATCACAAGTCTCTGAGAGCAGTGCAAAAGCCCTATACTGGCCCTCAGTGGAGTAGGGTCATGTTAGGGGACGTTTGAACAAACAGAACAAATGTAAGTCTATGGGATGTGATGGGATGCACCCACAACTACTGAATGACCTGTCCCACACCACTGCAAGGCCACTCTTAGACTATATTGGGAAAATTGGGGGTTTTAACATCTTGCTTAGTGACATGGATGACAGCAGACGGTGCACCTTCAAGAAGTTTGCAGACAACATAAAATTGGGTGGAACGTTAGTAGATCAGATGACTATACTACCACTGAATGACCCTTTGAGAGACTGAAAAAAATGGACTTAGGTCTCATAAACAAGGGGAATGTCGAGTCCAACAAAGAATTTTCCTTTCAACAAAGGGAAATGCAAAGTCCTGCACCTGGGAAAGAAAATCTTCATGCATTACTTTCCCCACTACAGTAGGGAAAGCTGTTGGAAAGCAGCTTTGCAAAAAAAAAAAAAACATCCTCAAAGTCCTGGTGCACACCAAGCTGACCATGCATCAGTAGCATACACTAGCAGCAAGGAAGGCCAAAAGCACTCTGGGTAGCATTCAACCAAGCATCACCACCAGGATGAAAAAGGTGACTCTTGCTTTCTAACTATTCTAGTGTGTTGGAAAACTTTCTGTTGCAAGAGTTATAACTGTATTTCCTGTCCTGTATAAAAAATGTATATAAGTAGAATGTGTTGAAATCCAGAATTAGTGGGTTTTTCTTTCTTTTTTTTTTTTTCTGCATAAAATGGATATCATTAAAAAGAGACAAAAATGAACGGAGATTTGATCTTGATCACGGAAGCAGCATAACTCATACACCTTTTCCAAGAGAAAATAATGAGGAATAAAACTGGAAAATTTAATTTGGTTAATGATGCTGAGTAAATTTCATGAGCAAAGAATAAGTTCATCCTGCCCTTGTACACTTGAAGACTGAGATGACAGCTTTCTTGCTTTTTTTTTTTTTAATAAGTCTATGGTAACATGTCATCCAAAAGTATTTGAAATATACTCTGAATTGGGAATGTAATGTTTTTAAATCTATTTTCAGACATTATGGTGTTTTTTTTACATAACTGAAAGACTATTTTATTTTTTCTTGACTTTATTCTAGAAAATGATCTTGACTAATGAACAAACATACAGAGGAAGAGGTATGTGTACAGGAACAACTCTAAATTTAAAAGTCATGGTTTTCTATCAGAGGTGACAACAACAATTTCTTATTTATGTTAGTCTGCATCACAGAATTTAATTATGAATGTAAGACTAGCTTTTCAGAGGTATGTTTTTCACCATAGAGAGCATCAAATGTTGGGTTTAATAGATTTTTCTTTCTTTCCTTTGGGGTCTCTTATCATCTAGATAGCATGAAGTATTTCAGCTATAAATAGAGGTTCATAAATCATGTTTTACACTTCTTTTTTTTTCCTGTCAGATCATCAAGCTCCCATGTGCCGCTGGAAATTCAGTTTTTAGTTTTATTTGTAAGTAGTGTTTAGTGTTGATGATTTGTAAAAATAAGTTCATTTCAACATAACATTATTTCTTAGGAACATTTGAATTAATATTTTGCACTAGACAGGTAGCATATCTTGAACAGTTATGGTCTCTGCAGCTACTATATTTGCTTCTTTCAAACAACAAAGTATTTTGTTTTGTTGTATCAACTGTCATGTTATTTCTGAAGAGCTCCTTTGGTGAAAAGAGAGAGAATGCTAGATATGTGGATTGATGAGCTAAGCTGAAGCTATACCTATGTCCACAGCCAAATTTTTACACTCAAAAATTAACAGAAGCTTACAAAACAGCACAGGTAGAGTAAATCTCAAACAGAATTTTCTAAATATCTTTAGTTCCAATTTCACTTCTACATCTAATTGCAGAGAAATGCAAATTATGCAACACACCTTATTTCTAAGAAAGAATTCAAACTCGAAACTGAAGCATTTTGACCTATGTAGGTCAACCAGCATTTGATTTCAATGTATATATTCAGGAATCAGATTTACCACATTACATTGGAAATGTATTTCAAGCAAAATAAAAGGTTGATCATTAAAAATTTTTATAAATTATTAGTTAAATTACATGTAGCTTCTGCAGTGTGCCCTGAATGATGGGTGTCAAAACTTTTGTCTTATCTGGGCTGCACTGACTGAGAGAAGAACTTGGGATGCTTATAAAATATAATACATTTAATATAGGTAGGTAAGTGACAAAACATCTCATATTTTTAGTAATTTTTCATTAAAACAACAACAACAACAAAGCAAAACAAAGCAAAAAAAAAGAGGGCAACAAAAGCAGAAAACCAGTGGGATGTTTGAGCCTGATACAATAGTTTCACAAAAAACAACATCTGGCTCAGTGGAAGTGGTTGCAATTCTTAGTAACTTTTTAAAGAGTTTGTCAAAGATTTTAAATTTTATTTTATTCTTCCTGTGTTTCATCCTTAAAAATAGTTGTTCACAAGCATACGTACTGCCAAAAAAGCAATGATATAAATAAGTGATTGTGAAGTGTGAATGCTTGATTGTGAAGCAAAGCATTTAAGATAGGGCTCATCCAAATCTGTAAAGAGACAGGATCAAATTTTTGAATTGAATATCTGATTGCAACTTTCTACACTCCATTTCTTCTTCAGTGAATGTGTTAGCTCATTACATTATTTTACAAAATAACACAAGCCCAAGATTAATTATTAAATAAGAAAACTTACATGACCACTTACATACAAAATCCTGCATCTTCATAGGTTCACACACACATGTAGGTAGTTTGAAATATCATTATCAGTAATGACTGCGTTCTACATGCACAAGCACATGTAATGTATAACACCTGTGGGTATTGATCTGTGAGTGTATGTTAGGAGTGAAATGTGGAGTTAGCACTGCACTGTGTGCTCCCCTCTACTGCGTTCCATTGTTACCTACTCAGTCTACACTTGAGATACGTGCCAGAAACTCATAAGAAATAGTACTAGAGATCGCATAATGATGTTAGGTGTTAATGATCTTGTGGAACTGTATTAGTAGCTGTCCTGGGCCACATGTAGAGTCCAAAATTTGGATGCACCTGCCCTAAACAGAGGTAGCCAAACAAGTTCAGAGTCAGTAGGATTGAGGAGAAGAACACACAACAAACCACTGTTATGATTTCCAGTGGCAGTTACCAAACTGTAATGCAGAACTATGAAACCTATTTTAGTTAAAAGTTAAAAGTTTACATCAGGTATGAATTCAGAATAGTCTGGTGCCATCTGACAATTTTGCTGCAGCTACCCATAATAAGAATGTAGTAATATTTATTTATAGATTCAGATCGTATAGAAAAGCCAAATATATCAATACATCATGTGCAGTAACAGCAAGTTTAACAGATCCTCTTATAAGATAATGTGTTACTAATGAAGCACCATCTTAGAGGAGATTGTAAAATTGTCTATTACTGAAGGGATGGACTAAAAAATAAACAAGAATGGCTTTTAATGAACTGGAATAAACTGTTCTGCCATGGCTTTCAGCTACAGGTGGGTCTCTGAACAGACAAGGTTAATAGTGAGAATATCAGGCACAACTGAATCAAATGAAAGTCAGGAAGAAATACTCAACATGGCAGAGGTCAGACTTGGTAAAGCCACTTACAAATCAAGCAGACAATTGGAAAAGTGGGGGGTGTATTAGAATAAGGACAGTGCATAGGCTTTGAGCCAGAAATAATCACTGCAAAGTGTGACTTCTTTCAAGGCTCAGGCCTATGAATTTCAGGATCTGGCACCTGTGAGTGAGTCTATGCAAACCTTCTATTTATAATTGCATAGAAGAATAGTAAATAATTCAGAGGCTTTTTTTTCCCTCAGAGCAGTTATATATGCTTCAATAGTAAGACCAATTTCAAAGTATACATCTATGAAGTGATAAAAAATACAGAAATAAAGATACACCTCCTGGTAAGCAGTAGCAGTAACCTGAGTCGATGCTTCCCTCTGTGCTCTTTTGCTGCACTACTTCTGAAAGCAGCTCTCACCGTTAGCCATAAAGGTTTTAACTACACCTCCCTACTGATTAGTAATGGCACATGTCCCCAGAGATCTTGCCATCAAAACCAGCCATTGTAAGACTGCGCTCTCCAGTGGAGCACACTGCTCATGTTTCCTCAGCATGGAAGCAGGAATGCAACAGAGTGCAGTGAAGCTGCTGTGCATCAAGCCTTGACTGCTACAAAGTAGTGGTGCAGCTAGGGGAAGTAGAAAGAGAATTAAAAGCACTCTGTGCCTGTGGGTTACAGACACAGTGCAAGACCTGTTTGTCTTCTATGACTTTTTATGCTCTTTGTATACCAGAATTTTTCCTATCTAATCTTATTTCAAAAAGTCTCTGAAAGTTCACGTCTAAAATAGAATGGCATGGAAAAGATACCACTACTACTTGCAACCAACTTGAAACATTCTTGAAGCCTCAAACCACTAGTGTGCATTTTGCCACTTTAACGTCGTTATAGAAGCAGGGGTGTCATTATCTGCTGGAGAACTCAAGAATACTTCCCCAAATGCAATTCACTAAGCAGATCTGATTGGTGAGGTTCTCACCTTTGCTATTTTGTGGTGGGGATTTTCACATGCATTTTGATGCCTTGAATTAATGTGTTTCCTGTGCAGCATGCTTAACAGTCAGAATCTAACACAGACTAATAAGTCTTGTCACCACAGTACTAAAAACCTTACTAGTTTCTGCACTTGCATGTTTAATTAAGACCATCACTCTCTTTAATTGCCCTCGATTAAACAACCCCTTCTCACTTGATCTAGTGTTTTGCTTATGAGACTTTTTACTGGCTGATATTGACAAAGTGCAGCCATCCCATCATGCTGACATACAAGGGTTGCAGGAATATCACTTGTGACTGCCATTTCATGCTTCATTACAGCTATGCATCTCAAATCATAACACTAATTAGCAAACAAGTCTCTTCTTCACCTGTCTGCACGGTGCAAAGTGCGATTACAGGCAGGCTGAGTACAGCCAAATTAAAGTACTTCACTATACAGTTAAATGGTCAGCACAGCAGTCTTATTCTGCCTGTTCCTCAGGTTGATTTAGTCCTGTAAGCTCATCATTTTAGACATATGGCAGAAGGGTTGAAACAAGATGATCTTTAAGGACCCCTCCCACCTAAGCTGTTCTATGATAAGATTTATCCTGCTCCTATTTTCCCTTAGTATTGTCTTTCCAGCTTTTACATATGAATTATTTACTATGCAACTTTTAAACATGAATTTTACACATGAATTTTTTATTAGCTTTTCTAACAGAATCAGTGCAACATCTTGCTCCCCAGACCTGTATTCACCAATATCTACATATTTCTACTGTTTTTAAGTCAGAAGCAGTTAAAATAGGCCCACTGATATCGAATGTGTGCACATTTATCCTCAGAGAATACAACTACTTCATTCACTGGAGACAAATTGCTCTTCTCCATTACATTCATACTTATGAAAAATACTGTCCACTCCAGTACTCCCTTCAGCCAACCATCTTTACCAGAATCTGAAATGTACCATACATTCTCAAATAATTTAATCTCAACACTGTTGCAGAAAATTACACAAGTTATCACTGCCATTTTTCAGTTTAGTGTTGGATTACAAAGAGTCTATGATTTGCCTTCGGTAGCAAAGCCAGGCTCTGAGACAGAGCTGGGAAGAGACCTTAGATTTACAGTCTCAAAGTCCAGTGCCCTAGCTGAAAACTCTACTGTATCCAGCACAGGGAAGAGAATGCAGCCACAGCCTGCAGAAGGAACTTCAAGAGGAAATTGCAGTTGTTAATGGTTAGATCTTATGTTCTTTTTCCGCAGTGCTTGTGGTTAGAACCTGTTTCTGTTTTGACCATTTTCAAAAGAGACTACTTCTAGAAATCTCTTGATCCCACAGTACCTAATACAAGTATAGGAAAAAGGAAATGGATGAATCTAAATTGTCAATTTCTTCCAAATGCTATGAAGACTTATTTTTTCCACTTCAGAAAAATACCTTCATCTTACACCACAGTCTACACATGAACAGTTTCCTTTAGTCCTGGAAAAATCATTCCAAGTCAAATTATCGAACTTCTTTTGCTGTATTGTAAAAATAAATGAATAAATAAATAATAATTTTTAAAAATAGTATAAAGCCAAAAAAAAAAAACACCTGAAGAAATGGTTGTTTTCATGAAAGCTGAAGTGCAAGAAATTTGTTTGGTCTGATTGTTGCCTCTCTAGCAGCTTACATTTGGGAATTCTCCGTTAGATACGATACTCTAAAGTCAATAGATGTCTGGAGACAGATGATTTCATAACATACTCTCAAGTAATAAAAAGTAGCTACTCTTTCCACACAGAGCATAATTTAAAGAAACAACACAGCTAGGAAAAACAGGAGACTGCCTCCCCAAAACTCTAATAAAGGAGTGATGAGAAATCCAGCAGCCTTGAAACCATACATTTATAACTCCTTGTAGCTCCACTGAGCTCTGTTGTTGAACAGAAAGCATGAAGCTGTAGCTTTCCTCTTCTCAATCCCCTTGATAAGCTGGTGTTCTCACCTGTGGCAGAACTTACACACCAATACATCTGCCCTGCCTCACTGCACACCATGACAGAAGGAAGCATAGCTTTGGTATAACCTATTTAAGATCCCGCACAGAGTAGTGTAAGCAGTTTATCACAGTTCCTAGGCTTTAGCAATGGATGTTTCCAGGATATTACACTGTTAGAACTTCTGGCTATTGTAAGAGAAATATGGTTTATTAATTTCATGACCTTGAAAATTCCAATACTGTTAAAAGTAAAAAACAAAATGAACAAACAAACAAAAAAAAACCTCTCTCATTTTAGGAAGAGAGACTCATCATTTATAGGTTGTTTTTTTTTCTATACATCACAAAAGTAATAAAATATTGTAGCATTTGTTGTCTTTCATGTATTTGTATAGAACAATATCCAGCTCTATAGAACATGGATAGTTATAAACTCAGATTTATAACAGCTAGAAAAATAATGACAAAAATAAAGGAACCAATAGCAGATATTTATACAGGAAGATAATCCATAATTTAAATTATTTAAGATAGACTTTGAAATCGCTCCCTTAACTTATCCATCTTCTTGAAAGCCTTCCAAATAAGCAGAAAACCTTCTTTTATTCCAGTAGCATTGTAACAAGACAGAAAGCATGGCAATGACAGCAGAGCAGCAAGGTCCCAGGCTGCAGCAAGTGAGAATGTGCTCAAATGTAACAACCTTCAGAAGGCCTCAGGTACACAGATGTCTCCAGTGAGATACCCTTGCCTCCACTGCCAGTCCTTAAATGAGGTCTAGGAAGGGGTGGATTCTGGCTACACCCCTTCCACTCACTCAGGTACACTGCCATGTCCATGGAAGATACAAGGAAAACTCAGCTCTCCTGTTCTCCCGGCAGCCTGGACCCTGGCTCAAGTAGTTTTCTGCTAAGTGAAACACTGAAAGTCCTTGGGATGCTGTGAAGTATGCTGTGCCTAATATATGTCAACACGCAAAGTGAACTTAAGACCTGATTCTGCATGTGTGGGCTCCCATTCATCTTGCTCTGGTTTAGATAAAATGCAGTCTGAGCAGCATAGACATGCCTGAGAGCCTGAAAAGTGACCACTAGGCAACTGTGGTGAATACTAAATGGAAGAGAAGAGGCTGCATTTCTCTGTCTGCTTTTATAAGCTTTTTTACCTTCTCTTTCTACAATAACATAGTGGTGTTTAAGATGAAGAAACTCTACATCCTGGTGGACCAAAGTTGCCTTTGGGCCACTTCTCTACTCTGCCGGAGTATGTGGATGCATTATCAGTATATGGCAGCACTAACAAATTCACCTTGGCATTTGTAGTATGAAAACACCACCACTAACAATACATGTTATTTCCACTGCAGCGTTCAAGAGGCCAGAGAGCCTGACACTAAAGTACTTGCACTGCTGAAGCAGCGTGCAAGTAAGAGCAGTAGTGTTTTTTCACCTCATTTTGCCTGGGGAAAATGGATCTACAGGAGGCTGAAGAATAAGTCCGTGTAAATACACCACTGAGAATAGCTGCATTTGTGGGTTTCTTAATGCTGAAAAATTGATTTTCATATGC
Source organism: Coturnix japonica (assembly GCF_054131305.1). Taxonomy (NCBI): domain Eukaryota; kingdom Metazoa; phylum Chordata; class Aves; order Galliformes; family Phasianidae; genus Coturnix; species Coturnix japonica. The sequence goes on along the minus strand of NC_140663.1, from coordinate 104,065,778 downwards.
TATTCAAAGTTTAATCCTTCCTTCTTCTCACCTGTATCACAAAAATACCAGCCAATGCAGTGCCACCTCATAGTTGATAATAAAGATTAGAGTGCTTACAGATTTGTTCTCTTGAGGAGTTACTCTACTAATGCTGCAAATGATTCCCTTTGAACCCTCTTTCAGAAAACCAACTTGCCAATCTAAATGAAATCTATTAAATGCAAGACTGTAATAAAATTCAAAATAACTTAATTATCTTAATGGCAAGTTACATAATTCAATAATAGACTTTTTCAGTAAAATTTACTGAACTTCATGTGAAGTATCAACCTATCATCTCAGTATCAACCAGAGATTTTTGACCAAAAAATTTTTCTTCCAAATTTTTTTGTGCTCTTGGTGGCTTACTGATCCCGTCTTAGAACTGTGTCACTGCCAACGCAGGCTGAAATAAGATACATAACATTTTAATATTAACTGTAGTTCCTAGAATGTCTTTAATTAACCAGAATACACTGCAAAGATTTCAGCAAACAGATACAGTCCTTCACACCTACAGATCACTTACCTTGGTTATTCAGTATATTCTGAACTTTAGAAATAAAGTGTCATCTTGTGGGCAAAGGAATAATGGTCAGATAATTTATTTGATTCTGAGGCATGACCAACAATGTGATCTATTAGAGTTAGATAATTAAATGGTTCCCAAAGGATTTAAAATCTATGAATATACAAGGAATTTATATTTTAGGAATCTGGAATTGATCCACTTCTTTTCCAATGGCCGTACGTGAAGGATACAATGTAGAAACACTGAAAAATGGATGCTTGTTTTATTTTGAAGTCTGTTTAATAACAAATCCCTACTTATATAATGTAGAAAACATTAGTATTTATGAGGAAAAAGTCGTAGTTGCTTTTGTAATCTGTTAGCATGGATTTAGTTCTTTCCTAAAGCAGGAATCATTAATGACATTACACCCCCAAGAAACTTTGAGACTTGCCTGAGCTCACTTTTACTAATGCCTTTAAAAAGGTTTTGCTTTGGGAACCCAATTAAAAAAAATCTTAAAAGGTGTCACATCCACTCTAGGAAGCTGCCAATTTACTTATTTGTAGATCTATAGGATTGCACTAAGGATTGATTCATCCTGTGCTGTGCAAGTTACTGCAAGAGGCAAGCTCTGTGGATGCTACAGGAATGCAGGTCTTGACCCATGCTCTAGCAGCTCAATCTAGCTACATATCACCAGCATTAACGATATTGTCTATTCCAGAATTCTCTACTTTAGTTAGTATCCACTCAACATAGATTTTAATTTAGGTTTCTGTCTGAGTGCTCAAGCTATGGCAACACAATCTGTTTTTCATGGTAAAAAGTTTATACAAACAGAGGGTAGGAAATGTACAGGTACTGCCTCTCTACCATTACACTGTACCTAGACAGTGTTCCTCTTCCTTTTGCCTGCACTCTTACAGAGTTTTGTCTTCTGAAACAGAAAGGACTAAGACCTATTAAGGTAGTCATAAATAAAAGCAGCACTGTAGTGTCTAGACAAGGTTCTGGCAATTTTACAGATAAGTTCTTTTTCACAATGTTCAGGAAAATTTTTATTAAAGGAAAATCTTTCAGGACACGCATTCATTTTTCTGAGGGCAGAAGAACAAGGTTGCCCTACCCCCATCTTTTCAGCTTTGCATTAATAGCTTCAGTGGATCTGGGACAGGTCCCCAGTGCACAAGTGTTGTATCTTGATGTGGAACTGCCTCGGCTGCTTCTCTGAACATTTCCCTCTGAATTGTGCTCGTCACCCTGTCATCCTTGATGCCAATTACCTCCTCTCCAGGTTATTCTACAATCATCTTCAATCACAAAGCTTGTATTTTGTTTTTCAGATCTTCCACAGACATCACTGGAACTTAAAGCACCCAGGATTCAATATTAAAATTATAACTGTACAAAAAGCTTTACTGCATTCAGTAAAGCAGTACCTATCCTTGTTCACTCAATGACTGACTGCCACACTATATCTATGAATAAGTATTTTCACCTGTAGTCCCACCTGTACAGATCTGTTGTCTCTCTTTTTTCCTTCCCTCTTCATCCCTTTTCCCACCAAAATCATTGTTTGCTCGAACAGATGTAAAGCAAGTCCAGATTTTGGACTCTTTTTTCACAGACAAGTTCCTAACATGAAATTTATTTCTAAAACAGAGAGGTTTAAGTAGGGGTTTTACTAACATACTTCTGAATAAATGGGGAAAAGACAAAATGGTTGATATTTTTTGAAGGAGGATGACAATCCTAAATTCCACGTGTTTCTACTTAGTAGATACCACAAGCTTCTTTGGTGAAAACTTAGTCTTGGCTTTCTGCCACACATTATTTCAGTTTAAATACATTTTTTCTCATTTATTTTTTCTTGTGCCTCTCTGTGTGGGTTTCTTCTCTTTCTCTCTTCAACAGCCTTTCTATCATTTCACAAAATTCCCATCTGGACACTCAAAACATCTTACATTAGGATTCACTAACTTGTATCCATCAACTTGCACTTCTCAAATAATGGTTTTCAGCTCCATCAGTCATGCTGAATTACTGCAAGCCTACTACATTCATAACCATGGCATCAAAATATCAAAATGTATTTGACCATTTGCTAGATATTTCATGAAATAAATTAGATTGCTGCATATTGCAATGTAACTGTTTTATGTATTGTTGTGGGTTTGTTGTTTTGTTTTGTTTTGTTTTGTTTTTTACAGATTGAACTTGTCTATGTACAGCAAGATCTGATAAACTAACAGCAACAGCATCTGAAAGCCTGCAAACCCGTATTTGTAGACTGAAATAATGTGGAGTGGTGGGGAGCAGCTAAAGAGAAAGTGGGGACAGTTTTAAGGGAAAGACATCACTTTCTGTGAGCTTCCTGGATTCATTAGAGACAGGGAGCAAGTTTTTATTTTTATTTTTCACCTGTCTGCCTTCTGAAAATAGGAATATGGGCCTTCTTGTTCTTCAGGAAATTTAACCTGCTACAGACATACTTTAGCATTTGTGAGGTGACTGCTCTAGGCATCATGTGATAGTCTCAAAGGTTCATTTAACACCACTGTATCAACCAGTAAATAATTAAACATAGCGCTCTGTCTCAAGCTAAAAGCTAAAGAGACAGAAATAATGAGAAGCTCCTTGGGCAAAGGACACAGCTTAGACTAAATCACTGTGTCATTTTCTTTCCTAAGCAGATATTTCTTACCTTCTTTCATTTCAACTGTTCTCTTGTAACTAAAGCATGGGAACACATACAGAATGTACATCCTAAAGATGATTAAAATAAGAAAGACTAAATACTGCATGCAGAGAGAGACTGAACATTGACAGCATCTAGGGGAAGCATGAGAGCAGTTATGCCAAATCTGGTTCAACTAGGAGGTGAAAAATCTTTTAATTATGCTCCTGAAATTGATTCTGTGCAATATCAGCTTTATAGATGATCCACTTTAAGTATATATATATATTATTTTTTGCTGCTGCATTTTGAAAGGTGAAGGTATACATACATACCTAGAGCAAATCTGCAGACCTGAATTGCCTTCTGTTAAGCTAGTGATCTTAATCACACTGTTTTGTCTTGCCTGAAGAATAAGTAGCAGTGATTCAGAAGGAAAATACATTCTGCTAAGGACTTTGGACCTATTCTTTGTACATAATACTCATTTTACTTCAAGGGGGATGTTGGCAACTCATGAACACAAGGTAGTCTTCACTTCAAAGCCATCCTGTGAAGTGCCATTACTAACATCATTAGTGCTTGCATCAGTCCTAAAAGAAGGGTAACTTGCTGTAGGGTATGGAAAATGGCAAAAATTACTATGGTGGTGTAGAAGAAATTTAAGAATCAAAGTATGTGGCAATTATTAAACAGATTTCCAGTGGTTTTCACCTCAGATGCATTGCTTGTACAACAGTGACAAGAATGTCAAAGGTCAGGGGATCCTAAATATTTTTCAAATACACGAGATGTCAGTAGCAGCATTCCCTTAGAAAACTCAGAGGCAATGAAGACCAGTGTTTTTAGACAGTAAGAAGTACACTACAAAGATCCAGCTAAAAAGTTTCTTAAAGAGAAGGTCAAAACTTGCTGATTTTCAAGGTGTACTTAACATCTAACAGGCTGAATTAGAATAGAGTAACGTCTTTATTCAAAAATTCACGTCTCTTTCTTTACTCAAAACTACATGCTAAAAAACATGTAGTTTTCCCTAAAACCTGTGGCCTACAGCCCAATATTTCTCATCTTGCACATCAGAAATGAAAGGAAAATGGGAGCTAGGATAAAGCATTTTAAAATGACTTTATAAGGACAGGCTATGAAGACTTCCTGCAGGCTCACACAATTTTCTTAATAGGTTTTCTGTTTGCTTGCAATGGATAAAATTTGTCAAATATTTTCAGCAAGATGCTGAAATGGCAAGAATAGAGAAGGAATGCAGGTTGCTTTTCATGCTTTTTAGAGAGGAATTGGGAAGAAAGAAAAAAAAAAAAAAAAAAAAAAAAAAAAAAGGAGATAGAAATTGCATTCAGATGCAAGGACGATTTGCTACAATGAACAGAACATCCTGCCCATGTGCCATGGGTTTGAGATACTGAAGGACATGCTGTGCTAACAAAGGAACAAAAGCAGGTAACAATCTATCTCTTTAGAGTATCACATCTCTGGAAAAACAAGTTACAGTTCTTGTTAAATTCTGTTTTATTTTAATTTGCTTTTCCACAAGCTGACAGGTATGTTGCTTACCATGGTTATTAACTTTCACCATTCAGGCGTCTGTCTCGGATGATTACTTAGTTCAGAAACTTTGCATATTTCAGGGTTCTGCTTGTCTTTAAGGGAAGTAAAAATACTTAATTTGCCCCATAAGCAAATGGCATGTTGACAGCATGACATCTTGCTGTGAAGGGTATAATGGATGGGACTGACATTCTTAAACAATGTGATCACCGTGAGCATGTTGACATGTCTGAAATAGAAGTCCATCTAAACACACATAAATGGAAGACATTTTCAGAATTACCTGCCCATCCTGATAATTTATAAGTAAGGCTATCTACTGATGGCAAGAATTGCATGTCTTTTCTGTTTACAAATGCTATGGCAACCTAAGCCTTGGGGTTTAACTAAAACTGATTTAGTAGGCTCAAACTTCAGAAGCAAGACATTAGACATCTGTTTCTGCAACTGGGAAGGTCTTTAGTATACTCAACTGCTCTTGATTCCTTTGCTTTTTCAGACATCACAAGAATTCTAAGTTGATGGAATGCAGGGCAACTTCAGCAGATTCCTGAATCAGTGCTGGATATTAACTACATAGGAAGAGAGGGTATTTCTTCTCAGGTTTCATTTTTCTCACATTATTTTTTGCTTTTAAAAAATCACTGCATAAATAGATTTTCTCCACTCACAGGTGATTTGTCCTTTTTTGCCAATAGAATACACTGACATCCTGCATCCATGCAATGAAGCAAGCAATGTGTCAGAAAATAAATAAATAAATAAATTGACTAAACACAGATGAAAGCCCTTAGGGAAAACTTGTCAATTGTAAAGCATTCCCACCAGATATCTTTAAACTGTATAATACAAATCTTTTGTGAGTCTTGCCATGTGAAATCTGCTAAAAAGGAGAGCTGGTGTTTTCTTAGGTTAGGATCTTGTCTAAATCCTGAAGCCTGTACTCAAGGCAGGGGGCAGTCTAGTCACCCAAGCACCTGAAACTGATGTTTTAATCACAGTTGGTAACTGTGAAACAAAATGAAATAAGTAATGAAACATTTAAGATTATCTGCAATTAAAAAAAAAAAATAAAAATTGAATGAATTCTTGATTTCATTATTAATTCACTAATTAGCATAATTATTTGCAGTTAATGGGGCTATTTGAATTTTTGTTGAACACCTTAAATAAAAGGAAAATGTAATTTTCAGATTTGAAAATGTAGTGCATTTCAAATATAGTCAGAGAGCGAACTGCTTAACAGTGCTCTCTAGATTCATGCCATAGGATTATTCAAACTCTCTAAACTCCTTTCTGAGATTGGTAAAAAATTACAAGACAGAATAAATTACTTTGAACAAGTCAGATGTATGGCAGTAGGAAAGAAAAAAAAAAAAAAAAAAAAAGAAAACACAATCTAAATACATCATTTTCTTTATAGGACAGGATACCTGATGGTGTTTTGAGCTTAAGAGATCTGCTCTGTTTCCCCTGCCCCAGTGTTTAGAAAATGAATTACATGAAAATACCCTTTAAACTCTATTTTCACTATTCAGCAGGTGAACAGATTTGTGAGACATGCATATATGCAAATAGTTAGAAAATAAAATTTCAAGTTTCTCTGTACCGCTTGCAGTGAGTCATTACTCATTTGGCAATATCTTTCCTTCACACAATGGAAACATTTTGCAGTTTCAGCACGATTCTGAGTTTTCATATATTCTCCTACTGCTAGATGGATTTCAATATACGCAGGAGGAGAGAAATTTCAGCCACTTTGAAACTAAGTTTGAAATTCAAGTATCAACTAGTGCCCCTTCTTTCACCAGCCAGCAGTAAAGCATTTACATATGCGAACTATAGCTGTCCAATACTATGGTGTTCTTGCTATTGGAGTATGCTAATGTTGCATCTTTCCAGTTTTGTCTAAGTGAGCTCCCTGAAATGTTTAAATAACACTGCCAATGATACATAAGAAAAAAATTGAGTTCAGTCTGTCTAATCAATGCGAGCTTAGCAAGCCCAATGAGTCAAACAAACAATCAATGGAAAAGGCTGGTCTATGTCACTGCAATCAGGGACAAACCTCATGTGAATAGGAAAGCACGATTTTTATGTTGCTACTTCCAAAGGGACTCTCCTTACAGTTAATATTGCTCTGTGTCTGCAAAGAAGACATGGAAGAAATCCAGACAATGCAGAATTTGGTAACTAGGAAGTTTTTCAACATCATTTCCTTAAGTAACTTTGGAAAGTTTCTGGCTTTGCCAAGAAACTGTTAAGATCATTTGAAGGTGGAAGTCTAGCTCATTAGTTTTAGTTCTGTTAAATATTTTAAAAGAGAGGAAAGGTTTATTTATTTATTTAGTCACAGTCTAGATTTTTAATAACAAGAGCTGGTATTTTAGCAAACCTTGTAGCACACAGATTCACCGACTGAAGGCAGTAGGCTACAAAGATGAAAATTACAAAGTAATACATTTTGAAAATATCATTTATTTGTAAATAGCAAGGAGAAATTGTCTTCACATGTTCTGCTCCTGCTGAAAGCTGTTTTAACAATTGCAGCATACATCTGCTTACTCTTGCACCAAGTGGCAAAGTTAGAGGCCAGATGACAGTCATCAGGTGAGCTTAATCTGCCCTTCACTGTCTGGCTCAACTTTATTTCCCTACAACATAAAAGGATGTGAAAAATCTGACAGTAAACATTTGACATACCAAGAAAGACAGCCTAAAATTACTAGTGCTTGTTTTCCAGCTTCTGTTTGAATGTACAGACCTTTAAGAAATAAGAGTAGACTGCATTTTCCCCAAGGATTTCCTTCAAGTGTTTCTGTTGTGCTATGACAGATTGCAAAACGATGGAAGAAAAAGCAGATTCTTCCCAGAATCAAACCATTAATGAGATAGTGAAGCATTCACCTTTCAGTTGCTTTTTGAAACACTATACAAGATCGGTGTTTTAGGCTTACTAAACACTAATTCTCACTCCCTAACTTTTGCAAAATGAGGTGCTGGGTCAGCCCAGCAAGGACCTGTGAATGCATCTTTGGGAACAGACTCAAACTTCCGTAACTCAGTTGCCTTCTTTCAGGGTTGCCTCCATCCCCTTTCTAGACTAGAGCTTCATTTATGATGTGGAGACAGGTGACATGTTTTCTCTACAAAAGCAACATACAAGACTATAAGTTTCCCCAGAAGAAAATGCAGGGCTAGCACAGCTACAACCCATACACAGAAGTAAATCTTATGCAATTGTTGCCAACGTGTCTACACACTTTCAATCCGCTCCTTTTCCTCATGGTAAATCTGTACCTGGATTTGACTAATTAAAGCTTTGTTTGTTTTGCAGATGAGCATCAGTTTGAGGATACTGGACTTCTGATAATGTACTTTCTCAAGTACTGAATCAAAAATACAGCTTAGATAAGTGTTTTGATAGATAAAACTGCCAATGTAATGTCCAATTACAGAGTGTTTTCAGCTGCTTGCAAACTGCCACCTGTACAGTTGCTGCTAAGTACTGGCTAATCATACAAGCAGCTCTAGTAGGGGCTATAAAAACACACTTTGCTAATGCATGGGCAAAGAAGAGGAATGGATACTTTGCATATATTCCCCACATAAATTGGTAATGCAAGAGTATAAGCACATATGTTTAAAAAAATAAATAAAGTAATAGCAAAACCATAGTGGAAATGAGAACTGAGATGACAGAGTAGCAAAGATAAAATTAGAAATGGGGGATAAAGATAGTATGAGCCAGAGAGAGGTGAAATATGATAGCAATGAGTAAGTTACAAGAAGGTGAACAAGATGAAAAGCTGCAAACAGGAAGAAGAATGGACCCCACAAAAAATAGAGAAGCATGTAAACACCAAACAACTTTAGTTCACGCAACTGTAAACTGAGTTCCAAGCTTTTCTGTTCCTGTGTTCACCAAGCAGGAATGAAGCCCATGGGCTAAGAGCACATCTCCGTGGTGATGATGACAAATCCATGTAATGCATTCTAATTATTTTGTGTACTATCAGATTCAATAGTTAAAACTGGCAATATCAGCACTGTAGTGTTTTGGAGCAGAACTGAGAATTTCTTATGATAGGTAAGTTTAAGAAATGTTATTAAAGTACATGCTTGAAAAGAATGTAGAGGATACTAAGTTCAAAGAACATGATATGAAAGAACATGACTTTATGTGATCACTCTCTTTTTCTCTCCCATTTTATCCATATCTCTATTGGAAGCCAAGTGTGGTTTTTATTCCTCAACAGAATAATAATAGAATATATAAATTAAAAATGCTCTTCCGGGTCACCTAATCAGTCCATCACACTCATCGCTGTGCAATTACAGTGACAGTAAACACAGAAGTGTAAGGTAAGCACATGAGCCTGGTTACCCTTTGATCCTCTTCCCTTCCTTCTGTCCCCAGTTTGCTGGGGTCTTAGGAATATTTGAAGGCATATTCCTGTTTTGTTGTAGGCGTTAACGAGGATTCGGGCTGTGACGTTGATAGTACCTCCCCTGTTCAGTCCCTTACCTTGTGATGTGTCTTGGGCGCGCATTTCAAATGTACACCCTAGGGGGCATAGATGAAGTGATTAAGGTATATAAGGTGTTAATTACTCCTAATAAACGCCATTTTGCCATCTTTCTTGCTGTGTCGCGGTGGATTTTTGGCCCTAGCGGGGGGGTAACGCTAGAACCTGGGACAAGGGGGGTTTGAACCATGGGCGCACATGACAACACTGTTTAATATTCATGTAAAGACTTGATGTCCACTCAGTGAAACATATCTGGAAGCCATCTGTCTCTATTTGAAGACAGGATTAGCTATCCTTGACCAAATACTTGCTCAACATAGTCTAAAAAACTGAGGAGCTTTTCTGTGTCACTTTTTCTAGTGCAATTTAGCTGCTCTGCCTAGCTTCAGAAATCTTCCCCTGATATTTAACCTAACCCTTTCTCATTCATTTTACTTTAAACTATTATTTCTTACCCTTCCCATCATCAACTCAGCAGTAAACTTTTCCACCTTTCCTAGTATTTACATTTTACTCACAACAAAATATATATGTATTGTCATAACATAGTAGCTGAAGTGAACATCAGAGATAAAAACCTACTATGTTTTCTGCCGTGTTTTAAGTTGTCTGCTCCATGGGTACTCTGGCTACACCTACATGAATATACTATATTTTCTGGCACTGGGGCCAAGTGAGTTGGTATTGTCTGTGCTGAAGATTCACTTTCTAAAGAACAGTAGCCATCAACTAAATACATGGCAATCACCGTAATGTCTGAACAGCATAGGTTGTCATGTTCCTCACTCTGTAGCTTAATTTACAAGAATACTGTCTAACCTATGCATATCAGAATGAGATAAAGAAGGAAGAATGGATGAGCAGCTGAAATGTTCTATTTACTGTTTATTAATTACAGAAAGCTACTTGTTCACATTCTATGCCTGTAAGTACACCATGAAATAAAATAACATCAGTGCAGATGCACAAAATATGAATCTTAATTTATAATCTTTCCTCCCATCTTTTCTTAGGACCTGAGTTGAATAGCATGGAGCTGCATCAGGGAAGGGTCGAGTGGGAGCTAGGGAAAGATTCTTCACCAGTCAGCAATGGACAAGGAACAGGATGCCTGGGGCAATGGGAATAGCCCCAAACTGCCGGTATTCAAGAAGTGTTTGGACAGTGCTCTCAGATACAGGGTTTGAATTTTGAGTGGTTTTTTGTTGGAGCCAGGAGTTGGACTCAGTGATTTTTGTGAACCCCTTCCAACTTAGGAAATGCTATGACTCTATGATTGTCTTCCATTAATAATAACAAAGGTCTTAAATAATCTTGTGGTCTTTTATTTTTCAGCTCCTTATTTTCCATAACTTTCCAGTTCCAGCTTCTTATACATTTCTTATTTTGCAGCATTTCATAGAATTGTCCTTTCGTCTGACATTTATGCTGAATCTATGTCACAGTCCTTTGCCTATATAACTTTCCCTATGGACTCCTGACCCTTTGATATCTTCTGTCAATTGTGATGAAATGCAGCAGCAAATATGACCTCCCCCCACCCTGCAATGTCACCTCACTCTTCACATCTGTCAGTGGCCTTGTCACCTTGTTTACCCAGGATGAATATTTTCAATCTGTACAGTTTTATTGCTAAACTCAGATTCAGTTCCCGCAGCACCATTTTTCATTGCATCCAGTTCCAGTGACACAGGCATCTTCGTATTCGTTCTTTCCTTTGCTAAGTATTTTCTCCTCTGTGCCCATAACAGAACCACCTTCCCATTATACCAGTGGGTATTCTATTTTTCTTCCCTGTTCCCTTGCTCTACCAAAAGCTATTTACTTTCCCAATCATCAGGCAATATTTATGCATTCAGATCTGTGAACAATAACAGAAATATCCCATTTCAAGAGCAGAGAGGGTAAATAGCCAAAATTAAGCTGTTTTACAAGATGGTAACTGCTTACTGTGCTGTCTTGACCTTCAAATAACATTTCAGCCCTATTCAGCTTTTTTTCACAGAGCAAAGAGCATGTCTATCAACTGATAACATGAAAGATTCAAACTTTTTATATCCAGCCTAGATAGTACCCTAAATACAGTCACTTGGCTGGAGGAAATACAAATACAAAGGAAATAAATACAAATAATTTTCAACTCATCACCTACAACAGTTCTGAAGCACTTTGGAAGCAGACCTGGAGTGCACATGGCAAAAGCACCAACATGCAGCTTAAGCATGGGCAGTGCAAGCATACCCAGTTAGTCCATGCTCCTTTATAGGAACATGGTTGGCAGAGAAAAGGAGCTGAAGCATCTGCAGCTCCACAGAGAGAGGAAGAGCTCTCTCTAAGCCTTAAACTCCACTGCTAAATTTTAATCGGAGAAAAAGCCAAAGGAGTATTCTCTTCAGCATCTAAACTATACCTAGGCTCT